>NW_028301628.1:12500000-13125000 GCF_987345545.1 Pholcus phalangioides
TGTGTCGTGCAGTCATCAATGGTACACGAGTGGGCCTTCGGCTCCGAAAGCCCATATCGATGATGTTTCGTTGAATGATTCGCACGCTGACACTTGTTGATGGCCCAGCATTGAAATCTGCAGCAATTTGCGGAAGGGTTGCACGTCAGTTGCCGTTGGTCCCGTTCTTGCATGATCTTTTTCCGGCCGCAGCGATGTCGTAGATTTAATATTTTACCAGATTCCCGATATTCACGGTACACTAATGGTCGTACATGAAAATCCAAATTTCATCGCTGCCTCGGGGATGCTATGTCCCATCTCTCATGCGCCGACTATAACACCACGTTCAAACTCACTTAAATCTCGATAACCTGCCATTGTAGCAGCAGTAACCGATCTAACAACTATGCCAGACACTTGTTGTGTTATATAGGCGTTGCTGACCGCAGCGCCGTACTCTGATTGGTTCCGTATCTCTTTATTTGCATACGCATGCCTGTACCAGTTTTTTTGGCTCTTCAGTTTACTAAAAAGGGCTCCGCCATAGAAATTATACACTGAAAAGGGCTCGCGAGTCAGAAAAGGTTGAGAACCGCTGGTGTAGACCATAGTTTCTCCATAGGTCCCTTTTTTGTCCCATCGCCCCCTTGTTCAGAAACTATTTTCTCCCATCGCCCCCCAACGCAATCTAACCCATAGTATCCTATGTTATATCCGTAGCTTGTACCGCCCCCCCCCCCGCCCCTCCTCGGAACATTCCATCGCCCACGTTGGGAATCACTGGTGTAGACGTACCTTTAGGCTACAATAACTCTAGAAATAGCTCTCATATGCCAGGATTTCTCTACGTTTTCCAACTTTTCCGAGAGACGTAACTAGGGGTTCCGTTTCCGCGGAAAAAAACAGAATCTATAGCAGTGGCAAACAGTTCCAAACATATTCTAGGATAGTGTTTGGTTCTCCAGAGCATGGATCAGCAGGTGTAAGTGTGCAGCGACTCACAAGCCCCTTGTGATGTTGAAGGAGAGGTTAAAGGGTGGTATTGGCGCTCTCTCTGATTCGGGGCACCAGACCCACCTGCTGCTCCTTAGTTGCAGGTCCGTAGCCAGAAATTTCGTTTTGTGGGGCAAAGTGATAGAACAATAGATTTGGTAATCTTTTTCCCCTTTTTCGGTCATTTTCTCACATTTCGGGGGGGGGGGGGAGACCAGACCCCCCAAGTCCTCCCTACCCCCCCCCCCCCTCCGCCAAGGCCTTGGGCCCTGAGGATCAGTAGTTCGAGAGTTTCACATGACCTAGAGCAGGGCCGGAACTAGGGGGGGCAGGGGGCAATTTCTCGGCGGCAATTTTAGGTGAGAACACAGAACACCCTTATAAAATTATCGAATTTTAAAGTTGTGGGGGGTGACAAAATAATGTTGACCCCGGCTCAGGGTGTTGAGAACCGTGAGGTTCCGTATGAACTTTTCAGGGGGTTCATGTCATGCCAGAGGTCTTCAACCTCCTTCTAGTCGCGAGCACTGCCTGAACCCATCATCAAAAGAAGAGCATCCAAGTTTGACATTCGAATGCATGCCTTTAATGGAATTCCTACAAGGTGTTTAATTGGAACATTGAACAAGTGCTCGCGAGCACGAAATCGGACACGAGCATTGAGCAACGGGTTGAAGATGTCTGGTTTCAAATTTTTCAAAAACCGTCAAATTTTTCATTGGTGTTAGTAGGAGTTTTTCCAATGGTAGAGAAATATTTATGTTTGATTTGAATTTTGCACGGAGGAAACTGCTGCTCCAGGACATGTTTCCAAGCGGCCACGGTATTGGAGGATTAGAGGCTGTGAAATTTTTAACATGCGGGGAAAGAAAAACTTACGTCGTCTATAATAACTGTATCCTCTTTACCAGAGCCGTTTCAACGAGTTTCGGTGGGGAGGGGAATTGAGAGGATTTTTTTTTTTTGTATTAAAAATATTTTTACATGCGTATCAATACAAATTTACCAGATTTAGGATTCAAAAGGTACATTCACATATGCACATAGAGATGCTTTTCTAATTATTTGAGGGGGAGTGGATACGCGTGCCTTTCAACATTCGTTGACCTTTGATAAGCGTACTGACTGAATTCTTCATTTTCATCATATGTATCGTAATTACTGAGATGCTTCAGATAAATTTGAAAATAATGAGCCTTGTGACGTTGGAGAATCTTCGTTTCCAGTGCCAGTACGTGGTGAAATTCATGTTATCACGAAATAAATCATCGGATTGACTATTACTATTGTTCTATTACTATATTTTTCGACTTTTTGTTTGGACGATTCTTAATATAACATAACAAATTTTTTACGATTGTTTGAGTCGATTTGTGGTAGATGGCAGCACAATTGATCGTGGTTGTGTGACAAGGAAGTCCTTTTACTTTCATTTCTTTTCCACTATTATATATTTATTATCAGAAGGAAGGTTTTATTTCTATCAGGATTCCCACACGACGGTTTCACACCCCCCCCCCCCCATTTAAACTAAATGTTGAGTATAAATATGTGGTCCATACCTGATGAAAAAAAAAATGTCATTAGGATTTGGGCTAAATGATGTCAAAATTGTGATTTCGTTCTGAATTAATTGAAATTTAAATACTGAGAATTGTAAGGTATCAATGTCTTAAAATTTTTAAAAGAGAACTAAAAGGATGGGAGAATTCCAAAAATTTTTGTTATGAGAAATTTCTCCACGTACAGTATATACAATGCGAGTTGCTCCGAGCAATGAAGGTAGGGGACCAGGCCTGATGGCTTGGAGCCTCAATCATAGGGATTGAGGCCCGGCGCAGTCGGCCCTCCCCAGCGTGGTCCAGCCCCTCGGGGTAAAACGCTTACATCCCTCTTGGGATAGAGCGTGGATCATGTCTGGTCTTACTGTATATACAATGAGCACCGCTTATAACGTTTTTCAAAAGACCGCAAAGAAAAACATTCTAAGCAGGAAAATGCTTCAAACTGGAAATCTCGATAGATATTAGTAACAGTTGGGACCACGAAAATGAGTCGTACTAAGATGGGAAACATTCCAAGCGGGAACTTTATAATCGGGATCCACTATATTCTTTTTTACTGCACTTCATTTGTAAAATATGTATGCCAATGTGGGGCCGGATGGAAAAAATATCTTTGGGGTTATTTCTAATTATGGCAATTTCTGATTTACGAGGTTTTTTTGCAAAATTACGAAGTTTTTTTTGCCAAGTATACAAATGGGTTGTTATGCTGTGAATAATTGTGTTGTTTTTAATTTAAGTCTTATTGCTTAATTAGAAACCCAGGTGCAGACTATGAACAGATTTATGTTACTTTTTGTGTAGTAGTAATTGATTGCGTTAGACTAATTTTGATCGATTTCTGTGCTCATTTATTTTTTTAACGAGGAGCGAAAGGTCATATGTTTAACCAGCAGACTACTACTACTAAACCACACATGCACTTCGTTCATATTCCTCTGCGAAACCTCTAACCGTAGGCAGAGATAGACTTGGAAGTCTGGGGGGGGGGCACGATGATAATGATGTCAATTCATATATGCATATATAAATTAGATCAGTCAACTTCACCTTCGACGCGGGGGGGGGGGGGCGTATCTCCGCCCACGCCTCTAACAAATTGGTACATGCGGAATGTGCGTGTACGTGTCGTGAAACCTGACGTGAAGTTTGTTTATGTGTAATGCTTGTTATGAGTAGAGCTGCCATCTGCCACCAGTTTTTCTAACTATGAGTGAAGTGTAATGATTGAATAATTTATCGTTGTAGGCCTGTTGCTGTTTGTGGCGAGACTTTTTAATAGGGAGATCGGCTCGCATTTGCGCCTCGAATGTGGGAACCACAGGAAACCAACTTCAGCCGACCACCACTGCGGCGACGGTGGGGTAACCAGCAGACTAAATTTCAATGAAGCGACTGAAAAAGGGCGCGGTACCCAGGTCGATAAGATACTCGCCGAAAGGGTGTTAAGAGGTGGCGCGAGTTCGATACCCGGTTCGTCCTTGTATGAAAACATTCCTGACACAGGGGTACAACGGAAACGGCGACATAACCACAGAAAAGATTGCTACTGCAGGGAGTCCCACATCGAGGGGGGTTAGCGTACCAACCTCTCGGTGAGTGTAAAAACAAGCCTGCCGTTCGGAATCGGCAATAAATTGTAGGTCCCGGTCTAATTAGCCCTCGTGTGCAGAAAATGACCGTGGTGGGACAAAAATTATTAAATGAACGACCGAAAAAAGTCAGGGAAATGCAAAATTGCCAAGGCAATTTGGTAAACGTCAGGAAAATTTGTAAATATTTGATAAAAGTCGAAGAAAAATTCTGTGAAATGTAAAATCTAAAACTTGTAAAAGATTTGGAAGGTAAAAAAATTTTAAATTATATTTATTTATTTATTCGGGGGTTTTGGTCGGAATGACCTGCAGTTTTTGATGGGAACCTTGCAAACCTATAGATACTCTACTATCTATATACAGGGGGGGGGGGGGGGCAAAAAGTCCGTAGAAACTGTAAATAAATAATCCACACCACAGTATGTGCTCCACAATGTGTTATCCTCTGTGGTGGTGGGCATGTGGGGAGCACATACTGCTGTAACAAACGATTTTGAGGCATTCTGTTCGTTATTTGCGTATTTTTTCTTTGACTACGTCAGCACCACCATCACTCCACCTCTGTGGTGTGGAGCACATACTGCTGTAATGAAAGATTTGTAGGCATTCTGTTTCGTTATTTGCATATCTTTTCTTTGACTTGTGTACATCGGCGCCACCTATCGGCTGTTTTTAGTTATTTTTTACCGTCTTAAAAAATTCCCGTGACCTAGCGATGCTAACCCTGCAAACCATTTTTTATTTCGGTTATTTTGCCTGTTTTTACGAATTTTTAAAATTTCTAGTGATTTTTTGCCCATCCTGTATATAAAATAACATGACCTAAGTGATTCATCTTCGCCTAGCCGAAACCACTAAAAAATAAATGAAATTTGGCCAGTAGTTTCATTTCATGATGTAAGGACAAACTAAGAAGAGGTTTTTCAAAATTCGACTCCCACGGTGGTCATAAGGAGGGTTCATGTAGAGAAATCACGTCAAGTCGAAACGAAATCACGCCGAGCCGAAACCGCTGAAGCTATAAATATGAAATTTCGTCAGTATTTTTGTATTGTAACTTAGAGACTCACTGAGAAGGAATTTTTCAAAATTCAACCTCTAAAGGCCCCTTTATACGTACGCTTTTGCGCGCGCGATAGCTGTAAACAACTTCAGAACCGCCTTCAAGATTGTGCGTGTAACGGCGAAAAAGTGTGCGGAAGAGTGCGCGCTGAAACTGGTCATTCCAGCGTTCAATCGCGAACTCTAAATTGTACGTCTAAACGCAAACCCGCCCTACAGGCAAAAACGGGGCGAATCCCTCGTCTCCTGCGTCGTCTTTCTTCATTATCGTTCTAAAAAAAAAGAAGATGTATACAATATAAATAATTTTTTTCAGCGATAACATTGATTGCAATTTTTTTTAGTCTTTTTGACTATTTTTCTTCCTTTTTCCAACGAATTGTTTTTTTAAAGAAATAATAAATTAGTTTTTCAAATGCTGTAATTACATTTATTAGGTTATTGCAATAATTTTCGAACTTTGATTTGATTCCTTTATCTACAAACATTATTATATCAGATTTATAGATATACTAAATTACTATTATTATTTTGGTAACTTCACAAGCTTTCGTTTACCCTCAGGGTGTGGGAAAAATTTAAAATAGTTCAACTAGGGGCTCTTAACGCATAAGTTCAATTTTTTCTTTTTAAAGAAAATAATTGCTTTTTTTAGTAGAAAATAAATATTTTAAAAAAGATCAGTTTCAAAATTTGAAATTAACGATAGAAGTATGTACATAAATCCATAATTAATGCAAACTAATGCGAGAATTGATGAAAGAAATTATTCCAAAATTAATAAAATCCAGAAGTGAAGAAAGAAATAATTTCAGAATAGATGAAAGCCTTTCAATAGGGGGGCCCCTTTTGATTTGGCACTCGTTCCATTTCCGTTCGTTCACCCGTTAAGACGACTACCACAGGCTACAGAAATTTTGAAAAAAAAAAAACCCTTCATTTTATTGAATTTATTCAATAAGCATATTTTTAAAATTGGAAATAGATCTGGGGAACACATAGTTGATGTTTTTAAGTCGCTGCTAAAAAGGTTAAGAACATCTGATTTAAATTTGACGGCATAAATGTGACTTCAACACATTAGAAAAAAAAAAAACTTCCATTATCTGAATATGTGAAGATTAACAATAATACTGTTTAAAAAGAAGCACCCTTTATTAGATCCAGCCAACTCTGCATTCATAGCAGGTGTTCAGTGGACAATATGCTGTATTTTTTCATGATAACATCACAAAATATGTCCAAGCTCAAGTGATGTTCAAAATACCTAGTAAAAGGGATGTTTCGAGTTATAATATTATCGCCGATTTCATTTAAAACCAAAAATCACTGAATATCATGAATCATATCCAACTAAAAACGTATTGCTATTCGCACTTTTAATTTTATTGCTGTCATTTCTACACAACGGAATGTTTTACACGGGTAAAAATACGTGTATAGAGTTGCAAAAATTTGAAAAAATTATGCTTCAATTTATTTGTTATTTTTGTATTGTTATGAACTGCTTATGCTCGGCCACATTAAACTGAAATGATTTTTTGAGGATATGAATACAACCGAGAGAAATTTATCAAGAATTTCTTAAAAATATCTGAAATAAAGCCCTACAAAATAACACTATAATTTCAAAAAAGTGCAGTGAAACCTCGATATAACGATACTCAGCAGACCAAGAAAAAAAATATTGTTGTAGAGGGATTATCACGTTATATATATATATATATATATATATATATACATATATATATATCGGGAGGCAGCAGTTTAACATTATAATATAGATATTTCCAAAAAAGATTTGAAGATATATCGTTGTAGAAGGATTTATCGTTATATCGAGAATCGTTGTAACGAGGTTTCAATGTAATAATTTTATAATGCTTTTTATCTATTTTTCTGGCTGGTAGTATGAAAAAACCATCGGCTCCACAACCGAGTCAAATAATTGATTTAAGGAAAAAAAAAATCTGATTTTTTCTTGTTTCGGTAAAATTATAATATCAAGTATATAAACAATTAAATTCAGAAAATGTTGTTAAGAGCTAATTACAGCAATTAAAGTCTAACGAACAAATGAAAATCGAATAGAAACAATAAAAATTTGAAATTAACGATCACAGAAATTTTATTTCTCAATTTCCAATCGATTGCATAAAAAATTACCATAAATTTGTAACAGTAATCTCAATTAATAATTATTGAATTTTTTTTTTTAAACTAATAATCCACGTAGTAATAATAAGCTTTTAAAATCTATATTTTCTCCGCGCAAACGTCAGCCGATTTCGATCTGCCAACAGAGAAAAAACTGGCCAGGAACGTGGAGTTTTGTGCTTCCCCGAAAGTCCACACGCCACGCAAAATCGTATGAATTTCGACACACGCTTCCCTTTACACACACAATTCTGAACGGGGCCTTCTTTCGTGCAGGAGAGAGCGCGCGCAAGAATGTGTCTTTTTAACAACGCGCTCTTGAACGCCGCGCCCTCCAATCCTTCGCGCAAGAACGTCCCGCTCCGGGCGTGCGGGGAAGATTGTACGTGTAAAGGGGCCTTAAGGGGGTGTTCAAAGGTTATATGTGGCAATCACAGCTGAGTCTAAACCGCTGAAGCTATAAATATGAAATTTGGTCAGTATTATATTTCATAATATAGTTTTGTCTCACAAAGACGGGATTTCCGAAAATTCAACTCCCAAGGGTATCATCAGAGGTTTAAATTTTATATGTGTGTATGGGGGGGGGGGAATGATCGCCGAATAGTTTTCAGATTACCAAATCCACGCGAACGAAGCCGCGGGTAACAGCTAGTATAACCATAAGGGTGGATTCACATCTACAGACACTCACCGTGACCTATCAGACACGGCAAACATTCTTTAACATGAAAGTGTTCGCCGCGCAGCCACGATACGATAGATATGAATACATTCATTGGTTTTATAATTGATGTACCCCAAAGCAGAATATGCCGAAAACTATCAGTGTTGCAGCAGAACAATGTCGGAAAGAATTTTAAGGAGTAGAGGACACTATTTGGTAAATTGGAAATTTTGACCTCAGAACATTTTCAGTTGTTGCAGGACATAAGTCATAAGTTGCAGGACAATGCAAAACGTTCTGCTTTGGGATTGATGATATTCTCAGTCAATTTCCAAATCGATGGTACTCTTGAAAAATGTAGTGTCCCCCCCCCCCCAAGTTCCCGAATTATCTCTGCAAAATTACTTTTACGCAATTTTTTCATACAATTTTTACACGTTTTATGTTTGAACAACCAAAATTTCGCAACCATCACGTTCCTTTACCTAAGAACGTAAATGCATCTTTTATACATTTCCTTGAAAAAAATGGTGTCTCTCTCGACACAAGTGCGCGTTTCAACATTTTCGAGTGGTACCCCCAGAATTGGGGCCCCCCTGATTGCAGCTAATGTTCTGCTTCACGTAAAAGGAGTGAGAAGTTTACACAGCTCACTTGATAATACGGTCGACGTCATCTGGGGAAAAAGGTCCTCTATAATTTTGGCATTAAGCTGTAATGAACGTTTTCCTTTTCCCTTTTTTCGGAAAGATAGAAAAGCTCATGGTTTTCAAAAGTTTTATGAAACGCAAGTGTGCCAAAACACGAAATGTGTCTTCTGGCCCAAATCATCGTTATATTCGTTTGAAATTAAAGTTTGCGGGATCGAACTATGAGGAATTAAAAGTAGGCTCAGTATAGGCTGTATGTCATTGCTAATTGAGCTGTGGTGTTGAAGTAGTATTTATTCACAATAGAGATTTGAGGGAGTTTATTCACAGGACGAAAAAAAGACTTCCGGTTTATAAACATTCTTATTTGAAGAGAAATATTTGAATATATATTCTTAGACTTCTTTCCAGTTCCATTTCTTCCCCAAGCTTTCTTCAGCTGTTTCTAAGCTCAGGAATTGAATCCATCGAAATGTGATCTAAGCGGAAAAATTGGATATGAATGTGGAGTGTTTGCGGAGAAAAATGTTTGAGTGGTTGAAAATACTTCAAAACCTTCAATCACATATGCTTTACGATTTCCGAATTGTCGATGAAAGGGAAATGGGAAATATTTTTTTTCATCGCCGTTCTGTCAAGAGAGAGTCATATTAGGTTGTTATTATTCAAGCAAACATTCGAAATCCCAAACCCAACCGGTATCAGGTTTTATCAAGGGTTTTCTGGGATAGAAATCCATTTTCCCCTTTTACGTCAGACTGTGAAAATTCAGGACCATTAAATTTCTAAGTTATAAGGCATATAAATATTTGTGCTGATAATTTGTGAAGTAATTAACTTAGTGAGATTTTCTTAAAGTATTAGCTTTTTAAATTTACATTTTGCTAGTGAAAGATGAATCGGAAATATATACGTTTCTGAGAAGCGAGAAAAAAATCTCAGATTCACAACGAATATCGCTCATGTTATCTCAATAATGTATAATATTTTAACCGCAGTTAAATGAGAGGACATTTAAAGCCGTCTTCGAAAATTATAGTTTCATGGAATAATATACCGTTTTTACTTGTCTATATCAGTGCCCATATGGTCATGGGCGCGAGAAATGGAAATTCATTTGACCCTGAATGAAGTAGCTTTGGGAAGTAAAACTGAATATAATGGAAATAATGTAAAAAATAATTTATATTTTTTTACGGTGGAGTTTAACGGTGCCTGAACTTGTTCTATGTTCAGCTGATTTTAAAACGAAGAATTACAAAAAAAAAAAAAAAAAAAAAAAAGATTTTCACCCCATTTTACTTTTTATTAAGGTAGTCAGTTTGTTTCTTGGTCTCTAGGATTATATGAAATTTATTAATATTTTGAGGCTCGACTTCTTCGCACAATGAACAGAAATACACACGGGCGGTGTTTTTAAGAAAATCATTCTCCGTTAGTTTCCGTTTAAGTGTTACGTCAGCAGATTTTTAGACTTTTTTGCCCCCCCCCCTCCCCGGTTAGCAAATTTTCGTCAGCTCTGCCCTCCTACCTCCTAACACACATTGGGATCAAACGTGCGCGAAGGGAAGGAGATCGAAAATTTATTTTTTTTGATGCAAAAAATATTTTAAAAAAAAATTGAAATTTCTGAAGAAAATAGGCCTTTATATGTTATAATCAATTTCTGTTCATTTCAATGCCATGTGAAGGCAGAGAACTCACAATTTCTCTTTAAGAAATTCATTGCGACCGACCCTCTAATCCATATGCGCTTTACATGACTCACGGGCCAAATGTGTCCCTCGGGGTTACCTGATGTCAGGCCAGAACTAGAGGGAGTCGGGGGGGGGGGGGGTAATTGCCCCGGGTAGCGAAATTCAGGGGGCGGCAAGTTTAAGTGGGAACAAAACACACCGTTATAAAATTATCGAATTTTACAGTTGTGGGGGTGGCAAAAATCCTAGTTACGGTCCTGCCTGATGTGGCCTTCAAACCTAATTTTGCAAAAATGAACGAAGTGGCACATTTTTACCGGTCACTTGAGTGACCCGCGGCACAGTTCCAGATTACTTAAGCGATCCGCGACACATTTCCAGATCACTTGAAGGATTCGCGGAACATATAGAGATCACTAAAATGGCTCTGTAGAGAACTTATCAATAGGGAGAATGTGAGTTCAGGCGCCCACAAACTAGTGAGAGGTTTTTCTAGTTTTTGGCACACCAAGTGAGATGCCATTAAGAATATTTCATATATTTTTATAAAGGGTGGTTGATGACACCCCCCCCCCCCCCCCCGATGCTGACGTAATACTTGAATTAAAAAATCTGGCCCTCTGAAGAGTTTTTCTTTAATCATGGTGGCCGTGTAAATATTCCATAACATGAAAAATTTGGCCTTTCGAGGAGGTAGTCCCTTCACTCAGGTTTTAGTGTCTGTAACACGTCCATATAGCTGAGCACAGCTCGACCTGATTGCTCATGTATACCCCATGCCGGAACTGAAGAGGGACGCAAAACGGTTACGAGACATCTTGAGGGGAAGGGGAGAATAAAATTTTAAGGATGAAAAAATTGAGTGACATTGAAAAAAAAATATTTTTTCATTTTAAAAAAACACAATCCAAAAAACGCTTTAAAACCATCAGAATTAAGTATGGGAACCGACGAAGTGAAGTTCGTCCTTCTTACATAGGCATAAAGTTATTGGGAGGCTCAAACCAAATATTTCCCATAGGTTACTATGAAAATAGTGGCAAATATTCAGGGGGGGGGGGGCTCGAGCCCATGGGCCGGATATAAGTTCACGCCTATGCCTTCCTGACTAAAATCCTTGTTACGGTCTGGGGTCTGGTTCGGAGCCCATAGCCAGGAATTTGTCTAATACCACTAATGATTAATATGTTACCCATATGTCCAGAGGGTGAAATTGGATGATTTTGCCAGTTTCGTCTGAGAAGTTTGATGTTTTAAAATTGTAAAATTTTAGTCCACTCCCGTTTTGTCAAAGCTTGAAATTTTGTTTGCATCTGGTGTATGCTGTTTGGAATTATCATCTATTGAAATTTTTTGGCGTAGGAGTAGACAAACCGGTGTTTTATGCATAAGTTCCAGCCGTTTGAAAGGTGCTTCATTTTTTAGGCGATGCTTACTTAAGTGCGTTTCTATTCCATTCACGTATCGACGCCGAGTACCTTAAATGTTCTGTGGGTGTACGTAACGGTTCAGAGATGTACAACGTATCTTATATAATATTTTTTCGCTGTGTACCCTACCGAAAAACACATAAAACCGGACGCAGTTCTCGAATGATAATATAGTAGAAAATTATATAGATTTTTTTTTTTTTATGTTTTTCCTCTTCCTTGACTTTTGTCATTAGTCTATTCATCGATCCGTTCTATTGGAGATCGTGTAACAATATAACCAGGCAGCTCCCTTTCTTTTCTTATTTGCTCCGTTACTTTCAGTCTCCGAATTTCTCTTTACAGTGTGTTTATATATATATATATATATATTATTATTATTATTTATTTATTTTGTTTGCTGGCGGAACTTTTTGGAGAAAGTTGAACATGTTTGTCTTATAGTTCGGAAAACTTTTTCGCAACAAAGTTTCCTCTTTTAATTTATGCATTTGCTTTAAGGATATGAATGTTAATGAGGGCAGTGTATTAAGAGGATTTTCTTCCTTCTCCCCAGTGGTGGTACTCGAACCCTCTCTCTTTCACCGTCTTTCTTCGAAGGCTTTACTTGTTCAATCTCCTTCTCATATCGTCCTTCCAACCCTCCTTATTTTCTTTCGGAGGAGTTTATTACCTAACGCTATTTTTTTTCTTTTCATTTTCAAGTTTTAATTTTTTTTTTACTTGGCGGAGTTTTTCGTTTTCCCATTTTCTTCTTCTCCTCGCTCCCTTCGGTTTTCGGGACAGTGCTCTTAGAAAAATCTTGGAATTATTCATGTTACTTCATTCGACCCTCCTCTCTCTCGCGTCTCCCTCTTATTCTTATTTGGAGGAAACGGGTAAATCCGAAGGCGGAGTGAAGTTTTCTCCCTTCTGTGTGGAATGGATACTTTTTAAAAGTTATTGATCCGACGTTTCATGCTTGGTCGGTTGCTAGAGTTTCACTTTTTTTTTCTCTTAATTTCCCGCCCCGTTCGTTTCTGGTGTTTAAAAATTCCCCCGTTTTTCTTTTTAGTTGTGGAAGGGAAAAAGTTTGGAAACTTCTTTTTTGGAAGGAGTAAAAAAAATCTACACGTGATAGTTTTATATGAAAGGATTCCCCATGTGGCTTATCTCTGATTTTCTTGACCGATTTCTTTTTAGACTTGATGTGCCACTGCGAATTAATAAATTTTGATATACATTTATTAACGAGTGGTGCCATGGTTTCCACATCCTTGAGTGAGCTGCTGTTCCTGGAATTTCCGCGAGCCTTTTGTATCGATTTTCTAGTTAATTTATAGAGGGAAAATCAAAACATTTTAATAATACTTGATTTTCGGGACTCCGGGCTAGAGCCTTGTATGTGCGAGCCGATCTCCCCGTTAAAAAGTCTCGCCGCAGAGAGTAACAGGCCTACAACGGTGTAATTATTCATTCGTTACTCTTTACGCACTATGAGTTGAGGAAAAACTCATAGTTCGAAAAATTGATTGCAGCACTACACATAACAATCATCACGCAGAAACAAACTTCACGGAAGGTTCACTATACATACACGCATATTCCAACATGTACCAATTCGTTAGAAGTTCCGCAGAGGAATATGGACGAGGCATGTCTGGTTTAGTAGTAGTAGTAGAGCCTTGTATGGATGAGATGAGCGGGGTGGATACAGAGGCAGCTCTACGGTTGAGCGACATGTGCCGCAACGCAACGGCGTAAAGGTGGGGGAACTATTAATTCTTTGAATAGAATAACATGCCAAGAAAAGTAATTCCTGATGCATTGCACCTAGATGATAACACAGATAGACAACCAGATATAAATATGCGTCACAGTATATGAAAAAGTTGGGAATATTCAGTGGATCCCGCTTATAGCGTTTTTCAAAAAACCGTCACGAAAAAACGTAAGCGGGAAAACGCTATAAGTGGGAACGTTAAAATCAGGATCGACTGTATATGTTACTGCCAAGTCCGAAGTACGGCCACTTCGCTAATTGGCCGAGTGTTTGGGCCAAAATTCTATTTCCAGAAATTATTCGGACTTTGATCGGAAAATTCGCGAAATCGCCGGTGATCCCTCGCCAAAGTTCGATGTGCTTGCTGATGCAAGACGGTCCAGTATATAGGCCTCCAAATACTTTTTTTTCCCACCGCCAATGTGTGATACGTAGCTCATGAATACAAGGTGCATAAGTAGCAGGGTCTATGGCATTTTACTGGCGAACCATTGGTCCTAGAGGCATACTTCCAATTAGAAAAACTGCTCAACCAAAAAGAAAATGAGTTTAATTCGTTTCTGAAAGTAATTTGTATCATGAAAAAAAAAATTTATCGAAGCAGCATTTCTCATTACAAATAATTACGATGTGTTAAATCATTCCATAGACCCTAACAACATTAGTAGTCGTGCGAAAAAAAAAGGATGGTGTCGAAATCAGTGGGCCGATTTTTTTTTTATACAATAAATATTGAATTTGTAATATTTACTAAGGTCCTGAATACCAGCAGCCATGAAAAAAGAAAAAATATCGAAATTTTTTTTTTTTGAATTCGACTCTTGTCTTCATATAGTTCCGAAACGCGTATAGCCGTGGTTCTTTTGCGATTTTGGGTTCAATTACGTCGGTCGTTCAATTGTATTATCCAACCCAAAAGGTAATTCATTTCTTCCTATACGGATATTAATAAAATCAATTACAAAGGTTGAATTTTTCATTCAGTTAGAATTACGTTTTATTAAAATTAATTTTATCAAGTCTGCTTGTGCAGACCACTTATATCATCGTCGCGGACTACAGGTTGAGAAACACTGTAGTATAGTGTGTCTTAATTAGCACTTACCCGAGAAGTGCCGTCTTAACGCACGGGTATTGCCCGAACCGGAGGGGGCATATCATAATCCTATGATATAATCAGATTTTGAGATTTTCTTAAAGTATGTAAATTGCTAGGCTGGCATTTCCAGCTTTATAGTAAGGGGTCCCATGGTAATGTTAAGACGGCCTTGAATGCAGATGTATTTTTGCATGACAAAAATACAGTGCACAGTGAAATACGAAAATCGCTAGCACTCGGGTTGCTCAAAG
Source organism: Pholcus phalangioides (assembly GCF_987345545.1). Taxonomy (NCBI): domain Eukaryota; kingdom Metazoa; phylum Arthropoda; class Arachnida; order Araneae; family Pholcidae; genus Pholcus; species Pholcus phalangioides. The sequence goes on from NW_028301628.1 coordinate 12,514,911, forward strand.
TGCTCAAACCTTCTAGCTCCTCAGTCCGTGCAAACTCAGCTGTTTCTGGCCAATATTTTTTTACTCCTAATTAGATTGGTCGAGACACTTGTTACTTGGTTAAATCGAGTAATGTGCGGCATTAGTAGAGGGTGAATAATGATTGTTTAATGACCTATTCATGTTTTTCATTGTACATTTGGTCGATTGTGTACCCAATATCTCTGGAAGGGGCCACTTCTGTTGAAGAGGCGTAACTTCAAGAATAGCAGGGGCCTACTTTCCAATAGGACCACAATTTTTTTCTGGTCTAGAATTTTTTAACACTGAAATAATTAGAATCTCTATTGAGATGACGGTTTCGTAAATGTCGGAGAATGGTTCCTTTTGTGATTTTGCTGATGATTGATATTCTGGAAAAAAAATATATATACACATGTGAGTACTTATGTTTCACCCCATCCGGTAATTGTAGATATTTTCCGTTGAGCAAACAGTGCGAATATCGTAATTCTCAATATTGTATAATATCGCCACACTCACACACACAACGTAATCAGGAATAAAGAAAACACGTCTCAAAAATAAAAATGTTTCATTTCTTTTAAACCTCCAAAGAAAAGTTAATTTCTTTCCATTACATCGTTGTGGTAAAATGCACGTTCTTGAAAAAAAAAAAAAAATAAATTGTAATTTTTTTTCTTATTTCTCAATGCTACTTAGTACTATAATCTACTACGAAATCTCGTAACTGTGTGAATCATATTTGTCGATATTTTAATTTTTTTTAATTTTCTTTTTGATATTCCTTCTACACCATCTTATTACTTTTTTTTTCTCCTCTCCATCGCCTTATTTCGAATCGAAATGTATTTTTTTTCTCCTGTATCAAAAAACGAAAATATACAAAAATATTCACCAATTAAAAAAAAATACATATAAAAATAAGACACGGGATGGAGAAAAAGTTACAATATATATACGCTCCAGCAGCCGTATATTATTCATGAATTTATTTTACCCATGCCTTCTATTTTATTTTATTATTTTTTCTTATATATTATGTTGTTGTTTCATTACTTTTTATTTCTTTTTCAACTTTATGTCGTTTTTTTATTTTTTTTTTCTGTTCGTTAATATTTTCTCCTCTCTCTCCTCCCAATTTTTTTTTTCTTTTTAAAGTTCTTTAATAACGTCTAGAGCAGGCTGGCGGTAGTATAGCCCTGCGAGATGATGGTAAAAGGCACAGGCAGACATGGCAAGCAACGTATAGAGAAGGCAAAGCAAGCAAAAGGCAATACTTTCGGGGCGTCCTAGAAACCGGTTCTCCCTCCCTCCCTCTCTTTCTCACACAACCTCCGTACCGCCGCCGTTCACCTCTTCTGCTTTCCTACGCCATTATTTTTCTTTCCTTTTTATTTATTTACTCTTATTTTTTTTTCTTTCCTCTTTTCCCTGGCTCTGGATCCTCTTCCTCCTTCGCCCTCCTCCTCCTCCTTTATCCTCCATGTCCGCTAATATTCTCTCTCTCTCTCTCTACCTAGACCAAGTAGAGAGTTGGATGAGGAGGAGGGAAAGGGAGAGATCTAATGACTAGTACATTGGAGCCTGGATTCGAGGCTAGTTCTGAAACAGGGCTCTTGCCTAGATAGAGGCCTCGCGACGAGGCTAGCGATTTTCGTTCCGCGTTTGTGCTGATGGCCTGCCTTGCTTGCTCTGCTCTGTAGCGGTAGTGTGGGACGGCGAGCGCGTGGGCGGAGGGGGGAGAAGGAGGATTTAGAGAGCGGTTGAACGAGCCTTCAGAGCTTGCGAGCGGGCCTCGTGTATGTATGTGTGAGGAGCTTTTGATAAATGGAGGCTCGATTGGCATTGCGCCAAGAGCGTTCGTTGTGTGTGCAGTAGAAGCACCCCCCTGTCCTGCTCGCTTCTCTTCCCCCCTCCACCGTCTTTCTATGTTCCTGTACCGCCCAAACTGCTCTATACGTCCCCTCCTTGCCTCTATCGCCTCTCTCTCTCTCTGGCATGTTATGGAAGCCCTTTCCGAAAATTTTCCTCCTCCCCAGTTCTATACCTTTCCTCTTACGGCCATTTTCGTTTCAGCGTACTGTAATAATTTTTTTTTCTCCCTCTCTATCTCTTGCTCGCTCGCTTTGCCTGACGTGGATACTGCCAAAACGAGAAAAAAAAGTCGCCAGAAATATCGCCAAAAAGATTTGCTTTTCTTTTTCTTTTTTAGAAGTCTCCCGTGTGTTTTTCGTCTTGAGGGAGTTTCTTACTCCTGTTTCCGTGTCCCACTCCTACTTCTCCTGCTACAAGAGTTTTCCAGATGCCACATAGTGGAATATTTTTCCACTGTATTTTTTTCTTCTTTTATGTTTTTTTTTTATTTCCCTCAAAAAAAAAAAGCCTTGTAGAGGTGTTTTTTCCTCTATCGGTTTCTTTATCCCTACTGTCGGGAATAAATGATCTTGGAATTTTCAGCTGGGTCAGTGTTTCCACGGGCGCACTCTCTGATATACATAACAAAAAAAAAATTGTGTATAAGAAAGAAAAATATTCCCGCGTGTTTGTGTGTTTATATGTTTTTTTTTTCTTTTATGAATTTTTCTTTTTGATCTGAGAATTGTTTTTCGTAATGTTGTTGTTGTAGGTGGTCGCTTAACGCTTTTTTCATGCTCTTTTTACATATCTGCTTATCTTAACGAGTTTCTTTTCTTTTTGTTACCGCTTTTAGAGCTTGAAACTTTGTAGTAGAATAAACATAGTAGTCACATCAGAGGTATTTCTTTTTTTTCTTCTCCAGACACTTTTCAATACGAAATGCCTTGAGTTGTACGAGAATTTTTTTTCGTCAGTGTCAAGCCTTTTCTTAAGTTTGAGTTTTATGTATAGGGAAAAAAGTGATCTTGTCGTAAAGGTTCCTTTTTTTGTTCATTGTGGGGGCTGCTTTTAAAATATATTGTCTTTTATGTAACAAAAATAATAAATGATTGCATCACACGAGTGACAGAGCTGCTGAGGGTGATGGTTTTTTTTGAATAGATCTTCATTAATCCTTACATAATAAAGCCGTAAGCAGCAAGTACAAATGGTGCAATCGTCAGAGGCCACAAAATATTAGGGCTATACAACGAGCTTAACAATACATTGGCTACGTCTTCCGTGATGACCATGGCCTCCACATCATAGAGCAAGGCCGTAGGCTGGCATATTTTGCGGGGTTCCCCCGTCAGATTTTTCACAGGGCCCTTTTATAGCGTGAAAAAGCAAAAAATGATGAAAATTGTTCCGGGCTTGAGCCCTGTCAGCCCCGCCGTTGTGGTGGGAGTCATGGTAATGACTCGATAGAATTTCCAGCTGGAGCATTGTTAAGCGGTCAAATTATGGAATTCATGCCATTCGAAAAACACAAGTCTTGTTATACGAGTAAAAATATCAAAATATGAGCTATATTAACGCCATCATGCCTGTCTTTTTTTTACGCAGATCTATAGCAAAAAATTAAGAATGACCCGCTCCCCCCACTCCACAATATTGGTTTTACAGAAAATTTATAGTGAAAAAGAAAATATTATATGTGAGGTTGATCTTCCCCGGGGGGGGGGGGGGGGTCAGGCACTTAAAACTATTTGTGGAATGTATACGTTATGGAAAATCCCATTGCTGAAAGCTGTTGTGTTGTATTTTGTACAGTACCACATGTGGGTTTGTGTGAACAATATGATATGAATCGTCATATATATATTTCGAAGCCACAATATTCACCAATATCGGTATTGGATGGAGATGCCATTTATTTTTTCTCAATAGAAAATAGTATCAGTGTGATGGTCCATGATTAATTTGACTCAAGAGTTTCTGCCATTAAATTGGTTGAAGCGTGGTCTTCTCCAAACTTTTTAGTCTTAGCATCGCTGTTTTTTCGGAGAAAAAATCTCAGTGCCTCATTATTAAGCCAGCCTTGCGAATTTTAATTGAATTTGCAGCTTTCATCCTTCCTTCGTCCGTTCCAGTACCTCGTGAGGAGTGATGTTATCCAATTTGGGAAACGATGGGTTGGTGGATCGATAATCATCAAAACATTTCGGACATTTATGATTGCTGAAATATTTTAATTTTGAGGATATGCCGGAAAATAAATTGCTACTGTAGAACTCTATTTCTCAATAATTTATAACTATTTTATGTGTTTTCGTGTTTTTTTCATAAGCGAAATATTTGACCGAGAAAACTTCCCAAGCAGGATTGCAGGAAAGCCAATATGGCGCTGAGTTTCGCCTCCACTGTAGCGCGCTCCCAGTGCGGCCGCATTCCTTCTGAACGCCAGCAAATTACTTCGAAATTAACCGCAGATATATCAGCATTTGGACAATCCGTCTTTTTTTAAACTTTTCGACTCCCCTTTTCATCATCTATCCCTCCCCTTTTTTCAAATAACATAAGCGGGACGAAATTTGTCCTTTCCTGTTCTCTTTGGAGTCCCGTTCAAAAGTTGGTTCGGGTTGAAGGAAATCGATCGGTGTGTATGTGGTGCTGATGCTGCTGCTGTTTGGGCTTGTCCTGGAGTATGCAAGAGATGCCCTAGAATTTGGGATTGGAAATTCCCTAACATTATGTTGGCACGTGCGGAATTCCTGGACCGTATTATGTATAAAGGTTAATTTGTTAATGTGGACATGATGGCTTTTCTTAGATGGTGGTGGGTGTGAGAGAAATTTCGTGATAGATGTTTTGAACTTCACAACATTTATGTTAATTAAAAAGTATTGATTTTATTTTCTTGTATTTATAAGAGGCTACCTCGATATTTTATACCCAAAAATGTTTGTCAATAGGAACGAACAATATGTCAACATTTAGTTTTTCCACTAGTCTTTTTACTTAAAAAGAAACTGTTTCTTACATCACAAAACATTTTCTTCGGTGCACATCTTGTGATCAAGTCAAATATTTTAACTGTGCATTGTTGTCATACATTATTCGACAACGTGCACGTTCGCCCCATCCTCGAATTTTCTTAGAAGCCAACATTGATTTCGCAAGAATCTTCGTTTCTCTCGATGTTTCTTATCTTTTCGTTGTTTCTAATTCTTTAGTATTTTCGTTATTTCGAAGTAATTGTGTGATCCCATTGTGAATGGATGAGAAATTATTTTATATTGCGGTACCAAAATGACATCGTTTCCAAAGCAGATTTTTTCAGACAGGTTGCTGTTATTCTTTTCTCCATTTCGAATGCAAACGTGTTAAATTACCACTCGGTCTGTTCTACGCAAAACCGTATATAAATAGATGTTTTGAGCTCCTGAAAATCCACAATTGATAAGCAAGAATTTTTTTTCTTCTTTAGTTTCATTAATGAAGAATTCAACATTGTACTGTATTACTGTTCTTTGAATATTTGAAAAAAAAAAATAGGGTATTATATTACGAATATAGAATATTATTCGTTTATTTGCATTCATTATTTACTTCACGAGCCATTTGCTCTCAGATAATTTCGAAAAATATTATTTTGTTTTTTTTGGTAAAAAGGGATTCTATACGAGTTTCTTCTCCTAAAAAGCCCATTTGTGTTGACTTTATTCGCCATGTTCAATTCAAACTATTCTTAAAATACGTAAATTTTCTCAGATATTCAGTGCTTAGTAATACAATCAGTAAAAAGTATTGAGTTAAATTAAAATGCTTATCAGTAGTGTGAAACACATTCTCATTAAATTACTAAACTTGATACAGAATCAGGGGCCGCAACGTGCTTTCTCGGGCCCCCTTCGAAAGGGTTATTATGCCAAACGAGGAAAAAAAATTGAGGAAGGAGGGCATTCGGCGCAGGGCCCCAGTTGCCCAAGCCTAGTTACGGGGCTGTACAGAGTTTACTCTCAATTATTTTCCGTGATTCATCCCTGACCGCACTCATTAAAGGGAAAGCATCCGAACTGGGTTCAGCATCCCCCCCCCCCATCCCCTTAATTTCGGATGAGGGAGATTTCCCTGTATTTGCATAATTTTTTTTTCAATGCAGCTCACACATATGGAATATTCATATAAGCTCTGTTGGAAAGAAAGACTGTTTTAATGTCGAATGGTGAAATTGAATTACCAGAATCCTTTTCTCGTATCCGTGAAGAAATATTATAATCACGATGAATGTAGACGTTGTTAGTAAGTATAATATAATATTATACGTATAATTTTTTCTCGGAGATTTACATTAAATAGACGCGCTTTTTAATTTATATTTCCACTTTCTTTCTGGTCGGAGAATGCAGGGTTAAAATTACGTGACTAAAACAAAGTTGGGTGTTGGAAACTCTTGCAGAAGCTGTTCGTATCACATTTCCATAGCCAACAAAGTTTTCCGAAACTTCTTGTTTGTTGTTGGACGAATTTTTTTTCTTCCCACAGCTGTGAAGCTCTTTGCATTTGTTTTGAAATGGTAGGTGGTGTGATACACTTTCCGGTGCGTTCTTCCGTGCAATTAATCATCTTGGTGAGAAACACGCGCAACTGTTTGGGACTTCTTTTTTTTACACATTCAAAGCAATTTGCATCATTTCCGTGAAAGCGTTAAATGGACTTCCCATCACGTATTCCAACTCATTAGAGGCTCGGTGTGGTAGGGAAAGTAGCGTTAATAATTTCGTATTGCTCATCTATGCCTTTATTAAAGCCATTTTTTCCCATTTATTAGCCTGATGAACACTTTCGTGCAGTTAGTCGCGATCACTGTATTTCCACCTATCTTTTCCTATGCTACATAATAAAGTGCGACAAGAGGGTAGGAGACCTAATCGTTTTCACAGCTCGTTCTTTCCCCCATGTCCAGGATTATAAAAGAAAAAAAAAGAGATAGACGGTCTGCTGAAAGAGGAGGGTGTCGGTAGACTTCATAAACGGTGCAACCACAAATGCTTTTGTGACAAACGAGCTCTTAATTGTGTGTATATATGGTGCGAGGAACGGGAAGTTTTGCTTTCGCCAGAAACCTGCCCCGGCAATCTCCTCTTTCCCCAACCATTTGAGGTTAACCTTGTCTTTTTTTGTTGTTGTAACCATTTGGCTGCCTCCCTTTCATCATCAGCTAATTCAATTGGATCTCAAATGTACCGGAAAGAGCACGGAATCAGTTGAATTGCTTCGAACTTGGGGTAGGAGGGCGTGGGTAGATGAGTGACTTCGGAACGGACATTATATATCCTGATAAATAGTCTGATGACGGGTGACCAGAAATGCTTTTGTGGTGTTTTTATCCATCTTCATCCGATTCACGAAGCTATCTATCCCCTGATGAAAATATATATTGTTTTTGGGAGAAAGAAAAAATGAAATAAATAATACCTATAAGTTTCAAAGCCTTTTTGTGCTTTCAATCTTTAAAAACGATTTGTGTGCTGAGGTTCGAGTAGTAAGCCTATTTGAATTTTTGAATTGTTTCTTTTGTGAAAAAAATAAGATATGGTTCTTTCAACAAATTATTGCCTTAACAAATGAATTTTGTTTTTCTTTTGGGTTTTAAAATAAATCTTGCATTTTTAAAAAATCTGTTATCTTTGAAAAATCGCGTATCTTTAAAAAATAATTCTTGTATTTTTCTGCTTGGAGAAGCACGCAATGCCAGTGTGAAAGATGACAAAGATATCCACACATTTATTCATATGCTTCTGGAAAACAGTGTTTGAGAATTCCCTAATGTTACTTTATTTACATTTTGTATTTTTGGGACACCCTGTACAAATGGGTCATTTTTATTTTTCTACTAAATTTATTTATTTTATTTTCCTTTAGAGGGCGCGGAGCCCTGGTTGGGAACCACTGCTTTAGAGCAGTGTTTCTCAAGTGAAATGTCTAAAACAATTCGGCGGACCGCAAACTCTCAGAGTGAGGTATATGACCCGTATTTTATGGGAAATTGTTGTATTTTTCGCCTACCGACTTGTTTATTCAACGGAACTCATTGGAATCGACTTGTTTTGAATATGTGAACTTGTAACATCAACCGCCATCTTAATCATATTTCACCACCGCATCCTCTTGTATAGGCCTCAGCCAAGCAATATTCAGTAATAAATAATCTGTGATCTTTACTAAAATCGTGAAATCAGATAATTTACATTATTTATAATGTGATAATTATGACGATAAATATTTATCTCTCATATTTTCATATTTGCCATTTTCAATTCCCCCCCCCCCCCCCCCCGAAGACTACATTTCGATTTACCGTGATTTCCAGTAGCACCCCATTTCTCGCCAATAGCAGTTTTTAACCATTTTTTTTGGGAATAATTGGTAATTTTTCTGATTTATGGTGAATTATTTATATCTATAAGCTATATCTGTATTTATATCTATTTCTGAAGAAAATTAATACTGTCCCATGTTAAAGATCAAAATTTTCCTTATTTTCCTCAATGAAACTTTTAGTCGTGATCAACTTTTTTTTTTCATGAAGTTTTACTGCGATTTGCTGCAGCCCTTTATTTCCCAACCCCCCAGCAATTGTAGTGATAACTTCAAATTTTTTAATTGCCTTTTTTTGGTGACAATTAGGTGATATCCCGAATTTGTGGGATCCCTATTTCTTCATTTTTTTTGATAAGATATGGTTTTCCTGTGTGAAGATCAGATCCAGTTTTTTATTCGAACAAATCTGTTTGTTTCAGATATGAGTTACTAGTACATACAATTGAATAATTTTTCCTTCAATCAAAATACTAAATCACCAAATCTGCCTGCGCCATCCGTCTGTGCCATCTTCGTGGACTACAGGTTGAGAAACGCTGCTTTAGAGTATTTTCAAGCATTCGCCGTATTTTACAAGCTGTTAAATGATTCTGTTGATTGAACTATTAATTAACGTTTAGTTAGCCTGTTCGCAAACAAGGATGAAGAAATATATATTTAAATATACTGATCCCGCTTATAACGTTCTCACTTATAACGTTTCCCGCTTAGTACGACAAATTTTCGTTGTGCCAACTATAAGAAATTTTCATTAAGATTTCCCGTTTAAAGTTCTTTCCCGCTTACAACGTTTTTCCATGATGGTTTTTCGAAAAACATTATAAGCGGGAAAGCGGGATCCACTGTATTTGGTCAAAAAATGTGGTCTTTAACAGCTAGTCCTCGTAACTTTTCGTCCGATTAGGCACTACGTAATTTTAAATTTGATAAATAAAATGCAGTCTCTTTAATGGTTTTTATTCGTCTTAGCAATCAGCAGGTAATAATTCCTCCCATGCCTGTCCGCGGATGTAAAAAGATTGGACAACACTGGTCATTGTGATCGTTACATGAGAATACTTTAGAGAAATAATATTTACAGTGGAACTCCCACTTATAACGTTCCCTCTTAGAACGTTCTTCCTTTTAGTACGACTTATTTTCGTGTTCCCAGATCTTACTAATAATTATCGAGGTTTCCCGTTTACTGCGTTTTCCACGACGGTGCTTTGGAAAACGTTAACAGCGGGATCGACTGTAGTAACAATATATACCCAGAAAATGCCTTTCACAATATTAGGCCGATAGCAGATAGCATAAGTAGCCCCTTTACAGGCTTATACGGTTCATGTCCTTACATAGTTTTTCCGGCTATTTTTCTCATCTGCATAAAAACTGTTTTAGCATAGGTAGGTGATGATGTTCCTGCAAATAACGAATTTACCGATATATACACTAATTCCCGTGACATCATCAATGAAATGCAGGAGTAAAAAAAATTGTAAAACACTGCGATGATGTCAATGCCAAGGAAACTTTTTTTTTGTTTCTCTCATTAGAAGACTTTCACCCTTTTCGTTATCCATTTTTTTTCTCCGATTCTTTTTCCCTTATTATTTACCTTTTTTTTTGGCTCGTTGTTTTGTTAACTAGGACAGTAAATGAGCAGCCTCGGTCCTGCTGCTGTACATGATGAGGGAATTGAGCGAAATTGGGAGGATGTGTGTGTGAGGTAGACGCAAAAGGTAATTGATGATCCGTGATCGGGTTGTTCCAAAACTGTCTCGTCGTTGTGTTTTTTTTTCCATTACGTTTTTTTTTCTTTTCCCTCGTTTCCATTGTCGTAATTTAATATTCTGTGTACAAAGAACATGAGAGAGATGAGGGAGTGCGTCAATATTCAGTGTGCAGAACATAAACGAAAAAAAAAGTTATTAAGAGCAATGGTTTAACTTTCATCGTTTTTTTTTTTCTCTTCTTCCCCCCCTTTAAATATATGTGTATAATTTTTTTTTTTATTCTTTCCTCGTGTCTTTTATCTTTCTTTGGCACAGTATGTTTTGCTAGTAAACAAAAGTCAGAGTTTGAAAATGATTCCGACGCTCCTCGTTGTTTGAATTTTTTTTTACCCATTCTTTGTTCTTCGAGCTCTTTAATGACTCCCCTTGCTCATTAATGAAGTTTGCTCACGCTCCGAAAGAAATAAAAATATGATCCGAAAAAAAAGAAATGGCATGAATATAGAATTTTTTTTCTGTTTAGATTCGGGGAGAATTTTTCATTGCGTAATCATTCTTTTTTTTCGTACTTTCTCCGAAAGCTTAATTTCTAGATTGTTGTTCTTCCCGCGTTTGTTAGTTTTTTTTGTACTTTTGCTCGATTTTTAATTTACGGGTAATTCAATTATTATTATTTTCTACTCTCCCATGACGAGATTTCTGGATCTTGATGTAAACTGCTACGATAGGATATTATTGCAAATAAATATGAGCCATGCAAAAGAATAAGCCAGGATTTTTCTTTGTATCGCCAGAAAATACTTCTGTTATTGTTATTTAAGGAGGCATTTTTTATTTTTTTTAAAATTTGTCTTGCAATGAATGTTAATTTTTTATGCTCCTAGGAGATTCTAATGAGATTTTCTCTCTTCCACCGAAACGCATCCTCATATGTGCACTTAAATTTTGACTACTGAGAACTAATACTTTCGTCGAATAGATACTTGTATATTTCATTTTTTAGTTCCTGGAAAATAAAATAAAAAGTATTTTGTTGACCATTTTTTCATCGGGGGATCTCCTTGGCTACAAAGAAATTTTGTTGGAATCGCGATTTTTTTCCATTTGTCCAGCCCTGATTTGAGCATGCATCCATTGCAGTTTAACGAAGCTGTCGCGATTCGTATTCTGAGTGTCTACAATTCCTTTAGAAAAAAATTGAAAGCAATAGACTTTTCTTTCCGAGTTCACCTCAGCATAATATCCAGAAAATAAATGTTTCCTTGATATCTTGGGCTGAGAAAAAGCCATCTTTCTCTCTAATAGACTTTTGTTTTGGAATTCATGTGACGGACATCATCAGGGTGAAACGCAGGGTTGTAGTGATTTAAATCAACTGATTTGAATCGTGATTTACATCAAATGATTTTTCAAAAAAAAAAAAAATCACTGATTTAAATCGCTAATTTTTTTAAATTAATCACACTATTCTTTTAAAAACCTGATTTAAACTATGATTTTTTTTTAAAAAAACCTGATTTGAAATACATGATTTAAAAAAAATCACTGATTCAAATCATAATTTTCATTTTCTGAAGCACATTCAATTATACTTTTTTTTTTCTTTTTGTTTGAATTGTAAGAGCAGAAAAGTGAAAGTAAAAAGAGGAGATGCTACTTAGAAGGAGAGACAGACCCGGTTAGTGGAATAACTTTCAATTGTTTTCAAAAAGAAAGATAACAAAAAACCACTCATACAAATTTTTACAGCTGTTGTCTCATCACATTCAGTAGAGAAGGTATTTTCCTTGTATAATAGTACAATCAGCTTTAAGAAACAGATTGGGGAATGAAAAAGCAGCTAAGCGTTCGTGTTTCTTTTCAAGAGACTCCATAAAGCAGAAATTTTAAACTAATTTTTCCTTCTATGCATATGAATAAATGTCTATGTATTCACTTTAGTATTTATGAGTTCAATATTGTCTGAAAAATTGAATTAGTGTTAGTCTTATTTCTATAGTTGGAAAATACACTTTAGAATTTGATATTGTTCAGTCATATTTTCTAAGACACAATATTTAAACCTTTAACTGTTGATATAATAAAAATTAGATAATGATTAGATTCTTCACCAGTTCATATTTCAAGCTGAAAATTGAAAAATCAAATAAAACCGATTTAAATAAAAAAATCTGATTTAAATTTAAAAAAAATCTGATTTAAAAAAAATTGATTTTTATCAACCCTGGTGGAAAGTGGTGGATGATTCGTATTTTATTTTCCTGAAAATATTTAAAAATATTTCCCCCACAGTTCTTATCGCTATCAAATGGAAGGTTGAGAATCGAAGTGGTTCATGCAACTTTTCATAACAAAGTGTCTTTTCTGAACGCTCTCAAAAAAATCAGTTTTGAATGAAGTTATTTTTTGCTGACACCTTAGATTTTGAAGTGTCTTATGAGAAAAAAATCATTTTACGGAAAACTGATTTTTCGGGAGCTTTCAAGACAGAACGCTTTAGTGTGAAAAAAATGCACTCCAGCTACTTAGACCACTTTGATTCTCACCCTCTTTTAAATGAAATAATCAATAGGGACTATCACATCATCCACAGAGAGCTTGAAATATAATTTTTAGCAGTCGTTAGATTTTTTTTCGTACCCCCCACCCCACATTTTTTCAAGTAAATTTTGTATGGAAAACAATGGCTACTGGCTCACCATTTTTTTTTTTTCATATTCTTTTTCAGTAAAGCCTCCCTAAGTATACGATACCCACGGTTCTATTAAAATGTAAGTTAGAAGAGAGGTGTCTAGATAGGGCCGTAACTAGGATTTTTGCCGCCCCCACAGTTATAGATTTCGATAATTTTTTAACGGTGCTCTATGTCCGCACCTAAAACTGCCGCCCCCTAAAGCTTGCCGCCCGGGACTGTTGTCCTCCCCCCCAACCCCTCTAATTCCAGCCCTGGTCTAAGATATAGAGGTCCAGTACTTTTTGCGGAGATTCTGTGTTACAGGCTTATGGCCCGTTCGTTCAAAACCGTTCAATGTAGGGAGGTGTCCAGGATACAGAGGTGTTCAAACTGACAGGTTTTACTGTTCTTGTTATTTATTGCTCACTAAATAAATTGATCCTTTATCCTTTGGCCGTGAGGAATCATATCAGTATCACACGTGTCTATATACATTACATCGAATAGAACATTAGAACATGCTGCAAAGAAACCAGGGCTGTGGTGATGCCCTGGTTGGCATTTGCCATCGGTCGCTCTGCCCGTAATGAACGGTCTGGATTATTTAAAAAAAATCTGTGATAAATATAAATTATATGCTAATTTATATTATGGAGACTATATATTGACACGAGTTCAGGTAGATGATTTGAGGTTATGAATGAAAAGATGTATTATTAATATTGGTCATCGTTTGGCCTCGTTTTCTTTTTTTTTTTTTTTCTGAAAACCCCATTCATTGACTTCTCAAAAAAAAAACACAAAACAAACAAAAAAAAAAACCCATATTATCCATACAATTAATACAACGAGAGGGTTTTTCTATTCTTAATTAATGCGCCTCGTTCGTTGCGAAGGAAAATTTATTTCTATGACATGAGTTATTGGCTCACGATGTAAACATAACCGTACGTTTTTTACGATAAATAAAAGATGAGATTTTGGTTTTTAATAACGTCACTTTGCCGTGTTTATAGTGAGACGCAACGTGAATTCATAATAAGCTGTTTTTCTTTTCTGTTTTTTTTTGTGGTTTGAAGATTATTATTTTTATTCTGTTATCCCCGCTTCATACATCTCTCATCTCTCTCTCTCGCTTATCTTATAATTCCTCCTGTCCTTATCTTTCTGCTGATATGAATTAATTGCTGAGGCGCATTTCACGCTATCTAGACAGGAAAAGAAAAATGTTAAAAAAAGGCGATTTATGATACAAATTATTTGCTCCAAGGGAAGGAAAAAAGAAAATGTAAATGAATATTATATTCACACGCAAACATTTATTAAGTTCGATGCCATCCTACACGTTTATTATGTTTTAAATTTCCAAAATCGTTTCATTTTTTTCTTGTCTGTTGCACAATGACTCTTATCACAGTAAATTATTTTTCACTCGCTTAGTTTTCTCAAGACGACTAATTAAGAATTGCGATAATTTGATTTCTTTTGATTAATTAAATTCGTCATTTTCATTGGTTAATTTAATCTTTTTAATCTCCAGATTTTCAGAAAATGTGACTATTTTATTGTGAATATACCCCTGAACTATATTTGATAACGCAAAAGTTTTTGCATTAAAAAAACCAAGACTCATGGAATTTGTTTTGCTCCACCATTTTTCTTTATACAAGCCTTTTGAAAAACAGGAAGGAAAATAGGGAAACAAAATGTCGAATCGTAGCACTTTACTTTAGTAAGTGCTACGATTACTTAGTAGTTTTACTTTCTTCCTTGGCTGCTGTTAATTATTTAAATGCGCAATTTGATTTATGATTTTTATTCTATAATTGCTCTAGTGATACTTGTTTTTACAGTTTTCTCTTCTCACGAAGTTAATATCGTAATTATCATTCCAGTCGATACTCAACATCAGTTGGCAAAAATTAAATCCCGATTTGTTTCGTTAAAAGCTTCGTAATCTTCATGGTTGAATCGATTCAAGAGATGATTCATTTTTTTCTTTTTCCATCACTAAGAAATGTAGATTTAAGAATAAATTAATTGATGCAAATATGTATATGAAGTGAATTAATATTTGGATAAAAATTGTTGATGGCGGATAACGTGTGTTATCTAATTTGGTATTCATAGAATACTTAGTTACGTTTGATTTTATTAAATTGTTTTTTCTTCCCCTTTTGATACGCTGAAAAGACTGCTTGTGTCGTTCGTTTAATTGCGTTCAACCCTCCCGTCTAAACGCTAAGGAATGGTGATGACACGGTCATCATCATCGTATACCAAAGAAATTAATTAAAGAGAAGTTGGAGAAAAAGAGGGATGGCAAAGACTCTCTCTACTCTTCGACATGGTTAATTTGGCTTGTAGAGAACTCTCTCGATGCTGTGAATTTCGTGATGGTAAAAACATTGAAAAATTTTATACTTCATTGTCGTCCGCCTCCCTTATTAAAGAATGGGTAAATCTTTTGAATACCCCCAGTCCTTTCCGACCAATTAGATTGAGTATACTATAAAACAAAGTTGGGTACGGGGAGGGGTGTTGTTCAATATTGGATTCGACATGGGCGTAAGGCCGGGATTACACTATAAACATTTCATAAAAGTTCATTCATAAAACTTGAAAAATGCAACCAATAAGATCATCAGTTATATTTAAGCAAATGCAAACTGTGACCTTTATTTATTGCATGATTCAAGTTTTATAAATGAACTTTTATGAATCTTTTATAGTGTAATCCCGGCCTCACGCCTATGACGAACCCAATATCAAACAACCACCTCCACCCCCCCCCCCCCCCGTAACTACCTTCGTTTTATAGTATAGGCCTCCTCAATCTAATGGGTTGGATCAGATTGGGGGCATTGGAAACTTTGGCTCGTCTGCCGCTCCTCAGAATAGTATAATAGATATTTTCATTTGTAAAAGAACCACTTCAAAGTATAAATAGACACACAAATCAATATCTCTAGCTTGCTGCGACGTACACTTTGAGAAACATCGGCCCGAGAGAACAGAATATTGGCCTCATTGGTTACGCGAGATATTCGTAAAGTAGCCCGTTATTTTGGGTTTAAATTAAATTTGAATTTACAATAGATTGACGCAATCTCTTTTTAAGTTTTGTCTTCCGTTTGAAAGGACTTTGGAACTCACTTCATAGCCAGATTGAAGGAATACGTCCCGGCCACAAAAGCTCTCTTGGTTTTTATTCTTTCAGTGGTGTATTCTGCGGCTTTGTTTACGAAGACCTCGCCTGGGGGTAGTGCAAGCCTTCTTCAATTATTTATATTAGATCGAGAAATGACCACTTCGTGATAACGTTTCATATCTGTATTTTGAAAACCATCAACCTCGATTATGATACAATTTCATTCCCTTTAATGCCTTTATAATTATAACCAAGTTTGGCTGCTCATTATTTTCTTGTTATTGAGATTCGTCTCGTACAATTGTTCTCGACAGGATGATCATCATCTTGAATTTATAGATTCCGTGATTGGTAATCATTGGGCAGTCTACTGATATTAAGGGTACATCAGTAATTTAAGTTATCGGCGAACGATAAGAATCTCAGTATTGTCAACTCAATTAATTATTTTTTTATCCCAAAGAAAGCAGGAAACAAAAAAAAAAAGAAGAAAAAAAAATGACAATCAATCTCTTTGGGTCAAGTGCGATTGCTTTCTGTCATTGGCGGTGAAAGTTGCAAGAGTTCATGGTCCATCCCCTACTCATTTCTACTTTTTCTGGTGGGTAAAAAGGGAGAAATCTCAGCGTCATATCTACGTCGTGATTTCTTCCTCAGAAATTCGGACCACGCAGGAAACGTGACGTGCTTTGTTTTCAGGATCTCGAAATTTCACTGTGGAAGGAGAGACAGAGAATTATATCGCGTGTGTTTTGTGGAAGTTTGGAAATAATAGGCGAGAGGTAAAAAAAGAAAAGGCTACTTTTTTTTGCTGGTATAGGTTTTCTTTTTTTTTTTTAACCTTCACATTCCTATATTAGTTGCCAAAGGAGTTTTTTTTTGTGCTTGAGAAATGAATAAATATAGTAGAAAAACGGTTCTGGCTCTACTTTATTTTAACCAGGGGTGGTTCATCTCAGATCATATATTAGGAATGGTGTCTAAACTATCTTTTATATGTATGTCACGCATAGTCCATTAAATGGCCTTTGGCGGCTCTGTCTCCCGTCTAGAGTTAGGTTAGGTTGCATACATTAGGTCACTCTCATCTCCAGAACCGATATATACTTGTAGTGGTGTGTGTGTGTACACATGTCCTTCATACAGCATGATTATAATGATTAAATATGTATATTATCTTCGCATTCTGGTATCATTCGAGGAGGGTCGGAGCCTAATTGCTTGTTGAGTACTAGGTGACTATTTATAGCAATACGTTATGCACGATACGTGACTGCAATTATGTTTACACCCATGGACAAACACGTGCATTACTTATGTTTTCATAATTTTTTTGTTTATTACTAGTTTTTTTTAGTAATTTTATTCCCATTGAGCTTGTACCTAATAAGACTTAACTGAGCGTGTCACGTTGATTTCCGCGTTTATTTACAAGCTTCACGTGCGCAGTAAAATAATTTTTTTTTATGGAAGACATTGAATGTCTTCGATTGTTTCATCATTAAATGGTGGTTTTTTTGGTTGATTTTTGGTACTATGCGGGGGTTGTAATTTTGGCCGGTCAAAAGTGGCCAAAACTGACCAAAACAATTTAAACACATTGAAATAGTCTTAAACTGATATAGTAATAGTTTTAAAGGTTTCTCACTTATAAAATTTTTAATCCAATAAATCAATTAAAATCAATTTTTACTTCCAGCAATCATCGGAATATTTTTGTTACAAAACATGGTTGCATTCATTTTGACCAGGGGTGGTTTTAGCCAGTAGTGTCGGAGCCGGGGGTGTTCTTGATGCTCGAGCACCCAGAACACGGACAGCAGAATTTGTGGCACGGGTCCGAGCATCCCCAAAACTGGTTAAGAAATCAAAAATTTCTATCTAAAGAGTTATTAAATAAAACGAGGGCCCTCAGTTTCAAAATACTTCCGCCGCCCCTGGTTTTAGGTTTATGCATAAAACCTGTTTCAACCGCCACGTTGATATCAGTTTTGAGTGGTTTACCGTTGGTGTTCCAAATGGTCAAAACAAACATCAACCAATTGCAGTGGATCTCGCTCGTAACGTTTTTCAAAAAACTCCATGAAAAAAACGTTGTAAGCGGGTAAACGCTTAAGATGGGAAATCTTAATGAGAATTGAAGTTGGGACAACGAAAATAGGACGAACAAAGCAGGAAAACGTTCCAAGTGCGAAAGTTATAGAGATCGACGGTATTCCATTAATTAACTTTTTTTTTTAATTTCGCAATTTTTTTTTCCTTCTGCTTCTAGATATTTCAACTTCATGCCATATTTTCATGTATGGTTGCAAGTTGGAGGTTTTGAGCAGTTCAGGGTTGAAGGATTTTTGTCAATATGGTAAAAACATGGTTAATAGCCTACTCGGGTTTTTACTATAATGTCCAAAACCTTGTCAAGTTTGCAATATGTTATCTCCCACATTTTTGTAATTATGCAAGTTCGCAACGCGTTTTCTCTCTCATTTTCGTAATTATGCAAGTTTACAACATTTTTTCTATCCCGTTTTTGTGATTATGCAATTTCGCAACATGTTTCCTCCTACATTTTTGTAATTATTCAAGTTCGCAACATATTTTCTTTCCCTTTTGTTTTTATTATGCAAGTACGCAACATATTTTCTTTCCCTTTTGTTTTTATTATGCAAGTACGCAACATGTTTCCTATCCCATTTTATTCAAGTTCGCAACATGCATTATTTCTCATTTTTGTTATTATGCAAGTTCGCAAAATGTTTTATTTTCTGTTATTGTAATTATTCAAGTTCGCAACATGTTTTATATCCCGTTTTTTGAATGATACAAGTTCATAATATGTATTCCCCCGTCTTTTCCCGTACCCGGGCAACGCCGGGTATTTTTGTAACAAAAATGAAAAATCTAAATTTTTATACGGTCTCCGTGTGCTCAAGAAAAAAGTTGTTGCCATGTCTCTCCTGATGCCATCAAAAAAAAAAAAAAAAATCCGTGTTTTTAAGTGCTAGATTCACAGAGATATTCGAAAAACGGAAAAAACTCGAGAAAGAACAGCGTTAAATGCTAAAAAACCGTTTTACCCGCATTTATCCCTGTTCTTTACCAAATTTCCTCCGCTTTTCGAATTCGAATATCTGTGAATATTGCACTCAGAAGCATGGAATTATTTTTGATGGCATCAGGGGAGACATGGCAGCAACTTTTTTTCTTGAGCACACGGGGACCGTATAAAAAATTTAGATTTTTTATTTTGTGACACTGTATTTCCACTCTCAAAACAGCTACAGGGACATTTTTGAAAGCCTGTTGAGCATTGTAGAAATTGAAATCATACCTCTACGGCGGACAGTTGATGAGATAAATGTCCTGCTAGCACTTACAGGACAACTGTATGCTTATGCATTACGAATGGTAACATGCATTGAATTTACAGCATGTGCGATTGCTCAAACGAATTATAACATGGCACCTTGGCTATAGCGTCAATATAGGATGGTCCTCGCCGATTCCTGTAAAGAAAAATGTTGACAAGCCTCGCTTTCAACGTCAACCAAATGTAACAATCTCGAACACTTGTTTTTCATCTGCTTTTGTAGTGATTTCCCCAGAAACCATTTGAATTTGATTTCAAGGCTTTGATGAAATGCTCGTTTTCTAGTCATAACTAATGCGATTATGTCAATAAAAACAGTAATCGCAGAATTGCTCGCCGTTTAATCATCTATTTGGTTGAGCCTTTTGAGGCCTTGATCCCTATTGGTATTTTGATTTTTAGCATCCTAACAGTATAAGTATCTATATCCACAAGGATTCCTGATGTAGACCTGCTGTTTAAATCCGTGCGTGTATATTCGTTCTTTCTTTTAAAAGGGAATTTCGGTATTGGAATTCAGAGCTTTTAATGAGGAATTCGTCAGCGTAAAAAATCGCTTACTTTTCAGTTTACATCATCGATTCAGATTTCAAAGGTGTATTTTGCATCATGATTACGAAAACTTCACCAAACGGTGATGCAGAAACACGTGGTTTGTTTCTGCATGATCTACATTAGAGTTCAACCACTTCATGATAGCATCGCGTTATATATTTCTTACCAATCTGTTAAAAACTTCAACGTCGGTTATGACAACACAATTCTTTAGTTCCTTCACTGTCATTTTCCGGAAATTGACTGTAGTTGATCAGGCATCTGTGGCAGTTTTAACACTCGTATTTATATTGATGATGATGATGACTAGTTTTGTTGCACTATCTTCATCCATCGGTCTATTCCTCCTTATTCTAGAGAGAGAGAGAGAGAGAGAGAGAGAAATCGATCACTATCTTGTCTTTTCTTGTTTGTTTTTCCTCTCATCTGTTCCTTACCTTCTTTTTTTGCCTTAACAATAGTAATAAAGCAAATCAGGTTATCGATATAATCGGGTCGACCTTCTTTAACAAGAGACCATCAAGATTAATTACTCACATGCTATTGATCGATTCTCACTGTTAAAAATTAATGATATTAATCCGCGGAGAATTCAGAAATGTAATTAAAGAAAAAGTTCCTCCGTAGTATTATGATGCCGTGTGAAAGTTGTCTAAATGATGCTAGATCGTTGCACGCACTCGCCCGTAGCTCGCTCACAATGTTTGATTATTTTTTTACGACTTATTCAATTCAATCTTCATGTTTTTATGACAAGTGATTTAGAGCTGTAATAATAGTCTTTTATAACTCAGATGTGACCATGTGAGAAATGAAAGAAAAGAAAAAAAGAACATTAGTAACGGAATTATTTATCGTTCTCAGAACATGATATACGCGATAACTTTTACACAAACTGAAATCGTTTGTCATTACATTGAGTGTTTCCAAAGCTGACGCAAAATTAATTCATTATGTTGATGTTTTTATTAATATTGATTTTTTTTCTTTCAAATGATCTCATACTGTGCATGCAATGTAAGCACCTCGTTTAATTCATAGAGCCTACATACTACAGGTATGACTCACTAGTAGCTTATACACGGATAAGCTGAGCTATTCTTATTATCAAGTTTTGTTGTGGGCGGTTTACATGATTTTTATAATTTTCCGATAAGGGCCCATTCAAGTATTACGTAAGCAGATTTTCAGCCATTTTTGACCCCCCCCCCCTTGTCAGCAAAACACTGACCCCCCTCCCCCGAAATTTCGTCAGCAGCTTAGAATGTTTCATATCTTCAAAAAGGGGTGGTTGATGACGTAAGCAACCTTCAAACCCGCCTTGTCATCAAAAGTCAGCAAATCCGAACCCCCCCCCCCCACCCCTTCCGATGCTGACGTAGTACTTGAATGACTCGTAAAGAAATGATCACAAATTGGAAACTTGAGGCGCATTTCCTCGAAAATGCATTTGTTAAAAGAAATTAAGGGGTGTCTTTACAAATAAAATTGAAATAATTTTTATTACTACATGTATTTCATAACATGATTTTTTTGAGGAATTTCCATCTGCTTATTTATTTTTGTTAATTTCTTTTTTTAGAATATGCTTTTTCTCCGATCTTCATTGAAAGTCAATAATTTTCTTTTTAATCCAAGCGTAGGCGATAGAAAAAAAACCTGAACGCGACCTCTCACTTTTTTTTATTTGTTTAAAGATAAAGATATTTCCACATATATGTACGGTATCTCATCCGAGGGCGCGGTAGCCCAGGTCGATAAGATACTCGCATAAAGTACCAAAGGATGTTTACAGGTGTCGCGAGTTAGATACTCGGTTTGTTTCCGTCAGAAATTTTCCTGACACAGGGATACAACAGAAATGGCGACATGACCACATAAAAAGATTACTACTGCAGGGAGTCCACGTCGAGGGCGCACCAACCTCTCGGTGAGTGTTAAAAGAAAAAGACTGCCGTTCGGAATCGGCAATAAATTGTAGGTCTTGGTCTGATTAGCCCTTGTGTGCAAAAATCACCGTGGTGCGACAAAAGTGATCAAATGATTTTCCCATCCGATAAATAAAGGCCCGCGTAGTTATACTTAATGATTCGTAGATTTCTCTTTCCTATATTTTCTATGACACATTATTTTATGATGTGTCCTTTTTATCCCCACACGGGTTCTCACATGTTCATTAACGCTCTCGCACGTATTAATTATTTTTTTTAATATTAATTGACTTTCGGGTACGAGAAAGTCGTCACACTTACATTCTGGATTCGGATTCATCTTCAGAATTCATTTGTGCAGTTCCTTTGAATTTTACCATGTGGGGGGGGGGGGTGAAATTTATTTCATTTATTTTGTGCTGCAATATGTTTGTGGTAGACTCTTATCAACTTCGTGTCAAAATTGTACATGTGATGATTTACGTGAACTTCTGTTCGAAAATGAAGCTACTTGGGTGAAAATGCTTTGTGCAGCCGATTACAAGACCGTCTGTCCACTACGAGAAGGTTGTTTTCTCAAGTTGTTATCCACAAGAGTTTGGGCCGCTGACCCGGGGTGGTATTTTTTTGTTACGCCACTGGCTCATTTCACTCCAACAGTGACGCACGAAGGCAGTGTCGGATGTTTTTTCCCCTTCTTTCTCTTATTTTTATTATTTCATGTGTCCCGCCTCTATCTCACAACCAAAAGCGCAGCAGCAGTTCATTTCTTTTGCCGTGTTCTCCCGATTGTAGTCGTATGCAATTTTATTCATGACGGCAGCAGCAGCAGAGCATAGGCGATAGTCGCAATGGCGCTTGCGCATCGCCAGCCAATGGCGGCAAGCTTCCAGTTGCGTCTGGTCTGTTTCCGAATGTTGCCAACGCAACGGAAATTTTCGTCGAAATCGAGCTCCGAATCATGCCTACTTTCAACCTTAGGGGTGGTAGAACCTTATTGCTCGGGCCGTCCACAAAATTGTAGTGTGCACATTCTTTATCTGCTACATTTGCAAATTATACATCCATTTTATTCTAATTTCATTAGGACTCGAATCTAACATAATAAAGGCTGGCTCAATTTTTTCCGTGGAAGCTCAAATGATATTGAAAGCAAATTTAATTATAATATTTTGCAATTAATTTAGTTATTAACATTTTATATTATCATAAAACATTATATTTGATTTTATAATTCAGTTAGGACGAAGTATGATACTGTCGCCAACATTCGCCTTTTATTCTTCCTTCAAGTTCCGAACGGTAATGATTCTAAATAATTTCATCAGATATAAACACGACGTAACAACATAAATACGTTAGGGCCACACGTACACCC
Source organism: Pholcus phalangioides (assembly GCF_987345545.1). NCBI lineage: Eukaryota > Metazoa > Arthropoda > Arachnida > Araneae > Pholcidae > Pholcus > Pholcus phalangioides. The sequence continues at coordinate 12,537,911 of NW_028301628.1, forward strand.
AGAACACACACATTCCGGCATGTACTAATTCGTTAGAAATTCCGTAGAAGAATGTGCACGAGGTACATGCACGATTAAATAGAAGTACAATGGTCGATAGAACCTGGGCGGTGCACGGAATGAAATGAAATGATTAAATAGAAGTAGTAGCAGTAGATATAAACACTACTATTATTACTTAACCGAGCATGCACCTCGTACACATTCCTCTACGGAATTTCTAATGAATCGGCACATGCCGGAGAATATGTGTTCTGAGTGTATGCTTGGTCCTAACGTATTTATGTTGTCCAGTTGCGCTTGTTTCGTGTTCATGCTGCCACCTGACTTCCATTTTCTGAAATAATGATGGAAATGCTTGAACTGTCATGTTTTGCCAGTATCGTGTTGTAGGCCTGCCTGCTCTCTGCGGAGAGACTTTTTCAGATGAGAGACCGGCTCATATTCGTGCCTCGAAGCTGGAAAACCGCAGAAAAGCAACTTCATCCGACCACCACTGTGCCGTCAACGGGGTTCGAACCTGGATCCTCAGGACGAGAGTCCAGCACGATGCCCACACGACTACACAGCGGCTAGATATAAACACTACCTAAAACAGTGGTTCTTAACCTTTTTTCCATTTTGCACTCCTTGCGCAATACGATTTACTTCCCCGCAACCCTCCCCCGATTAATGCGTATGCTATTCGTTACAAAATAATTCAGTTTCATTAGAGTTTTCCATTAATTAATTTCTACAAATTCTTTCACACATCACGAAACTCTTTTTGGATATGGTTTATAGTTAGTTTCGGTTTTTTTGGAACAAATATCCAAAAACAACTTAAAAGTGCTATTTTTTAAATATTTTTCGAAATTTGGGAGACAAAGCTTCAATGAATTGTATTTTTCCAGCGAAAACAATACATGCGTGCTTATTTGACACTTGATTAAACTTTTTTTTTCGTTTTTTCTGTCATGCTCACGGCAGTATCAAATCTAAGCGCAGCATGCTAGTAACAACACGAGGTACGAATTTAAAGAAACCGCAAAATATTTTCGGTATAATGATATTTTTTCTCAGTCAAAATGAGATGAAAAACAAGTACAGTCACTAACCGAAAAAGAAACTTGTCAATTTCTCAATTCATTTCAATGTGGAAATGTCTGTATGATTTATAATTTTTTAAAGAACTGAAAAATTCAATTTTTCCTTCTCATATCAATTTTTCTGAATAATCAGTGAACATGTTATGATTTTTTTCCATCTCGCACCCCGGTCAAGAACCACTAACCTCGAACATGAAATGAAACTCTTTCCTAAACTTGGTGCTGGATGTCATTCCATGGATGAAAATAACAAAATAAAAATAAACTATACTTTTCATTATTTTATGAAATACTTGATTCTCGTGCTACATCCAGAGAGTTTGTAAGGCCTTATTAATTTTACGCACAAAATTCTATTTGAGTACAGGTATTTCTCACTTTACGAGATTTACCTAAGAAGTTGATTATAGGAATTTCAATCTGCAAAATTCGGCTTGGAATTTAACTTTTATCCTGGAAAAGGGCTTGCAAATATTGAAGATGTATAGTTAAATCCTTTGAGGACAAAATACGTTGGATTTGGTGATGTAGCTTTGACATATATGAGATAAATTCTCAGATACAACTCACCAAATCTCACAACAGATGAACAACGTTTGGTAACACATTGACAATGCCATGAGAAATTTATTCGAAAAAAGCGATTCCAGTGAAACTAGAATTTTTTTATTTTTGCGGGAAATGTGCGGAGTTCTCTTGCTTTGCTTCTCAAGTTTTTATAAGGAGATGAAAAATGCTGCTTGTCAGTCGAATCTCGACTGCTTTATTAAAAAAAAAAGGGTTATTAGCCTATATATATATATCGTGCCAGGCCCTTCTGGAAAGAAACATCCACACTCTCTAAAATCAATCAAAAGTAGTGAAGACATAAAAAGTACTTAACTTAATTCATTCATATTGCCTAAATTCACTGGATTTCATCATATATAAGTTTGAATAATTACTTAAAAAAGTTCCTTTTCTGTTGGGTTCAGTTTTTTAAATTCTGAAGAAAGTCAACCCCATCCCTATCTTTCCCATGTCAAATTCAACTCACTTTTCGCAATTTCGTCTTACTCGACTATTTTGCGGAACCAATTAATCGCGCAAAGCGAGGGACAGAGCATGTATTAATCAATTAAGAATTTCAACCGCCTTTTGGTTATTTCTCTCTCATTGTTCAGTCTAAAAGAAGTAGCTGGGAACTGGTGAAACCATTGATGCTTATTCCTACTGTGAAATTGAGTCTAAGTTTCAGTACTTTTCATCAAGACCTCCGACATCGTGCATGTTTCACTCCTTCGTTTCACTTCTAACTTTGTTAACCCCCAATTATATCCAAGCGATGTACCACCTTTTCATCCTTGAAGAGACGAATCTGAAGTTAAGGTTGGTTCTTGGCTTGGAAAGTAAGATTTCTTTTTCGTCTTTGGCTGAAAATTAGATTCTCTTTATGGAAGAGAGATGGTACACACCCCGAATATTATAGCATGTCCCGTATGTAGAGAAATTGAATATACATATATATAGAATTTAATTACATGGAGACCTCACATGAATATATGCTGTAATGATAAAGAACTGATTTTATATTCATTTTATCGTGTTTGTGTAAATGTTCCGAATTGATCTTTATACAGCGCAACAAACGAACAGCTGAAGACATTGGTGTTACATAAGGTTTTGAAATATTTATTGTCTACCATGTTTTCAAAATGGGTACTGTTTTTATTTTTTTGCTTCAATGATCATCTATGAACAGAAAAAAAAACCACTTTACAACCTAAACCGCCCATTAAATTCTTTCACATTAAAAAAAAAGGAAGAAAATTGGGTGTTATAGTGATTGTAATTTTTCTCACATTTCTATGGAATGTTGCATCTGTTTTCTTTGTTGGAAGTTGTTTTGAACAAATTACGGTTTGGACGAGATAATAGTTATTTTTATACCAAGTTCTAGTATTTCATTGGTATTTGGCGGGATGGCGTTGCACACTTACTGTTGTTCAGTTTTAGGAGAATAAGAACTATGATACACCTTATAAAAAATCAATCACCAGTAACTTTTTTTAGATAGGGTCTGCGTACTTGACTGAATACATACAGACAGGAGTCTTTTTATTTTCTTCGGTTTACATTTCTGAATCTAATACTGTATGAGAGTTGCCTGAGATAGCGGAGTGAAAATCAATAATATATTTGATTGATAATTGGTTTTTCAGACCCGATTCATCGTCACACAATTTCGAAATGAGGTGTTTGTAAATGCTTCCATAAATATTGAATGGTTTGCGCAATCATTTGATAGGAATATGTGTGTTTATACTTAGAGAAAGTGGTATTTATTGATCCGTCGTTTGTTGTGAAAAAAATAAAATAAATATAGCTCTTCCCATCACATTGACCTGCATTTACACAGTGGTCTCTTTCTTTCTTTTTGCATATGTATATTTTCACACTTAAGAACTATCGAGGTAGGTCTGCTTTTCTATGTAATTTCATTCCTTAAATGACAGGAAAAATTGATGAAGGTTTTTGTGTAAACAGCTTTCATTTCGCTCTTTCTAATGGGCTGAATAGTTTCTCTCAGTAACTGAGAGCGTTTTCTCAAAATGGAAAAGCTTGAGTGAAATTAAAAAATATTCGGGGGAGGGGGGGGGGCTAAACCTCTAGTAGTTGTTCATATTTTGAAAAAAAAATTAAAACCCTTCTTTTTCTCTCGTATGTCGTGCAACCCATTGTACTTATTAAATTCAGTGCTCCGCGAACGTATAGTGGCGGCCGCAGAAGCTCGGCGCCAAAACCCAATACCCGTTGGCGACTGAACCACGAAGCGAACGAATCGTTTCGTCGTCGTCGAAGAAACCCGAATTAGCGGAGGGAGCAGTGAGCGAGTTCGGCGGCGCCGTGGACCGAACCCAGATCCGCGGCAATGCGGCGACTCTCATCGACGACGGTTGCTGTGCTTACGTGTGCATTTTGAAAGCCCGACGTTTTCACTGTTTTGCGTTTTATTTGCCCCCTCTTTTCTCGTGTGTGTGTGTTGTGTGTGCGTGAATATATATGGCGGATCACGGATCGAAGTCCCGTCCTGCTCATTGCGGATCTCGGGACTCGACCCGGATCGGTGGGGCTTGAACCAGTGGGTCTAAGAGCGTTCAGCATCTGTGGATTTTTTTTATTTTCGAAGGATTTTATTTGTTCCTTGGTCTCCTACGTTTTGAAAACATCGTCTTGGATATGGGCGCATTCTAGGTTAGTAAATTTTTTGGCTACAAATGGCGATATTGGTGTCTTTTTCTAATGTTTATATAGTTTTTTTTTCTTCCTTTCTCTCACTGTCCTCTTTTTCAATTTAATTGTTTAATGAATCTCTATTTTTAACAGCGGTTAAAAGGTCATTAACATATCGATCTTCTCTCACATTAATGCGAGAGATAGTGTTATTTAAACCATTTTTGTTTTTTATTTGAATTAATTGAACACATTTTCTTCGGAGACGTTAATTAAGATTTTTCTTTGGATGAGAGTAAAATGTTTTTACTTAATTAATTTGTAAATGACACTTGTGCTTCTTAATGAAATAAATGAAATATACAACCGAATTAGTGGATAATAAAAATAGATTACTTATTTGTGTACTCATTTAACGTGTTAATATTGAATAATATCAACGGTAATATTTATTGTTTCACATCTGATTGTAATGCATATTTTCTTTCAGTTTTTTTAACTTGTTTCGTGGAAGAAAATTTTCATTGATGAAATGTGTACAAATTATTTAAATATCGTGCTGCTTTTTTTCAGAACTTCGAATAGTATTAATGTGAATATTTTTCAGTGCTTCTCCGTAAATGGGGCACACCTACGTTTTCACTTGACAGTTTTGCGATTGGTAAATGTTGGTTAAAAATTTGTTTGGTTGCGAATCGGTAATTATGCTGAATAAGCTGCATGTGTTTCTTTTAATTAAAACTCTAATGTTTGATATAGAAATAGGCTAAACGCATACTAATCCTTAAGAATCTCGAGGCCAGAAACATTTGTGTATTTTTCTCTTTTTTTTATTGCAGAGATGTATACGAATGATTGAAATTTTTGATGTCTAAATAATATTGTACACAATAACTTTCTAACCTGATCATCATCGTTTGCATCATAACTAACATAATAAGACTTCCCGTTTTTGATTGAAAAACGAGATTCATTTAGAACTTCAAATACTTAATTAATTAATCAAATGCGTACTTCACACAATAAGCCATACATACTAGTCTATTTATTTTTCCCAGTTTGTGGTCATCTGAGGATCCTTTGTCAAGAAGAACCTTGAGAGAATGTAGGATCCATGCAATGTGCCATTAAGAGGTGATCCAGAACGAAGTATTAGTTCCTTGTGCGAATAAAAAGGTTTCCCACTAAAGAAAATTAGTAATCCGTGGAGATAAGAGTTGAGACTCAACTGTCATGCTACATAAATGTACATGGATTGATGTTCGTATTCCTTTCCTGGTATGGAATTTCAAAGATTATCCCGTGATCGCGGGGGTGATAGAGAACATCAAAATGAACCGTGTTAAGGGAATGCCTGGTTTGAAATATACATACAAATTACCCAACAAGGTGAAAAATTTAAAAAATAGAAGATAAATATATAAAGATGAAATATTACTCTCACATTTTGTCATCCGAAAATCAAAATTTATTTCTCACATGAAATAGCAAAGACATTGAACAATGTTTTAATGTTTTATTTGAAGCAAATTTATATAACCCCTTAAATTCATTCCATAGTTGATTGAAATAACGTTCTAGTGACGTTTCCGACCATACTCTGCAAATGTGAATATAGATCATATTGATGTACTTTATCGCTCTTCCAAGTTCCTATGTGGAATTTTGAGTCACCCTGTATTGCCCTATACGTTGCGATGTAAATTTGTGCTTTGATCACCTTTTTGGATGTCTGTAATTTCACATGGAAAACTGCTTTGTGCGATTGAGGATTCATGAAAAGAAGTTGTGAGACACCTTGATACTGGTTACTAGAGCTTGTTAAAAACACGCTTGTTTTCCATGTTTTGAGAAATCTTTAATCTATCAAAATTTTTGTATCATGACCTTTGGTGTGGTTAAATAAATCATTAATTTATCATCCAAATTCATCGTTTGAAGTGTTGGAAAATCTGTCATCATTGGTTTAAAATTTCGGACTACGGTTTGTTATTCTGTTTTAAATATGTCGGGTTTTTTTTTTACTCGAGAACCTTTAAGATACACATAGAAGGATGTGTTGCAGGAAACGTAACCGTAGAACATTAATCATGTGTTACGGTTTAGTTTGCTTTCCTGTGAGATATCCTTGTAGCTGACTTAAGTATGACCATGAATATGCGTAACATCAAACTTTAAAAAAACAAACAAACAAAAAACACAGCAGTCTTAATTTCGCCATCATGACGTTGAACGAATAGTTTGATTTATTCAACTCTTGTTTGTTGGAATGTTTCGAAAAATAGCATTGTAAAAAAGGACAAGATCACCGACACACACACTGTTTATAAGTGAAAAAAGTCTTGAAAACCTGTGCTTGTTTTCAAGACTGCCCCTTGCAATCTTCTTCCCGCCGCACCCGGGAAGAAGATTGCAAGGGGCAGCAGCCTAAGCTTTTGTTTAGACACATAAATTTTAAAATTTTTGAATGATGAAAATTCACATGACACTTCGCGCTGCCAGTCTTTTGAATCATAGCTTGACAACGAAAATGTTGAGAAAACTTGATGGAATTGATAGGGCCTGGGGCCTTAATACCAGAAACAACAATGGACTTATCACTCTGGGTAAGTGTGAATTTTAGTTCGCCCGTGACCCCCACATCCTGCAGCAGGGGCCCCCCGGCTGCGATTTTTGGCGGACCCCCCCCCCCCCCCCCCCAGGTCAGATTTTTCACGGACCTTTGAATAATAAATTTATAGTGTGAAAAAAAAAACGACGAGAATTGTCTCTGGCCTCAACAGCCCTACCCAGTAATTTTTCGGGAGCAGTCAAATAGAGGCAAATAAAAGAATTTGGGTTCTCACATGTCCTGGGCTTAGACCAACAGAAAGCCATCACACTTTCCTTGTTTCTGCCCTGAGAACTTTGGAGTAGGTATTTAACGTTAACAAGGTTTAACTCTATTGAAAAAATTTAGATTTAACAAGTTCAATACCAAGAGAAAGGAAAATATGATGGCTAATCAATAAGAACTGTAATTTGGAAAAGTTATGAGGCATAATTAAGAATTCTGGAACAAAAAAAAAAAACAGTAGGACAGTTTCTTTAAAAATGCTGGTCAAGTACATTTTGTGCGACTTCAGACGGGTAAAAAAATCTGGTTTATATCTCTTAGCTGAAGCCCTTTCAGTTTCCCACCAGGGTGGTCGTCTTTAGAGACGATACATGCGATTTTGCACCCGGGCGGCAGATCAGCTAGAGCCGCCCCTGCTGCAAGTGAAATTAAACATTTCCCTCCGAACATAATTTTGATGGGGGCTGCACTTTTTCAGAAAAAAAAATTGTTGAAATTATAGTAAAAGTCAAAACCTGAAAAAACTATATGGACACGCGTGTTTTTCGAGTCTAAGAAAGAAATTTTCATTTCTCTCTCTGTCTCTCTCTTGTTGACGTAACAGTCAAGACTGTTTTAATGAGCCATGCTCTATGAAATCATTTTTTTTCTTCTAAAAAGTATAATCCAAAGACATGTATTTGTATATGTTACCGCTAAAGCTCGAAAGCCGTTAATGTGCACATTACCTAGCTAATCTGCAGATTAACTGATTTGATACCTAGATAATCTGTAGAATAACTGATTTCTGCACTTAGCACAATCGAAAATGTGGATGGTTGTATAAGATCATTTGAAAGGCTATTATAAAATGTAGGAATGAAGAAGCTAAAATTTTTTTGAGAATATTTTTATACTAAAGGGGGGCAGAGAGTAGGCCTATATGAAATTATGTCTATTGGATGTTCGTGACGAATTCAAAGGTAAAGCGAACTGTTTTTTCTTGATTATTAGTATGAATCTAAAAAAATATAAATGCCTTAAGGGTAGGATATTTAGGTGTAAAAAAAAGTTCATTTGAGAGAGTGATGTAATTTCCCATTAAAATTCTAATAGTTCTTTTTGTAAGGAAATTAAGGGAGCAATAGAGTGGAAAGATAATCACTACCCCAGAGTGGCAGATCATATGGTAAGTGTGTTTGGAACATTGAATGATAATACGTGAACAAAAAAAATATTGGTTTACATATGGTTTCGGGTTGTAAAATTTGTAAATAATGAAACGTAGAGAGAGAGTTTTGCTTTTAAATAATTACAATGCGAGAGCCATTTTAAATTTTGATCAATATAAATACCAATGTTTTTTATGGTGGATATTTGCTCTAAACGTTGACAGCTACTTGAATTATAGATAGTACAAACTGGTTCATGCAAAATTATGTCGTAGGCAATAGGTGGAATAAAACTGGTGGAAAAAATAGGTGGTTGTGTGATATTTTGACTTACGAAACGTATAGAAATGGTACGCAGTATGAAAACAGACTTATTCTTAATGCAGGGATCAAACAAGCTTGTAAGGCGATTATGCAACTAGTTATGAATGGCTTATCTCAATCAGTGATATCCCGAAAAATAAAGATTATATATAAAAAACTTTTTTTGATCAAAATAAAATTTTTGAGCATAATTTTGAAATGGTCCTTAAGCTATAGGCCTTCGCGACTTTTTTCCAGGTTTCAACCTTTACCATAATTTTAATGGTTTTTTTTTCCTGGAACATTGCAGCACTCATCTAAATTACTTTTACTGGAACAAGTTTTGTTCCAGTTGTAGTTATCTCTCTAAAATTTTCATACATCTAAAAGTACAAGTTTTCAAGATATCGCAGTTTTTTCAGTTGTCCCTTAACTTTTTCCACCACCTTAGCAGCCGGCAGTAACGTTCGCTTAGTATGCATTGATTTCAAATGTTTGCCGATTTTAATTTATGTAATTTTTATATTTTTTTCAAGGAAAAAAATGTCAGCGATTGTCTTTTTTTATAAATATGAAATTTAATGTAATTCTGTCATATATCAGCTAGTCAGGCAATCATAATTTGATTCATCATAACTATTTCTCGAATCTGGGAATTGAATTGGAGAAAAGCTCACTGGGATGCCTCTGACAAAGGTTGGCGAAGCACAATTTGAGAAACACTGTCCTGGGTACTAAAACTCGGTTACACTTCATATATTTCCAGAAAAATGTGCATGTATGATGTAGATCACGGATGTATAACCGTTTGGGGTTTTCGGACCACAATACAAGAGGTAAAACTGTTTTGGACCGTACTTTCAAAATAAAAGCGACTGTTAATTAAAACACTTAAAAACTTTGGTGGCACAAAACGCTTCATATCTAGGTGAAATAGTATCTCAATGCTACAGAAATAAAACATTTGCTGATGCCAGTTTGAAACTGGTTATTGGGCCGCAGTGATAGCTGTTTCAAGACTCACGTTTAACACCCCTAGACAACATCGTTGTCTATCTTGTAGAGAAGGTGATATGCGACTCTATCACGTTGTCGGTAATTCTTATTCATTTACTTGAATGATTTCTTTGTATCGTTACTATTGTTCATTCGACTTTTTAATCATTTAAAAAAATTGTTTTCTTCTGTGATAAGGTTATTTGGGTTTATTTTTCGAATTTCTCGGTGCTGTTGGGTAGTTTTCGAGGACTAGTTCCTCAAATCTCTGGCGCATGGAATTCCGAACATTCAGGTAGATTTCTGGCATGTCTCGAGCTTCCCTGCAATGCGTGCAATCACTTCAGCGTTGTCAATGGGGTTGCCATATACAAGTGTTTTGATATCCCCCCCCCCCCCCAGGCTGAGGTCCCCATAGGAAGTAATCTAGACACGGTAGATCTGGTAATTGAGCTGGCCAATGAAACCAAACGCCCGAAACTCCTGCGCCCCTACAACGCCATTTACCAACGTCATGAAAGCATTTCCGATTTTTCAATTCTATGTCAGGGTTCCCAGCGACCTGAAAAGTCAGAAAAAAATCAGAGAAATGAACAATGGCTCGGAAAATAAAAAAAATATTTGGCAGAAGTCAGAAAATTATATAAATATTTGGTAAATGTCAGGGGAAAACTCTGTGAAGTAAAAAAAAAAAAATCGAAATTTGGAAGGTCAAGATTTTGGAATATACATTATTTCTTTCTTCCGTAGTTTTAGTCGGGAAAAGAAAGGAGAAATTGTGAAGCAGATTGTAGTGCGAACCATGTACTGTATGTGATACCGATTCATCTTTGAGTTACTTACTCCTCCCAGAGGTTTGTACAGTGAATCGTCCTGTATACAGGAAGACCTCAATTATCAAGGCTAATGTAGACAGGACAAACCTTGACTAATTCGAACCTAGTTAGATTTTGGGATTTTTAATAGAATACGTAAATGAAGACGGCAATGGAGGGAAATTACAAATAGGAAGACCACAACATGCGAAACGCCAAGCGAGGGGACTGAAAAGTAAGAATAGTTTTGTGGCACGTTTGCGCAAAAATTATTTTGAATTACTGTTCAATGCACAGACAATGAAATTACATCGGGTAAAGTACTGCTCTCCTTTCTTAAAATTTACATTTCGAAGATTACTTAACATATTTTATAAAATACGTAGTTATTTCGATGGTTTCTGATGGACTCTCTACCTTCACATAACTCATAAAGCTCTTTCTACGTAGAGCAATTACGGTTTGTCGCGACTCTAAGCGTTTTGTGTCCCTTTTCTGCTCCTACTTTGGTATGATCAATTTGTGACAAGCACCTCAGATAACCCGAAACTCGGTTAATAAGACCGTACTGAATTTTTTACCCTTTATAAGTTGCGTTCTTTTTTGCTAATGCCATAATTTCGGAAATGGACCGAAACACATGCAGTAATTTACTGGTAATGTTTTTCTTGCGATGCGAGCTTAATATTTGAAATGAAAGGAAAAAGCTTTAGAGAAAGCACGTGTAAATATATAATAATAATAGTGATGCAATCGTCTTGATCACATGACTGAGTTCCCGAAAAGGACATCAATTATTGTCCTCTCTTCTCACACATACAAACAATTTTTTTTCCGTTTTTATCATTATTGTATAGTTACGTATTTATTTCTTTTTTCCCCTCCGTGCGTCTTCTCCATCATCATCTCTATTTACATTTACCCCCCTCTGCTGTCTCCGACTCCCTCTTTTTTTTTATCTTTTGCTCCTTGGCCTCTTGTTAAGCTAATTTGTGGGCGGTCGCTCCGAAATAGATCGTAGCTGATACTTTGCCAACAGCAGTTGGGGGTGGTATAAGAAAGTGGAAGAAACTCTCTCCGTCACTCTATTTTTTTTTCTCAAGAAGGTGGGCGGGGTGTGCGTCTGTTTTTTTTTTTTTTTTTCTTTTCAACCCAATCATTATTTTTTTTCCTTCCTCTAATTCTTGTGTTATTCAATATCACTCTTTGTTATGGTTACAGCCCATTTTTTATTGGATCAATTTCTCTAGCAGTGTTTTGATTCCTTTAATTTTTTTTACTTGTGGATTCGTCATTAATTTTTTTTTCAGAAAAGCTTGTTTTTTTTTTGTTTTTTTTATATGAACGTAAACATTAAATGTGTGTTTATATACAAACATATTTGAAAAAACTTGGTTTTGTATCCTGATAAAAACACCACTAACAATCCCTTTTCTCCATGGTTGATGAACTGGGGTAGTGCCACCGAATTTATACCGTTACTGGCATTTCTTCCAGCTCAGTGTTATTTGCTGGGCTTCCGAGATTTCAATAAATTGACGCCCAGTTCAAAAAGACACAACTCAAAAAATTGCATTTTGGAGTTATGCACACGCCACGAGAACGGTGGAAAATGCCTCTACTTATTGCAATACAGCAACAACTCCCAACTCTGCTTATACGCTCCCTACTGTGATTAAATCGGAGTTCATTCCCATTCAGTTCCATACAAAGTAAGTCTAAAATGCAGATATTTCAAAACATAAAGTTTTTATCTGCTTGTTTATATCCGCTGAAATGCTCAAATATTAGCATTTGTTATTATTTTTTAATGAAAATTTCCATATTTATTTCGTTTAGATTGACCTCCACGGTTTTCTTCATCCGAAAAGGAATGTATGGTCGAAAGCATTCAGTTACTAAATTATACTTTTTCAACTTCCGAGTTGCATTCGCATATCCCCCCCCCCTCCCCCCGAAGGCTTTCCAATTCGTAACAAGCTCAGATAGTTTTGGAAAAGAACCATTTAATTACTACAGCGTATTGACTGTATTAATAACGTATATAGAATGTACTTTGTTCCCTGCAAGCCGTTAACAATTGATCTTGAATGTTATTCAAGGTTATTATCGGCCCCTCATGTACTAGTAGGTCTCGTGTCCAAGTATTGGACTCTCCCGAGTAGAACCTCCTTTAACCAGATCTTCCCACACATGGGCCTGAAAAAAATCGTGTTCCACAATTGATGTTGAAAGTGATTAATTATGCAAATTATTATTTTGCTATCGTGTTTATTCATAATAATTCGTGGGAAATCGAACCTTTTGGAAAACAATCTGATAATTTCTAATTCTAATAATTTAAGTTTTCCAGATCTTCAAATATTGAAATCGTGTAATATGCAGTGGTCGTAAACATATATACGCTGAGGCAGAATTAGGGGGGGGGGGGGGCAGCCGATTTTTTTTTACAAATTTATTGTCAAAACCTTCGCTTCATTAACTATAGGTTAATGTAGCAGTGACCGCCAAACTACTGTATGAGGTGCGCCTATCTAGGGAAGCTTGGAGGTTTACCAGAAAAAGGCCGTAAGAACTTTGGACTTTTCTTTTTTAAATTACTTAATAATAAGTTGTTTCAAGTTCTATCTCGACAGAATTAAAGCATGGGAAGGCGCGTGTAGATTTTGGAAGGTGGTACGGACGGAGCGCTCTTTGTTGGTGATCTCTGCTGTTTCAATATTTTACACGATGAAGCTCTCTACTCAATCAGTGCATACGTAATTAGTTTTTCACTTGCCTATAGATAGACTGTTTGTTGGTTTCATATGGCCTAAGAGTAGGTTTTAAGTCTAGTTGCGATTTAGGGAGCTTTTCCCATATCGTATGTGCAAATAAACTCAATTAACACAGCAAAACTCATAAGTGCAAATATATCACTTATTACAAATGTAGGATGCTAAGTATGTTCGTATTTTATAATACGATTGCTAAATGCAAATAAAGTACGAAGTCAAATTATTTTTAAATATTACTTGATCGCGTGTATGTAAAATTGGAATAATCAGAACGAAAAATTAAAGAATTTCATGGCAAAAAATAATGATGTACAAAAGTAACATCATATTTCTTCAATCTCTCTGAACATGCAGAAAAACGGGCAGAATACACTATCTGTATTTCGTATTGTGTTGACCGTAATTAAATTAGAGCAAGAATAAATGCGCAGTTTTCATCATCGTTATTAAATTCCTGGGCAAAACACGTTCGCCACAGTGAAAAACTATTATCACTTACGTGATCCAGAAAAATAAAAATTGATATTGATATATATTATAAATATATATTGACATTTAGGTGCATTCTGTGATCTTTATTAAACTTCATTTTTCACGGCATGTCGGGGAGGGACCAAACTAAAACATTCAAAAAGCTAGTGTCCCCAGATTTGTACAGAATGTCGGCCAATGCTGGGGAATACAGTACTAGCACGGCAAAGCAAACTAAACTTCTTAAGTTCAATGCTCTCAAAATCAGAAATATCAAAACAGAACAAAAATGTGTGTATTTTTAACTAATTACATGTTACTGATTACATTACAAGAATGTGTGTATTTTTAACCTTGTGTCTTGAAGGATGCCTAGAAAATCGAATTGTTTTTACAATATGTATAAGGAAGTGGTTCTCAAGCTGGTCTAATATCTTAGGGCGGTGATCAGGAAAAATATTTACCACGTAGGCCTACATACATGGATCACTCGGAGGAATACGAATGTAAATTAAATTAGAGTTTGGAACCGACTGAAATTTTAATGAAAATTTTTTAATTGATTAATCCAGTTGTTCTCAAACTCACTTGGGGCTCCCCTACCCAATTTGTGGTTCATCCACGACCCCCAAGATTGATAGCATTCATTTAGAGCATGATAGCATTCATCACATCACATGTAAAGAATAGTTTAGGGTCATTCAAGTATTACGTCAGCATCGGGGGGGGGGGGGGAGTTTCGGGGATTTGCTGACTTTTGATGACAAGGGGGGAAGGGGGGGGGGCGGGTGAAGGTTGCTTACGTCATCAACCACTATTTTTGATGATATGAAATATTCTAAGCTGCTGACGAAATTTTGCTGACAAGGGGGGAGGGGTCAAAAAAGGCTAAAAATCTGCTTACGTAATACTTGAATGGCCCCTTAGTAGATATTTTTGCTTACAAAAGAACCACTTCAAGGCATAAATAGGCTCACAAAGAAATATCACCAGCCAGGGTACCACCGATTTTTTAAATCATGATTTAAATCAAATTTTGAATTTTGTTTTTCATTTACATAACTTTAATGATATTGAAGTAAAAGTAAATAGTATGGTATGCATGTTACTGATATGTGGTAAAGTTCGTGATTGAAAGAAGTGTAGATCTGTGGGGGTAAATATAGACTTGAACTTAATCCCTAGATACAGTGCAGAAAGAAAACTGCTGAAATTCTAGATTTTGTGCATGGAAAAAAAAATTCCAGAAAAATATATAGAGTTGAACATCGCATCTAGCTAAACTGCACTAAGTATTTTCAGTGTATTACATTGTGGCACAAGGGTTCCCTGATTAAAAACAGGAATTATTTTTTGTATAAAGCCTTGAATTCTATGCCCTAATTGCTGATTCAAAATAATAAATGTTGAACCAACATAAATATCATTGGGATTCCGACTTTACTTTTCGTATTAAAATGTTGAGTTTGCTCGTTTTTTTTACCAAAACCCATTACATCTGTGAAAGAATAAAAATGTGTAAACATTTTTGTAAGCAGCATCATGCAAGTCGGAAACACATCCATTAATTGTGCAAGAAACAATCTTGTCAATAGAATTTGTTTTATTTAGTTGATGCTGAATGACCCTTTGGTTGTACATAAAGTGAATTCAGATGTCTGCACCATATGTGCGATACTGAGTTGTTACCACTCATTCAATTTAATTGGGGGGGGGGCGGAATGTCATGAATAAAAACATTTTTCTCTATAAAAAAAATTTTAATCTATGGGGGCCGTTCAAGTATCATGTAAACAAATTTTTAGCCATTTTTGACCCCCCCCCCCCTTGTCAGCAAAATTTCGTCATCACTACCCCATACCACCTAACGCATATTGGTGGTTATCAGAACGTACGAGGGACGGGGGCATAGGGGGGTCGTGTGCCTCCCCCCCCCCCAGCCGAAAAAAATTATTATTTTTTAATTCAAAAAATATTTTTAAAAGAAATTTCGAAAGAAAATATCTTGATTAGGTTATTATAATCGATTTCTGTTAATTTCAATGCTATTTGAACTCAAAATGTCTCTTTAAAAAATTCACTGGGACCCACCCTTTAAGTCATATATGGTAAACCCTTGACCCGCAGACCAAATGTGGCCCTGAAGGTTATCTGATGTGGCTTGCCCACCCCCCTCCTCCTCAAACCTACTTTTATAAAAATGAAATAAGCGGCACATTTTTACAAATCGCTTAAATGACCCCTGGCACAATTCTAGAGCATTTAAGTGGCCCGTGACACATTTTCATATCACTTTCACATTCAAAAATAACCTAAGTAACCCGCGACACAGTTCCAGAACACTTAAACGATCCGTGGCACATTTAGAGATCCCTTGAGTGACATGTGGCACAGTTTTAGAGCACTTTAGCGGCCCCCAGTGTGGTTCTACATTACCCGCGAAACATTCAAATTACTTAAGTGATCCGTGGTATAAATTACGGATCACTTAAATGATGCGTGGCACAGTTCCAGAGCACTTACGCGGCCCGGAAACATTTCCAGAGCAGTTGAAGGATCCGTGAAACATTTAGAGATCATTAAAGTGGCTCTGTAGGGGACTTATCAATAGGTAGTATGTTAGTTCAGGTGTGCCCAATAACTATCAAAGATTTTTTTCCCGTTTTTGGCGCACCGAATAAGATGCCATTAAGAATATTTCATATCTTCATAAAGGGTGGTTGATGACGTAAGCATCATCCACCCCCCCCCCCCTTGCCATCAAAAGTCAGCAAATCGGAAACCTCCTCCCCCCATCGATGCTGACGTAATACGTGAATGACCCCTATGCAGATAATTTGGACTCAATGACCTTTCACGTTACATAAACACAGATTTTTGGTGTTTGTATTTTTTGCTTGTAGTGATTTGTAGTTGATTTTTTCATACCCTGTCACCAGCTCTTCATGACGCCCTCGAAAAAGGTTAGCGATGCCCCTAGGAGCCGTGACGCACTCTTTGAGAAACACTGGATTAATCGAATTTTAATAAGATATTTTTAGATGCAGACCATTCATAACAATCTATTTCTCACGCACCTATTCGCAGACCCGATTAATCGGACCAGTCGTAATGTAAATTGAAAGTCGATGGAAAGAAGGGGGAGGGGGTTGCTTTCTAATTAAAAGGTTAAGAACCGCTGGTATAAAGTTCGTCAGTTTCATTTTCAAAAGCCCATTTATACTGTAATAACGTAACAGATATATATATATATATTGATTGATTGTGTAAAAATAGTATTTGTTATTAATTTTATTCACGATTTCTCCTGAATGGTTATTCTTCACAGAAATGGTGCCAGCACGATCACACAGCATAATGCCACCATAAGTAGTTGCTCATTCCGAATGGCTAGTGTATCAACTAATGACGTGGAAAGAAACTTGTCCGTAATTGACTCGGTCTAATCAGCCCTTTATAAATAGAATGACGGTGATGATATTTTTCTTTGCAAGAAAAATAATTCACAGGCTCCTACTCATCTTGCTTTTCCTACTTTTTGGTAAAATGCCCTACTTTTGTCCTACTTTCTAGTTTTTGTCCTACTTATTTATCAAAACGTATCAACAAAATTCATATGATTGATTTTAATTGAGGAGGGAATCCGATGTAATGCCAAATAGTACAAATGTAGCAGATTGCAATTAATGATTCTGCCAAAGCAGGGGCGTAGCCAGAAATTTCGTTCGGGGGGGGAGGGGGACCAAAGTGACAAAACAATGGATTTGGCCATCTTTTTCCCTTTTTTCAGTCATTTTCTCACATTTCGGGGGGGGGGGGCAGACCCCCAAGTCCCACCCCCCTCGCTACGCCCTTGTGCAAAGCAGAAATTGTATTGTTTTTGAAGTGGGGGGGGCCGTGTATGTGGACCATTTGCTGGTTTATTAATTTTTCATTTACTTAGTTTGAGGGTTCAACAAATAGAGTAGTGATTAAAAACTTCTACCTGATTGAAAAAATAATAATTTTGTACTTACTACTTCATGGCCTTGGGCAGTAACATTCATCATTCAAAATTATGGTACACATTTTACGTATAGGTGACACAACAGTTTGCATAACAAAGCAGTTGGGTACATAGGCCTATTCTAGGTTTTGTGACTCTGATGATACCCAATAACATTCAATTGTCTTCTCTATTTTTAGGGCATGCAGAGGCATAAACAATATTTACAATGCTCAGCAAAGAGCTAGAAATGGAAGTGATTCATTTGTCATTTTGAGCTCTAAAATTTAAACAAATCCTTTTAAAAAGGGATGGACAATGCAGTAAAACTATCTGGTCCACCTTGACTTATTTATATCGGACATTGTAATTTACACATTTTGCACTGTGCTCTTGGAAGTGGTCTAGAAAGAGCGTCATTTTAAAAAAAATTACATGTCTTCACAATTTGCTGTGTGTATTGTCGAAGAGAGTTGATAGATTGGACTGTGAAGAAGACTCCAAAAAAAAGAATGTAATATATATTGAGAGAGGGACAGAAAAAACTATCTGTGGTTGCTGTACCCTATTTTGACCAAAAATTGTTTTTGTTACCAAGTCATTTCTGTCATTTTGCTTTGGCTCGAGTAAATCTTATAGGATACTGAAATAGTGTGCTATGGCATTGGTTTTTTTTTAATTTTTCGTTTTTTTTTCAAAATGTTAATTTTGAAAAAATTTGATTGAAAATGAAATTTTTTTAGGAATTTTTTTTATATATAATGCTATGATTATGTTGTCTAAGGGCGGGGGTTTCCTTCCCACGTCTTACTTTTTCTAAGTTTTTTGAGTGGGAGCCCTGAATTCATGAAGTATGGGCTCAGCAACCTTTCATGTTACTTAATCACAGATTTTTGGTGTTCATATTTCTTGTAGATTGTTCGTTTCACATTGTTTGTTAGTTTATGCATTAATGCTGAATTGAATTTGAGAGATTTGGTGAAAAAATATGCATTCTTAATGATTAATAAGATTTGTTTGAATTAATAAGCAGTCAGTTAATTTATATTAAAAAATCCGATTTTTAAGTCACAAAGAAATCTAATTTGTAAATTCAAATTTTGTGATGCATTTTCCGATGCGTTTCTGTTCGGTTTTTCATCTTTGGGCATAATTGCTGGACGTTCCATGCGTTGTACAAGGTTCAAGATCATCTCCGCATGGAGGACATGCATTGTGTAATAAAACTACATTCTGTATTCACGAATTCTTGGGGAAGAGGGGCTAAGCCCTCTTACTGAGTTTATTCGGGAGGGGGCCCAAGTGCTCTGAGTCCTCAGATTCCGGTGTCTATGCCCAGCATGTTGTAGGTAAGATGAACTTCTACCTATATACGTACATACACGATCTGCATTGCGATAATGGAATTTATGACAAAAATAGAAACAATTTAGTACTCAAAAGGGTGACAAATTGAACATTTTTGCGACAACGAGCGGACAGCCAGGCAATATTTTACATGAACAACAAAAATGCTCATGTTCAGTAAAAATATGATGCATGGTCTGCACATTAAAATTCGTAGAGTGGCATCTGGCAGGGCTTGGAAAAAAGTTGGCCATCCGTGTGATAAGAGTATTGGTGCCCGTCGTACGGGCTACGCCAGTGTTTCTCAAAGTGTGCATCATGGCGAGCTGGAGATGATTGATTTGTGTACCTATATGCTTTGAGAAGTGGTTCTTTTATATGGGAAAATTTCTACCACAAACTATTTTGGGGAGCCGCAGACGAAACATGAATTGGGCAATGGAGTTACGGGTGACAAAAGTTTGAGAACCATAGGCCTACGTCATCAAATGTGACAATTGATGCCACTAATATAAGAACTTTTTATTCGTTCCCGGGTACAGTGTTTGGGATAACTGTGGCGGAGCAATACCATCTGTAGTTGGCCGCACACATAGTGGGGTGACTAAGCAGTACGCGAGTGTATAAAGCCTCCGTCCCACAAGAGCGGGCTAGGGGACCATTGGTAAGATAATTAAAGTTAATAAAAGTCTAAAGATAATAAAAGTCTTTGTTGAACATAACCGCAAAAACCACAGCCGGCGTGAACCCAGGCGTGAAGCAATCCCTACTTGTTCGGTTATTCACAAAGGAAGACGCTCGTTCCGCTGCCTTTGTATTGAAAGCCATAAAAATTATATAAATATTAGGGAGGCCCGAGGCCCGAGATGACCGCGAATCCTGACAAAGACTTTTATTATCTTTAACTTTAATTATCTTACCAATGGTCCCCTAGCCCACTCTTGTGGGATGGGGGCATAATAGAGACTAGCGATGAAAACAATTTTATTGTTTTGTTTTACACCGCACACACTCGAAAAGCACGACGAAGGAGAGAAAGAGGCCTCTCAATGAGGTGCGCGACGTGAATAAACATGTGTGTTTTCACCTCAATCTGCGCTGATTGGTCCATTTTCTCACGTTTTTTCTTTCCCTCTTAAAAAAACAAGAGCTTCTGTGGAGGGATCATCATCATCACATCCTTACATTTCCGAATCCTTCCGATCATTTTCTCTATTCCCCTTCTCCTTGACTGAGTAGTGCATGAAGATTCATTTCTCATCATTTCTGCTTCTAAAATAGTTGTAAATTGTCTCAAAATGGTAGACTAGGGTTTTGTGAATGATTAATAAAGTATGAATATGTGGAGTTCGAAACGTGGAATGAATTTCTCTGTACAGTGGGACTTTCTATTACTGACAACTTCTGTCAATGCACACTTTTTGAATTACGTCAACGGCGCCCCCCCCCCCCCCCCCCGCGCAGTGGACAAAATTTTGTTTCATTGGTGTCCGTTATCGATAGGTTCTACTGTAGTACGTATAAAAGAACTTGTTTTTAATTAGACGTTTTATTGTTCTCTTCTCATTTTCAGTGTTATTGGGACTTTGTGTTCGAGGTACTATTTTGATAGTTTTCGTTCGAATAGCATTTAACGCTGAGGAATGTTTAGCAGTTGAGGATAAATACATTCAGATGTTCCGTTGATGACAACGGACTATGTAAGAATTGATTGCAAAGAATTACGAAAAATAAACTTATGCTTTAGATCAAATTTTTGGGCCTCAAATTTTAGATCAAAACCTCGTTGGGCATCTTGCCTGTTGTGGCCTTGTATTTGAACTCGAAATGAGACCAATGATATAAAGTAAGTGACGCGCGTAAAAATTGGCACGTTGGAGAATGGCTTCAGAGAGAATTTTGGTCTTGAAACAGCCTGACATATATGCATTAAAACTTGTTGTAACGACCGCGGATACCACGATACTCGTGCGATAACGTCAATAAGTGGCGGTTCCGGCCAATTCCCGTAAAGAATAACCATTTTTACGAACCTCGCTTTTTACGTCAGTAGGAATTGAATGATCGACGCTAATAATATGACGACATATGCAAAAAAAAAATTCTTGCCTTTGCTCTTTTTTCCCCTTTCAATTTTTCCCCTAAAATTTCTGAGAATTCGAGCTCAACATGTTCAACACAATACATGTATTACGGATGTTAATTGTAGATATACGTGGATACAGCCCCCTATTTGCCAGTCTTTCTATCTCAATAATACTTAAAGGTTTGAGGCTCTGACCTCTATTTTTTAAGCCCGCCGAATATTTCCAATAACTTTACATCTATGAGGTTTACACTAATGGAACTTGGGACTGTCTTTATCATTGATAACTGTGTAAAACCTGAGGTATATGCTACTGAGGTGAACTGTATATAACCTGAGGTAAAAGGCACCGTGTCCATTTTTCCAATCATATTGGAAAATACTGTTAATTTCCTCTGCTTTCATTGCACTACACAGAGGTGTAAGACAGCAAGTCCTATTTCAATAATTAACAAAGTTATTCACGTTATAAAGCAATCAAGATACAAAAAAATAAAAATAAATAAATAAATAAAATAAGTAAAAACTAAAATAAAAAAATTAACTGCTCTACTGTAAAATTTACTTTTTGTGCATACCCTCCCTCCACAAGAGCAAGGCTGACAGAGCCCGGAATTATTCCAATCTTTTTCTTCATACTATGAATTTCCTTTAAGGTGGCCCGGCTGCAGGATGTGGGGGGGGGGGGTCATACTTTTGTGGCATACAGAACTATGTATCGCCTTGATGCCGTTATAACAGGGTAGAACTGTATTATACAGTAAAACCCTTTGTAACGGTCATCCCTCTTTGAGGGATGAATTTTTCTGTGCCGCCAGTGTCCGCAAAAGAGATGTTTCACTGTCATTATACATATACTTCCCCACCCGTAGCGGAATTTCACCAGGCCATTCCAAGACTGATAAAAGCTTTGTGCGTTGATATACCTTTCAGCTCCCCTCAACTTATCACTTTCAATTCCACTTGTTGAATTTCCCATCATGCTTTTTATTTACCCCTGATCTCGCGCCGATTTCGTGCCATATTGATGATGTTCGTAGTGTGACCTTGAGAAGTATGATGAATTGGGGGGGGGGGAAACGAAGGAAAAGAGAAAGAAAGACAGCTCTATTCATTCATCGTCCACCCCATTCATTCATCAATCTTCTCTTTACCTACTTTTTTGTGTGTGTTTGTGCTTTTCCTTCCAATTTATGTCCGTCTCCCTACCTACCCAACCTTCTCTATGCACATTTATGAGGCTTGTACACGTTCATTACCCCGCGATTTGTTATTATATATGTGTGCGTGTATGTGTGTGTATTTCAACCTAGTTTCTTTTTTTTTTCTTTTTACTATTAAACTTCACCTAGAAATCTTCCTCCCTTTTCTCCTTTTTTTGACTGGGCTTTTTTTTTGTTTCCATCTCTTTCATTCTATTATTTTTTTCTCATAATTAGTGTATATTGGGGCAAGTCGAGAGGAAGATTAAATTGATTGGCTTCAGCTGCAGCGGAGAGGAAACTTTTTCCCCCTTGCGCAAATTGCGTGAGAACTTGACGTGAGGAGATAACGGGATTTTATTTTTTATTTTTTTTCATTCACCACGTGAGGTATATTTCATTCTGCTGACTTAATTTCTTCATTTCTTCTCTTTGGTCCAGTGATTGGTCTTTTTTTAGTCTTGTCTTTTCTTTTTTTTTTCACGCTTTTTTCTCCCAATTTATTTTCTTTCTTCCCATGGCCTGTCATATGATGAAATCCAGTTTTTTATTTTGTGATGGGATATATATTATTAGATAAGTTAGTTGAGATGCTTTGTTTGCTATTTTGGTGCTTTTGCCGATTAGTACCCACAAGGTCGTTGCCGGAGATGGGGATCTAGGGTTATTTCCCCTCCCGAAATGTGAGAAAAATGAGACAACTAAAAACCGAACATGCACCTCACCTCGTACACATTCCTCTGCGGAATTTCGAACGAATCGGTGCATGTCGGAACTTATGTGTATGTATATGCATGGCCCTAACGTTTTTAGAGTTGTGCTTGTTTCTTGTTCTTGCTAGTTCAGAATTGAAATGCTACCGTCTGCATTTCAATTCTGAAGTGAAGATGGTAAATGCGTGAATTTCATGTTATGTAAGTATCACGTTGAACGTCTGCCTGCTTTCTGCGAAGAGACTTTCGAATAGGAGACCGACTCTCCTTCGCGTATCGAAGATGTAAAACAGCAGGAAGAAAAATGTGACATATCATACACTGGCGGAAAATAAAATCCCAACACCAAGAAGGAGTTATGCTAAATTTGGAAGGTGTGTTTGCACATCTGAAAGATGCCGCTCATTCAAATTTCGCACTAGACCATAGTTTCCAAACCTTTTTATCCCATCGCCCCCTTCTTCAGAAATATTTTTCTCCCATCCCCCCCCCCCACAACGCAATCTAACCCATAGGATCTTATGTTACACCCGTAGGTTCTACCGCCCCCCTGGAACATTCTATCGCCCCCAGGGGGCGTTAACTGGCACGTTGGGAATCGCTGCACTAGACGAATAAGAGTGACGCTAGTTGCGCCACTGTGAGTGTATATGGATACCAGTGTATATGGATATGCGTCATTAAGTTTTTCGTACAATCAGTTCAGTCATTCCCTCCCCTTCCATGGATTGATTTTCGACTACCACCCTCCGATATAGATACTGTGTAGATATGTTTTTGTATTCGTAAGGATTTGAAAAAAAAACCCCGAAGATTGTATAGATTTTATCATTGATCAATTTATATTTACGAGTGTGCAGTGAAACTTCTGTATAATGATACCCTAAAGCAGATGTTTCTAACGTAAAAACTCTGCGGAACGCCTAAGTTATGAGGCTGTTCCGTGAAACCTTTGTTGGTTACAAGGCTGTACCATGGTACCCAAAGAAAATTTAAACATTTATTTGATATACAGGGTGTCCTCCACGGCCGTCTTAACAGCACCATCGGCACCCGGAGAAAATGATGTGCTAGGATCACAAGAGCTAACTCACCTCTTAATTTACACATTTTTTCTCATAAATCATAATGCCAGATTTCGTTATGGTGGAGTTATCTATGTAGCTGCTGCCCCCGGGCGATACCGAGGTGAGCCTTTGAAACGAGATTGGGTGTCCCGTAAATTTCATGAAAGTTCAGTGGTTCAAGAATCCTTGCTCGCTCCTAGCGAATAAAATATTCTAAAAGAACATACAAAACATTTTTTAATGAATTTTCCGATAAAATGGAAAATAACATTTATGACGTCTTACAGAGCTGGATCCAGCTTCTAATACAATAAATATTAAAACTAGAAAAAATTTGAACTAATTCGAGTATCAGTAATGACAAATTTTTTTTTCCTTTCCGTGTTCTGGGATTGTTAAGGATTCTGTATTGTTTGATTCCCCGGAGCTCCAAAAAGCTCACGAAACCCTAGGTTCTCGCTGTACATCAGTTTGACACCAGTTTTAAAAATTCTTGCCACAGAGCATCATTGCAAACAGTACAAATATTCAGTCATTACACTTCACTTCTGAAATATAAATGGCAGCACTGAAAAATCACACGCAACACTAGATACGCACTCAGACTTACACTTCCGGCACAACTCACTAGGTAGTAAATTTCCCATAGCTGGCGATAGACCTGAGTTGTGCTCGGTTTGAAACAAAAAGTTGGAACCTGTGCCCATTACAGACATTACTCCTGGGTTTCGGCACTCTTTGTGTGCAATTAAATATTTCATCTACAACGATGAATCTTGTATAACGGCACTTCTCTCTGATCTTTTGAGCATCATTGCATAAGAATTTTCACCTCATATAAAATATTGCGACTGGTGGGAAATGTGTTTGTGAAACCCGTTTAAATGGGTTCATCAAGACTGATGAAAAGATATTAACATTAACTGTATGCCATATTAACTGTATGTCCAGTGGTGAGGCAGAATTCAACTAAACAATTACATATTGGAAGGCAGTGCAAACCGAACACTGCAGGCTTTGTCGCAACTGCGATACATGCGTGTTGTTTAATTTTTTTGCAGAACCATACATAGACGTTGTTTCTTTTCAAGTGTTCGAACTGGTGAAAGAAATCCACAAGATGACAGATAGATCGTGCAATAGGATGCTCCAGCTTCTTTTCCTGCAAAAGTACAGCACCATAACTAGAAGTCGGGATCATTTTGTTGGAAAAGGTGGAGACTAATGCGATATTTTGCCATCTCCTCTACTATGAAAGTCTATGATTTTATAAATAGCAGTGTTTGTGGTTTCTCCTAAAATTTTTGCCTCCTTAAGATTAACGTACGGGGGCAATAATGTTTTTCAACCCCCCCGCCCATTAGTCAGGACCATCGTAACAACATCCTTGAGTGAAGTGACGTGCTAAAAATTCGCATAATTACTCTCGAGAATCACAGTACTAAATCTCGTTTTTAAAAGAAAATACCTTCATGTATGGCTATAATAATCAATTTCTGTTGATTTAAAAAGCTTTTTTAAGGTTAGTAACTTAACCTTCTCTAGGAGAAATTTGTTGTACCCCCTCCCGAACCCAGTTTCAATCTCCAAAAGTCGACCCTACTCACTCCCCTGCGTACTTGGATGGGCCTTGTGCATTAAGTTTAAGATAAAAAAACACAATTGTACGATGCCAAAGCAGGCTGGGTCCCTTATTTTTTATGGCTTTGTGTAGCTTGCCCTCCATGTAATTTAAACTAATCAGCCCAAGTTCTTCCTGTTCACAGATGGTATCCCCAAAACATGGTATCTGAGCATTCAGATGACTAGTGACTTCTTGAAATGAACATAAGTGCATTCTGGATGCACCATTCATCATTGGAAATACTCTTTTGTCCATCCTGATAAATCTTGGAAATTCTATTTTATTTATTTCAGTTTCAACTAGTTGTAAAGGTTATTTGTAGGTTCATTCCCCCCTCCTGGAAAATATACCAAAATGAAAGGAAAAAAAATCGTCTTTTTTATCAGAATTTTTTTGTTGTAATTTCTGCGAAGAGGAAAATTAAAAGAAAATCATTTAGTTTACTCATTCCAGTTTATAGGCTATTCTATTATCTATGCAGATTTAACAATACTAAAGGTATTTGCATAATTTGATGTAATATATATAAACAATACTGTACCATGATGATAATCTTTTGAGAGATAGAACTGTTGATGAATGAATGAAATTCCCAGTTCATTGCATATATACAGTAAAACCTCGATAAGTCGTCACGTCAAGTGCCGTCAGTTTCAATGTGCAATGTTGTGAAAATCGTATAAATTTAAAGTAATATTAAATTTATTAAAGTACTAGCTATAACACCCGGCGTTGCCCGGATTTTCTTCAATGAGGCTTTACGGATCACGTGATATCTCCCTCTTTCTTTGAGGGACATGCAAACCGTGTCTAAAGTTATCCAATATGGCGACTTCCTGCGTGACTCATGAAATAAACAAATCCAAATTTAAAGAAACTTGGAAATTAGTAGTCTCCGCCACCTTTTTTTTTATGGGCGCTAGGTATTTCGATTCCCTCCCCCTGAACTTCAAGTTATCCATCTGCCTGTTTCAGCTTCCAAAAATGCTTAATTAAAGCTGTGGAATTTTTTCGATGTACTTTTTATGGGCCCATAACATAGCTGCCAAGTCTCCCGAATTTTTCGGGAATCTCCCGAATTTTAGCTTCATCGCTCGATCTCCCGAAAAGTTCTTAAATCTCCCGAATTTTTACGAAAATCCCTAATTGTCCCTAAAAATTCCCTACTTCATTAAAAAAAATCCCCGCTTATGAAAACAATCCCTAAGGAATTTCTTGTGGGGCATGAAGCCTCTTTTTTTTCCCTTTCGAAATGACGTCACACGTCGTAAATGGGGAAATTCCCTTTTTAAAGAAGTTTTACAAACCCTCTGATGGTAACAAGAAAGTTGTTTGTCTTATCGTGCAGGGAAATGGCTTAGCAGCCAATAGTCCTGGATAATAATTGAAGATTATAGTGACGCGCATATGGTCAAAATTTCTTTTGTTTAAGTTACGTACGTGCGATATAACAAAGCATGAATAATGATAAGCAAAAACATATTTAATAAATTTTAAAGATACTTATTCCGATGAATTTCCTTTCATCAAACGTTCCAGAGGAGGGCAGACTTTTCCTTTTTGTACAAGTTGTGTTGCGGACATAAACATCGGTCATGGAAAGACTGCCATCATCAGTCGTGAAGTGAAAATAAACATCAAGCAAGTGTCACAAAAAGTCAGTGTTCTTCAAAAATTGACGGTGTTTTCCTTCATCTTCCGATGATTTTGGGGTCATTCGCTCAGAATGTTTGTTCACAGCGTTTCTGATTGAACGCAATATTTATTTTTACATCATTGAAGTTTTGACCTCCGATTTCACTTGTTTTTTGCGTAGGAATTTTATTCCCAAGGGTTTAACTTCCATGTGTGTAAAATCCCTATTTTAATTTGACTTCAGTTTTTGAGTAGGGATTTTATTCCCTGCGCTTTAACTTTTATGTTTGGAAAATCCCTATTTTATTTGGAAAAATCCCTATTGTATTTATTAGTGAGTGGTTTTAGCATAAAATACGGGTTTGCGCGAAAATCTCCCGAATTTTCATTTTCAAAAGTTGGCAGCTATGCCATAATTAATTTTAAAATATCCTAACCCACATGAATTTACGCAGTTGAATATCAAAAGAAAATACGGAGACATTAATTTTCATGCTTGAGAAGATAGAAATAAAAAGTTGAAATCAATGTTATTGCATGGAGATCCAACTTAAAAGTAGGTCCGGCTAATTACTTCATATTTAATCTCCTGGGCTTCTTCTCTAAGCGAACTCAATATTTCAAAAATTGAGAATTTAATACAATTTTTAAAATTATTGATGTGACAGAAAACCCCACTAAATTTCCGCATTTCTACAGTAAAATAGGCAATTTATCACTGATTTCTATGAGGATTACCCTTTTCCTGACCCTCAAAGCGATGATTATGACGTCTATTCAAAAAGCCTCATTACTGAAAGTATTGAAAATGTGGCAACCATTATAAAGGCATAAACTATTGTAAATATACACATACTAACAGGATTAAAGAAGTGACAAACCGTTGTAAAGGCATATACACGTCTGCAACGCATTGCTAGGGAACCACGGTAACCAAAGTAAACGTTCGGAAAGTGATTGTTGAGGTCGAAAAACCATTGTTGCCCGAAAGTTTTTTTGCCCGTTTGGGGCATTTACCCTGCTCTGATGAAATTTTAAAGTAGCCTATCGTTTAAGTCAGGTCCCATTTGGTATATATGCAAAATTTGGCGACGATCGATCTAAAATTGTAGATTTGTATAGAGAACACACACACACACACACACACACACACTCAGACAGAAAATCAATTTTATATATATAGATGAATCAAAATAACAATATTAATAAAATTTATAGATCGCAAAAGAAAAAATAATAGCAATTTTTTACCGTTTTTATCTCTTATTACTTAAATTATTGTGGTAAAATGTACTGTAAACTTTGATTTATACTAGTAATTTCTAATTTAGACTAACAGAGCAACTGTTAGTCTAAAACTGTAAGTAGCTATAAGTAGCTTTTCTTCATAACAGAACTCTCTATTGCACATTAATTTTACATAGACATGAAATTTAATTTAAGTATTTTAATTCTTCATCAGTAGTTCATGATACAACTACAAAGTAATCTCGAACACTTTTGACTTGGTGGAGGGGTCCTCCGCAGGGAAAAGTAAACAGAAGACCTCAACTTGGGAAAGAATGTCTAATTTTTTACAACAAAGATATTTTGTTCAAATTTCAAGCCCTAAATTAGGAGAGCCCATGCTTTCTATGATTATTTATTATCCGTGCCCGTTGCACTTTGACTTGATTAATTTTATTCTTCAATTTACATAATTTTTAATTTCCTTGGACTATGTGTTATCTTTGACGTATCAATAAATTTTGGTTTTGCCGGAGATGCCCGGGGGAGGGGGGGGGGCAAAGTGCTTACGTTGTTTCTTGCGACAGAGCCTGGGTGTCTCGCGGTTTCTCCAGTAGAGCCCATGCAGAAATGAGATCTAGCTTGAACAGTCCCCAATGTTCCAAAAACTTTGGGCAAATGAACTTCCCCAGCGTAACTTTCATTACTTAAACTGTTCTGTTTGAGCACATGGGATTTTATGGTGACTTTTAAGCATATGGCAATGCTGTTAACAAGCTCTTTTTTTAATGGGAGCCATAAAAATAGTCTGTTCCTCTTTCTAAAACTTTTTCATAGTGACGACTTAACCGAAATTAGCGACTAGTAAATGAGGGTTTAATAACATTGTTATCTATGAGAAGTGGAAGGGCCTGAAGAAAAATGACGACTTAACCGGAGTGACTTAACGAGGTTTTACTGTATATACATGTAATTCAGGAAAGAATGCGACTTATTTTTCCTCATTATCTCTTGCTTGATATCTCAGCATTGATTTATTTATATGTACTTGAAAATGTAAATTTCCTTTGTTACAGTTGGACAGCGATCAAGAGCTTCTATGCCCCCTTATAGTCAGCCTGTTCAGATGGAGAACCCCATTCAGTCTCTTGCAGCATCCTCACCTCAACTTGGTGGGCAGGGAGGTAGGTGTTTTTCTTTCAGTTAGCCTTCATTATTCCAAAAGTTTATTTAAATTTTTTTCCCGAAATGAAAATGACTGCTTTGTTTAAAAATTTCTGTATCTCATAGCCAAAGGAAAGAAACAAAAATTTTTAATTTTTCTTTTACTATTTTACATTGAAGTGTTTGGTTTCACACGTTTTGTTAATTAATGATCATGGAGGCCTAATATGAGTTGTTTTTTTCCGCCATAAAAAAAAATTGATTGGTAGCTCCCATTTAGATTATTACTATTTTTTTTTATTTTTTTTTTGGGATAATGTTTTTGACTTTTCTACAGAAAACATATTTTTGGACTATATAGATTTTCAGACACTTC
The DNA here is from genome assembly GCF_987345545.1 of Pholcus phalangioides. NCBI lineage: Eukaryota > Metazoa > Arthropoda > Arachnida > Araneae > Pholcidae > Pholcus > Pholcus phalangioides. The sequence continues at coordinate 12,567,987 of NW_028301628.1, forward strand.
CTCTGGTTCTGAGGACAGATTTTGAATTATGATCACATGATGCATTTTATCAATATGAAATGCTGTACCACATGATTTCTTGTGTAATTTTGCATGGGAGTATATTTTTCGTATTTGTATGCATCATTCATTAATGAACTGAAATGAAAGAAAAAACGCCAAAGATCTGCTCCTAAGGAATTGAAAAGAAGCAAAGCAATGACTAGGGGTTTTCTTATACACAGAACTCAACTGGTTGGACATTGAGTGCAGATGTGAATTCCACTGTGGGCACTTCATATATTATTGATGTTATTGGTCATGGACATTTATTAATGATGGAATGAGTGAGTAAGGTTTTAAGCTTGCTGGTAGAGTTTTATGGGTATTCAGTTGTCGTCCCAATAAACAGTGCATGCAGTGTCCTAATATACAGTTCACATAGCTAACATCTCACACTGTATTTTACTGGCAAACCTTTAATTCTAGAATACTTTCAATTAGAAAAAGTATTCAAATAACACGTGTGGACCTCAGATAGTCATTCATATTGTAATATACATCTTTATATTGTGTCTTAGTCTAATAAGGCACGTATAAAAGTTCTATTATTCTGAGCTGTCTATAGCCATAATTATTCAACAGGGAACTAATAAATTTTGTGTCGGTCTTAATAGAACAAAAAAATAAAATAAAAAATAAATAGAGAGAGGAAAAAAAATCAGTAATGAGACACTTGCAACCAGAGGGGGATTCTTTATGCAAATTATAGTACACGTCACTAATTTTCAAATATATGTGACCCAACAACTTCAGCTTTATGGCAGAACATCTTGAGCAGAACTAACTTTTTCCACTAATGAATATGAAATTAAGTATCATAACTTGGGGTTACTTACAGGGTTAGGGTTTTGACGAGAAAAGTGTCAAAAACAGGTTTAAACTATGGAAAGATGGTTTGAAAAGTCAAAAACCCCATGAGCATTAATGTGTTAAAATCTTTTTTTTTTTGTCAAGTAGATATGTTGAACAACCGTAAATTTTTTTTATGCAGACTACAGTTTCAAATATTAATTTATTATGTATAATTATTAAGTACAAAATATTAATTTTCATATTATGAATTTTTTTATTCTGCACAAAATTGTGTTCCATAGCAAAATTAAATTACTGTTTAGTATCCCATAAGAACAATACATAAGTAATTTTACTCTTTAGTTCAAACTCACAATATATCTTAGAAAAAAATCCAAAGTTTGTAAATACTCGCTTGATTGAAGGTGAGATGGCAAGACCCGCTAGCTAAAGCATTGCCAGTTCTGCAAGTTGATATGCAGCATTAATTGCAAAAACTAAAGAATTCCCATCTAAAATAAAAAGATTCTATACACATATCATATTTGAAAAGTAGAGCTGTAGATTATAACGTCAATAATATTGCTTAAAATTACTCTGAAGAGAGTAGAAAATTATTTAATGGTTATATTAATTATTTATTACTGGTTACTGGTATAATATTGCCATTTTAAACATTACATGCAATCAACGTATTTATTTTCAATAGGAATTTGAATAATGAAATTCACTATTTTAGGTTTTTGATGGAAGGCATTTGGCATGCCAGTTTAAACCATAAAAAAATATAATAATATAATATAATGTCATATAAAAAATCTGCCAACCCTGGTTACTTAGACCCAGAAGGTTTCTTAAAACATTAATTATGATCATAACTTAATGTTTACTACTTTTGTGATATTTTTCTAAGGTTCTCGGTTTTTCAAACCAAAATTTTATGTTTATATAATAAATTATTTAAATTTGTTCAAGTAACCTCCTGTTCTAGATTATATTTGGACCCAAGTTACATTTCCCCATAAAATAAACAATTTAAAAAGATAATGGGGTAAAATAGCTTTATATGGTAGGAATAGTATTTGGAAATTAATTTAAATAATCTCCTAGGATCTGTGGATATAAAACTCTTAGAGACATTTTAGTTGTAAGAATGTTTATGTGATTTGACATTGAATTTGAAAATACATCATAAATTCTGTGATGTTGAAATATTTTAGCAGCCCTTTATAACTTCCCAACTAGTCTTACTCATGATAAAAACAATGTATGAGGAAAAAGCTACTTTACATTGTAAGTAAAAACAACCACTTTTTCATAATTTTTGTTTGACTAAAATTTTCTTTTCTATATCACACTTCTTTGGACGCGGCAGCCCAGGTCGAAGATACTCGCCTAAAGTACCAAAGAATGTTTAGAGGTGTTGTGAGTTTGATACCCGGTCCGTCCTTGCCAGAAAATTTTCCTGACACAGGGGTACAACAAAAACGATGACATGACCAGAGAAAAAGATTGCTACAGCAGGGAGTCCCACACTGAGGGGTTAGCGCACCAAGCTCTCGTTTAGTATAAAAAAGGCTGTGGTTCGGAATCTGTAATAAACTGTAGGTCCCTGTCTAATTAGCCCTCGTGTAAAGCAAATGACTGTGGTGTGACAAAAATGATCAAATAATCATACTTCTTCACCAATAAAACCAAATGGATGTCCAAGTTTATGTTATGTTTACTAAATCATTCTTTAAATCTCCTTTTTTGTAGACCTACTTATTTTAAAGTGGGTTGGTGCATCTTTGTGAGACATTTCTCCTGACCTTACAGCATTTGAACATTCTTCTAATTTTGCCGCTGTGAAATCTGCATACTTTCTGCTAACAGAAGACCTCTTGTAATTTGAGGCATTTTTTATTTAGAATCTGCACATAAATGCACATGAACCGTAGCTAAACCAGTTGATGAAAGGAAATTGAATACAAGTGATGATATCAATTATTTTTATGGTGCAATTCGAAAATCTATGTATCTAGGAGTTACTTGGAATCATTTCTTGGCTGGGTCCAAGTGATCCCATTTTTGATTTATCAGCACACTGTTCATTACTTATAAATTTTACTGTTTTCAGTGGTTCTATATCCAGCTAAAACTGTTATTTTCTTAGAGACTATATATGAAATGTAAATTTCTCTTTACTGTGTGTGTGACTACAGTGTGTAAAAAAAATGAATTAGAAAGTTATATCCTGTGTGTGTTTTATCACAAAGCAACATAACCCGAACTAAGAAAAGGCAACAAGAGTGGGAATGTAGTTTAGCACCTCAGGCACGAGATGCTACCTGTTTAACCCTTTGAAGGGCGGTGGGAACCCCTTTGTCCCCCCCTTTTTCAAAAATTCATAACTGCACGAAAAATAGGAATTTTTTGCTACAAATCGAATTAAAATGTAGTTTATAATTCCAAAAGTTATCAGAAGATGACTCTAGTTGTCCACAATCTTTTTTCATATTACTAATGGTAGTTCTTTTTCATCAAATATTTTTGCTGACACTATAAAAAAAGTGATTGCAGATTTTTACCAAATTTTGCATCACCAACTGGGTGAAATGATATAAATTCAATGTATAGTATTATGAATTTTGTCTTGCAAGTAATTTTTGAATCCACAAGATTTTTTTCAGAACGTATTTGCTGAAGAAAAAGGGTGGGATACATGTAGTCCCACCGGGCGTCTACAGCATCCCCCCTACAGAGGGCAGCACCAATTTCCTCACCCATGGGAAATCTCTTTGGAATGCGTGTTTTGTAACATGATACTGTTGCGTCTGGAAATTTTTTTTTTTTATTTGTGTGTCTTCTTTAGTACAGAGAATGGTTCCCTCTATAAAGTAGAAGAAAATTCAAAATGCCTCGAGAAGGACTAACAGCTGCTGAAGCTCTTGCTTTGATTGAAGAAATACCATTGGATCCAGAATCCTCAATTGACCTTGATGATGATGAAGTGCAAGAATGGGAAGAATTTCGCGTATCGGGGAGGAAGAATTGACTATCATAGAAGAATCTATTGTTGATGAAACATCGACTCCAGGACCATCAACAAGAGATATAATAACTTGAGTAAAACCCCACGACACAACACTGTTCCAGAATTCAGAGAAAGGACTGGGCCAAGTGATGAGATTTTGGACCTGGAAGAACAATCTCCTATTGCGATTTTTTTTTGTTTGTTTTCATCAGCCCTGATTGAGCATATCGTTTTCCAAACAAATCTTTATGTAACTCAGGAAGGAAAGAGGTTTGATCCAGTTCTAAAGACGAGTTTCTATGCTTTTTAGCCATAAATTTAGCTATGGACATAAAAAAACTCCCTATCTACAGAGACTACTGGTCAACAAATCCAATTCTGGCCGATAGTTTCATAATGCCAGTGAAAAGATTCACCTGGATGTTGGTCCACCTACACCTGAACGATAATTTGGTTCAGCTAAAGAAAGGTGACCCCAACTTTGACAAACTATAAAGTGTAACCCTTATTGAGTCATTTGTCAGAGAGATTGCTATAGAATTTTGTACTTAACACGTCATTATTTGAGACTTTATGTCTTCCATCAACATTTAAAATACAATTTAGAAGTATTTCTCCATATTATGGCATCCTTTAACTATTCTAATCTTTTCCTGGGTAATAAAATGAAATAAGTACTATTGCAAATGTGCCTTAGTAATGCTTTCCCTGCCAAGCATTTTCACCGCGCTGATAAGCGCTAAGTGTGCGGTGGGACAAACGGTATCCCACCTCATATATAAATAAAAATGCACATTTTTTTTTCAATTTTTTGAAAAACGTAATATGTACACCCATATGCATCGGTACATCAAGTTATTTTTTTATTTTTTTCATATTTCGATGTCACGCCCTTCAAAGGGTTAAAGGATGTGGAATCATATCTGTATTTGCATGACAGCAGACCTAGGAGTGAATTTAAAACATTTTTTTGTCTTAGGTTCAAGTTTCCCCAGTTTACTATATACAAGAATGTGCCTTGCTGCTGAATTTTTTTAAAAAAAGAAGGCAATTCTGCACCAGATCCTTTATATAGATTTTTGTTTTAAAGAAGCTTAGAAAATTCCCTTATCTTTTTACCAAGTAGTGAGAGACTTTGATATGAAGGGGGGTGGGGTCTCGAGCAAAACAAAAATTAAGAGCCCTCTGGCAACTAAGGTCAAAGATATTTTCAAACATGATTGAATGTTCAAGATCAGTCATCAAATATACAGTCCACAGTCCTCCTGTTTATGATAGGTCCCAATGTTTTCCAATTTCTGCCATGTTATTTCTTATGGAATATAAGAGAACTAGTAAATATCATTCAATTCATTACAAGGACCTCCCTTTCTTTTGCAAAGAAATGTTCAAAAAGGGTGGCCTTTGAGTGTGTTTGTCCTTGACCTTTGATGCTTGAAGAAGGAAAGTGTGGTTTACACAATTTTACTTAATTTTTAAATTTAGGAATATACAGGCAACTGAACTTATTTTTTCATTCTGAAAATTATTCATTTGACATGGGTGTCTTAAATAAACAGAGTGCTATATCTTTACATATTCCCCTGAATTAGTTGGCATGCCAGAAAGTTCAAGTCACAGACTCTGGAAAATTCTTTAATATCTTTATTATAAAAGGTCATTGAAACCTCTGAATGCATAATGTGATCCTTGTTAAACCTTGCTTTTCCCAGCATGTCAGGAACAGACCAGACCCAACATTCAAAAATCTGGTGTCCCTCAAGTTTGCCAGCTAATGCGGGGGAGGGGGGGGGGAAACGGTAGATCTCAAACTGAAAGTTTGGCAGTAGAAGACTAGAAATTGATATCAAAAACCAAAATCAGTGAAAATTCCAATGAGTACTTAGTTCACCATAATTAAAAACCATGATTCAATTTTGAAAGCGGAAGCATTGGGGTTTTCTCTTCTTCACATATTTGATCACGGGGAAGGGAAATTCTAGCAGTTGGAAAAAGTGGAGAAACTAAATTTTATGATTTTTTGAAAACATTTGATATAACTACCTCCCAATATAACGTTGATTTTATATGGAATGAATGGGGTCATTATAATGACTGTAGACTGTATGCTGTTTCAATTTTGGTGCCTCAGATGTCAGGTAATTTTATAAAAAAACTTCGAACTGGTGGACCATGTTAGAGAAAGAGCATTCAACAGTGTTGCAAGAGTCATAATAATTTTCAGAAAACGTAACAGCCCATCAGTGAGCACTTTTTTTCTTTTTATTGGTGGCCCAAAAACTCCCACCAGTTTAAAAAAGTCTTGCCATATATTATGGAGGTCTGGTCAAGTGGTCCACTTATTCATGCAGCAATCAGGCCCTGCCATCAAGGTGTAGCTAGAGTGACAGAGCTCTATGATGAATAGTTATAGTTATGGCTGTTGATATCTCAGGGCAAGGAAACTGATTATAGACACCCTGATTCAAGCATATCACCGTACAATTTCCAAGTTTGTTTTGCAGAAATATGCAACTATACTGAAATTTCTAGAATTGCTGTTAATTTTGTGTGAGAATGTAATTTCTATTGAAAGAATCCGTTATCAATTTGGTTGAATTAACGTTTGCAATTTAGTTTGTTTATGAAACTGTGTGTGAATGTCTCCAGTATCAAGCAATTTGTATCTGCCAAAGTGATTCATGTTGAGCATATTGTTGAATTATAGAGAGTGGGGGTTTCTAAATTTTTGGGGTAGTTGCTTCCCAGAGGTTTTAAAATTTGCATGTTTTTCCCCCATGCCCAGTTTTTTTTAATCGAGGCAGTGCGAGCAAAAAACCTTTAATGCTACACAAAATTTAAAATTCTTAGGATTTCCCTAGGAAACATAGCAGGTCCCAAATATCTTTTTATATTGCATATGCCCAAATTATTTCATATAAGTGTCAATAGTTTCCAACTTTTTATCAAATTCCGTCAGATTCAATATTGTATATAACTTATTGGGCTAAACACAATTATATTCTTCTGATACTTTCATTTTTTATTGTTTCGATTTCTGAATACACATATTTTGGTAATTATGTGATCATTGTGTTCTGAACAAATTGAAGTGATAATTTTTATAATTGGATTATAAAAGCAAAATAAATATGAGAAGTTCATGCTTGCCAAATAATATGATATTTAATGTCTTATCATCATAGCGATATTGCAAATGTACCAATTTTCTTCCTTTTTAGGTTATGGTAGCCAATTGTCCTCACCAGCATGGACAGGAAGTCCCATTCGCCAAAACACTGCAAGTCCCAGCATAGATGCTTACCCTCAGGCAGTCACTCGTTATTATCAAGGTATTGTATCAAATAAAATTAATGAATAATGTCATATCTGTGAAACTCATGAGACAGACTGCAGTTTAAATCAGTTTCCCAAACTTTTTGTTCTATAGCTGCCCCCTTCCCACCTTCAGAAATTTTTTTCTCTCATCGCCCCCAACTCAAGTCAACCCATAGGATCTTATGTAATTTCTGAAGCTTCTACCATACTCTCACCCCAAAACCATTCCATCGCCCCGTGGGAAACACTGGTTTTCATTTGTTTTGTCTAAAAATTGTGAGTTAAAAATTAACATATCAGTGAAATATTTTAAAGTCAATAAAATTTGTCAAATTGCAATTTTTGAGATTCTATTGATCACATAAAGCTAGGGACACCTGTATTTATAATGCCATATCAATTTTATTTCAGTTAGTGAATGTATTTTTTGTTTTATATGTATTAGAAAAAGAAAAATTGGTATTTATTGCATTCTTCATATGAATTTTCAGGTTCTTATATGGGACAACAGAATTCGGCTGATGTATCTCAGTATATGAATAGCAGTACCCCAAACAACCATCATTCAAATCCATCGGCATATAATGCTCAATATGCTGCATCCAGACAGAATCATTACAGCAGTGGCAACATACAGCCAAACTACACCGGCTCTCCTCTCAAGGCAAATTATGGAGCACCATATTATCAGGGAAATGTTCAGCAGAGTGGTTATCCGACAGAGAACATCAGTGTAAGGCAGCCTAATTACACAGGCTCTCCATTTTACCCTGCAAAGAAAGTGCAGTGTATCTCGCCGAATGTACAACAGCAGCAGCAGCATCAGCAACAACAGCAGACTCATTCCAGTAACATGCCTCCAAACATGTCTGCACATGTTGGACAGCAATCTCCGTATCCAAAACAGTCTATGCAGTCCATGCAATACCCCAAATACGTAAACAGTTATCCTCCGTACAGTGGTGAAACTCAACCTGGATATGGCGGGGCAAAGCAATATGTAGCTGGTGCGATGCCATCTCACTCCATATCTTCCACACCTCTGCCTGCAGCAATAACTTCTGCACAGACCAATGGTCAACTGTCTTCCATTCCAACACCACCTGAAACCACAGCAGCTGGTGATTTACCTGGTAGTGATGGGCTCATCACTGATGGTGTGCTTGATACGGGCAAGATGACTCAAGTTTGCAGCTCATCTTATGGTAAGGAAATTTCCTTCTTGTCTGATTGAATAGAACCATATTTTAACGTGTATAAAGAACCCCTTTTTTGCCAAAAATTATGTCACAAGAATGGGAGGGGGTTTATTATATATGGATAGTATTTTAGATATATCTTCTTAGATATAACTTTAGAAATTTTAAGCCCAAAAAATCTGGGAGTTCCTTATACACTTTAAAATATGATAGGTAAGGATGCATTCTGATCATAAAGCAGTAACTTTCAGTTAAAAATAAGTAAAATATACAGTTGACGCTCGTTTTATGAACCCCCGGACTTGATAATTAATTCGTAAAATCAAGAGTGTGTAAATGGGAGAGACGCTGAAAAAGTGCGGAAAATAAAAGATGAGTTGGTTTTTCGCATTTATTGATGGTTGTCAAAAGTCACTTGTTTTTGTTTCCTTCGCAAAATTTTGGTAAGGTATAGGCAGTTCCGTCTTAACGTATGGGTCCATCTGGCACCTCAAGAGAAGAAGGGCCTCAGAAAAATGAAAAGTAGTTGAATTTTTTCGGAATTTGCCAAGTAGAGAGGGCCAAGTATTACTTGGCTGGGGGGGGGGGGGCTATGATGTTCTTAAGACGGCCCTGGTTATAAGGCTCCATAAAATGGATGTTGGATAAAATTATGTGCAAATTCCACTTCTCTGAAATATTTTTGGGATAGTGGAACAACGCTGGAATCACTTGCGGCAGAAACAAACTTTTGCTGATTTTTGATTAGAGAGCTCAATGTAATTTTTGGAATCCTGTACTTTTTAGCAATTTTTGTCATTGTAAGAATTCCCACATTAGTTTCTTTCAAAATATTTTTTTTTCATCCGAAGTCAAGCACAATCTTTTTCGTTTTGTGACAGCAATCTGTGAAGAGGAAAGTAGGCAAACAGCAGTTAGCCGAAGTAGAGTTTGATCAACTCAGAAATAGCCTTATCAACATGTATAAGCTGTTCTCAAACTTTTATGACTCGCAGAGCCATTTTTAGTCTATAATTGCTATTCCAAAGTCCTGTAGGCTCCTTTTTTTCTAAATTTATTCATCAAATTTTCTGATTTGTTTTATTTTCCATGGAACCCCCCTGAAAACCACATAGAGCCCTTAGAGCTCTGCGGGGCAAGGTTGAGAACCCTTGAGCTAATGTATTATACCATTTCTCAAACCACCAAGTTAACCAGTCATAATGCACAAAGAGTGGATTTATGCCATCAACACATCTTTACTTCATGGTCAACCCCCCCCCCCCCCGCCAACAATGTAACTGCTCTTCCTCTCTTCCTAGCATGTGTTTACAGAACACCTGCATGTCGGTCATGACAAATTGGTGAACTCTCTCCTCTATTTTCTTGACATATAGGATGTCCGAATTGAAGTTTACTTTTGATTACAATGAAGCCAGAGGTGGGTGGAAGAATGAAACGATCGGAAATAAAAAAGTGGAAGAAAAACAAAGTTTGTAAAATATAGAGTTAATATAAATGAAAGTTCGTAAAATAGAGCGGATTTTAACTTTAGCTCTATGGCACATTGTTCAGGACAGAGGAACAGTTTGTAAAACAGAGTGTGTTCATAAATTGGAGATTTGTAAAATCGAACATAGACTGTATATATATATTTTTTTTTCAACACTTTTATTCCATGTAATCATGCTTTGAAAGTTGACCCTTTTCTCTCTTGACTTCTTGAGAATTTTAATTATTATTTCTCTCTTGTGCCAGGTACCAGTGTGACTTATAGCTCTAATGCATTTCAACCATCTAATTCAAATTTGACTGTGACGAGTAATGGTCTGGATCCATCAAGAGCCCAAAACTGGAATAATGCTGGGGCAGCATCCCTTCAACCTCCTCCGAATATTGATGAAGGGAGTCAAGCGTCAAGTGCATCGGCATCATCATCTATTCCGGATGAACAAAATTCAGCCAAGACCAGTTCAAAACCGAATTTTTCATATCCACCAACGCCAAATACATTATCTTCTCCCGGTGCTGCTTCAATGTCATCCTTTCATGATGATTTGGAATGCATATCTAGTCCTGGCTGGCCAAGGACACCCGCTAGTCCAGTAAGTAGTTTTGAATTCATTTGTAAAATTTTGTTTGCTGAGATGAACGAAAAATCAGATACAATTATATTGAGGTTTTAAAAATGCAATGAAATTTTTTTATAATGATACTAAAGAGACCAGAACAATGTACTGTGAGACAGGATTTATCATTATAGATGGAATATATTAATGCAACCGAGGAAGTGTACGAGGACAGGAGAGCAATATCGTTATATGGATGATTATCGTTATGGAAAGTACCTTTATATAAGAGTTTCACGATGCATCTATTCTTGTGTGAATGCATAATAATTAATAACTTGTATGTGCTGATGTAGATTTATAATATGTATATGCAAGTGTAAATTATTCATATATCAATAATTGCTAATGAGATTTTTTTCAGTTCGTTTGGAGAACATTTCATAATTTTTTTTTTTTCTTTTCATTTCTGTAAAAATGCACATTAGTGTAATATGTGAGTAAGTGGTCTGTAATGTAAAATCTCTCTTAAGCAGTGTAACAGAGGATTAGCCAATTTAGAGAAAACTTGGTTAAGGGAGATTTAAAGCATTGCAAAATTCAATATGTAAATATGTATATATTGCATACTGGATCTGTTTGCTGTCTAGAGGAATATAGTATTCCATGGATGCTATTTAAAGAAGTATAATATTACTAAATAAAGTATAATACTCGAAATAATACTACTAGATTTCTAACTAGTACACAGTTTCTAGTACACTGTAAGGTTCAGGAGAAAAAAGTGGAAAGAAGACCTGGGAGAAACAGGAGTCGCGAGAGAGAAAAAATAGAATGATTTAAGACATTCGAAAAAGAGGGAGTAGCGTGAAAGTTTGTAACGAAGAGACATGACGGTTTTGTTGGGGGATGTTGGATAACAAATGAAATATCGTGTTTTTTTTTCTTTTGGGAGTCTAGAACCCAGTTATTTCGTCCCTGAATCGTAGTAGAAGTACAGCCGAAGACCTACGACCGATAGGAAGAAGACAGGGAAAACTTTACTTACACAGTTTCTAGTACACTAGATTTCTAACTTTTATGTCCATGTACACAAATATTGTAATAGCTCAAGATTATTTGGAAAGGAATCTTTTTCCATATTAAAATGATGTGACTAATATCAAACATTTATCTACAACAGGGGTTCTCAACCTGTGCTCTGCAGAGCCCCTTAGTGCTTCATGCATACTTCCCAGGGGCTCAGCTACTGCTCCAGAACCACAAAACAAATCTGTAAATTTCATAAATAAATTTAAAAAGAGGCTTGCAGGGCTTCACTTGAAATTTTAGACTAAAAAGGGTTTAGAACCACTGGTATACATCAACATTCCATTTTGATTACAGTGAGACCTCTCTACAATAACAGTTAATATAACAATAAATCCTTCTGCAATGGTATTTTTTCAAGTCTTGTTTGGGAATGCTTGTAGTCTGAAATTAAACAGTTGCCTCTCAATATAATGATAATCCCTCTGCAACAATACTTTTTCTTGGGCCTCAGAGTATCATTCTATCAAGATTTCACTGTATAATCAAAAAACAATTTGGATGCAATTGGGTTTTCAAATAAGATTTTGTAAATGACAAGAGATTCTGATGGTGTATATGTGCTGGCGATATATCCAATTTCATTGTATACAAGGCTATATGTATACATTGTATACAAGGCTATAAGCATAACTATGTCAGACTGTATAATTGCTATAAGAGCATGTTTATTAAACCATGATCTCAAAAAAATTTTATGTAATATCTCTTTTATCATTTTCTTACAGGTTGCTCCAAGTAACAACAATTATGAATTCGCTAATATCAAAGTAAGTTCTTAGAACAATTATTTCCATTTTCCTATTATTTATTATTCTACTTTTTTGCGCTTATATGTTATTTTGTGTATGTTGAAATGATTGTCTTGATTGTTGTTGATTGATTTGAATGATTGATTTGTTGAAAAAATTGTGTATGTTGAAATTGTTGTGTATGTTTGAAAAAATCAAAAGATGATGAAAATCAATTATTGTTATTTTTGAAATAGATTCCTTGAATGCTCTACTTCTTAATCGGTGAATAATTCACATGTCTGAAATTTAAGGCTAAATATTATTTTGGAAAAAAATTGTAGGTGGGGGGGGGGGGGAATGAATAATTTACACAATCAAAGATACAACCTCTGACAATAAAGTTTGGTGAATAGTCCTGTAACATTAACGTAGATGAAATGTTAACGAAAGTTTCCTTACTGTCCTTCGAAATAGTCACCTCCCATTAATATGCACAGCTGAGATCTCCTATACATGTCCTGGAAACTTTGCAAGAAGTCTTCTTTTGGGATGGAGTTCAAAAGCCTTGTCACGTTTCGTTGGATGTCAGGAATATCGTCAAATCTCTTTCCTTTCAAAGCGAGTTTGAGTTGTGGGAATAGGAAGAAGTCTGGAGGATTGAGATCTGGCGAGTATGGTGGATGTTCAATTTGCACCACCCCCTTTTTTTGCCAGGAACTGTTTGACGATATTGGCTGTGTGAGGGTGAGTATTGTCGTGAACAAGAAACCATGAACCTTGTTGTGCATACTGAGTAGACGTTTCATGAAACGGGTCAAAATTTCAATGTACCCTGCAGCATTTATCGTCATTCCCTCAGGTAGAAATTCCTTGTGGATAACGCTTTGACTATCAAAAAAGGTGATTAGCATCGTTTTGATGCATGATTTTTCTGCTCTGACCTTTTTTCCGACGAGGTGATGCAAGAGAACGCCATTCCATGCTTTGCCATTTCGTTTCAGGGTCGTACCTGAGACACCAGGACTCATCCTCAGTGATCTTTTGTACGTTCATTTTCCTGTTCTCAGTTAAGAACCAACGCACTAAACAAGCACTTTGTAAAACAAGTCTTTCACGGAACACAAACGACGCTCAACTGAACAACGGTGGCGGCAGATGGTCAACATTTGCCGCTACGCATGGGCAGCGTTTTGCTTCGCCAGTGTTGCCAGATCGGTCATTCTGACTTCATTCACTGAACTTTATTGTCAGAGGTTGTAATATTTGTAGTGAATACTAATGGGTATAAAAAATTCCAAGAAATGTTTTGTATTATGTTAATTTTATGCTTACATGTCAGGTGTAGAATTAGTCTGATATGCTAATTCTTGGATATAGCAAAAAAGAGGTAAAAGAAAGGCAGCATACTCGACGGAAAAGTCTTGACATGGCATTGAATGACTTTTTTTAAGTTCATAATGTTAAGATTGGCAAGGACAAGGTATATTTTTAAGCATGTCATCAATGGCATCGTGCTGGAAGAAATTCTTTTCTTCAATTAATGAATTCTTAAAGGAAAAAAATCTTTGTAACTTCTACAGAGCTGTAGGTGCTGCACAACAAGCAGTTTCATCTTTCTTTAAAAACATTGGCATTAATAGATTATCTAAATTTGGTATCATTTTATGAGTTTATTTTATTTTTACATCATCAAACCTATTGTGAGTTTTAATTTTGGTCATTTGTGTAGTGTAAAGCACTAGGTGTGCCATTCATTGAAAAAAATGGCATTGCATAATAGGTCTGAAAGATAACCTCAGTTTAGAGAAAAAGTTTTTGAAATAATTAAAAATAAATGAATTTGTGAGAAGAACAGTACAAGTTGAAAAATTTTCCTTTTTTTTTTATAAATCAGTTTGATAAATAAGCCGCCTGGCAGTCCAGTGGTTAGGGAACTGGCTTCTGACTGTGCAGGTCTGGGTTCGAATCCCGGGTCGGGCATGGATGTCTACTAACACTAACAAATTCCCTGGACAGATCGTAACGATCTCTTGGGAATACGTGCTGATCACTTTATTAAATCTAGATCTAAACATTGAGTGTAAGAGTAGTATTATACTCACCTCCCTTCATTGGTTCCAAGCATGTTTTAAATTTAAATGAGTGGAAGAATATACCTGTCCAGTATACTAGACTCACTAGTACTATTTTTCTAGCACTAGTCTCAAATTGAGAATTTTATACTAGCACTATTCTACTTCTCACTGATTCAAATGTAATTCATTCCATGCTAAATGTGGTTATAAGAAAGAAATGAATCTTAAGTATTCATGTGAAACATATTGATTTATGCATATGAGAAATACTTTTTAATTCCTAAATATTGAAACTTGTGTTTTTCAAGGTATTATTTTGGATTTCATGATGAATTTTCATTTCATGGTTGAATTTATTTCCCCTTAGTGTTTCTTACAAATTATAGGTGTATTTAGAGCCTCTGCTACATCATAGACACAGCTCAAGCATGCTCTGATCACATGGAAGGGTTTTTTTTGTTTAGCAAGAGGGAAAAATGCATAATTTAATCTCATAATGTGTTTTTTTACAACAGCGTCCAGAAAGTTTGTTAAAACTCTACAGTCTGTCTGAGGAACCTGAAAGGCCTTTCTTATGAACCTGAAAGGTATATGAGTAAAAATAGTACTGCAACACACGGTGATGATCAGATGAGCTTAGCTTGCTTTGGTAGTGTCTGTGAGCGAGCTAGCAGAGGTTCTGCAAGTGTTTGATTTGAATTAATTGGATGCAATCTAAGTAACAAATAAGTGATTTATATTGATAATATAAATAATAAAACACCTTTCTGAATATATTAATGCTAATTATTATTCTCTTGTGATGGATGCAGCAAGAACTTTATATTGTGGTTGGCTTTGAAATTGATGTTTGAAATAAATTTCTATGTATATTTTTGTCATAAAAATGAATAATGGTGTACCCCCTATTAGCAAGAGGGAAAAATGCATAATTTAATCTCATAATGTGTTTTTTTACGACAGCGTCCAGAAAGTTTGTTAAAGCTCTACAGCCTGTCTGAGGAACCTGAAAGGCGGTATTTTTTGGACAAACTTCTTGTTTTCAATGAAGATAGAGGAAGTCCAATCACCCAGTGCCCAACAATAAGTAAACAACCATTAGATGTGTTTCGTGTCTACCTTGCTGTGAAAGAAAGAGGCGGATTTGTGGAAGTATGTTGTAAAGTTCTTTGCAAGGCTTTTTTTCCCTCCCTATACATATATTTATATTGAAAGTTTAAGAAGATTTTTTTTCATTTCATTTTTAATGAGGATGTTGCAAATTCATTGCTATAAGGGACAAAATTATTCATATGTATGTTTTAATCATTGACATTTGTAAATCTGAAAGTGGATGTGTTATTTCATATAGAATGTACATTTCTAAAATGCAATTCAGAGAGAGAGAGAACAGTAACATGAAGATTTGATAAGGGCTGAGGATGAGAAAGGGAAACACTCATTAGAAGCATTATTTCCATGATGTTTGTTTTTGTAGATATATGGTGGTTGTGGATTCGCCCTTCAAAATATCTTATAGCCTATCTTATAGCCATACACAGTAAGACCTCTGTATAATGTTGATCGCTTTTAACTTCACACTGCCTATAATGTCAGTGTTTTTTAAAGCCCTGCGCTACATTAATAAGTAAAAACTTTCTCACGTCATCCCACTTATGAAGACAATTTTACTCAGTCGTTATACACCCAAAGCAGAATATAACCAAAAATTGTGACAGGTTGCAGAATAATCAGTGCTATTGCATAACAATTTCTTGAAAATTTTTTATAAAAGAAGGAAAAAGAACTCTTCTGTGTAAAAAAAACTATTTTATATATATATATATATATATATATATAATGAATTTTTACCACAGTACATTTTTTGCAAGCTGAGGGCTTATTGAAGAACAATGTAAAACATTAGGGCATTATACCAAGGCCTGACTGTATATGTAATTGTTTTACATTTACTATTGTTTACATTTAAAACTAATATTTCCGCATTCCAACATTTCAAAACCTTTGGGAATCGATGACAGGAAATAATAGTTCCAGAAAATTTCCAAATCATATTTTCTTATTCGATGTTCATAGATTATTGAGGGTAAAGGGACCCCTCTCCTTGAAGCAGGCCCATAGGTCAGAAGTTTTGATCAATCTTATCTTTATTAATTTTCTAGTAAATTTACATTGCAAAAAGTAAAAAAAAAAATGTTAGGCTAGAGCTCCATCAACCCTGCTCCCCTCTTTCACTGGGGAGGTGAAAGTATTAAATGACTATTAATTGACAGTGTAACTATTACATTGAGATTAAAATGGTCAAAGAAACAACACAGGAACTGGGCCAGGGCGATTGAAGTGAGCAGCTCAACATGCCCCCCCCCCCTGTTTTATGATATACTTTTCTGGCCATAAGCGATTAAGTTCAGCTTAAGGGAAACAATTTTGAGATAGGAATTGTTATGCTTAAAGCAATCTCTATCTGTAATAACTATTATATAAGTACATAGTTTTGCATAGCCTATAAACATGTAGGCTATGTTTATTGTAATAGCTACAGGATGTCCTAATGCAGGAGTTCTTAACCTTTTTTAGTTGCAACCCAAAATCAATAGCAAGATCAGCTTCGAGACCCATGGTACTGTTTGTTTTAGTTGAAAATTAGTGAAACCAGTGACGCAGTAAGTGCATTTATAGTAGGACTAAGTGAATTTGTACGACTCATGTTGGAAGCTTTTGATCTTTGAAGACCGGGCACACCCAGCTTCCCATCTCGGAGAGATATTGAAGTGTTCCTGAAGGATAGGTGCATCCGGAAAGTTTTATTAAAAACAACGAAATATAGCTGCTTCAGACGAAGGCAACAAAAAATAAATTGATACAATCATTTTGGAACATCAGCAATCATCAATCTGAAATCATATAACAGATAAATAAAATATAGACAATCTATGCCAATGAACAATCAAAATTATATACATGATCATATGGGAGTCCTTGCAAATCAAGTTTGAGACGTGACACATAGACTAAGAAATACTATCCTAATGGATATACTGCATGATATTTCTGTAAATTCAGGCTGCTGAGATCATGAAAACAAGCATTTCAATGTGTGACGGGGGGTGGGGGGGGGGAGAGCCTGTGAATGCAGTGAGACAGTCTGCAGATTTTAATAGCTATAATTATACAATTTAAATGCATTCAGTGTTGCATGCCAAAATGCTGTGGCAAAATTCTTAATGGCTCCTCTTTCTATTAGAGTGTACCAAAATCTGACTCTGTAGACCTATCGAGACTTCCTGTATGAATTTGTGTCAACACAGACAATTAACTTTTTAACAACTGTAAACATTTTATTTATTCCTAATTGTAGATATTGTATAAATTATCAATAATTATCAATGTACATTATTATTTTTGTTAGGAATAATTTTCTGGATTTGAGAAATTTGAGAAATTGCCAAAACTTTCAAAGAATAGACAGGAAGGACTTCTTCCTCAAAAACCTCATTTAAGACATGTTTAATCATGGACTTGGTTTTTCTGAAGTTTAGAGTTGTACTTAGTAGTGGATCATTGTGTACAGTTTTCCATTATGTGTCTGGGTGAAAATTATGACAATAACTTAATATTGGTTAGAATTAGATTCCTTTTTTAGGAATCCTTTTTAGTCCTTTTTTAGTGAAAATTATGGCAATTATTTAATATTGGTTAGAATTAGATTCCTTTTTGGAGATACTAGTCCAAATGCTTAATTTATAAACCCTTTTTGCTCTCACATTTCAAACAGGGCAAGCTGATATATATTGGTACCTTGAGCTTATTGAATTTTTTATGTTTTTTGGTAATTTTTATTAAATAATTTAATATTCCAGGTAACAAACACCAAGCGTTGGAAGGATGTTGCTGGTGCCATTGGTGTGGGAGCATCATCCAGCGCAGCATATACTCTCCGGAAGCAGTATATGAAGCTACTACTTCCATTTGAGTGCAAATATGATCGTGGAGGGATCGATCCTCAACCAATCATCAATCAGGTCGAAGCCTCATCTAGAAAAAAGACAAAAAATTCTACCTCAGGTAATAGGAGTTGTTCTATTTTTGTTTTTTTTTACAGGTAGTAGAAATGAATACAATAGCCTTAAGTCATACTACACCTCATGATAAAGCAAATTCTGATAGCTTTGTGCCTTTTATTTGAATAATTAAAAAAAAATTAAATTACCATTAGAATCTATATATATAGATAGAGTTATCAGTTATATACAACTTTTCCTCTTGTGCAACCCAAAAATATATTATGGGAAACTGGCAATTCTTAGGTCAATTAGTTTATACAATTAATTGCTTTTTAATCCACTTTGTTTTTTAAATATGATCTCAACTTAGATGCTAATTGATTGCAAGATCTTGCTATATGATTTTGCTTGCTCCCAGCCCTGATTAGAGTTCCAAATCGCCATTTCTGCTCTATCAATGCTCAATGGGGTGGATTTGAAATTCTGTTTTTCGTAGAATTAATTATAGAATAATTGCTCTTTCCCTAAGATTTAATTATGTTCAGGCATAAGGGTATATCTGCGCCACACAAGAGGATTGGTTCAACTTAGCATTAGAGATTCTGATATCATTCATTTGTTGGCACATCAAATCCTTAAAGAAGGGTTGACATCGATTGTGCCTTGCTGTGCTGCATTGCTCTTCTTTTCTGGTTGGGTACTAGATGTATAGTTGGGATTCATTGAAATTTCTAATGTTGCTGGCACCACAGAGGCACGGGTCAAGGTCAGTTTGTCGCAGCGTCAATTCGTTGTGCTACAAATTTGTTGCAGACTCATTTTGTCGCGGTACAAATTTGTTGCAGGCTCATTTCGCCGCAGTACAAATTTTTCACAGACTCATTTTGTCGCTGTGTTGTCAATTCGTCGCGACAAATTTTAATTGCTTTAAAATTCATATGTTTGTTGTGATCTTATAAATAGGGTAGTTGCTTTATTGAGAAGACACCAACGAATAAGACAAATACACAAAAAATAATAAAAGTCCTAATGCATTTCAACACCAATGGGTGCCGTCTCCAGAGGAAAAATTTAACCACTAGTCTCGCTGACCGAGTTTCCCACTTGGGTTGAATACCTACGTCTGTTCACTTCAAACGTTGTGGTCAGAATGAAGCTGTGAGCCTGCGTGAGATACTAATGCAGCGTCCTGATTGGACATTTGCGGAATAGTGCTATCCGATTGGTCCATTCGAATTTTCTTGTAATTCCCGCTCGAAATGAATTTAAGCCATGGTGTTGCGATCGGGGGTGTAGTTGCTTTAGTCGTAAAAAATGGAACTAATTTTTTTTTCTCATTTATTGGAAATGTTCCCCCTTCCCATTTGTTTTAATTTTTAACAAATGAAGGAAAGTATTCATTGAAGTCATCGAGGGACATTGGAACGTACACCAAGAGAAGATAATAAATTGGGATCCAATAAATTTTTAAAATTTAATTTTTACCACATAAACCGCATTTCTGTCGGGATTTCCATTTCTCGCAGTGAGGAGCGTTTAAGAGCTCACCCAAGTAATAAATTGAGATCAAATAAATTTTTAAAATTTAATTTCCACTGTATAAGCCGCATTTTGGCCGCTGTGGTGGTCGAGTGGTTATAGTGCCGGACTCGTGATGCGAGGATCCGGGTTCGAACCCCACAGTGGTGGTCGGCTGAAGTTGGTTTTCTGTGGTTCCCAACTTCAAGGCGCAAACGCGAGCCGATCTCCCCGTTAAAAAGTCTCGCCACAGAGAGCAACAGTCCTACAACGGTAAATCATTCAACCATAACACTTCACTCATAGTTGGAAAAACTGGGGGCAGATGACAGCACTACACATAACAAGCATTACACAGAAACAAACTTTACGTCAGGTTGCACTACACGTACACACACATTCCCGCAGGTACCGATTCGTTGGGGTTTGTTGGGGGGTTCCGCGGGGGGGGGGGGTGCATGTGTGGTGTAGCAGTAGTAGGTGGGGCCTCCAAAAGATGGAGGATCCATGATGTTCTTAAGTCAGCCACCTCGTTGGGCAATTTGCCTGTTGTGGCGTTGTATTTGTATTTGTATTTTCCCACTTTTTAT
Organism: Pholcus phalangioides; assembly: GCF_987345545.1. Lineage (NCBI taxonomy): Eukaryota > Metazoa > Arthropoda > Arachnida > Araneae > Pholcidae > Pholcus > Pholcus phalangioides. Next base: position 12,588,412 of record NW_028301628.1, read on the forward strand.
CGGGATTTCCATTTCTCGCAGTGAGGGACATTGGGGAGCTCACCCAAATAATAAATTGGGATCAAATAAATTTTGGAAATTTAGTTTCCATCGTATAGGCCGCGCTTCCCGCTTTCTGTAGGGATTTCCATTTCTTGCAGGGAGGGGCATTGGGGGTGCACATCGAGATAATAAATTGCGGTCAATGTGGCCCCCAGCATGATTTCGGTAATTCACTATTAAATTGATCTTGAAGTAAGAAATTTTGATTTCTGAATCATTTCTCTGAGTGCTCATACCCATTCCATAATGTACCCTGGGCACCAACAGCATCTCTGTCCTTGACACCACTGCAAATGCAATCGATTTTTGATTTTTTTTCAACTCTAAAGTAACAACTCTTGAGTAAAAAGAATGAAATCAGACTTTTAATTAGCCCATTGTATGTAACTTCATGTACATGATACTCATACGGCTCCAGTCAACGATTAGCAAAAATTTCTTCTTACAATACAAGTGAATTAACATTAACAGACAATGTAAGATTATATTCAGAGGTATGTTTCCTAGGTGGGGAGGGGGTGTATGCATGCTTTATCCAAAGATGACAAGTTCAAGTGAAAGGGCGTAACCAAAATTAAGGAATTGGGGAATTAGAAAGGAAGAAGGGAGGTAAGGTTTGAATAGCCCACAGGTGGGAAAGCTATAAATCCGACTCTGATTATAGCCTACATTTATTAGGATAATTTTAATTTTAAAAACAATTTTTATCGTACATATAAACACTCCACAATATCTAAACCTTTATTTTCAGTGCTTTGAGTATCATTTTATTTAAACACTTATATGACGTGAATGTTGCAGTAAAATCCTGATGATTATTTATAGGATAATAAGTGATGGTATTTTGAACTACCATAATTTTTTTCTTTTTTGACGATACGTAGAAGATTTCAATTTATTGCAATTTAAATTTAATTCAAACAAGTTAATTTAAAAGTACTACATTATTTTTTGTTATTTGTATAATCTGTATCTCTATTTTAAGATACAACAAAAAACTCAAATAAAGAAAATTAATAATAGGCTAATTCATTTTTTCAATCATTAAAAGTTTTTCTAATTTCGGAACATGAATTATGGAGGAAAAACTTTTAAGCACACATGCAAACCAACATATCATTTCCATGTTCGGTTTTGCAATATTCCATGTTTTTGCCAACAGAAATATGTAGACCAAGCATACCAACCTTGTACCAAAAGCTTAGACACCAATGAAAACTATGTGAAATATTCGAACAAGCCAGCCAAAGATATGCGACTGATTATAAACATAAGATTAATGGTTATATTATATCTATGCGACTGTGGTCTTTTTTTCGTCCAACATGTTTTTGAGAAAGCAGGCATCAGCGAACAAGGGTGGCTATGCCTAATTGCATTTTTAATGCAATTAGGCATAGCCACCTTTCAGAAATGCCTACACTTTTCGAACCATGCAGGGAGTTCCCCCTGATGAAAACCCACGGCATAGGTTCTATTTCACTCTCATAAAATTCAATTCTATTTTTCCTTTTTCTTAAAATAATTCTTTTAGTGTGTGTGTATATATACATATATAGTGGTTGAGGTGCATTTACAGTTGTCCTGTGAATCATAATATCCGATTAAGTGGGATACTTTAACATTACCTGTGTGGGAGAAATTTTAGTGGCAGAAGATTTTATGTTATCTGATTAAGCAGGGCTGATTATATTATATATATTTATATGCAGAATGAATTAATATGGATATCAATATGAATTTGAATACATAGTTAATTTGTGTTTATCCAACTAAGAATTGTATCTCTATGGTTGTATGTTCAATGGGATATACTGGCCAAGCAGCATGTGTTGATAAATTTGAGTATACCTGTGAGCTCATGTAGCAATATAAAAGGTAAAAGACTGGTGGTTCCTCCTGAACACTTTTCCTGAATTTTTGAATTCATTAAATACTAAGTTAAAGTAATTTATTACTTTGCTGTATAAAATTTATTATTTGTAATTTTTACATCATTCACTTAGATTCTGAATATATATTTTTCTTTTTTCAGGGACCCAGAACATGTGCCTACCAGGCTACCACCAGTCCATGGATGGGTACCAATCTTCCCCATATGCAGATTGTTATCCACCCTCTCGGTACCCTTGTAATCCTAACAGCATGGATTACCGTTATGCACAGAATTCAACTCATTATCAACAAACTATGCAACATCATACATCTAACAGCAATGTTGTTCCCGGTCAACAGTACAACCAGTACCAAAGGAATTGCCAAACTCCTTTTGGCTACTATCCAGGCAATAATTCAAGTAGCAACAGTAGCAACAGCAGCAGTGGCAATGCTGTGCCTGGCTGTTATAACAACACTCATCAATCTAACATGAACTCAAGCATGTGTAGATATTCTTCAAGTAGCAACAGTACTCCTACTCCAGCAACCTCGATACCTGATACTGGATACTGCACTTCCAGTTATACATCTGAACAGAATTACTCTGCTACTGCACAAGGAGGCACCACATGTAATAAATATGGTTACAATGAACAAGGAATAACACCTCAGTCATCTATGATCCAGTCGAATAGGCCTATTAGTCAAGGCCAGGCAGTACCTTACAGCAACTATGTGGGACCTAATAGTAATATACATAGCAATTCTGTCGAGAATAAAGTTACATCTCATGCTGCTGTTGCGCAAGAGTCGAGTCTGCAAACTTGTAAGCCTTCACTTGAGACTGTTTTGGAAGATTCCAACAATGATAATTCTCTTAGCAGTGGAAACAGCAGTAGTCTTGACAACTCAAGTTATGAGCAACAGAGTTTCACTCAAGCGAAGCAGACTTTTCAAGAGCAACAGCCGCAGCATGCTACAGCTTCGCCTGCACCATGCGTCACCCCAAAACCAGTGACTTCTACACAGTCATTTCAACCAGGAACATCCGTGGAAAGGTCAGTTTTAAAAAAAAAATTAAACTATGACATGGTGTGCATATCAGTGAAATGAATATACAAATACAACGCCACAACAGGCGAATTGCCCAACGAGGTGGTTGACTTAAGAACATCATGGATTCCCGAGCCATTTTTTGGAGGCCCTACCTACTACTGCTACACCACACATGCACCCCGCCCACAACCCCCCCTCCCGCAGAACCCTCAACGAATCGGTACATGCGGGAATGTGCGTGTACGTGTACTGAAACCTGACATGAAGTTTTTTTTTGTTTCTCTGTAATGCTTGTTATGTGTAGTGCTGCCATCTGCCACCAGTTTCTCTAACTATGAGTGAAGTGTTATGATTGAATGATTTATCATTGTAGGACTGTTGCTCTCTGTGGCGAGACTTTTTAACGGGGAGATCGGCTCGCATTTGAGCCTTGAAGTTGGGAACCACAGAAAACCAACTTCAGCGACCAGCACTGTGGGGTTCGAACCCGAATCCTCGCATCGCGAGTCCGTCACTATAACCACTCGACCACCACATGCACCCACACTAGTGCTGAGCTCTGTCATGTTTGTTGAAAACATTCCTCCAGTTGAAGACCTATTCTGGCTCACATTTGTGCCTCAAAGTTGGAAAACCGCAGACACTTCTTGCACTAAAGAATACTTTCATCCCTATTGCCATTACCTTGAAGCATACAAAACATTTTTTGCTACTTTTTCCTCTTTAAAAAACTGCTAAATTCATTCAGTATCTAAAACTCTTTTTATGAGGCTTCTCAATTATTTTTCTTCATCACCTGTAGTAATTTCTGGTTTCATGATGTCTATTGGAATTAGCATTCAATATATTTATGTGTCAGGAGGAAAGCCCAAAAAACTGATAGATTCTAGGTTTTACAGAAGCAAATTGGTAAAAGCCTGAAATATAAGTGTTTATAAGCTTAATTATTATCCATTAATAATTAAAATTTATGGAACATGCAGGTTCTATCATTCAGAGAATTTATAATCAACTAGTGATTGTAATGAGTAGAAAATTAGTAAATAATATTTGGTGTTGCAATTTAATTGTTTCAACTCATGAGGTTACAAGTTGAAATAATTCTTCTCCTTGTTTTCCCTCTGACACCCATTTTTGTCAGGTGGGTGCATGTAAGGGGATGAGAGATGGTGCCACAAATTGATAAATATTTAGTGTTAAGTAGTGATAAGTTAGGGATGATTAATTAACAACCAATTAATAAAATTGTGTGCTGATTCAATAACCTGCAGAATGAAATAGACTTTCACTGATTCGTTTTGCTAATTGAGTTGGTAAAAGCCCGGAATAAAAATTTTCACTTAGCATTAGTATTTAGGCTTTTACTAAAACATATATATATTTCTCAATCAATATACAACGAGGGAAAACAGACTTCATAAAATATAAACACTACGCTTATCAGTACTTCATATACATTAGTAGCACTACATATGAAAAAAGTACAAAGGGCATCCATTTAATTTCAACTAAAAAACATAGATATAGGGTAGTGAAGCATTGCACAAGCAGAGCATGTCGGTTGATTTATATGCCAGAAGTTATTACATGACCCTGGCTTGTCAATGGGAATAGATTGATGTTGTTCATGTAGCATTTATTTTTTCAAGTAATTTTTTTAAATGTCACAATTTTTCTCTTTTCTTATAGCAAAACCAGTGAGTCTAATTGTAGCAATAGTATATCAGCTAATGCACCATCATCAGTGCCTGTATCAGCCCCTTCACCATTGACTGCATCAGCTCCTTCACCATTGACTGCATCAGCGCCTTCGCCATCAACTGTGTCTGCACCTTCATCATTGATTTCAAATGCACCTTTCAGCGGCTGTGGCAGCAACAGTAATTCAGGCAGCAACAGTAATTCAAGCAGCAGTGCTGGTCCCAATTTCGCATCAGGTTACAGTCAATCTTCAGCGTACCAGATACCCACTCAGCAGAAGATTCACAGTCAATCGAGTCATTATGGTCAGTATTTAAATGCTCCAAATGAAAGCTACAGGGGTTCTGAAGGTCCACCTTCTTATCCTCCTAGAATGGTAAGTTGGTTTTATCTTACAGATGTAAAATGGTAGACATGCTCTTGTTTGTGTAAATTTTGGTAATGATTACTGTATTGTAATTTTCATTTATGTTTTATAGGTGCCGCAACAACCAAAGTATCCAGTGTGTTCCAAAGAGCCGCCAAACAGTTATCCATCTCCTTACTCCGTCAATAACCAACACCCAAAACAACCAATGTATGGTGGTAACTATCCAAATTATGGACATATGCAGTCTCCCAGTAAAGATCCATATCATCCAAGTTATTACAAACCTACTGTGTACAACAACAACAATAACAGCAACAGCAGTCCTGGGAGACCAAAAAGTTAGTTATCCCCTCTTTTTGAATCAAAAACTTTTTCCTTTTAATCCTTTTTTTAATTCCCCTTTTTAAATTTATTCAATTGTGTAGCCTGGATCATATAGAATTGGTAATTTTAGGATTGTTGAATTCAATCACTGTGTTTTACATCATATAATATCATACAACATCATATGCATCATCAGTTAGTAGGAAAAATAAATAGATAGATGAATAAGTAATTTTAATCAAATATTAAAAATAAGATCCATTTATTCAAAAAGACTTATTTGTTCATTCAGTAGACGCTCAGGTGAAAAAGCAGTATAAGCACCCTTTTTGGCACTGCTTTGGCGCCATGGCACCAAGCAGTGCGAGTCTAATGTAACCCCGAGAAAGGGAAATAAAAAATTTTTTTTTTACCGCTCACCTGTTTTTTTTCCCCATCCTGAACGGCACAGCAATAATCCATTAGAAAGAGAAATATAATCCATGGAGCACATGCATGTGAAATTATCCTTAGGACACAAACACGTAAATAACTCAAAATGCGCATAATAAAGCGAAATAATCCAACAGAATTGAACGGGCGGTAAATTCATACTACCTAATTTTAAAAATACATCAGGTCAATACGAAATTAAAATCGAAGTGGTTGAAGTTACTAGGCCTCGGCCCAACAGAAGCCATTTAACACCGTCAAGAATTTGAAAAATCGGCACTGAAACACGACTGCGAGCAGAACATCCTGCAACAGCGCGCAATGGAAGTGAAATGACACATAGTTCAGCAATGCATTAGCTCAGAAAACGTTTCGTCCAATCACTAACAGGTGCATGCGAATATGCAAATCAGTGGCTGCACCTGTAGGCCAAACTTTGTTCGGCGCGGGCCCCGCAAACGGCTTCGCTCCTCCAGCCATTAAAGAGGGCCCCTGCCCCCGGCCTGTAATTATCAACTATGTTTGCAACACAACCAGAAACAAGGCAATATTATTTCACTAAGCAGGATACATGGCAAGAATATTTTACTAAGCAGGAATAAAGCCCTAGCAGACCGAGAAGACAGTATAATCCAGTTGAAGCTAAAGGTAAACAAACGTTTCCGAGGTGCCACAGTTGGCGACTTTCTGAAGGGGTCTAAACTGCATTCCACCCATTTTGATATACACATTTTAATACAGTGAGCAATTTTTTTTCAGACTTCACTCAGTTTTTTATGCCTATTTGCAAAAACTATTTTTTTAGGTTGGAATACAAACACCTGTTATGCATATCAGACTGAAAGGCCTGTTGCTCCTTCCCCTACTGGTCCACCACCTGGTACTGCAAGCCCAGCCATAGAGAGCAATTTAGCAGAAGTCAAGAAGCATGCTGAAACTGTGCCTAGAGTACCTAAAACTGCACCACCAACAGCAGCACCTATGGAGGTATCTCGTGTTGAGACCAAAGCTACTGCTCAACATGTCAACGTCCCCATCAGCTCGCCCTCGCATGTGCAGCATTACTTGCAATCTAGAAAAGCACCAGTGAGTACAAAACTTTGAGCTAAAAATTACTTATTCTTGCTTTCTGAATCAGCATAACTCATGTTTTAAAATAAAATGGTATCTACTTCTAGTGCTATTCCTAAGTATTTGGATTGAAACATAGATAGAAGGTTTTTTTTAGCTGCATCAGCATCTTGATTAATCATAGGGTCATGGGTTTGGAGTCCATTTTTTTCACTCCAATAAAACTTCTGGGTCTGAAATCTGATGAGAGTGATTGAGTTTTCATGAAATAGAGTTTTACATAAAAATAAAGAAAAATATGACCAAAATTTTGATTGAAAGAATAAAAATGTTTGTGTTACAGTTTGCCCTCCCAAAGCAGAATATTTTGCATTGTTCTGCAACAAGCCCTCATCTGATTATTCTGCAAGGTACGTTGCAGATTTTGGCATATTCTGTTTTGGGGGCAGTTTACTACATAGTACTCAAAATCACTGCACTGTCCTCAGCAAAATCTTTGGGTTTTTGAAACTCATGGTTCGATTGATTTAAATGTTTTTTCCTCTGAATTGCATGAACCATTGTGGAATACATCCATCAATATCAGGATAAGTAGTTTTCCCTACTTGAGGGGAAAGGAAACTGAGAAGGAAAGGAAATTTGTAAAAGACTTTTCTTACCCATCCTGATGATAGATATTGTCACTCATAGGTACATGAAACATAGGAAATAGAAGGGGAGGGGGATGAGAATCATATTGGGGTTGATATTGAAGGGTCTGGATCACAGATGGAGCTCAAGAATTTCCAGATTTATGATTATTTTTCTTTCTTATTTTATTATCACACATTGAGATTTGCCCTTCAAGATAGAGAGGTTTTCAAAAAAAAAAAAAAAAAAAATTAGATAAAGAGGTGATTGATTCCATTAGAAAAAATAGAGATGCATTTATTTATATATAAAACAGTAAATGCAGAGAATTTTTTTTCTTTGAGACATGTAGTTTTTCAGGATATAGAGTTTTGAAATGGGGAGGTTCTACCAGGGCCGTCTTAAAATCATCATGGGCCCCCGGGCCAATTGACTTTTCTGAGTCCCGATCTAAAAAATTCTCGAAAATTTCAACCAGTTCTAATTTTTGTGAGGCCCCTGGGCCGTGCCCGGGTGAGCCTATGCATAAAGACGGTGCTGGGTTCTACTGTGCACAGAGAATATCTTTTAATAGAGTTGATAGTTCATTGACTGAATGAATGTTGTCACATTTGATGGCAAATACACAAACTTTTCACATCTTCTGAGCAGGAACTCAACTAGGGAAGCTGGGAGCAGGAAGGGAGTGGGGGAGGCTCTGTGCCTCCAGGTACTGGACTAAAGGGGTGGTACAGAATTCACCCTTTTAATTGCCTTGGCTGGAAAATTATCAATTGCGTCCCTGCTCCTGAGATTATGCTTCATCTGATGTGTTAATAGAGGCTTTGCTTATTTGCAAAGTTTGTTCATTAAAAAATTGTCATAATTCATCCATGAGGATTTTCTGGCAAGTGAAGTGTGACTTAATGATAAGAAATGCAATGCAAACATATTCCAAAGCCTAGAGGCCCTGCTTGATAGCTGCTTGGTTAACCAGTCATCTGTCTAGGCCAGAATAGCACGTCCTGCCGATTTTCGGTATAATTTAAAAAAATAATTATTAACTACTTTTCAATTACTAAATTTGTTTTTTGATGATTTTGAAAAATTAGCTAAGAACATGATGTTAGTTTCAATGTATTTGTAAGAAAATTTTAATCCAAAAATATATTATGCTAGCTTCAAACTTTTTAAAAATGGGAAAAGGGAGAAATTTGACTGGCTAGATGACTGATTAATCAAGTTTCTGTTGCAAATGAAATGTAAATTAAAACATTCATACCAGAAATAAACTATATGATTAAATTTTTTTTTTTTCAGCCGCAAGGAGCACCTTCAACACCCACAGCTCCTCCACATTGTTATATGCCTACTCCAAAAAAGCCTATTGAATTTCCTCCAGGCTCTGTAGAATCTGTAAAGCCAAACTATTGGAAGAAAAGACGCTACTCAGCAAAACGAGTGAGCCCGGTCGACCCATGGAAAATGATGCTTTCTCTGAAATCAGGACTTTTAACAGAATCCACTTGGGCGTTGAATGCTCTATCAGTTTTACTCTGTGATAATTCTTCAGCTGTTTATTTCCGGCTTAGTCATTTACCTGGACTTTTGAGTGTCCTAGTCGAGCACTACCGCCGCTTCTTGAATGTTATATTTGGTCTTTTCGAGGACTTTGAAATAGGTTCCGTCAAAAGGAAAAGCAGCAGAAATATAACTTCGAAAGATTGTGAATCAGGTCTCTCATCACTATGCAGTTGTCAGGGAAGAAAGAGAACAAGCAGCTTTAACTGGAATGACAAAGCTAGTGTATTGAATTCTCAGAATTTCACTTTTAAAACCAGATGTAGCAAGGCTGTCAACATTCAGTATGATGAAGCTTTGTTTCTCATCGATCCAGAGCAGAAATGGGATGCTTATGAAGGCTTTGACATTACCGCTGATGATTGGCAGACTGGCTTCTGTGACATCACTGATCACATCGCCACTCCTTTTGAAAGTGTGAGTGGTAATAGAATCAAATTTTTCAGGGATATGGATACTGAGAAACCGAAAAAGGAGACTGATAATTCACAGAGTGCTCCAGTAACAGTTAAAAACTATCCAGAATGCATCAAAGATTGTAAATCAAAGCAGATGCTTTTACCATGCAAAGGGGAGCCTATCGTTGTCCTTAAGAAATGTGATTTCCTGCACAGACTCGCATCCAAAGACATAAAGGTTGATGAAAATTCAAATTCAGATACAGAGAACAGTCGGACATCTGTTGAAAATGACTCGAGTGAATCCATTGACAAGGCTGCTGAGAACATTAAGAAAGAACTCACAGATGTGAACACAGTGACTCCGCGGCTGGATTTTTCTGCATTGAACATCAATTCAGGAACTGATGGTGACCAGAGAAATTCAGATTCATCATCTCTGTCATTATCACCTTGTAGTCAAATAAAATCTGAAGAAATCGAGACAAAAAGTATAGCAGACGGAGATTCAAAACCAGACACTTCGGAAGAAAAAGGAAGTCCAGAGTTTCAGACCAAAGAAAGTGAAGAACAAGAAGAAATTTTTTATCCCAGGTTAAGGTCACAGAGTCTGAAGCGTCCTCATGATGAGGAGCTTGAAGACGAAGCTTGCAGCTGTGACAAGCCATCATTGAATCTTTTCACAGAACACCAGGAAGCATTAGTTCGCCGCTGCATGTGTATCTCAAACATCATCCGGAACTTGTCATTTATTCCTGGTAACGACATGGAAATGAATAAGAATTCTTCTCTGTTGTTGGTCCTAGGCAAGCTGTTGCTACTTCATCATAGCCATAAACCAGTGAAGCCGGCGCATCGGAAATATGATAAAGATGTGGATGTTTGTGAAACGGACGACACTTGCAACAGTTTACAAGGTGATTTTGAGTGGTGGCATAGTTTGCTGCATGTGTTACGAGACAACACACTAGTGATACTTTCTAACATAGCTGGTCAGTTGGACTTGAGCCCTTTTCCCGAAGAGATAAGCCTGCCTATACTGGATGGCCTACTTCATTGGGTCGTGTGCCCATCGTCGTATGCCAGAGATCCTCTCCCAGTAAAGCCATCACTTTCCGTCCTCACGCCGCAGCGTTTATCTTTGGAAACACTCTCGAAACTCTCTGTTCAGGACAATAACGTGGACCTCATGATTGCCACTCCACCGTGGCTCCGAATAGAAAAGCTGTTTGAATTCCTCACCAGGACTCTAAGTCCGGTGGAGGACAAAGTTTTGCGTGAGTTTTCAATAGTGTTGCTTTCAAGCTTTTCTCAGGCAGATCCAGGGGTTGCTAGAACGATTGCTAATCAGAGTCAGTGCATATCATATCTGATTGCTTTCATCGAGCAGGCTGAAGCCAGTGCTTTCCAAGTAGCCAGCACTCAGGGAACAAAGAAGCTGAGAGACAATCCCGAAATCATTGGCACCACGCCGAACATGGTAGTGCGAGCTGCGAGAATCTTGAAAAACTTGGCGTCTGTCCAAGATAACCAGACTGCTTTCTTCCAGTACCAGCAACGCCTTCTGACACTGGCTACGTCACAAATCATCGAACAGGAACTGGCTAACATCATTGCAGACATCTTGTTCAGTTGCAGCTCAGGATCCGATGATTACCCTATCCCGTTTCTAGCTTCTTAGCAAACCAAGTGATGGGGAAAAAAAGAACAAAAAAAAAATTTAGTGATTTCTTTTCCTATTTTTTTGCTTTGTTACTGCCCCTCGTCAAATTGTATAAGAGTGTAAAGAAGGGGGCAGGCTAATATCATTATGGTGCTGAAAAAATTATCGTGAAGCAACATACAAAATGAGTATGTATAGTTATTGATTGATGCAGAGAATGTGAATTACTGAAACAAACCTCTCTGTGGGAAAGTGTTCCCCTCATTGTTTTTATTTATTTTTTAAATTTCCGCATTGCAATTCTTATTAAATCAATAAAAGCAGAAGTATATTTACTCTAGCACTAAGTGAGTTATAGCTGGAACACCAAATTAGAATGGGAGAAGGGTAGTAAATTTTGAATAGCATGCAGGTGGCAAAGCCGTAAGCAGGCGTTTTTCTGCATAACTCTGCCTCTAGATATAAGGTGCCATTAGTGTTTTTTCAAAGCATCAGGATAATATCTTTTATTCTCTTGGTCCTGGGATCTTACTTTGGGAGGAAATTATGATAAAGACAATACGCAGGTGCAGTAGCTCAGGTCAATAAGATACTCGCCTAAAGTACCAAAGGATGTTATAACAGGTGTTGTGAGTTTGACACCTAGTTTGTGTATCAGAAACTTTCCTGATGTGGGGGTACAACAGAAATGATGACATGACCACAGAAAAAGATTGCTACTGCAGAGAGTTTCGCACTGGGGGGGGGGGGAGGGTTTAGCACTCCAATCTCTATGCGAGTACAAAAAAAAGGCTTTCAAAATCTGCAATAAATTGTAGATCCTGGTCTAAATAGCCCCCGTTTGCCGAAAATGGCTGTGGTGTGTGCAACAAAAATGATCAATGATAGAGACAATACCAAAATGCTCAACATTAATGTACACATCTTTGCTTTTTCAAGTCTAATCCAATTTGTGATAGACTATGATTAATCCTTAATGTCCGAAATGAAAGCACTCCCTCTTCCCTCATGAAATATTGTGTGGAAAAAAAAGTGGTAGCTCCAAAATCAAGACTTGTAAACTCAGATGGCACCACCCGTCACTTCAGGTTTCATCGATGGATAATTTTCTTTCACTCTCAACTTCAAACACAGAGAGTTCAGTAGCAGTGGGCTCTATTTCATTTATCTATTTTCTTTGGAAGGAACACAATCATAATTTACTCGCAGAGTACAAAATATTTCATTGTATTGAATTTTTTCTTTGAGCGCTTTCAGAAAGCACAAGACTTCTAATGCAATTATATTATAAAATACACATGGTTTTAAAATGTTTGTATCTTGGATTAGCGGTGCTCACATTGAAAGAGCTCAAATGTTTTTATGTCTTGAAAAATGTTGAGTTTAAGCTAAAATTTTTGTTTACAATGGGGTGAAGGCTTTCCCACAGAACGATCAACATGTTAATCAGGCTTAACTTATGGATTTTGATTTTTCCTTTTTGATCAATGATGATGTTTAATTTGCCATTTAATCTATCACAGGTAGTTGAGCGAACATTGTTGTCATATGTACAGTTGACGGATGAATAAATGTGGTTTTATGTAAAAATCAGAGTACCAAACGCTGACTTCAAAAGTGGAGGAATGTTTTTTTTAAATCACATATTATATTATTAGTGTTGACCAGTGATTATTTATTTGTGAGATACATCAAATTTTTTTCTCATGCGCTTGTTTTGTTTCAGTGATCCAAATTCCAGTCTAGATAATGATTCATCACAATTTTGTATTCGTTTAATGGATTTCACTTCTGTTTTTTTTCTTTTTCCAGATGAAATAGAATTATATTGTTGTAATGATGATATTGTTCTAGTTAAAGGGGCTCTATCAGAGTTGTTTATCAATTGTTGAAATATAACTTACGCAATACATAGCCGGGGGAAAAATTATTTTAAGGACTTGAGAACAAATTTTCTTTAAATTTTCAATATTTTGTGGCTAAAAATCATGCTTTCCTCACATTGTCGGAATTAAATTTAAAAGGGTTTGGGGGGGGGGGGCTAAAGAACAACAAGGGGGATGCAGAACAAAATATGACTCATAAAATGTTGACATCAGCTTATAATTTGCACTTCTGATTTCTGAATGTGTAGTACAGCAGAGCCTCGATTAACTGGAGGTAGTGGGTCTGAGGTCATCGCAGATAATGAGATCCTAGTTTAATAGAGATGTTCTCTGATCATGATGTGTAAATTTGAAGTCTGTCGGAGTCACATTTGTGTAAAGTCTACAATACATTTTAAACTAGCTATAATACGCTGCACTGTTGAGATTTTCCCCTCATATACTCACCAGCATTAAAGAAGTGGCAAACAATTGTCAAGAAATAAACATGTCTAAGACGTATTGTTTGGGAACCTAAGTAAACATTCTGAAAGTCGTTTTTGAGGCCCAGGAACCATTGTTGCCCAATGGTTTTTCGCCCAGCTGTGACAAACTTTTAAAGTAGCCTATCGTTCAAGGTCCTGTTTGGTATTATGGTGTACATGCAAAATTAGGTGGAGATTGGTCTAAAATTGTAGATTTGTATAGAGAACACACACACAGACATACAGAAAATCAATTTTATATATATAGGTATATTGAAACTGAACTTTGATTTGTAATAGTAACTGTAAGAATTATGGGGGGGGGGGGCGAATATATATATGTGTGTGTGTGTGTGTGTGAATATGCCAAAAACTACCAATTTACATTTTAGAACAATTTCGGGAAGAAGTTTAAAGAAAGAAGGAAAAAAATTATTAATTATTAAAATTATTATTAATTCTTCAGTGTAGAAAAACACTATTATGGGAATTTTTGCCACTGAATATTTTTAGTTAGTTGGGGGCTCGTTGTAGAACAATGCAAAACACTCTGCTTTGGGGCCCCTGTCAAGCTCTGTGCTATGCCAGTGAAAAGTGCACATGAACAGCCGATCATAGGTTTCAGTTAATCTAGGCTCTACCGTGTATCATTAATTAATGATCAGTAAATGAGCAAACACATTTGCGGTAGGTCTTTTTTTAATCATGTGTTCCTATTTTGGTTTCTACCACTGTCTATTGGTTTTTATTCTATCTACTTTGAAAAATAATATTATGTTGAATAATTATATGCAAAAAATTAAATATTCAGTTATGGGAGGTTGATAGCAAGGGTGACGGGGAGTCGAAGGATGAAATTTCGTTATTATTTAAAAAATTAGTGAACTTTCAGATTCATATCATCTTGTTTCACTATTCAACGTTTTCCAATTTTTGAGCAGAGTTTGATTTTAAAGTCACATATATTGTTGGTGTGCATGCAAAATGCTGTGTCAGAATTCTCAATTTTTTCTTCTGCTTCTTTGATGTGTGTCCATGTTCTATAAAAAGTTCTTACGTTTCTGACCAATAGATTGCTAGTTATGGCATTATTACTTACTGTCCTATGCATTGAAACCAGTTAACTATTGTTGCTGTTTTTTTTGTCTGCTACAAAGTTGGCCATACGTAGCATGCCTTCTCAAATCCACAGGGCAGACTATTTATTGCTCCCCCCCCCCCCCCCAGAAGGGTTATGCCGAGATCTTCCTCCCATTTTGCAAACTCAAAACATTAAAAATTTCTAAGAAATGTACAAAATAAGTGTAAAATTTTTTGCAGGCCCCAATTCGACTTGGGGCCGTGGATCAGACTGTTTCTTTGGATCCCTTGAAAGGATTATGCTCAAGGAGGGGTTTGCTGCTCCTCCTCTCATGTTGCAGCAGATTATGTCAAAGAAGAAACTGTCAGAATTTCTGAGAAATATGCGAAATTAGTGTAAATCTTTTTTATGGGCTCTAAGGAGTTGTGCCCCGGTTACCCTAACCTAGTTACGAGCCTGTGGAACGTGCAGTTGTTTTTTACGCACAACGTTTTCTATGCATACCAACAATATTGCTTTTCCGAAAGACACCTCATCAGAGACTGTCATTTATTTGCCTTATTAATTTATCAATACAGCTATTTATCACTTTCATTCAAATGCAAATGGCAGTTGGTTATGATTTGAAAAAAGAAATGAAGTCGTGCTAATTAATTAACGAGTGCATTGCTTGAAAGAAAACAAAAAGTCCAAATGTGTAATATATTTACAGAAAGAAAACTTGTCGTTACTGCACTTTTCTCTGAATTTCGAGGTATATTTCAATATATGGGAAAGGGAATATAGAATTACCCCTTGAGGTAGGTCATTAATAGTTCTTACCATATTTTAATTTTATATTATATTTTGGACTTACACAGTATAAATTATATGTATTGAAAGTGATAAATAGATTTGCAGTATCGTTTTTCAAAACATGCAACACATTTTTTTTTTACATCAGTTTACCCTAGTCTCTACTAAAATTTTGTGTTTTGAGCGCAAATCTACTTAATTAAAAGAGCTTGGTCACTTGGGTCTTTGAATCATTATCTTTTTTATGCATTTTTATGAGTTACCGCATAGTTCGATATTTCTTTCAGATGTTTTATATTTTTTTAAAGAAACTGCTAAATTTATGACGCTGTTGATTACAGTTACAAAATTTAAATTCAAAGAAATAGAATTACATCAGTAGTTGTTTTTATTCTTATTTACCAATATTATGAAGTGTTTTGTCTTACTGTGCAATCTTATCCGATTCCTATATCCGAAGATAAATAATATAGATTTTGTAATGAGCAGTTAGAATTATTTTTAGCGATAAGAATTTCATTGATTGTTTAATTCATGTACATGTTCAATTTTATTGCATCTAAATACTCTCATAATCGCAAACAAAAATTCAAAATTTGTTGGCAGTTATTTCCGATATTTGTTATCTGTTTGTTAAAAGTTCTTAGAAATTAGTTTATCTCTCTTTTTTTGTTATTTATGTTATAACGGACAGGCTGATACACAATTTCAGGATTTTATTGTAGAATGTCGGAACTGAATTGTTATGTATATGTATATACTGTAATTTTGTTTTCATATCCCCCATGTCACGATGATAAAGAAGGTTCCTTTTCTCACTGTTGAATGCCAAGTGCTTGGTTTCCTCCCCCCATCTCTGTTGTTAATAACTCGTAGTTGCGTGTTGGATCGAAAATAATTTTTTTCTGTTTTTTACTGTGTCGTTTTAATGATTGTTAAAAAAAAAACTGGGGTAATTTTTACTTCTATTTATTTTTGCTCCTTTTTTTCAAACTCCAATGAAGAGAGGTACAATGTCTGTTGGAGGTGGGAAGAAACGACAGACAAATGCTGCTGTTACAGTATCGCATGTAGCTCATTTTAGCCCAGTGAGATGATTATTATTATTGAATAAATTGTATACATATGCAAAGTATATAAATATCGGTAAAAAGAAAAAAAGTTGTTGAAAACAACTAAAGTTCATTGACAGAAACAAAAAAAAAGGGAAGGCCAAAAAAAGGGGCTTTAAAACTGTAATTTATGTACAGATGGAGAAGAAGCTTGCGTTGTCGTTGTAAATATTTTGTGCTCTGAACATAAGATTTGTTTTATTGCTCTTTATGGAAACAAACAAACAAAAAAAATGAAGATGCATATATTATATATATAAATATATAAATAAATAAATTATATGTTTATCTCTTTATATGTATACACTCGGAAGAGATATGTTTGGTTTTTAGGAACAAATGTTTAGGCGAAAAGTGGGGTTTTGTTCTTCCCCTCCCCACTCCGCTCCTATTGTTTTTTTCCTCCCCATTTTTTTCTTTTATATTATTTTTTGAAATTATTGAATTATATGCCGAAAATATATGGTTCTTTGTTGTATTAGAGATATTTGTTTACTTTATGATTCTTTCTTCATGCTGTACATTAAATATTGTTTACAGAACACACTTAGAAAAAAAATGTTTCTGGCTTTTCGTTCTTTTTTGAATTTCATTGTGTGTGTGTATGCAAAACTAGGGTTCTCTTAACCTGAGGGTCGTGACCCAAACTGGATTTAAAGGGGCTTCAGAGATGAATTGTAAAAATTAGGGCTGGCAATCGATTAAAATTTTTAATCGATCAGATTTTAATTGTATATTTTTTGTGACCATATAATGTTAATAGATGCTATAAATATGTATTTCATTCATTTCACTCACCTATTTGGTAGATATAAACAAATATAGGAATATAAGTTAAGAAATTGAGGCTGCCCGCTTCAAGCAATTTAATATGATGAACATTATTGCCATAACCTGTAATTTCTTCAGTTCGATCTTGTCGTTCTTAAAAAAAAAAAAAGGTTATTTTTAGTTATTCACTGATTTCGAAACTACTTTCGATTACAGTGTTGCTTGTTTTTTTAGAAACTTCTTCCAAATGGTACTTGTGAGGAGATGAACTAAGGCTTCCAAGAATTCAAACAAAACTAATGTTCACAATGGCGACAATGAATTTTAGTCGTCTTCTAAAACTTCCATGAAACTTGATTTGAAACTGAAATCATCAGTTTTCGTTGAATCTGATTTCATCAAAATTTTGATTCAAATATTTTTAAATATGATCATTTATCCACTTATCCAAAATATTCTGCATAAAACATGATTTATGACATCTAATCAGTTTTTTTTTCAAAAAAAATCAAGTAAATTCACAAACAAGAAGATATACAGAAGACTGGATGTTGTGAAGGTATTTATTATTTGAGATGTTAATTTTTTTAAGGAAGGAAAAACCTCATCTCTCTTTACCGGGAGTCGAACCCGGGTCCCTCGATTGCCGGACGAGTGCTCCGACCACTAAGCTACAGAGGAGATAGAGATTTTCCTTCGCTAGAGCGTATATATGCCGAACGGAACCGTGCAATGGACGGTGAAACCGATCAGCTAATAGCTCATGGACGACGAGCCACCAGGTCGTCAAAAAAAAAAAAAAAAAAAAAAAATTAACATCTCAAATAATAAATATCTTCACAACATCCAGTCTTTTGTATATCTTGTATTAACAAGTGGAGAGCGACATTCATGTCATAAATTCACAAACTTTTAATAACAGTTTTAATCGAGTTAATCGTCTCGTTTAACTCAACTAAAATTTTTAACTGCGATTAACAATTGATCGATTAACCGACTCGAATAATCGGACCAGCCGTAGTAAAAATACTTACAGTTGAGGGGGGGGGGTATTCTTAACCTGTAGATAAATATGCCAGACTTTACTCAATTTTCAAGAGGGGTTGTGCAAATTCACTAACAGCCAGGATCTCTTGAGCTATGGGATCACGACCAAAACTTGATTCGCAGTCTTCTGAGATGGGTTATACAAGTCCACTTACGGTCAAGGATTCTTAGCCTAAGGGTCGTGACCTAAACTGGATTTACAGGGCTTCCGAGATAGGTCCTAAAAATCTACTTACAGTCGGGGATTCTTTCGGTCACAACACAAACTTTATTCATAAGGGCTCTTAACCTATGAGTTACGACCTGAGCTTGATTTGAAGGGGCTTCTGAGATGGGTCATCCAAATGTTTCTACAGTTGGGAGTTCTTAACCTAGATCTAATCAGCCAAACTTCGCTCGCAGTGGCTTCCGAAATAGGTCGTAACCCAAACTTAATTTGAAGGGGCTTCCGAGATGGGTCGTACACAAATCTTACTTACAGCCAAGGGTTCTTAACCTATGTGTCACAGCCGAAATTTGAGATTCGCGAAAGCTGTTAACGTATTAGTCGCAACCTAAACTTGATTCAAAGGGGCTTCTGAGATGGCTTGTACAAATCTACTTACACATGCAGGGGATTATTTACCTATAGATAAAGCACCAGATTTAGCTCGCTATTGTTTCTCTGCACACAACATTTCGATATCTGTGTAGAATGAAAAAATAACATGCTACCCTTTAAAATGTAGGGACTTTTTTTGCACAGTAAAATACTCGGTGTACGCACAAGCATTCTCAGACTCTAAACGTCCATATTTTGTAAACTTAATTCACCATGAAAAAATGGTGCCTTTATTTGCGTTCACTTAGCCTTTACTTACGTCTGTCCATAGCCAATTAAATGGATAAAATAAAATTTCATCAGCAAAAATATGCCTTCTACGAAAATATTGAAAATAACTATATATTACATGTAAGAAGCATCCTTGAATTGGAACCCCTGCTGCCACCTATCAAGTAAAGATGACAACAAGCTAATGTTTAGTATTTTTTTTAAATATTTCATAGATAGCAGCAGGAGTTCAATGTAACAACATTATTTATTTCTTACGTACCCAGTGTGTAAAAGAAAGTGTTGAAGTTGGGTTACCAGAGAGAAATTCCTAAACTTGGTAATGAGGACGCATCTTCGGCTTTGTTCCTTACATATGTTTACTACAGATGGTGCCACTACAACAATGAACATCAATTGTTTTCCAAGCAACACAGACCGCTATTAATATGTATAAATTTTTTTAACGGTTCTTTTCCACGGAGGGTGTTGTTTTGCCCATTTAGTTTGTTTCTGAACTGAAGGAGGGAAAGATTGCCCGATTTTCTAATAAATAAATTATATTTTACAGGGTTGTGTCTGCAGCATGAAAAAATAATGATATTTCGTTGTTGAGATTGTCAATTTTAATGGGGGAATTTCCTTCGTCAGGACACTGTATGTAGTTTGTGCTTTACTTTTGACTAGCGAGTGCTCATATGGATAATAGTAGCTCAGCTAAGAATTATAAGGTGTGTTCTGGATTTGATATGTATTTATTTAGCTGCGAAAAAAAAGAAATTTATTTTTAAGACCCGTAAATTTTGGGAAATCTTTCGCAACCCCCCTAGCTCATTTACACGACCCACAGTTTGGGAACCACTGGTCTAAGACATATATTCGCAACCAAATGTGGCCTTCGAAGTCATCTGAAGTTGGCCGCGACCTCAAACGTAATGTAAATAAAATGTAAATTTGTAATAAGTAAGTGAATTTACACGGCCCACAGGAAGTCGCAACCCACAGTTTGGGAACCACTGGTCTTGGACAGCGGCTATTTTTATATTTATATCTAATTATCATTTCCAGATCACTTAAGTGATTCCGCGACACATTTAGAGTTCACTTAAGAGACCCCCGCGGCACATTTGCACATCACTCCCAGATCACTGAAGCCACGTTGAGACATTTGCTCAACTGGCATCTGCTATATGGGACCATAGTACCTGGCTTGTCTTTGAGCGCCTCCTATGCACCCAAGAAGGCTCTCTGAGTCGTGCTTGGTCAACACCATCTATAGCAGAAGGCCTCCGCGCGAATCTCGTGACACGTCACTGTAGAAAGTCATTTCCAATAGTTATTGGATATAGCAGATCAACGCATGCGCCATCTTTACCCTTTTTTGTAGTATATACAATGGCTGTAGGTGAGATGACTTTTTCCGTGATGTCCCGAGCTTCGCGTTTGGCTTGGTGGGTCTATGCGTTAAGACGGCCCCGAGGAATCAGGCAATATCTTCGTTGTTTCAATTGAGAACATAGGCGCAGATAGACTTGGAAATCTGGGGGGGGGGGGCGGCACGATGATGATGATGTCAATTCATATATGCATATATACATTAGATCAGTCAACTTCACCTTTGATACGCCCCCCCCCCCCCCGTATCTCCGCCCATGATTGAGAAACAAGGTAAAACTAAGACAGGGAAAAACACAAAAATCCAGCCGATAAGTGGCGCTGGTACGAGTGACTTCGGTGGAAATATGCAAATGAGACGGTTATAAGAACTTGCGCTCTTTTTCCACAACCAGTTCACCGTTGTAAACCGTGTGCTGAGTGCGAAGGATAAAGCTTTGTTGGTGAAGTTGTTTTACGTGAACTTGTGGCGGTGGTCATGTGGAACACGTACTGCTGTAATAAACGATTTGGAGGCATTCTATTCGTTATTTGCGCATCTTTTTTTGACTTATGAACGTCAGTGCCACCTATCGGCTGTTTTTTAAAGCGATTTTTTTCCTGTCTTCAAAAATTTCCCGTGACCTAGCGATACTAACCCTGCAAACCGTTTTTTATTTCCGTTATTTTTCCGGTTTTTATATGAATTTTTAGTGTCTACGGACTTTTTGCCCACCCTCTATAAAATATACTGAACAGCCCCTGCTTAAAAAATTGCACTGAGTTGAATGAAAAAATTTATTTCGCTGGGTGTACCAAGGATCCTCACCTGCACATAACTGTTTCCTCTGCTCACAAAATTTGATATCTGTGCAGGGGAATGACAAAATAACATGCTGCTTGCTACCTCATACAATTTGAATTTCTTTTTCTTCTGCGCATCAACAAAGTGTGTGCACGTCAGCATTCTTAGACTATAAACGTCCATATTTAGTAAACATATTCGCCACAAAAAAATGGTGCCTTTCTCAGTAACTTTTGTCCATACTCGATAAACGGGTATAAAATGTTATCAGCAAATATATGCCTTCTATAAGGGGAAAATTAATGGTTGCCACGTGGTGACCAGATATTCGAGAGCGGAGACTGAGATTTTCTGCTCTAGTCGCCACCAGCTTTGTTTCTTCACTTGTAGCAATTGCAGTTGCGAAAAATTGATGGAAGATGGCAGCACTACACATAACAAGCATTACACAGAAACAAACGTCACGTCATGTTCGCAGCACGTACACGCACATTCCAACATGTACCGATTCGTTAGAAGTTAAGCGGAGAAATTTGTACAGGGTGCATGTATGGTTTAGTAGTAGTAGCAGCAGCAGCAATTGTGGTTGTCTTAACCCCTTCACCTACAGACTTTTGGCAAGAAATTTTGATGATCTTTATTTGAACTATCAGCGATAAGTCTGATAAAATCAAATACTTCCCTGTTCGCACGTTAGAAATAGAAGGGGAGAAAAAGATCAGTGCAGTAGATTCCACTTTCGCCCCTATGTGAATTCTTTTTCTCTCTCTCTTAGAAAAGAAAGATGAATTTTTTTGTTTAAAATAGTTACTGATATCACATCATATTTTTTTTTCATACGATGCATTGATCAAAACCAATTACCAATCTCAGCAGAGGAATTATAGCGGTTTGGTTTGATAAATGGCAGCAGAAGTTACAGTTCGAATATGTTTCTCGTTTAATGGCCCACGGGCCCTACCCTCATCCAGGAGCGAGAGCCTTTCTACTTATTGAATTGAATTTGCTCACAATTGAATTTTTCTAATGAACAAATATATATAAATATATAAATTTTGCATATATACCAAATGGGACCCGAATTGAACGATAGGCTACTTTAAAAGTTAGTCAGAACAGGGCAAATGCCCCAAATGGGCAGAAAACTGTCGGGCAACAATGGTTTCTGGGCCTCAACAGTCACTTTCGGAATGTTTACTTTGGTTACCGTGGTTCCCTAGCAATACGTTTCAGACGTGTATAAGCCTTTATAATGGTTTGCCACTTTTTTAATCCTCCCAGTAATTAGGCTTTTTGAATAGACGTCAGAATCATCATCAGCACGACTTTGAGGGCCAAGCAAAGAAAGAGTTAAAATTTGCTGATTTTACTGTAGAAATGCGGAAATTTAGTGGGGTTTTCCGCCACATCAATAATTTAAAAAATTGTATTGAATTCTCGATTTTTGAAATATTGAGTTCGCTTAGAGATAAGAGAAGCCCAGGAGATTAAACATGAAGTAATTAGCCGGACCTACTTTTGAGTTTGATATCCATGCAATGACATTGATTTCAACTTTTTATTTGCATCTTCTCAAGCACGAAAATTAATGTCTCCTTTTGTGTCTTTTGATATTCAACTGCATAAATTAATATAGTTTAGGATGTTTTAAAATTAATAATGGGCCCGTAAAGTACATCGAAGAAATTCCACGGCTTTAATTAAGCATTTTTTGAAGCAGGAACAGGCAGATAGGTAACTTATTTCACGAAGTCGCCATATTGGTTAACTTGGACAAGGTTTGTATGTCCCTCAAAGGAAGAGGGAAATATCATGTGATCCAAAAAAAGCCTTATTGAAGGAAACTCGGGCAACGCCGGGTATTATAGCTAGATTATAAATAAGATCGATCTTATTTTGTAAATAAAATAATATATTGTTTCCCTAAATAATTATTAGTATAATTTTGCCTAAATAATTATTAGTATAATTTTCCCTAAATAATAAATGAATAATAAATCACTTTTACTAGTGATTATGCATAATACTCAATAGTCGCATCCTTTGTAAACATGATAAATCATACTATATGATATACTATGCATGATAATTCGTACATACGAAGGTTTTTAACAGCTGGCTGATTTGAAAATATATTTAGGAAAGAGAGGAAATTCATAGAGCTTTTAGCGAGGAATCGAACCCACGTCCTTTCACTTTCCGGCTGAACGCACGAGACTACAAAGGCAACGAAAATCTCAATATTTCGTTGGAGCTCGTGTGCACTGAAAGGGACCGTACATGGACGGCAGGACTTGACTCAGGCCAAAGCTCGCAATTGTTGACACTGCCACCAGATGGCGAGTTAACCGAGGATGATGTCATTCTCCGCTATCCATACGAAAAGTGAAAGGACGTGGGTTCGATTCTCCGCACAAAAAGGCAGTTGAATTTGCTCTCTTTCCTAAATACATGGTGTTCTGTTAATGGACCGACAAACTCAGAGGGTTGTTGGTAGACATCGAGAGGAACAGAAATTGCAATGGAACATGGCGTCGCAGACCACGTCGAGAGGGTGAAAATCGCACGCAGATTCGACGTCACGCTGGAATGACAAAAATAACTATAAAAAGATTTATTTGATTAATTATTACAAGAATTGACGGAAGTGGCGGCCGCTGACGCCATTGCACAGTTTACAACGAGGTAAAAACGATTCCCGGACGCGTTCGAAGATACTAGGTATGCTTTTGATGTCTGTCGCAGCGACGGCAATCCGCGCTATGAGATCCTTCGGTGTGTCCACAGGCGTCGCAAAAACGAGTGATTTAGGGTGACCCATAGGAAAAAGTCACAGAGATTGAGATCCCGCGAACGTGGAGGCCAAGCAACGGGTCTCGCGCGTCCAATCCACCTCTTTGGGTATATAACATAGAGGTGATTACGCACCTCGCGGGAAAAATGTGCAGGAGCAGCATCATGCGTGAACCACATGTCTCGCTGCACTGCAGCCGGTACACTTTGCAGCAATTCCGGGAGGACGTGTTGCGGAAAAACAAGGTACATTGCTCCATTCAGGCGTTCGGGCTGCAAGTACGGCCCCAAGATTCCTGCCCACACGTTGACACTAAACCTCCGTTGAGATTTCCATAGTACACTGACATGGGGATTATCCATCGCCCACATGTGTTTGTGCGTTATGTGTGTTGACAATGCCTTCTCGCGTAAAGCTGGCCTCATCAGTAAATACAACGGTGGCAGGAAATTGAGGATTAGAATGTGTGGTGACGTCAAGCATCCAGCGCACAAACTGTTCCACGACGTTGATAGTCGTCTTCGGGTAGGAGGTGTACCTTCTGGATGTGGAAAGGGTAGATCTTTTCATTATGAAGAGCATTCCAGACCGCATTCATCCACCTTTCGTCTCCTCTGGACTCAGAGCCTGCATGCGTTTTTCACCCTCTCAACGTGGTTTGCGACACGATGTTCCATTGCAATTTTTGTTCCTCTTGATGTCCACTAACAACTCTCCGAGTTTGTTGGTTCATTAACAGAACACCCTGTATATCTCCGCATCAGCCAGCTGTTAAAAACCTTCGCATGGATATCGGAGAGTATAACATCATCCTCGGATAATTCATGCATGTATTGTATCATTATACCGGGATGCAATCGTAAAATTTACTACCATTATATTGGTACGATCGTAAAACTTGTTATCATTATATTATCGGGTCCGACTATATTCATCACACATACTAGACTCATCAGGAATTTTTTTAATATTTATCAAATTCACCAATTTCACTAGCGTATTATGCATAATCACTAACAAAGGAAATGAATTTTAAGTATTTATCAAATTTACCAACGACTCTTGGTTATTATGCATCATCTCCGGTGAAAGTGATAACTTTTTTAGTATTTGTCAAAGTTTTATAGTAATCTCGGCTTTGGCCGCATGACATTTTGTCATTCCGCACGGATATCGAAATTTTGTGAGCAGAGAAATAGGTCTGTGAAGGTGAAATAAAAGACAATACGCCCTCTCTGTATAGAAAAAAACAGTTGGGGAGGGCGCATTTTTCATTTAGGAATAAACTTTTTGCTTTACCGCGAGCACATATCGGTGTTCATCACGCCCTCCCTACTCGTCCTGAAGCCAGGCCCATCTAGACTGAACTCTTTGGCGCAGGGGGCTCCTCTATATTTGATCTATAGAGTGAAAAAAAAGACATTTACCAAGAGCCCTCGTCTACTTTACCACACACAAACTCCGGTCAAATATCGCTGTACGGCGATTTCCAACCAATGTCGAGTTGAAAATGAAGGCTCCATCTACCGGTGGTCGCCCCACGACAGGTACGTAAGAAACTTGATTCTGATGTTTCTTGACCGGATTCGAACCCGTGGACCTTGACGGTAACCTTCATAGTGGAAGACGCGCGAGCACCTTACCACTGCGTCACTCGGGCGAGGGTGCTCGCACTAGCGCCCTGCAAGACCTACCCTTGGAGGGATGAGGGGGGGGGGGGTTATGGTGCTTAATGTCATACTCAGGAGATATCCGCCGACAATATAAATAAATTCTATATAAATTCTTCATTAATATTCATTCTTCCATAATAAGATAATTAATGCTAATGGGATCGGAACTTTTTTTGAAAGCCAGTTGTATATTATTATGAATATACACGAGACACCCCCCCCCCGGCTGAACAAAGATCGAAATGACGTGCATTAAGGGGGGGGGGAAGGGGAATCGGTTTAAAGATCCTCACGATGAATTTCATGCCGGCGCTTAACAGAAGCGTGACACTCTCAAGAATATGTATTTATTAATGTGTCACGACCTGAGTTGTTTTGAGAGCATTCTTCGGTTATCGCATCACGTCGGGGCCCGGGAAAGAATTTGTAGCTATTTTTGGCCACGCGTTATACATTCTTACTCAAACTTCTTTCTCGTGGACGGATCTGTGTCTTCAATAAGTTCTGGACTCGAGCCCGCGAATACTCCGAATAGCCGACATTCTTCTCCCCTATTGACACACTTCACAATGACATTCCGACGAACAAAACAACGACGCTTCGATATCCTCCTCCCCGCTGTACCTTATATTGTAGGGGCTCAACTTTTACCCGATTGCGGGCCACTTCATTGATTTGTGAACGTGCCGCGGGTCCCTTGAGTGTTCTGGAACATTACCGCAAGGTCACTTCAGTGGTCGGTAAATGTGGCGTAGATCACTTATGTGATCTGAAAATGTGCCTCAGGCCGCTTGAGTGATCTGGTCACAGGGCACTTAAGTAATCTGAAACAGTAATCTGAAACCGAACACAACTCCAGTCAGATCATGATGGCGTATATATTTGTGCAATGCAAGAAACACTATTCAATTTAAAAATGATCAATTGCATTGTGACTTATTCACGTTTGATACCCGAAGTGCGAATCCTTTCTACAAATCGGACTTTGGCCGGCCAATTCGTGAAGTGGCTGGAGATCCCAAGCCGAAGTTTGATATTCTGATGTAAGACGGTCCGGTAGGCGCCAAATCCATTATTGTTCATCGCCAACGTGTGTTACATGGCTATATACAGGGTGTCCTGTAAGTGCTGATGCGTCTTTTATCTCATCAACCATCGGTCGTAGAGGTACGATTCCAGTTTAAAAAATGCTCAAGACACGTTAAAAAATTACCCCGTACTAGTTTTGACAGTGAAAATAGAGTGTATAACAAAATGAAATATCTCTAAATTTTTATACGATCCCTCCCTCCTCTAAATTCCTATTAAAAAGTTATTCCCTGTATCTCTTGAGGCCAAAAAAAAAGAGATCTCATGTTTTTAACTGCAATATTCGCTGAAATATTCAAATTCGAAAATCGGAGAAAACTTGGGAAAGGAGCGCTGCGTGTCCGCTAAGTTTTTGCTCTTCTTTCATAACTTTTCTCCAATTTTTGAATTCATATATCTTGGCGAATATTGCACTTATTAGAAGCATGAAACTCTTCCTGTTGTCCTCAGGAATGACAGAGCAACAACTTTCCCACTGGAAGTTAGAAAACAAGGGGACCGAGAGAATAAAAACTAAGACTTTTCATTTTGTTACAACACTGTATTATCGCTCTCAAAACTGATACAGGGTAATTTTTGAACGTCTTTTGAGCATTTTTTAAATTGAAATCACACCTCTACGATGGACGGTTGATGAGATAAAGGCCGAAATATGATTTACAGAACACCCTGTATAGCAGCTGTATTGGACTAGCTCCATGTGAAGAGGGAGGAAAAAGTAATTGTTTAATATATATTTGTGTATAATAACTTAATTATGTCAAATTTTGAGGAAAAAAAAAGATGGCCGTAGCGTGACTCTGATATGATAAGTTGCCACAGCTAACACGGACATAATCATGACGAAAAAACACGCCAAATGGCGATGACCCCGAATCATGACTTTTCTTTTCGAGTTCTGGCCAGGGATCTCCAGCCATTTTACGAACTGGCTGGCCAAATCCCTAAATTCGCACATTAGCCGGGTCAATATACAACGAAATTGCTCATTCATGAACTGGCCGATTTCGGGATTTGGTAGTAACATATGCGTGTAGTTATAGTTATACAGTATTATGCTATATTTATTTAGAAAATAATTAAGGTGGGCTGTGGCTACAATTTTTTGTACCACGAAGGACCGGATTTACAGGGCTCCAGTTCGAGGGCCAGAGACTATTCTAATCATTTTTTGTTCTTTACACTGTAAACTTACTATGGGAAGGGGGGGGGCGCACTTGAAAAGGGCCAGGGCAGGAACGGATCTATGGGCCCCCCCCCCCCCAAGGGAAACATGAAATATTGCTCCCAATGCGATTATTCATGAAATTTTCGTAACTTCTATATAATAATATTGCATTCAATCAATCCGTTGAAAATTACCTGTATTAACGTTTTTGATTAGATAACAAATTCAAGAAAACGAACTAAAAAACGGAAAAAATCAGAACGGGAGAAAAAACGGGAACGTCCAAGATAATACGGGAAAAATTCAGGACGTATGGTCACTCTATTAACGACAATTAACGACAATTTAAAATTACCCAACGGCGAGCTCTAAGATCCGCCAGAATTCTTTTACTGCTCACAGTTTTTGTTCAAATAAGCCTTATAAGACGTATATTGTATATGTTGAAAGGCACCGTACATGGACGGCGTCAACAATCAACTAATAGCTCGTGAATGACAAGTCCCCGTGGGGCCAGTGATGAATTTTCTTCCTTGTAATCTTCATCACCACAAATAACCAGCAGTCTCTCAATGAATCTTGTATTGACAAGTGGAGAGGAAATTTCTATACATGAAAGTGTGTATTATGACGAGAGATTTTGTACATCGTTCATTCTATGAGGGGAAGTCCGGAACTTTTCAACCCCGTTCACGATTCTTGAATTCTCCCAAATACTCTTGCGCCCTAATGAGTACTCGACTGAGGTTTCGGCATTTTTGTATGAACGTCTTGAAGAAATACTGTCCGACCGCATCACTCTCAATCAACAAGAAATGCGGTTTAGGACTCGGATTGCCGTTTAACCGAGCCTTGAGCGCGCTGGTGATATCGCATCCTCCGAGCTGAAGATCTTGCGCAACGCGAGTTTCCATTTCTCCATCGCCCGTTCCACAGCCTTCAAGTGTTTATTCGCGGATCTTTGATGTCGATCTCAATGTTAAAGACACTGACTTTGTTGTACGGGATTTTGGAGACGTTGCGGAACATCAAATTTTTAATTCGCGTCTAGTTGTAAATAGTCCAGATTTGCAGAGTTCTTCAGTAAACTGTGCAACTCCAATCCATGGAAACTGTTTTCGATGGCTCTCAACATGGTCAGATCATTGAACCCTGAGCAATCATCGTTCTTGCCAGTGGTGATGTGTGTGACATCGCAATTAGAAAATTCCAGTTCTCGTAGTCTCTAATGTCCTTCACCAATGACACTTGGCGAATATTATACGTATTCGTCGGTAAAAGTGATAATGCTGATCACTTTACCAGAAAAATTTATTTTATATTATTTGCTATTCTTTTTTTATAAATTTATCAAAATTACTAAGGCGATTGGTAAGTATGTATAATAACCGATTCATTACATTTAACGCAACTTATAATATATATGTCGTGAAAAATGTATTGTTTGTGTTACGTCAGAGAACCATAATGGATAGACCGGCACGGAGAAGCTTTTTATGTAATAAGCCATTAAATCTGGCTCGTATTTATGGAGGGGATGGCGTTTTGAAAACAGCAGCGGCAATAAATTGAGTCGCGAAGGATACGCGTCACCAAATATCTATCATCTTAAGTTCGAGAGAAATATATGAAGTTGTTTTTGCCCCCGTCTCTTGTCTTGGCTCCATCTATGATCTCCACCATTACTAACCTTAGTTTTTCATTAGCTTCATTTTACGTTTAAGAAATGAGCTCTACATTTGACATTCGATTGGTCCATAAATATTTCGTGGTATAAGCACTGATCCCGCCCATCGAGTTGTTTTCTTCTCATTTTCTGTTTATTTCATTGTTCAATATGATTGAAAAAACACCGCTTTTTAAACTCTTTTACGATCAAGGAAGAAATATTTCGTCCTTACGCCAGTGGAACAAATTCAATCTAGTTCTTTGCGTTTTCTTTTCTCTTTCTTTCTTTTTTTCTCTTCTCACTATCGCGAAGCTTTATTGTAACCCCGTGAGCCGAAGTTGTTTTCTTTCCACCCCATTTTCTCTATGCTCCTCTTGGTGATTTTTTTCCTAGCATACATACACATACATGTGAGCGAAAGAGAACGTGTAGGGTGAGGGTGAAGAGAAAGACTGAAAAGAATACTCTTTTATCTACTTATCTATTGCACCGTATGTATCATACTTTTTTCCCACCTTTTCTTCTATTTTTCCTTTCCCCGGCATTGCATCGATCTGTAAATGTAATGATTCATTCATACGTGGCACCAGTGTATCAGCGATTTGCGCATGACACTTATGATTAAATGATGCATGCGTAACATCAGCTGTACGGTGACTTACGTATGACGCCAATGTTGCAGCGATGTTTAAATTACACTGGCGGTGCAGTGATGCGAGCGTAGCGTGACTTTGCAAATGTAATGATGCGTGCATTACATCGGCTTTGCGAATAACCCCTGATGTGCAGCGTTGTTTGCATGAGTGTGACGATGCAATGATGAACACAGGACACGGGTAATGCAACATGTGTGCTTTTATTATGCCAACAGAAGTTACCATTACGTGTTTACTAAACCATCAATCTGAATGAATGAACGCCAGAACTTTGCCACTGGACTTATCCCGTTGCCGAGATCTCTTCCAGACCAGCTTCGTGGCAGAGTCTGGAACATTTTCTTTTGTGTCAAAAGAAACCATCAATCTACGGATTTCGTGAATAATATAGAGGAGTATATTTATTATAGATACTCTCTACTCTATGCATGTTTCTATAGCTTTATAAAGGATTGAAAAATGCTTTGAGTTACACCAATGAGTGTAACATGAACTGTGTGTGTTGTACAATGTTTTACGCTTGAAATCGGTAGTGAAGTGATTTATGCATTTTTACACCGAGTCGCAGTAATTTATGTATGACACCGAGTTACAGTGATTTGTGCAAGACACCAGTGATATATAGTTATGCGTGCGTGATACTGGCGATGAAATGATGAATGTATAATGACTTGGGGTGTGAACATAAAATGCGTCTGTATTTCCAATTCTGGAACAATTCTTTCTTCATTTTTTGTCGCACCACGGTCATTTTCTGCACACGAGGGCTAATTTTAGACTGGACCTACAATTTATTGCCGATTCCGAACGGTAGGCTTGCTTTTTATACTCATCGAGAGGTTGGTACGTTAATCCCTCGATGGGGGACTCCCTGCGGTAGCAATTTTTTCTGTGGCCATGTCACCGTTTTTGTTGTACTCCTGTGTCAGGAAAGTTTTCTGACAAGGACGAACCGGGTATCCCCTTACGCATGAAACCGATGGTGCAGGGATTCATGAGCGACACCGACGTTACGGTGTATTTATGCATGACATCGGAGTTACGGGGCACTTATGCATGACACCGGCAATGCAGTGATGCGCACGTCACTAGCGATGAAGGGATGTGTGCGCAACGTCGGTGTTGGAATTTACGTATGAAATCGGTGGTGTGTAGAGATTGGTGCGTAACATCGGCGGTGCAGGGATAAGTGCGTAGTGTAACACTGCCAGATGTAACGATGCATGCATTACATCCCGGCTTTGCAGAGATTTGCGAATGACTCCTGCAGTTTTGTGTTTGTTTGCATGACTGTGACGATGCGGTGATGAACGCAGGACTGGGGTGATAACAATGTCTGTTTTTATTATGCAAACATTACTGAAGCATCAATCTACGGATTTCGTGAAGAATCGAGGAGTATGCAGTTCTTCATTATAGCTGTTATACATGTTTCTATAGCTTTAAAAATGCTTTTAATCACACCAATGTATATAGTGTTCCGGATAATTTCTCACACAAGCTCTTGAAATGAGAAGAGGAGAGATGAAGCAATTTGCAGGACGTCACAGATTTATTCACAGAAACAACTATTTACAAGCAGAGATCTTGACGAAATGTAATCGACAAACAATCACAATTTCACAACTTCTCATAGTTCTTGAAAAGCTGCGCCACCTATAAATGCGGAACAGACCTTCCAGAATTTCGTGCCATCTTCTCGGATCATCTTCACACTTCTCCTTTGGCATCGCATCGCAGCTGTCGCCGAACGTTCCACCTTTGCGATATTTCAAGTTTTCGCAAAGTTTTTTTACAAAAAAATGCGTTACTGATTATTTACAGGTGAAAGATGACAAAAATAATAAAACAAAATTAATGATGACCATTTCCATAACTTTCGTGACAATAGCATTCACAATATACAATCGCCTAAAAGAAGAACTCCTTTTCAGCAGTGATTCATTATTATTCTCTTATACATTGTAACTCAAACTAATAGGAAAGATCATATTCACACGTAATTTTGGAAATTCTTCCAAGAAAAATTGTAAACAAGAGAGGAATCGGAGACCTTCCGTAAACCATCACGATTTCAATCCACGCCTCTTTACTTCACGTTAAAACGGTGTACAAATAATCTATAATTAAAAAAATATTAATATTTATCTATTTGAAGTAAATTGAATTTTAGTGAGTGTCTCGTGTCTTACTTGAATGAATTATTCAACTGAGAAATAACGTAAGAGGAAAAAGAAGCAGCAGCCAGTTCCTTTCAAATCCAGTTAACAAATAATGAAGTAAACACGGTATTAATACTGTACGTAGCACGAGACACGCATCGAAGGTTGTCTAATCAATGGCGGGGAAGAAATAAATGAAATGAAGCTCTTCCGCTGCAATGAAAAAGATTCTAAAAAGTAATCGAAGTTCTTTTCCTTCCCTTTGAAGAGCCGCTTCCTTTTTTGTAGTTAGTTGGTAGTGATCACGCTGCAAAGAAGGGGTATTTGGTAAGGGGTAATTTTGGAATGCGAAAAAGACGCGCACACAAGCATTCATAAATTTCGCTAACGTTTTCCCCCTTTTATTGCGACGTACGAAAATGTTTAGCTAGGATTAGCATCTGATAACACGCGACCACCAAAAGCATCGGCGAAACTTCAAAGAATAACCCAGAATTCTTGATGGAAACTTCATTTTACATCTCCAAATAGTCTTTAGAAAAGAATTATTAGAAGATTAAATATCACATTTACCTTAACATACACGTGTATGTTAAGGTAAATGAGGGGTTATGACCTGGGTTAACATACATGTGTATGTTAAGCAGGGGCGTAGCCAGAAATTTCGTTCGGGGGGGGGGAGACCACTTTCATTTCGGGGGGGGGGGAACCAAAGTGACAGAACAATGGATTTGGCCATCTTTTTCCCTTTTTTCGGTCATTTTCTCACATTTCGGGGGGGGGGGGAAACCAGACCCCCAAGTCCCCCCCCCCCCCCGCTACGCCCTTGATGTTAAGGTAAATGTGATAAATTCGGTTATGATACATAATAGCTGGTTAGTATGCCACAGAGTATTTTGGTAAGTTTGATAAATTTTTCTAAATTTTCCACTCTTTCGGTGATTATGCTCAGTAGCCTACCCAAGCGTCGCGTCGTTGGTAAGCATAACAAATCGTACTACTGTTATATGGTACACCAGATGTGATAATTCATACATGAATTGTATCATTATATCGCGGTACAATCGTAAAATTTGCTATCATATCGGGATTCGACTATATTCATTACACATAAATAATTTAGAATTATTTAGAATTATTTTCATATTTATCGAATTCACCAATTACACTAGGGCAGAGGTGTCTAATTTACAATTGCTTCCTGAGCCATTTGCATGAAAATTAGTTTTCAAGTGGCCACACACACATCCGCACGCACACACATTATTGAAAATTAATAATTAAAAAATCTGTTAATGATAAAAATGTTACTCGGAAATTAGTTTGTTGATTAGTAGATTAGTAGTTAGCTGCCGTGGTGTGACGGACTTGCGTCACGAGGACCTGGGTTCGAACACCACCGGCGTCACAGTGGTGGTCGGATGAAGTTGGCTTCCTGTGGTTCTGAACTTCGAGGCGAATGTGAGCAGATCTTCCCGTTAAAAAGTCTCGCCGCAGAGAGCAACGGGTCTACAAACGGTACAAATATCCAATCATTACACTTCACTTCTGAAATATAAATGGCAGCACTGAAAAATCAGACATAACACTATGTACGCAATCAGAATAGGGTTACCAACCATCCTCCTTTAGGAAGACATTCTCCTTTCTGATGTCATTCCAAGCGTGCTCCTACGTTTCGGAAAAATTGCCCTTTTGAAGTTTCTGGTATTATTATTTTTTCATTGCTATGAGTGTTTTTGTGGTTCCCCCCACGCATTCGCCAATAGCCCCCAAAATTCCCCGATTTTTTTCTGTTCCTGCTTTTTTTAGCAGTTCTGTTTTAGAGTTGGGAAAAATTATTGTTGTGGCTGGTTTCGTTGCTCAAAATAATGACTCCATCTATTGTGAAAATTGGGATAAGCGACTTCACTGACGGTGCGCGCGCAGGTGTCCTCCTTTCTCAATTTTCGAATCTGATAACCCTAACTCAGACTGTTAGGTACACACATTCACACTTCCGGCACCACTCATTCGGTAGTAAATTGTCCACGGCGATAGACCGGAGTTGCGCTCGGTTTGAAAGGAAGAAAAGATTAGTAGTTAGAAATTAATTACAAACATTTAAAAAATTTGTTCACTTGGAATCGGAGGGAAGTGGAAGGGGAGTTATAAATAAACCCCATGCGAAATATATCTACCCCCACCTAACAGGGTTTCTATTTATCAACTGTTGACAGAAAGAAAAAGAAATAATTGAGAATATTTTCTGCTTTACGCGATTTCAAGGAAAATCCGATTCAACCTAAAACTTAGCCGCGTTGTGTTGTCAGCTGATCTTTCCCTTGAAGTTGGGTGTTTAAGTCATTAAAAAGTGATATGACTCGAGAATGTCGCATCCGTGTCATATCATCAAGAAATGAAACATTTAGAACTTCGTAACAAGACATCCAATATATTTCTTTGCAATGATGTTGCCTCTCGAATTCACTCCCCAAATCCCAAAGAAACAGTTGAAATATTGGCTGTGCTTGAAGGGAGTCTGGATCGAATGATATTCTGTCTTTGTCAAAGGCTTGACAACACGCTGCTGCTTATTTCCATCTCTTTGTGTAGAGAACGGCCTAAATGCAGTGGGAATATTGCGGTTTAAGAATATCCGAATACATTCCCTGAAATTTTTCTGTAAGTCTTGAAGCAAAATTTATATATTTGCCAGATATGTTGATATTGCAATTCCGAAGAAACAGTCATTTGAGCCACGTATTGAGTGTCTGAAATTTTGTTGAGCGCTATTGAAAAACACTGTACATTTGAGAACATTCCTTTCAACTGGTCACGCGAGTTATCACGCATTGATGTCGTTCTTTCGGCCAAAATACGTCTCGGTATGGAAATATCATCAAATGCTCGCACATATTTTCAGACAGACATTTTGTGCAGCTTTTATATATCATCCATTTCTTAACCAAGGAATCGTCGGTATAAGGCTTGGAATGTTCTTCGAATATGTAGCTTATTTCATGTACGTATTTAGCGGCTCCCCCTGCCGTTTTTTTTTCTTCGGATTATTATGTTACTATTAAAAAGTGCGAAGAATTTAATTTTTTTTTTTTTCAATTCGAAAAAAATGACAATATTTTTTTGATCTTGTTGGGCCGCCGCTAGTTCCTTCGGGGGCCACATTCTGCCCGCGAGTTTGATACCCCATGCAATAGGGTATTATGCATAATCAAAGTTAAAGGCAATAAAAATTTCAAGTTTTCATCAAATCTACCAGCGAGACATTTGGTTATTATACGTAATTCACGGTAAAAGTAATAATTTTTTTAGTTTTTATGAAATTTACCAACGACGCTTGGGTATGATGCATATTAATGATGCATATCCTTGTATGATGCATATTGTTGTAAAAGTGATAAATTTATCAAACTTACCAACGTGATTGATAAGTATGCATAATAACCGGTTATTATGCATAGCACACCACCAATTTATCACATTTACCGTAGCCCAATCTTTTTACATTTGCGGACCGGTGAAATTTAGTTGAAAATTTTGCAAATCGGTGGAAATTGGAAAAATAATTTATTAACAGGCAAAAATAAATAAATAAGAGAAATACTAATTTATGAACCAGATCATGGTCCGCCGCTCTGTCTCAATGAAGAGAGATATTAGCAGGTAGCGGATGAAGACCTGGCCATGCTGGAAGCTATGAACCTAACGTCAAGTTTATTTTCGTGTAATGATTGTTAGAGTGCTGCCATCTATATTTTGAACTGTGAGTGAAGTGGAATGACCGAATATTTGATGTCCCAAAGCAGTGCCCTTTCCCCTCGTTCTCACAAGCAGCATATCGTTCGAAGACAATTATCAAGTGGATGCATGTGCAGGGTTGTCATATTTTGGTAAGTTTAAAACGGGACAAAGGTGACCATACACATCGTTTTAAAACGGGTCTGCTTTAATATTTTAATTCTAATTGGTTCGAGAAAAAATTCGTAAACTTCCGAAGTTCGAATTTCCTACATCGATCGGATGGAGGTGCGTAGGGTTACCAGATTCGGAAATTTCAAAATGAGGACTCAAGCTTATGACGTCTTAGTTAACGACTCATTTATCTCTGCTCACAACAGATGACACCACTGTACTTGAAAAAAATCTCAATAGTTTCCAATCGAAAGAAACTTTTTTTTCTTCTATTTTTTCCGCCTTTGATCAAGGGTTGATGGATTCAGAAACTTAGCAATGAGGACACATACACGTTCACTCTTGGCAACGTCACTTTCATATTTCACAATAGATGGCGCCTCTACTGACAAAGAATAGGAACAGGTTTTAGTTTCTTAGTGCAATAGAAAAAAAAAAATTCTGGAAAGTAAAGAAAGGATTTAATTGCGGAATTTTGAAAATATAAGGACTAATGTCGCAAAAATGTTTTGAGGTCGCTTAGAATTGCAGCAAAGTGAGAAAATGTCCTCATAAATGGGGACGTCTGAGCATACATTCTCAACCCATGGCCCACGTGTGACCCTCGAAGTCATCTGATGTGGCCCGTGACTTCAAACCTAATTTTCTCAAAGCGGCACATTATCAGATTATTTAAGTGAACCGCGGCGCTTTTTATAGATCACTTGAGTGACTCGCAGCACAGTTCCCAGAGCCCTTGAACGGCACATTTTCAGTTCACTCTAGTGACCCGCCGTATATTTACAGATTACCGAGGCACAGTCCAGAGCACTTTCGCATCCCACTGCACATTTACAGATCACTTAAGCAAAAAGCCTCATATTTACAGATCACCGCGGCTATATAAATGTATGCAGGCTCTTCGAACGAAGAGAAAGAGACAAATTTTTCCCATCCACCCTACCGTCTATCGTAATAATACAATTTTTGGAGGGAACGGAGGAGGTGATGACCCCCCTAATGTCATCCAAGACCGTGGCACTGTTCCGCACAACACTTAAGTAACCCGCTGCACGTTTACAGATCGCTTAAGTGACCCGCTGTGCATTCAAATATATCTTAAGGGACCTGCGGCACAGTTCTGGATCCATTAAGTGTTCCGTGGCACATTTCCATATCACTCAAGTGACCTGTGGCTTGATCCACACTTGAGTGACCCGCGGCACAGTTCGAGCTTATAAGTGGGCCCGGCGCCTTTACAGACCCCTTAAGTGATCTGCGACTGCTGTGTTCCAGATTCAAGTGGCCCGAGACACGTTTTCGTACCGATTAAGTGGCTCGCACTTTCGAAAAGGTTGAACACCCTTGCCGTAGAGAGAGAGAGAGAGTGTGTGTGTGTGCAAGCATGTGAGTGACCAAAACAGTATACCAGCATATAATCAAAAGAATGACCTGGTGAGCGAGGGGCGAAAGAGTGGCCTAGAGCAGTGGTTCTCAACCTTTGGAGGCCCGGTTTCATTTATTTTTGTGAGTGGAAGGCCCGGTCAAATACACGACTAATGGAAAATAAATGGGGGGAAGGGAAACAATCGTGGCCCGGTATGACTCATGTCACGGCCCAGTACCGGGCCGTGGCCCGGCGGTTGAGAAACACTGGGCTAGAGGGTGTGAAAGCATGTGAACGACCAAAAGTGTGACTTAGACACAGAAGTACATTTACGGTGGGGAGGGGTTCTAAGTTAGCTACAGTTCAGGACGGCTAATGTGGAGGAATGAGTAGTCAAGATAACTAGACTAGAATGGGCGATTGGTGGCAAAATTTGTACAGCCCACAGGCCACAAAACGATGAATCCGCCACCGGGGGGGGGGGCCTCGAGCAAAGCCCTAATTATGTGGTCACTGTCAATGGCTCAAAATTCCACTCCGAAAAATGAGGCATTTGTCCAAGTACCCTTGTTATTTATCATAGTGCCCCCTTTGGACCTGAGAAGGCCCCTTTCCGGGCTGTGCCTGGTGAGCCCATGTGTTAATACGGGCCTGAAGAAGAGTTCATTATAAAAAATCAGGCCATCTGTTTCTACTCCAATTCAGAAACAAACAAGATCGAAGAAACAACACTAAATGCTGATAATTAATAACTACCCTTCAAAGCCGAAGATGAGTGCGCATGCGTCCTTAGGTTCAAGTTTAGGGGGGGGGGTGGAGGTTGATATGTCTAGAAACCGTACTTCTCTCAAAGCTATCACTCGCATGTTGAGTGCGTAAATAACAAATACAGTATCGTTGCATTAGTTCTGAATAATCCGCCAACACGGTTTTGATGACTGTTGAGCAATTTCAGAAACGACTGTCCATGTAAAAAAAAAAAAATTCAAATTGCTAATCTGTAAATTTTATTTTTTTAATGTTTTAATGCCTATTTTAACATTGTTCAGTCGGAATGCATCGAAATTGTGTACTTCCAACAAATTCTAATGAAAATATATTTCATTAATACCATACAAAAATGATTATCAAAATTTGGGAAACAGTTTCATAACTGATGGTCGTTTACTGTTTCCATAAATCGGGCTTTGAGTATGGTCAAGAAATTCTACAGTGATGCCGATTTTTTTCAGAGAGGTGGAATAATGTAGCAATTAAGATCAATTATTGATCGTATGTGAATATGGATGATTAACCGTTTAAGCGGTTTTCAAAATTTTCCTGATCCGCATTATAACTGCCACAGTGGAGAGAAATCAGTAAACTTTCCAGAAATTTCCACCTATTTTCAAGAGGAATATTTTTTTCTTTCCAATTTCGTGTAGAGCGATAAAGGCTTTCCCCCCAACACAAAATGACTATAAAAAATAACAAGGAAGAGCGGGAAAAAACTATTGTTTCTCCTATTATTTATATTATACGCTACGCTTAATCGTATACTGAAAGGAAAATCATCTTCTGTGGGGTGTTGTCAGACTTTGAACAGAAGCTGACTCCGCCCACTGGCAGATGAGTGACAGGACGGGAGGGTGAGGGGAAGGAAAACATGTTATCAAGAGAAGAATACTTAGAACGGTATTTGGGCCCCCGCAATGACGAAATGAGAGAGTTTTAAGAACCCAAGATATTTCGGATTACCAAAAGAAAGCGGATCAAGTTAGATAAGATGTCTCGGGATTGCCGCTGTGGTGGTTAAGTAGCGATATGTAGTCAGTTTACGGATACAGTATATAGATTAATTTGATAGTTCGAACTTTTTTGCTGCCCCCTTGAGCTTCGAATACTGTATAATTTTCTTCTTTTATGGTCGGATCCAGAAGGATGATATATTGCCAAACTCGTGACATTCATGGATTCCATAAATATTAAATATCCATATTCCTATACCTATAAATATTATGGCATGGCTCAATAAATTTTCGAATGACATTTTATAGAAAACGTGAAGAAAATATCCACTTGAAGGAGAATACGTAACGTGTAAAGAAGAACAGCCGCCATGTTTATTGATTTCGGCATGTGCCTGTCGCTCTCTGTCTTGGTGGCATCTTGTTGAGACCACTTGTTGTGCAACTTCCCCGATCCATGAAATTAATTTCACAGCTGTGACGGATGATTAATGATGGTCGTTTCTCTTTTATAAATTTAAATTCAACGACGTTCACTAAATTATATGCATGGAAAATATATCGCGTTCATTAATTTTGTAAGAAACATGTTTAAAAAAAAGGAATGTTTTTCTGACGGACTTTTGAAGGAATATGAAAACTTTAAATTTAGTATTATTATTTTCTATGCTATTCAGTAGTTATTTAGCATTATTTATTAAGCTAATAACATTCTGGCACAGTTGCTCCCAAAATTTTTGAATCGGCAGCTTTTTCTAGAATTAATTTCTGTGACAGGGCTCCTGTGGCCTTTGTTTTTATTTCTTCAATGAAAATTACTGAACTGTAGTTTTTGGAATGGCCACGGAGCGTCTGGAATGGCCACTTGGGGTGACTCATGCACGATACAGTGAAACTAGTGAAGTATGATTGGTAAAGAGATGCATAAGTCACACCAGTTATATGCATAAGTGGCATATGTATGCATGTGTGACATGGCGACGATGATCCAGTGATGCTTGAGTGGCATTAGTGACAAATGAGTGACACGCATGATTTGTTATGCATGATTGACATCAGTTATGCATGATTAGCATGGTGACACTAGTGATTCATGATTAGCATGGTGACACTAGTGATTCATGATTAGCATGGTGACACTAGTGATTCATGATTAGCATGGTGACACTAGTGATTCAGGATTAGCATGGTGGCACTAGTGACTCACGATTAGCATGGTGACACTAGTGATTCATGATTAGCATGGTGACACTAGTGATTCATGATTGACACGGTGAAACAGTGATGTATGAGTTATACTACTGACGTAAGCATGATATGGCGAAACTAATGATGAATGACTGACACGACGACACTTGTGATTTATGACTAACATGGCAATACAGTGGTGTATAGTGTAGTATGAGTGACACTATAGTGACGCAACCATGGCATGGCGAAACAAGCGATGCATAATTGA
Organism: Pholcus phalangioides; assembly: GCF_987345545.1. NCBI lineage: Eukaryota > Metazoa > Arthropoda > Arachnida > Araneae > Pholcidae > Pholcus > Pholcus phalangioides. Next base: position 12,629,358 of record NW_028301628.1, read on the forward strand.
CACGCTAACATGGTAACGGGAACGCGGCGATGAACACGACGATAACACGAACGACACAACGACACTGGTGATGCATGAATGACAACAGTGTCGCGTGAGTTTCAAAGTAGATATTTCTAATTTCTCTAAGGATCGGAAAATCCGGTTACACACAACACCCGGTACTTCTGCTAGTGAACAAAAGGAAAACAAGTTTTCAACGTTTAATGGAATTCCTATTATCGATTAACTAATTAATACCAGTATCGTTTCCAATTGGATGGATAGTTTTGGCCGAAACATAGATTTCCTCTCTATGATGAATGAGTAATTGCTTCTGCTCTTTTGGAATAAACACGGAATAAAAAAAAGTTACATTCCAAGAAAGTCAATGGGAATTTCTTGAGGGAACGGGAGATAGTTTCGGGCGAATCATCAGTCCATTATCCGAGACTCTACGAAGTAAGAGTTCATTTCTCGTTGTTTCAAAAAAAAAAAAAAAAGTTTTATTTTTTGTATCGAAAAAGGAAAAAGCCATCAGTAGACATTAACGGATATGGACCTCGTGCCGTTGCCCATTAACAAAGGTTCCGGTCGAAGAGTTAAATTTCTGTTGTTTGTCGAAATTCAAGGGGTTTCGACGGCCTTTTAAAGGGATAAGTGAAACGATGACGTTTCTGTTCTCAAATAGGTGAGACGTTAAAACGTTTCACCTTCGTTAAGCTTCGGAAATTCCGTTTGACGCTAAGATAATTAACTACGAACGCAATTTCCAACTGAAAATAAAGAAGTTTTGTTTCCGACAAACAATCAACAGTAAACAATTCTACTCTTATTATTGCCGATAATCATATAATGTTAATTTACCGTAACGATATAAAAATTCTTAAGTAACATTCTTCGAGAAATTCGAAACAATTCGTATTTTCACTCGATAACAATACTAATATTTAATTCCGTATGGACGGTGTTTATAGAGATTGCGAACGGTTTTGAGATTCTCTCTAGTGGACATATTAGTGTAGTGATGTAATGATGATTACTGTAGTTGTCACTCATGCATCACTGTGTCGTCTTGTCACTTAGTTTTGAGAGTTTTAGTTTTACAAAAACTAAACTAACTATCACAAACTTTCATAGTTTCAATCATAAAAACTAAAGACCAGGCATCTTTAGTTTTTGATTGCATTTTTAATTGGGGGTTGCTGTGTATGTTTTAGAAGCGTATGAAATTCGTATTTGTTATGGGCATTTTTTCCTCAGCCACCTCGTTGAGCTGTGGCCTTGTATTTGTGTATGTATCTATGTATACATTGCTGGTATCAATCACGCATCACTAGTGTAACTCATACATCACTGTGCCTCGTCACCCATGCATCACTAGTGTCACTCGTGCATGATAGTGTTACCATGTCATGCATCACCAGTGGCACTCATACATCACTAGTATTATGCATTTACACTGAATGGCCACTTTATTATCAACACCGGACAGTTTTGAGCCAATGAGCTACGGCGTCGCAGTGTTCTTTAATTTCGGGAATGCAAACATAGTATTTGAACTCATACTTTCAAGTGCAGATTCGGTCACGAATGTTTTCGGGCGACCGACAAAAAAAGGAAGAGAAAATAAAAGGTTTTTATCAACCTTTGTATCATAAAAAGCTACGAACGATTTGTACTTTTCACAGAATATTTTACTTGCTTTGTTCAATAATCGTATGCATTTTCGTGAAAATGGCACACATATTTATGAAGACATAAATGTTTTTTATAAAAGTTCCAATATTTATCGCTTGTTTTCTGTCTATGACACCGGAGTTTTGAACCATTTTTTTACGAAACATGCATATAATTTGACACTATACAATTGAAATTGTAAAGAAAGTTATAAAAGGTAACAATTAAGTACTTGATGAGATATGAGCAATCAATAAATGCGTTTTAATTATGCATGCGCAGGAAATATCAGTTTTATTTTTTCATGATTTGGTTGCAGATAAACATAGTACAACTTATATAAAAATTCCAATTGAATGTCTCAAAAATTCAGAAAGATGTCGCAATAGAGTGAGCTGTAATTTAAGGTACTTGCTGAAAGTAGATTGATTGTTTGATAAGGGATTTTCAACTTATCATTTTGATCATTATGCACGACGCCGGTTGGTGGCTGAAGAATATTGTGATCTGAAATGAATGGTAACAAATGCATTTGATCAACACAAAAATGCTAATGACTATTTGCTGGCCTAGAAGAAGTAATATTTAAACCGAAGCCGTTGCCGAGAGAGATGGTCGAGGTCCAGTCCCTACTCCTACTGGTGCAGTGGTAAGATACTCCAAGCCAACATGAAGGTTAACCAAGGGGTTCGATCAAGGGGGAAAAACATAGAGAGAGAGAGAGAGAGAGAGAGAAAGTAAGTTCTTTACCTACCGAGCCTGGGACAACAACCGATAGATAGCGCCTTCATTTCCCATCTAATTCGATAGGTAGGAAATTGCGTATGGAGATATTACCGAAGTCGTTGTGCAGTAAAGTAGTCCTCACTCCTGAAATGTGTGAAAATTACTGATATATATATAGTATCATGGTTTTCACAATTCAGTTTATTGTACTAGCAGTTCGTCCCTCCCCCCTCGAAAGTAGTTTCTGACTACGGTGCTGCTTAAACCTTGCATCGACGATATATTTCGCCTAAATTGACGCTTTTTATTTTGGCAATTACGAGATATCTGGCCTCTTAAAACCCTATTTCGTGAATAACGAGCCTTGCTTTTTTTTTTACAGTTTAATATATTTTTTAAAACCCCCTAACATGTCAATCAACTGCCAGTGGGTGGAGTCAGTTTTGTTGACAGTTTGGTAACGGAAGGAGAGAGAGTCCTTATCTAACAAAAAACTTAGTTCTGAAAAAAAAACCATTTTAGTGAAAGACATTAGCACGTGTAATGCCAACCAGCAGTTCATATTAAAATATTTTAAAAATATTTCCATTACAGGTAGAACAAAACTTTCAACACAGTTAGACGCAGAAAATTTCATAGTATTTAAAAATTGGAAAATGTGTTTTTTTGAAAAATTTGCGTGCACCAACCCCTTTCTATGGACTTCATAAATGCAGGTCTTCTGGGACCAGACGGAGTGAGATAGAGAAAAGACGGGGGAGTGAGAGAGGCGCCTAAAAGACCATATTGCTTAAACAACCGCACTACGCATGCGCAGAGCCGGTAAGTCGCGTAAGATCCAAAATTTTTCGGATCTGCCGGTCTGCTGCCACCGCTCAAGTTTCTAGTGGAAGACGTTTCCCAGGCAATGTGATCAGTCTTGCTAATTCAGACAAATGAACGCATCTTGTTTATTGCTTCAAGTCGCCGCCAGCCTTATTAAGGAAACGCCTGAGTGTCGTGGTGGTAAGATGCTCGTCTACCACCGTGAAGTTGACTGTCAGGTCCCCAGGTTCGATCCAGAGGAAGAATATATAGCTAAGAAATTCATAAGAATATAGCCTTTCCCCTAACGAGCTTGAGGCGACCACAGATACATAGCGATATCATCTACGAACTCAACTCCTTAACAGCGATATGGCCGAATTTGGTGTGTGGTGAAGTAATAGCCTTATTACGGGGACTGCAATCGCTTCTAATTGATTGAGCATGTTTACTTAACCACACAGTATTTCATAAACGAAAATCAGTACAGTAATCAAATTTATGGGATTTAAGATGCAGACTTTTCTCTTAGACGTGCCAAACAAAAAAACCCAATCGGCTTAGGTTATATACAAACACGTTACTCTCTCTCTCTCTACATCACTTTTATATAATCCTAGCTTCATTTTTCGATAAAAGTTTTTTGTTATGTATTCATGGAGCTCGAAATGCCCAATATTCTCTCTCGACAATATCGTAGCAAATTAAGCATCGAGTAGTTGCTACGATACGAGAGATCTGTTGCCACCGGAAATTTTCTGCATCACTGGGAAAAGTATTTGATGATAAGCCCTTCGTTATTCGACGAATCAAAAATAGTAATAAGCGATTGAGACTCATTCAGTGTCCGTCAGGCAATTCACATCGAGAGGACAATTACTCACGAGTAAAGAAGATAGCTTCGAAATAGGAAATAATGAAAAAGCTATTTCCCTCTCCATTCATATATTCGATATATCTCTTTGCATTTTACATTCAAGAAATTCCTCATTATTTTTGTTATCGGCGAGGACGAGAAAAGATTGATCTTTACAATCGCGTGGAAACTGCTGCGTGATTGAGAAAAATCGAAAAAAATGTATCATTTTTTTTTCTGCCAAAATTTGTATTAACCGTTTATAATTGACAAGCATTGAAATATCCAGAAGGGGACATTTTTGAGGGGGGCTATATTTATGAAATGAGGTGACCTGACATGGCGAATAAAAGAGACAGGGCAACAGCATTATAATTGAAAGAGGACGGGAAGGGGGAGGAAAGAACCGTATATAAATTTATATTTTGTTGTGACATACACTCCTCTCTTGAAACTGGTGCAGAGTGATTTTTGAAAACATTTTCAGCATTTTCTGAATTAGAATCATACCTTTACGATGAATGGTTGATGGAATAAAGGTAGAATTAGGACTTATACAGGACGCCCTGCTAATTGCTCCTCCGCATAATAGGTCATTATGTGCCGGAATCGTTGATATCCGTTTTAGTAGGGCCAGGTGCGGATAGAAGACGATGTGTCGTGAGGACAAATAGTGCAAGTTCGCTGAATCGTCCCGCATTTTACGGGACAGACATATTTCTATACATCATTCTGGGAGGGGCGATCCTCTGGCGTGCGCACGAAATATTCAGCTGCGAATGAAGCCTAGGTGGATATCTTTAGCTTCGAATGAATACCCTTTACGTTAGAGGTTCCGTAAGGAATGTTAACGTGGGTATCTGTCTGGTATTTCAAGTTCAAGCTTCGAATGCACTGGAGAGGCAGACATCCAGCTGTAAATGGAGTGAGGGCAGGAATCTTCATCTTTTAATGAAGCCGAGACAGACATCTTCAGCGGCGAATGAAATGGAGGCAGGCATTTTCAGCTGCGAATGAAGCGGGAGCAGGTGGATCCATATGTCGGAAAATCGACTTGTTGTTTAAGCGCATTAGGTCATCCATCCCGTATTTTACGGGGCAAACAAATTTCTGTTATGTTATTTGGCTCTTGGGAGGAGAGATCACCCCATCCGCCCCCTGGATCCATGCTCGAGCGGGGCCGACTGTGGTTGAGTGCGACTTACCTCCCAGTAAATTTCAATCATTTTAAAACATTCCCGCGCGTCAACGAACAACATTGCGTTTTTTCATCCCACGTGGCGGCGCTGCGATGGCCGCCCGCGCGCCGCTCACTTCAAAAACTATCGTGGAAATATACGGGGAAGCTTCCTTTAGCGCTAAATTTTGTCGGTCTGTCGGCAGCTGATGATTCCAAATGGTTGTAGCTACTTTCTCTTCTCTCTCGACACTTCTCTGTCTCGTTTCGCTCTTCTCATCAAATAACGTAACACCCCCGTTATATTAATTATCTGGACTAAGCAAGTCTTTGAACTTCTCTAAGAAAAGTTTCAGACAAGATTTTTATTCTTATTCTCTGTGGAAAATTCTTCTGTGAAGATTGAGTATAACTTGAAGAATCCATTCACCGTAAGTTATACTTTTATTTGATTAATTCAGGCATCTTATTTTTTGGTTTTGAATGTGGTGCAAAATGTTTTGGAGCATGTGTGCGTATACATTTACTAATATTTTAAGATCTTTGTAAGGATAAGATTGCAAAATATTATTAATTAATTACTTAGTAATTATAAATTACTTGGTGAAAATCAGCGGTGTTTAAACGTAGGGGGTAAACGGGGTCGAACCCCTAAAATTATGGATTTGATGTTTATTACATGAATTACTCTTGATGTTGTGAGTCTCCTGGAACCCGGGGCCTTGAACTCTTTAAGATCGACAATATATGGTAGTAATATAAAAAGTGAATGTGCTAAATCCGGTTACTATGCATAATCGCCGAGCATCTTGGTAAGTTTGATAAATTTCCCTAAATTATTCACTTTTACCGGCGATTATGTATAGTACCCAAGTGTCGTTAGTAGATTTAATAAGTACAAAAAAATGATCACTTTTACCGTCGATTATGCATGATACCAAAGCATCGCGTCGTTGAACATGACAAATCGTACTATATGATATACGTGATAATTCATACATGTATTGTACCATTATATCGGGGTACGATCGGGAAATTTACCATTGCATCGGGATCCCACTATATTCCATCGGGATCCCACTATATTCCATCGGGATCCCACTATATTCATCACACATACTAGACTCAATTAGAAATATTTTCACATTTATCAAATTCACCAATTACACTAGGGTATTATGCATAATCGCAGGTGAAGGCAATAAGTTTCAAGTATTTATTAAATTTACCAACGACACTTGGTTGTTACGCAGAGTTGTTGGTAAAAGTGATAATGTTTTAGTATTTATCAAATTTACCAACAACGCTTGGGTATTATGCATATTCACCAGTGAAAGTGATAAATTTATCAACCTTATAAAAGTGATTGCTAAGTGTGCATAATAACCGGTTATTATGCATAGTAACCGACTTATCACATTTACCGTAACAGTAAAAGTGCTATTTATGAAATTGAAGCTGCGAAAATGCATGCACTTCACTGATTTCCTGTATCCATATATATTCAAATAGCATTTAATCAAAATGTCACATCTGAAATGAAATAACGTTATTGGCAAGTAAGAAATGTCACTTATTAATTCATGCTCTTCGGTTTATGATATCGGCTTATTAAAATCACGGATAATATTATCATTCGGGTATTGTCATTATCATTAATGAATAATGTTGTCATTCGGGTTATTATCACTTTTGAAAATAACGGAATGGACCACTTCCATAATATGGGGGAAAAATTCGTTTATAGGCATCGGAACTTCGGATAATATTATGATATTTTTTTCCCGTCGAGAGCTTTTTCTTGCGTATTCTGCAGCTGAGATTTAACCAAACTTCCCCCCCTCCCCCCTAGAAGTTATTTTTATCAGGCTACAAGAATATGTAGGAGGCTAGAAGGTGTTCTCTCAACCTCCCATGTTGACAAACATTTCCGTACTTAATGCCGTATTCAGCCCGTAGTATTCGCTGTGATCCATGCTCGTGAGCAGCTGCTTTTGCAATGACCTTTCCATAGAGAAGGCAAATGTATGAAAAAAAGAAGCCCTTTACTTGAGTTCTTGATCAGTTTTTTTCAGTTGACTAGATTCAAATTTCTTTTTCCGATAGGGTTTTTCTCAAGGGATGCGTGAAATGCATTGTACATTAAAAAAGTACCGTAATTCGTGCTACAGTTTCATTCTAACGCCTCACAATGTCTGAATAAAAAAATAAAAGCTTTTAGCTTAAAGGGGAAAAAAGTCCCGTTTTAAAATTAAAAAAAAAAAAAAAAATGGAACGATGGAATTCTTTGCAACCAATAATGGGGGGAACAGACTTGTCCCGTTTTACCAATATTCGTTAAGAGTACGTCCCATTCTACCAAACGGGATGTATGGTGAACGAGGAATTACGAAAGAGATTTTTTTCCGATATAGTGTTATTATTTGGTTATTGTTAGTAGAATCCCTGGTCCCGATGTGATCACACTAACCGGCATGAACTGTAATAATGTTGTCGATAATTCATTTGTCAAGCAGACAAATGAGCCCGTTAAATAAATCTGATGAATGCTATTGTCAAATGCTAAATTCAGGTTGCTAAATTCTATCACTATAAATGCTACATTTTAAAATTTCTCTCATGCCCGAAAACTTCGATTTAAACGAAAAAAACTTCGAGAGAGTTAAGGGAAAACTTTAACACTAAAATACGGAAAAACTTTCGAGGCTGAGTGAAAATTTAGACTTAAACAGATATTCGAGTTATTGGAGTTCGACTTATTGCGAATTAACCGCAATTTGAGTTTTTTTTAATCACCTCGTTGAGCAATTTAGCTGATATGGCCTCTGTATACATATTTAAGTAATGTTTCTTTCCACATATACCCCTTATATAATCGAGGTAAGCTAGCATAACTTATATATATATATATGCGTTACATTCCTTAGGGATGTCCGCCTTGATCTGGTAACCGGACGTCAGAAAGACGTCCTGCTCAGTCGAGTAGGTCCCAAAACCTGGGGCTCAACTCAAATCGGCGCAATTAACGTCCAAAATTATTCCAAAATAATAATCGAGGTAAAAAAAAAGAAACCCAAACGAAATATTTCAACAAATTAGCGAAATCCCAGCCACACACATGCTTTGGGGAAAAAACATGTGTGTGGCCGATAACTTTGTGCCGCCAATCGGGACATTCACCAACAAATTCAATGTACAAAATGGAAAGAATGTGACATCACCTTCTACGCAAAAGCGATTCTGAATTTTGATCTTCAAACTGACTGCGGTGATGAACGTTTAACCAAGTTTACGAACAAAGACTTGATACTGCGTCCTAATGCCAGTGGAATAAATTCCCCAAACAAGTTCCCTCTGTTTTCTTTCCTCTCTCCTCATCATCGCGAAGCTTTGTTGTAACCCTAACATTTTTTTTACTCTTTATTATTTCTATACCCTGATAGTGATTTTTGTCCCACATACGACGTATATTTCTCTTTATATACACATAAGGGTGAAAGTGAACAGGTAGGATGAGTGTGAAAAGAGAAGTATACTTTGTACCTACGTTCTTATCATACACTTATCTATTATACAGTTTTACTCTTTCATTTGTTTTTCTCTTCTACTCTTTTTTTCCCCTTCTTTTCCTTTTAATAACGTGAGGTTAGGTTAGCACGAGGTTACAATATTTATCACCGATTCGTCTTATAGAGATCATCCGAATTTGTTGCCAATCGCTTGAAAGGGGGTCGTTCAAGTATTTACGTCAGCAAACCCTGACCTCCCCCGTCAGCTTTGCCCCCCTACCTCCTAACTCATATTGGTGGGATCAGAGACGTGCGCGGGGGAGGCATAGGGCGGCTCGCGCCCATCCCCCTCAGACAATAAAAAAATAATTTTTTTAATGCAAAAATATTTAAAAAAAAATTCGGAAGAAAATACCTTTATATGTTATTATTTCTGTTGAATTCAATCTTATTTGAAAGGTAAACAGTCAAAATTCATTTTAAGAAATCCATTCCGACCCACCCTCTAAGCCGTATATGTTAAATCCATGGCCGGCGGACCAAATGTGGCCTTCGGGGTTATCTGATGTTGCAGGCCACCTCAAACCCAATTTTGTAAAAATGAAGATTTAAGTGGCACATATTTTTCAAGCACATGCAGTTTGTTTAGCAATATTTATAGGGAATCAAAAATATTACTTTGAGAAAATATTTAAATCCTCGATGATGTTTTCGCCTAAGATATTTGAAAAACCATCCTCAGAAAAATTTAAGAGGAATGTATTTTTCGTTGATCGTTCGAGGAAATCAATCGCTTTCTTATCTGATAGATTTTCGTGATTCGTTCCTTCAAGACGGAAATTGCTTATTTGGATGACAATCCTTTGGAAATGTTTTCTCAGGGAATAAGAAGGGAAATTTTCTAATTTACAGAATCATGAGGTCGTTTTACTATTTAAAAACTGCGTTTTGTAACTATGGGGCCATTCAAGTATTACGTCATCATCGATGGGGGGGGGGGGGGTTCCGATTTGCTGACTTTTGATGACAAGGGGGGGGGGGAGGAGGGAGGTTTGTATAATGCTTACGTCATCAACCACCCTTTATGAAAATATGAGTTAGGATTCAGAGCGGCAGAGCTGATGACGAAATTTTGCTGACAGGGTGAGGGGTCAAAAATGGCTAAAAATTTGCTTACGTAATATTTGAACGGCCCCATCCTCAGAGTTTTGGGAGTTATTAAGGAAGAAGTGAAAGACATTGCATGTTCTTGAAAATTTTCCGGAATATTTACAGTGCACTCAGTGCGAAGTATTCACTATTTTTTGCAGGAAAATGTTTAATCTCGCTATAATCATGGTATCATACATTCTATTCTTTAATTTATGTAAAACTATCACTATCAGCGTTAGATTTTTTTAAAAAGGCATTTCATATGAGTATATATATATATATACAGGGTGATCAGCGAATAAGCCCTTATTTCAAAATTAAATATCTCTACAACAAAGATCAATAGAACTATGCGGTAAACGGTACGTTTATTAGCAAAACTGTAAGAATGTTGTACAGAAATTTCGAAAATTTAGTTTTTTTAAAAAAATTTTTAAAATTTAAAAAAAAACAAAAAAAAACTGGAGATTTTGGGGTTCCGAAAATCCTCATTTGTGTGAAGAGAAACCACTGCATTCGCCTGAAGTTACTGCATGGGCTGCGGTATGCGCCATGTGTGCTGACAAATTGTTCCAAAATTGTTACGTAACGTTCAGCAGTAATCGTTTCTCGCACGAAGAAGGGGCTGATAATGCATCTGGCGCATACCGCAGCCCATGCAGTAACTTTAGGCGAATGCAGTGGAGTGGATTCTCTTCACACAAATGGGGATTTTCGGAACCCCAGAACCCCAGTTTTGTATTTGTTTTTTTTAAATTTTAAAAAATTTAAAAAAAAACTAAATTTTTGAAATTTCTGTACAATATTCTTACAGTTTTGCTAATAAACGTACCGTTTACCGCATAATTCTATTGATCTTTGTTGTAGAGATATTTAATTTTGAAATAAGGGCTTATTCGCTGATCACCCTGTATATATATATATACATATGAGATTTTTGATATTCTCTAGAACGTAATACTAAGTAGGTAAACACAATCTTTGACGTTGATATAATTTTTTATTACTCCAATTAGGAGACATTGTTCGAAGTAAACAGATAAAATGCGCACACGTTAAGAGGCAAAAAATGCTGGAGGTTGCTTCGTTTTTTCTCTCTGGCAAGAAAACTGTTGTTGAAATTTTAAATAATGAATTTTAAACTATGTTCATGTACCTAGGAGTTTAACGTTCTTACCACAGTAACAAATATTTCTCTTACTATTTCTTTATTCTGAAAACCCATGCAATATTTTTACAAAATAAAATCAAAATTTGGATACGAAGCTTGCAAAAACAGCGTGAAAAACAGTAAAAATCTGAAAAGGGGGGGGGGCGGTTGACTTCACTGACGCAAAATTCATCGGAAGAGAAATTCTAATTCTATCTCTGTGGTTTTATATGATCGATTATAAGCAGTCATATTAATTACAATCAGTCACATAATCATTCTATAATTATAAAGAATGTGGATAAAATTCACAGGAGCTGTGTAGTGTTTTTATTGACGAGATCGATAAATAAAGTGTTGGAAATCTTAAAAAATTATTGGTCGACGCATATCTCGTTGACGAATTGTTGTTGTGAAATTGTTGATGAATTTCTCGTCGATGAGTGGTTGTCGGTGAATTTTCTGTCGATGAATCGTTGTTGATGAAATTTCTGTCGATGAATCGTTGTTGATGAAATTTCTGTCGATGAATGGTTTGTGAAATTCGGTCAGATGAGCTGTTGTTGGTGAATTTTTCGTCGACAAATCGTTGCGTGTGAATTTTCCGTTGAACTTTTCGTCGATGAATCGTGGTTAGAAAATTTCTCATCGAGCATTCGATGTTGATGAATCGTTGTTAAACAATTTCCCACCTATGAGTTGTTTATGGTGAATCGTTGTTTGTGATTTTCCTCGTCGATGAATCGTTTTTAGTAAATTTTTCGTAAATGGATCGTTGGGGAATTTTCCCTTGAATTTTTCACCCTCGAATCGTTGTTAGTGAATTCCCCTTCGTCGATGAATCGTTGTTGGTGAATTTTTCGTCTGTGTTATTCCATTCTTCATTATAAAAACCTCTTCGCAACTACTAGAAAGTTGTAGGTCCTGGATAGTGAGTATCCTGCATCTTTCTAAAAACATTTTTTATGTACTACTTAACGTTATACCGTCTTTTGAATCCAATGAAAAGGTGACCTCGTAGAAAATGTCGTTTTGGAGCACAAAATATATTTCTGACTTCAATTTCAAACGTAAGAAAAAGTAGATGTAGTTTAGAGTTTTCATATAATTTCTCTAGTATAGGTTGTTTGAGGTTCTTCCGTAAACAGTCTTTTATGTAAGAGCCATTTGACGATTATCAAGCGTTTGGAAATGAGAGTCTATATGAAAGGGTAGGAACTTCTCAATATGGCCGGAAAGTGAGGTCAACAGCCAATATATTAAAAAAAAACTGCCGGGTGTAAAATTGAGTCTGGCACTAAAAGCTCACGTATTGTGTGCATTTCATTCTGCGTCGCATTCGATGGTCCCACCCGTGGGAGATGGGAATTCAACTTTGCGAACGTACTTTGGCGAATATTTCGCAATTATATACACGGACATACATTTCCTACCCACTTGCGCGCGTGACATATCTCGTAATCGGAACGTAACCCCGGTCGAAGAGATACGTAAACCTACCATAACGAGGACATCAAAAACTCTTACATATCTTACGTTCTGGGGTTTTTTCAATGTCACGTGATGTAAAAGCAAGATTAAAGCAGTCATTTACAAACAGATGGGGTTCGTCATAGTTGACAATTGCCGTAGATATGAGAGATCCGATGCTGTGTTCTCTCCGAGAACTCCGAGTAAAAACAAAAAAAGACGCAGGAAGTAGACGATATCAACGACGTATCGTCGTTAAACAAATGCCACAAGCAACTTCTTGTCGAGTGTAATAAATGAGTGAGCAGCAGAAATGAATTTACGACAGGCAAATAATTTAGGGTCCAAGCGATTTATTTCCTGATGGCGGTTGGAGGTTGGTTCATAATGACGTAGTTATGTACTTATTGGTGGGATGAACCGGAACAGTGCTGCTCAAGGAGTAGTTCATTTTACATGGAAGAAGAATTAAGTTGTCCTATCTGGTGAATAGATGAATGCTGTTAAGAAAGTTTGTTTTTGGTAAAGCTGAATAGATTGGTTATGTATGTGCATTTTGTTTAGTAAAGAATGGTTTGTGGCTTTGTACGAAACAAAAATCGGGTTTATCACAGGGCGAACTAAGCAGGTGCTCTGCCAGCCTCCCGCCAGGGTCGTCTTTAAGAGCGGGACATGAGGCTTTGCACCCGGGCGGCAGATAAGCTTGAGGCGCCCCTGCAAACAAGTCAAATTTCCAATACAACGTTCACTTCAAAATAAAAGCTCAATGAATAGGGATTCGAGTCTCTTTCCAGTGAAAGGCTGTTTTCCTTGCATTTCATTCCTCCTTGTAAAGAAGCGAATTCCCGGAAAATAAATTATTAATCTTTTCCCTTGACATCCAAGAAAGACATGGACAAGGGTCATTCGTATCTTAGGCGCCGGCGCGGAAGAATTCCGGATTCGGCGCATTTCAGTAATTGACTGTCATCATTTGTTCTAACGTGTCCTCATATCCAACACACTCACACACACACACACACACACATACGTACAAGCAGTTTTTCCTGTCATTTAGGCCTTTCAAATGTTCCGGAAAGAACATTTGATTTCTCGATATTTCTGGTTTAAATTATACCGATTTACGTATGTGCAACCACATGGGCAATTGTCCAGAGCCCCATTTTTTAAGGGGCCCCCAAATTTATTATATACAGTCGAATCCCTTTATAATGAATTCCAAGGGGATGTAGAAATCACTTTGTTTTTATAATGAAATTTCGTTATAAAGTAATTTTCGATTTTACGAACTAAACTAAAAAGATTTCGTGTCAGCGGAGTTAGCTTCTAAGGAAATAATTACTTACTTGTAATAATATACTTATAATTACTTACTTAATCTAAATATCTGTATGTTGCAAATGAAATTTGATTTGATTTGTGTTCTAGATAAAGGCACTTACACACATAAATGTAAGCTTGACAAGCCTGCACGTGCAAACTTTCTGTGCAAGCATGCTTGGGAGTGTGTATGAGAAATTTTGTGCAAAAATCATGATTGTACAAGTGGCTTGAGCCATGAGCCACTTTGATAACGCAATATACAGGGGTGCATAGATAACAGGGTGTATGGTATTTGACTGGCGAACTGTTGATCCTAGAGGCCTTAAATTGTTAACGGTTGTGAAATTTGTTAAGTGGGAATTTAATATATCTGGGTACTATTGTAAAATTTGTTAAATGAGAGATCATTACATCAGGATGACAGTAAAAGTTGTTGCATAGGAGTCCGTTATATCGAGGTCCAATTTCAGGATTCGTGAAATAGGAGTTAATTATCGGAGTTATTTCAGGGATGTTCGGGAAAATTCGTTGAATCACAGAGTTCATTTTATCTGGACCAGACTCTAGCTCATAAGTACGGTCACTTCAATGATAAAACTTATCACACCACTGGGACCGATTTATCATACTTACCAATATGAGATGGCGATTACGCGTAATAACCGGCAAATGTGATGAATTTAGTACGATTTGACATGTTTGCCAACGACACTTGGGTATTATGTATAATCGGCGGTAAAAGTGGTAAACTTGAATAAATTTATCATATTCAGCCAAATGGTCTGCGGATTATGCATCATAGTATTTGCCTACACACATTGCATGGCTTATGCATCAGTTTCACCATCATTAAAAAAAGGACAGACGTTGTCTAAAGACGTCGCCTCTCGAAAGAGGGAGGTCAAACATAACAAATGGAAATCTCGCTTCGCAAATACAGACAGCGATGTTGAAATTTACGATAACCAATGAGAAAAAGAGGCGTAGAGCGGATTCATCAATTCCTATAAGGAGTCTTCCAGCAGCACATTGACATCCGGTGGACGATGACCGGTTGTTAAAGGACAGCAGGAAAAAAAAGAAAAGAGTGTTCTTTGTTTACTTTGTGCGACTGGATGTGGAGAAGGTTAGCGAGAACGACAGAAAGCCAAAATAGAGATAGGAAAGAAGTTTGTCTTTCTTGTAGAGGCACCAAAGTGGACAACAAACGTCACGAGTGTCGGACTTCTTAGGAATTTATTGATGATCTTGGGCTACGTTTTTTCTCGATTGACTTTTTCCTCGCTGATACGTATCTGCATGACATTCGTGAGACGCTCTCCATTATTATAGTGAAAGCACATAAGTGTGGGAATAACGGACATATGCTCGAATCATTCAGTTTCACCAGGAAAGGAAGGTCTTCTAATGTTAAAATAATTTTCCGAAACAACATTGTTTGAAGAGAGGGGTCTGGGAGGTTTACGATAGTCTTAGGTCAGGTTTTTTACTCCCAGACCACGTAGTCGGGAATGCGGGTTAGTTAATGATAATCACAACAGTACTGACGGGGAATTACCCACCTCTGACTTGGATGGCTTCTCGATTGACAACAAACCACCGGGCAAATTAAAATGTGTGTTAATAAATGCCAGGAGCTTGGGTAATAAGAAAGATTTTTTAGAAACTATGATAGTTGTGGAGGACTTGGATCTTATAGCCATTACAGAATCTTGGGCAAACGATGGGGATGAATCTTTCTTACACATCTCCGGATACGATACTTTTTTGAGAAATAGATCTGATAGGAAAGGGGGTGGAGTGTTGATATACGTGAAATCATGTTTGAAGGCTAGAGAGTGTAACGTGCAGAGAAGTGATATTGAAACCATATGGGTTGAACTTGAGAACAAAAGACGTCATAAGCTTATTGTTGGGGTTTGTTACAATCCACCGAATAGGGATCAAAACTACATCGCCAAATTGCACGATGAAATTTCCTACATGTGTAAGCGAAAGAGGGTTCTCATACTAGGGGATTTCAATTACCCGGGTATTGATTGGGAGAACCTTTCATCTGGAAATCAGTATGAAAGAGACTTTCTTAAGTTGGTGCTCGAAAATTTTTTGTATCAGCATGTATCAGAAGCCACTAGGGGTACTGCTATTTTGGATTTAGTTCTTACTAGTTCTGAGGATCTAGTTGAACATGTTTCGGTGGGGGAAGAGTTTTCTTCCAGTGATCATCGTATCGTCAGATTTCACTGTAACTTTTCCTCGGGTAAGGTTGATAACAAAAGACTGGTTCCTTGTTTTCGGAGAACTAACTTTGATGTTTTGCGAAGAAGGTTAGCGGAAGTTTTCAAAGACCGGTTGGAATCAGTAGGGGTGGTAAGTCAATGGGAAGAATTTAGTACGAAGCTGTCCTCTGTTTTGCACGACGTCATACCCTTTGTTCGAAAAAAGCGTGTTTGTACATCACACCCTCTATGGTTCACGGATAGCGTGCGGAACCTTTATCTTGAAAAGAAAAGAGCATTCAGAGAGTATAAAAGTGGACGAGGTGACCTATCATTGTTTACTGATAAAAGAAGACTGTTGAAGAAAGCGATAAGGGATAGTAAAAAGCAAGTTGAATCTAGGTTGGCAGATAACATTGGCTCTGACCCAAAATCATTTTTTCGATACGTCAATAATGGATGTAAGGGGACAGTTGGCCCCCTCTCGATAGGAGGCTCAAAAGTAGAGAGCAATGTAGGCATGTGTAGTGCTTTCAATGACTTTTTCGCGTCGGTTTTTAATGGAGATAATGAGATTCGATATACGGGTGTTGCATGGGGTAATAAAACGCTCAACGATATTCAAGTGGAAGACGTGGAGGTCCTAAATCTTCTAAGAAATGTATGTGCAAGCAAAGCACCAGGACCAGATGATATCTATCCCAGGGTTCTCAGGGAAGGTGCTAATGAATTGTTGGGGCCAGTCGCACAGATATACAGGAGTAGTGTTGCTGAGGGTATCGTCCCGAGAGATTGGAAACTGGCTAACGTTGTTCCGATATTTAAGAAGGGTAGTAGAGAAGTGGTGTCTAATTATCGTCCACTGAGTTTGACGAGCTCCCTCTCGAAAATTTTGGAAATTATCATCAAAAGGCAGTTTGTGAAGTGGATAGACGAGAATAATGTATTGTCGGATAATCAGCATGGGTTCAGGAAGGGGAAGTCATGTGTAACTAACCTCCTTTGCTTCTATGATTACGTGACTAAGGCTTTGGGTAAGAGCAAAAATGTCGACGTTGTTTACCTTGATTTCCAGAAGGCATTCGATCGGGTCCAACATGGCAAACTCTTGAAGCGTTTACACGAGATTGGAATAGGGGGCAACTTGCTGAATTGGATAGAATCGTGGTTAAGAGATAGGTCGCAACGAGTTATGGTGAACGGGGAATTCTCTGGTTGGACAGACGTCACAAGTGGGGTTCCTCAGGGAAGTGTCCTTGGCCCCATACTTTTTTCACTTTTTATCGACAAACTCGATCAGGGTATCGATGGAATTACTAGCAAATTCGCAGATGATGTGAAGCTAATGGGGGTAATCGGAAATGAAAGCGATAGGGAGTTGCTCCAGACCAACTTAAACAAGATTGCAGCATGGACAAATGAATGGAGCATGACGTTTAGCGTAGATAAGTGCATGGTCGCTCATTTTGGTTCGAACAACCCACGGTTCTCTTACGAGTTGAATGGTGTCACTATCCCGGATGCAACTAGAGTCACCGATTTGGGAATTCTCATTGACGAGCGACTTAAGTTTTCTGAACATTGTTCAGCGGTTGTCAAAAAATCGAATAGAATGCTTGGTCTCATTTTCAAAAAGGTCTCTTCGCGTTCTCCTAAAGTCATTCTTCCGCTTTTTCGAGGCTTAGTTCGTCCTGGACTGGAGTATGCTGTAAGGTTTTGGAGACCATACCTACAGAGGGACATAGACTTGGTTGAAGGGGTGCAGAGAAGAGCTACGCGTGTCCTTATTGGCACACGGGGCTTGAGGTATGAAGAGAGACTTCATTTTTTGAATATGTTTACACTGGATGAACGCAGGTGTCGAGGAGATATGATCGAAGTGTTCAAAATTTTCAATGGGATGGATAGGATGGACCATGAACTTTTAGTACACCGCCAATCGACTGCTTTTACAAGGGGACACCAGTATCGATTGGTGAGGGACAATGCAAGGTTATGGTGTCGCAGGGAATTTTTCTCCAATAGGGTTGTTAATAAATGGAATAGCTTACCCCCGGAGGTAGTAAATTGCAACACAATTGACACGTTTAAAAAGAAATACGATAAACATGTTGGGGTAAATCGAGAAGCTATCCATTCTTAGAATAAGACAACCATAAGTATTCTTTATGGGCATTGTATAATATTTTATCATGTGTATATATTGTTTGTAATTTGTGTTAATTGCATTTTTAATTGGGTTGCTGTATTTTTGAAACATATGACAACCATATTTTTATGGGCATCTTTTTATCAGCCACCTCGTTGGGCATTTTGCCTGTTGTGGCGTTGTATTTGTATTTGTATTTGTATTTGAAATTTCATTTTCAATGTGAAACAGCAATTTATAAATCACTGCTCATAGCATTTAAAATTTTATATTTATCCACGGAATTTACATTTCCTGCGCTGTGCCATATTCACTGTAGGGTGTGTGTACAGGTGTGTACTTTGTGTAATATTATTTTAATTTCGGCTTTTTTTCACCGTATGCGGACAACAAACGTCACGGCTGCCCTTTTTGAATGTTGTGTTGGCAGCCGCTACCCCCAGGTTACAACAATTTGACATGCAAACTGATATCTGATATGTTTGATGCAGATATCATTTTATCATAAATCATTTTTTTTCAACGCCTTGGCAATTGAAGAGCTCAAGAAGGGTTTAGAGCGGGTGAGGCGGCTTTTACCTCACATCAATACATCGAGGAAATAGACTTTTTTTCGATATTATGCAGAGTTGATCTAGTCATCTAGTCTCCGTATATATTTTTCCAAAAAGAAATTATATGTTATACAACCTTATTAAACAGTGTATAAAGTGTCCGAAAGAGATGAAAATTCTGCGATTGATTCGCAAATTGTAGAAAATATTAACGCCGCATTCTCTTCTACACAAAAATATTAGTAAAAATATCCACACATCGCAAAAAATATAAGTATGAGGCTTCTACTGCCACCTATCTAACAAACGCTGAACTATTAAGAGATGACATTTTTTCGGCTCGAAATAGACTGAGAAATTTAATTTTCTGGATGTTATGCAAAAACTAATATTTGGAAAGAAAAGTGTCTCCTCCAGGAATCGAACGCGGGTTCCCTTGCATACTGGGCAAGTGCGTCCGGGTAATGTGTGATGTAACCGGTGATGTAACCAATATATCAGAAACACAATTTGTGACGGTCAAGACCAGTCATATCCGTGAATATAGAAAGCGCAAGGTAGCGCAGGTGAAGAACACTGAACTAAACAGTGAAAGGCCGGCTTGTAGTGCCAATAGTCAATTTTATCAATTGCCACTGTACTGTGTAATGCATTTTGAATTCTTGGGGAAGCACTTGAAGTTGAACTTGCCGTTTTTTCAAGTAGGCTTTTAGGAGAAAAGGTGAACTTTTTAAAAAATAAAAAACACCATTTTTTTTAACATAGTGCTTAAAATATAATCTTCAGATCACAAATATAAAATTTTTCTGTTGCACTGTGAAAGGGTTAAAAGTGAGTAGATTAGCGACTACTGCATATTTTGCCTCTATACACAGGGTAAATAAAAAAAAAGTAAAAAAAATCTGAAATTGCCAATAACTTGAAAACTGTGCCTGACATATTACACATTTCAATTCAGGTGGCAGATTTGCATAAGAATCACGACTGTTATCCCTAGAAAAATTATTTCTATTCTTAGAACAGTGTAATTAAAAGGAAAAACAATTTTTCTCTCTATAGCTTTTATTGATTATTCAGCCAAGGCTTTAGAAAAGTTTTTAGGCGGAATAAATTAAATAATTAATACTTCAAGAAAAATACAGAAACTTAATAATTGAAATCATACTAAAAATTCAAAATTATCAAAATTGCATTAACTCTGATAATTTTTTTTTATATTTTCATACATAATTTTACTAACTTAATTATTTTCGCCGATCTCGCGATTTCAAAAGGAAAAAGACTTCCGGTTTGAAAAATTTCCCATTCCTGAAACCTACAGTTTTTCTAATATAAAAATAGATTTTCATTATTCATGTACCTTTTTTTTTTGTATATAAAGTTATTATGAAGTCATAGTGTGTTTCAGAACATTTTTTTGAATTTGTTTTGTATGCTTGAAAGCAAAGTACTTTTAGGCGTCAAATACAGTTGCCAAATACGTTCCTTCGTTCTTAAACTTGTAGAAAATTCTGATTTGATGGAGAAATAACTTTTATTTTCGAAACAATAGTTTGAAGTAGAGAGAAATATACGTCATAAACAGATAACCATGAATAATGAATTGAATTATCCATAACTGGAGCAGACGCACTTGACGCTGGTCTGTTTTCTCTACACTTGGAATATTGAAGAATTAAGAAGCGTTTTTTTAAACTGTTTGAAAAATATGCTTTTGTGTTGTTGAGGGTAACACTTTTTGGGAATCTCGGTTATCAAATCAGATTTCGGAAGTCATTTTAGAAGCCAAGAAACTGTTGTTTGCCAGACCATTGCCCAGCCAATTCGGACATTAATTCATTTAAATTCATATAAATATTAATAACTTCAACGTTTTTAAAGTAGATCAAATGGGTGTCGGTACGAATCCCATGAGATGACAAGTTAAAATTCCCGCAATAGAAAATTCCTGCAAACCAAAATAACGACGCTTTAATGCAGATAAGCCAAAATCCCTATAGTCGATATCTTAATAACGGAATTCCTCATAGTCTAATACATCGGTTCCCAATTGGGAATGATGGACCCCCCAGAATCCACGGTCCGATTGTACATTTATAAAAAAATGCTACGTTGGAAAAATATAAATAAATTACTTAAAAAGAAATGTTTTAATTAAATTAACGTGCAAAAGCACCGCTGCAACGTTGGTAGACTGCAGTAAAGTAATTTTGGTAGTGTTCGGAATTTTTGATCGTCAGAATTATGTTCAGAACCGACCACGAATTTCTGGTCAAGTTTCGTACAAAACTCTTTCAAAATGCTTTAGCGATCAATTGAAAAACTAAAGATTTGCACTGAAAATAAGTGCTTAGAGAGACGGGTTCCCAGAAAATCAATTTTTTACATGGTAAACATAAAATAAATTGGGATAGTTTCAGAGTAATTGATGGTTCAATCACTATGAATCTGATGTCTATAAAAACTCTCCGAGTTGACATAATAATGAATGATTTTCCCGAAATTTAAACATTAGACTCCATGTTGTTAATAATTGAGCATTAAAATCGATTTTTCTAAAGTTAAAATTGTTTTCAATTTTGGGCATTTTCTTGCATTTATTAAATAAATTAATGATGCATAATTACAACAAAACTAGAATTTCTGCTTTTTTGCTATTTATGTATAGATTTCTTCAAGAAGTTGAATACACGCTGGAATAATTATTTTCATACTTATTCCATTGAAAAAAATGGATTTATTTTCTCTCACAGTTATTTTGCTGCTGAATGCGGCAGCTTTTGGAAATTTTCCACGGTTATTATTTTCTCACTTTATTCCCGGAAATAGCGGACTATTTTTAAAGTGTCTCGCAAAAAGAAGAGGCCGGGGGACATAAACGTTACTAAATATAATATTATAATCCCCATATTATGATCAACATGTTTACCTGCCATTCATTTTCGGTGACTATTATTCCTTGTGACTGGAAATTGAGCCACGATATTATGCTTCAGACTCTAGTTTGCACGAGCTACTTCCGCTCTTTATTTATTGAGTCTATTTTTTAAACATCAATTATAATAGACTCTGCCCTTGGATAAAATTATTTATTTTTCACTGAAAGTGAAATATGGCAATGTCGAAATTTTTGTTTTATATTTGTTAAAGAAAAATCTTTCGAGGTAATGTGAATCAAAAGTGTAATTATTGGAGTTTTTTCTGTTACACACACAATATTTTAGTTCAACTAACCCATTCAAACTTGAGTTTTTACTCAAACAAAAAAATGGGAAATTGACGAATCGGTTTTTGTTGGTTTTTTTTGGGGGAATATTTTCAGTATATCTTTTTAAATAGCTTCGAAATTCTCTTCAGAAATGTCCCCCAAAACCCCCATATGACAACGTTTCAAGACAGGCAACCCTAGTCTGTTTTGTTTTAGTTCAAAATAAATCCACATTCACAGCTGTAACACGCATTTTTACAATGGCGGTCGAAAAGACCGCTCCGGTAGTTCTAGGTGGTATTGAAATTCCGATAGTGTAAAATACACAAGTTATAGAGTGGATTTTCCTACTAGATCATGCTATTCTCAATAAATCAAATCAGCTAATGCCATCTTTCTTATTTGATTTACATCAATCATTCGCGAAATTCAAAATCAAATTCTGAAGTGACTCGCTATTCTCTTGAATTAATTTTTTATGTTCTTTTTATACGACATCGGTTGAAATAATACAGTTTCATTTACATGATCTCTTTTCATTGGAAAGACGCGTCACGCTGTCGATTTCACTGGAAATGTCTCACTTTCTCTCGTTTCGATCTTTATTACGAGTTATTGAGGCTGAAATACCTCAGGGGATATTATTATTATGATGGCGTTAGTTTACTATGAATTATAAACACTCCGTGAATTCTCATCACAATAAATTTGCATGTAAGCAGATGTTACATTGGAGTCTAGACGGAATAAAACGCATGATATTTTTATGCATCAAAAAACTACAAATTTTGTTTTCTTATGAAATATGATTTTTTTATTCGATTCCGTAAAGTCATTTTATATTTGTTCACGTGTATAAAAGTTTTAATTCTGACATTTGTTTCAAATTTTTTGCTTTATTTTTGACATTTCAATTTATTTTTCAATGATGCGGAATCTATCGATGCGGAAGCTCCTTTAACGACTTGATACAAATATGTCAAACGAGTCGTAAAAAAACAAAACAATCACAAAATTGTTAGCATAAAAGTTTTTTGCTCATTAAAAAAGTTGTAAAAAATGTTTGTCTTCTTTTCGAAGAATTTTCCAGTTTTAAAGTTTTGTTTGTAACTTTTTTTTTACAAAAAAGAAGGTTTTTCTTTCTTACGGAAGAAATTCTCATTTACTGAATTGATGTTTACGATTACGAAAATATCGATCTCTTATTATTTAAAAAATATTTTTTGAATTTTAAAATTCTGAAAAAGAGATCGATTTTTGCTTCAAGGTTTTATGGATTTGTTTCGCCTCGTGGCAGATAGTTTTTTTTCTGAGATAGAATTCAGTGATGGGAAAAACTAATTAGTTTTTTAGTTAAGTACATATTGATTATCAAGAATTTGTGTACAGTGATTAAAATTTTTGGGGTGGTATTAGTGTATTTTGTTTTACAAATTTAGAGAGTCAGACGCAAAGATTGTTTTTGTTTTCTTTCTTTAAATCTTATTAGCAGAAAACTCGTTCGTGGAAGATTATAATTATTTCAACTGTTTACTTATTGAATAATTAATTAGAAAGATAAATTTCAACCATGGTTGAATTTTTTAACAGTGTAACTAAACTAACATCGAACGAATAACATCTTGAATTCGTCAAATTATCAAATGTTTCGATTATCTACGAGATTTCAATAATTCTTTTGGAAAAACATATACAGTTTGGTGGGAACAGGTGGTAAAAGTTTCGTATGAAACTTCAAATACACCCGAATGATCAAAAACATCCAAACTTCATTGCTAATAACCATTCTTACGAGAACATCGTTCTAACATCATTTAGATGCATTTCATGCCAAGAACTTAATTTAAATACTCATTATTTCTAGTATTGTGAAACATTACTTTATGCATTCAAAAATATAAGCATTTTTAAGGCGAAACGAAAGGAAAAAAATGGGGTAGGCTTTCTGATGGTGCAACCTGGGAAGCGCAAAATCTATCACAAGTCATTGTACCGCTTGTCGCAGCAAGGGACCATGGGGGGGGGGGGGGTTGATCTCTCCTCCCAAGAGCTGAATAATATGAAAAAAAAATGCTGTGTCCAGTATTTTACAGAGCAATCAAACGAACCTACACACGCACACGCACAGAATAAATCGCCTCCTTACACATTTCGCTGGATTCGCTCCTGGCTTGTCATTTTGTCATCGCAGCATTACCTTTGGTGGCTCAACCGCGAATAAAACTCAAACTTTTGTATGAAAAAAGTTTTGTTGTTATTCGTGCATATGGTATTTCAATTAGAGTTTGGTTTTTGTTCGCGTGAGGACCACCAAGGTTATGCTGCGTTTAAGAATGATCAAGCGGTCTTATGGTAGAATTTGCGTTACCAGGTTGGACCCATGAGAAGGCCTACCACATTACAACCCCTCTTGCACTTTCGAGTGGTTGATAGCACATATAATCCCACATACGTCGGAAAAATATATGTGTATTTTTTTTGTGCAATGCTGTCGTGGAAACCTTAAAAACTTCTACCGTTAGTTGCTATTGCGTTTCGACCGCACATTCCACAATTAAAAATGCTTGTTTAGGTGTCTTATATCACCTCTTAAAGTTTACCCCATGGATTTAGAATCATCCTGTGTATACTGTGCTTTAGTAATTTTTATTACAGAATTAATCATTATGTATTTTCTTAGTAATTGAACGCCGTGATAGTATTTTTGAAAAATATAAACTTCACAAAGACAAAAACGATAAATAAAGTTTTAATGTACAAATGATGTATTAAACTTGCTGTTATCCGCTTCTTCGCTCGCGTGGATTTGGTAATCTGAAAATTTCTCGGCGATGACAAAACATTTTGATTATAACATTTGAACCCGTCATGAGCCCCATTGAGCGTTGAATTTTCAGAAATCATATTTCGTCTTAGTGGGTATCGACATTAAAAAAATATGATGCTTACTAAATTTCATATTCATAGCTTCTGTGGTTTCGGCTCGGTCATGATTGCCTCATATAACCTTTGAACCGACTCATGAACCCCTTTAATTGTTGAAATTCGAAAGTTCCTCCTTAGTGGGCTTTACATCATTAAAAGAAAATAAATGAACCTACTAAATTTCATATTTACAGTTTCAGTGATGATTGCTCCATATAACCTTTGACCCCCCCCCCTCCCATGACCCCTTTAGGGGTAGAATTTCGAAAAATGAGTATTTTTCTCCACGAAATAAAAGTACTGACCAAAAATTTCATATTTATAATTTCAGCGGTTTCGGCTCGGCGACGATAAATCAGTGAATCAATTTGTCAGTCAGAACATGTCACTTTAGATACATAGACAATACTTAAAAATTTTGACATACAAAAGAAAACTTTCTGCTGAAAATAAAATTAACTTTCTGTTGTATGAGTTTTTCTTACAAAACAATAGCGTCGCATTCAATTTCGTACTTTGTACAAATGTGAATAAAAACGCAGGGGATTGTTTATTAATTATATATTTGGTATGCGGCACCATGTACTAGTCTAGTTGAAAAGAACAGAAAATGGCTATAAAAAGCGTAACTAAACATGCAACTAAGCTCGTATCTAGTAGGTGCCATCTTCGATATAACACTTCCTACGACGTCGTAAAACGCGTTTTAATATCACGGAAAAATTGTTGACACTTTTTCGGAAATAAAAACCGAATCGCGATGACTATATTTGGCGGTACATTACATGAAAAAAAACGGGACGGACTCGTCGCCCACAAGAAGAAACACATTCGGTCGATTTACTGTGCGTATGTAGCCGAGAAAGATTAACGAGTTTTCACACGGATCTGTGTTGAAAAATAATATTTTTTCTCTTTCGCACACGTTGGTGGCGCCCAACTCGGTGAGATATGGGGTTGACTTTGAAATTAGGCCGACGCTGCTACTTACTTATTGTGGATGGAGCCGGTGCGGCTAGAACTAGTTCCAACGACGACGGTTGGTGGCAAGAAAACACAACAAGGAAAATAACTACCACTCGACAACTTTTGAAAGATTTTGTCTCTACTACGACGCGAAATGTTTTGAATTGAAAAATATAAGGACAGACGTATTGAGAGTAATGGCATGGATAGAGTAAACCGACGGATGCAGGCGATAAATATTATCGCTTGAAACCTTTCGCTGAAAACTGGAGGCACATAAATATTAAAAGCGGAGTTTTGGGTCAGTGTTTGCTCGTATAAATATTTTTTTACACGCAAAAATGCAGATATTTTGTGTATTTTCCCATCGTGTTTCGGCTCCAAAGCGTTGGGGGGGGGGGGGGGGAATAGTTTTATCGGATTCTTCTGTGATTTGTGAAATTTCCTATACAGTAGTAAACAATATAGTAAAATTTTACAATTTAGGTTGTAATACATCAAAATTCATCATAGTCATTGATTTAGATAGGCTTATCGGTAAAAGTATAAAAATTAGTGCCTTAATTTCCAGTGGAAAAACCAATGAGTAAAAATTGTACCGAAAACCATGATAATTAATATGTATTTATATAGAAAAATACGGTTGTGTCCTATAAATTTGTAAACAGTTTAAAAATTCATAAAAATTGAAGGAATTTGTGTATTTGATTGGGTTTGAGGAAAAGTTACTCTCACGAAAGGGAATGCTAATTTTTCTTGGTACAGGAAAAAAAAATTAATACAATTTTCTGTCGATGGAGGGCATTGCACGAAAGTGCTGACAGGAGTGATTGCACCCGAAACTTTCTTCAATCTATTCTGTGTCCAAAACGTTCGTAAAGCTTCAGTCAGTTATTCTTGGCTGAGGTGAAACAACTTCCCCGATAGTGCTTTATCCACCAATGTCTACATTGCGAAACTTTACGGGACGCCAGTAACAGGAAAATTAAAAAATGAGCTGTTAATCGTACACCCCGCATTTTTTATAGGACTCTGATTTGCATATTTTAAGTGATTTGCTTTCATGCAACGCCCTCTGTCGACAAAAATCTGAACTGGATTTTTCAGTTGAAAAAAATATCTCTTCGTGAGAACAACTTTTTCGCGAATCAGATTTAATTACACAAATTTCTTAAATTTTTATGAATTTTTAAATACTTACAGAGATTTATAGGACACCTTGCGCGTACCTCGGATGTTATGAAGGTCGGACATATTATCCGTACATTTCAATGCATTTACCCAAATGTGCGCGACTTGATGAAGCAGTTTGGTGTGTGGACAGCAAAACAGTGCGCAGATTTTTGTGTACAGCCTTTAATATCAGAACTTCAATACGATACTTGAATATTACACCAGAATTCATGCATTTACCATCTCCACTTAAATACATGTCAGACGACAGCACCAGTAGATAACAATACAAGCGTACGTTTTGATTAATTAGTTAATATTTTCATTTTTTTTTTCTTTTTTAGGCTATTTTGACAACAATAAACACTAACCAGTCGAAAAAAACATTTTGATGGTCAGTTTTGGCTCAGGTTTGAAGAGGATAATAGTTCTTCGTTTCATAACTCTGATTAAAAGAAATACAATCCAAATCTATATATATAAAATTGATTTTCTGTCTGTGTGGGTGTGTGTGTGTGTGCATGTTCTCTATACAAATCTACAATTTTAGATCGATCGTCGCCAAATTTTGCATATATACCAAATGAGACCCGACTTAAACGATAGGCTACTTTAAAATTTCGTCAGAGTAGGGCAAGTGCCCCAAATGGGCAAAAAACTGTCGGGCAACAATGGTTTTTGGGCCTCAACAATCACTTTCCGAACGTTTACTTTGGTTACCGTGGTTCCCTAGCAATGCGTTTTAGACGTGTATATGCCTTTACAATGGTTTGTCACTTCTTTAATCCTGTTAGTATATGTATATGTATAATAGTTTATGCTTTTATAATGGTTTGCCACTTTTTTCAATAGTCGTCAGAATTATAATCAGCATCACTTTGTACTTAGTAACATACAGGATGTCCTGTAAGTCCTGATGCGGTCTTTATCTCATAAACCGTTCATCGTAAAGGTATGGTACTAGCTTGAAAAATGCTCAAAACGTGTTCAGAAATCACCGGGTAATAGTTTTGAGAGTGAAAATATACTGTGTCATAAAATAAAAGGAAAAACTAAACTTTTAATACTGTTCCTCTGTTCTCTAACTTTCGATTAGGAAGTTGTTGCCCTGTCTCTCCTGAAAAATGACGATGGTGCAAATGATGTGAAAGTGCACTATAGTTATACTTTGCCATGATCGCTCAGCATTTGCCTCTCTTGAGGCCAGGAAAAAGTTTCGTGTCTCTATTTCATGCTGTCCTTTCCCCAAGATTTCTCAGATTTTGGAATTAAAATATCTGACCGAATATTGCACTTAGAGACACGAAATACTTTTTGTTGGCCTCAAGAGAGATAGGGTAACGACTTTCCAATTGGAAATTAGAGGGGACCGCATAAAAATTGAGATTTTTTTATTTTGTAACGCACTCTACTTTCCTCTCTCAAAACTGATGCAGAGTGATATTTTTAAAATTACAATCCCACCTCTATGCCGAACGGTTGATGAGACAAACACCTCACAAAACTACTTTGTGAAGCTATAAAACGTGTATTATTACTTGAAGTTATAAACAAGTAATTCTTCATCAATCAAAAAAATTATTTTTGAATCCATATAAACTGCTTTTTTATTACGAAAAATTACTATCATTAATTATCTACCAATGGTATTGATAATTAAGGTATGATGCTTTTTCGCCCCGAAATATACCGAGAAATAGGATTTTCTGTATGTTATGCCAAAATGAATGTGTGCAATTGGTATAAAGAACTGAAAAGCGTGTCTCTAGTTTATTGGTTAGCGCACTATCTCTTGAATGGTATGTAAGGGGACCCGGGTTTGATTCCCGGAGGAGACAAACCATTCTTCTTTCCAAATATTCGTTTCGGCATAACATCCATAAAATCCAATTTCTCAGCTATTGATTGTGTCTTTAATTGCTTATTGTCAAAAAATACTGTCCATGCATATAAACATTTCCGACCAAATTTCACTTAAAACAAAATTAGAACGAAGGGAAAAGACCAAGTAGGCATTTAAAAAAAAATTTAGCATCACTAATTTTCACTTGATGCAAAACGATGTAAATTTCTATTAACTAGATAAAATACATTTTATCGCAAAATTAATTTGCTTTTATCTCATTAATTAATAAGAAAAAAATGCAAGGACAATAAAAATGTATTGTTTCTGAACTAACCATTATTCATAGTGTTTGTTTTACATCAATTATTAATATCGTCAAAATCTAATAATGGTGGTGCCTTTTGTGAACATAAAATATTAACTATTCAGAGAACAAAACAATGAGAGAATATTGATTGCGGCTTTTTAATCACTTGCTATGGTTTTTTTTTTATTGTGGATCGATACACAGAGATAATTATACTTAATAAAAATGATTGGAATTTTTCTTTATTTAAATTCATTATATAAATATAACTATAAGTATTCGTTATATAATATAAATATAATTGAATTCGTTATATAAATAAATTAAATATGAAACTTTATTTGTTTATGTGTTTTGGTATTCATATACAGTGGGGGGTCTTTAACGAATGGCCTGGCCCTCGGAGCTTTTTGTCGTGGTCCACCGATCATTTTTAGAAAAATGGTTGAAAACATTGAAAAATGATTAATTTTATAATTAATTAAAGAAATAACTCTAAATGAATGAACAAATTGATGAAAGAAGCAATTCCAGAATTGGTGAAAAAAATAATTTATATATATCAACGAGAGAAATAATTTCGCAATCAATAAATAAAAAGTAATTACATAATTATTCAAAGAAATGATTTCAAGATATATTGAGAAGTAAAATAATTTCAAATTACCGAAGTAAATAATTACAGAATCATTTAAAATGGTTTCGAATTAAAATTAATTCATTTAATCCGTAATTAATCAGAAACCATTTAAGAATTGGTGAAAAAAAATTATTTCACTAGTCGAAGTTGATAATTAATAAAAGAAAAAGGAATACAAAACAAAAAAACATTTTCAGAATGAATAAAAGTTTCCAATTATTTTTGTCCCTGTTCCCGGACTCGGAGCCCCATTGAAGGGGCCACTTCAATCAAGATGCCACTAAATTGCATGAGTTGATGGCCCGTGGGTTCGTGCGAAATTTCGGACACCCTTAAACAAAATAACATGAACTATATATAACCATAGTTAAAAATTAATTTAAATCGATAAATTCATAGTTTACTGACTATTATTCTGATAAATTCACACCGATATACTTGGAAAATATTCGGAAGAATCTCATGATAACACTTTTTTCTTCGTGTCAGAGCAAAGCCGATCCGCTTTAGATGTGTACTATGTTCCAAGAAGTCTGTATCCATTTTAGAGTTCAGACATTTTCTCGAATGTCTGGGAAACATACCGGAACTTAAATTTTACAAAATATACTGAAATTTGAAAAAAAAAACATTCTGAAATTTCAGTCACGGGAACCTATACAATTTCCAATGAAAATTTAGTCACGATTGCATTTAGGGGACCGACAAAAATAAAGGTTTTTGATCTCAACCTTGTATGATAAAAACCGCAAATGATTTGTAATTTTAACAAAATAATGCGACCAATTTGTGGAAAATCCCTTATAATCCAGCAACTCTCAGCTAGTAACTTAAATTACAGCTCACGATATCGCGTGCATATATCTTTCTGAATTTTCACGACATTCAACTGGATTTCTTTTATAAGTTACATTACATATATGGCAACCAAATTATGGAAAAATGAAATAGTTATTTTCTGCGGATGAGCGATTAAAAATTATTCACTAAAAATACTCGTATCTCATTGAATAAGAAATGATCAAATTCTAAATTTCTATTCATGGTATGTCATGTACAGGCCAAATTTTCTGTGAACTCCACAAAAATTGGTTCAAATTTCTTCATGTTAGAAGCAAAAAACATGCGATGAAAATTAGAATTTTTATAGAAAACCAGTTCAATATCTTTGTGGATATACGTGCTATTTTAACGAAAATGCACACATGTATTGTAAAGATTTGATACAATATTTTCTGAAAGTTACGAAAATCATTTGCAGTTTTTTTTTTCATTACGCAGGGTTGATCGAAAACATTTTTTAATTTTTTTCAGTCCCGTAACTGCACTCGAGACTAAATTTTTGTTGGAAATTGTGGGTACAAGCATAGGGTTCACGTGACCGAAACTTCTGAACGATTTGTCCAGTATTTTATAGAAATTCAAGAAAATGCCTAAACTTAAAAAAAAACAAAAAAAACAACAACAACAGACTTTTGGGAACATAGTGCATGTTGTTAGTTTCTTTGCAAGGTAAGTTTGAATGGGGTTTTCTCAAGCTTTGGTGACGGGGCCGGTGGAATAAAATGGTAGCAAACGAACACAATGTATTTTTATTTCTAATGGAATAACAATTGGGTAGGAAAATGGTTATTTTTGATTTTAAATAATTAGAAAGATCATAGAGATAATATCGGATTGAGCTTCGTGATCGCATTACTCGATGATATACACAGGCTGCACCAAATCGTAAAGAAGCCACCAACGAATAAGGCAAATTCAAGGCAACTACAAAAACTCTAAAAAACTCAAATACTCTTAATGCATTTCTACACACGATGGGTGTGGTCTTCAGAGGAAAAAATATTTAACCACTAATCACACGCTGACCGAGGATCCCACTTCGGTTGGATACCAAATCTCTTAACTCTCGGGTGCTCAGCGGAAAAAAGTATGTGTGTCCAATTCAAACGTCGTGGTAAGAAAGAAGCTGAGAGCCTGCGTGTAGCATGACTAATGCAGCGTCCTGATTGGAAGCTTACGCAATCGAGCTACCCGATTGGTCTATTCGAATTTTCTTAGAATTTCCGCTTGTAATGAATTTAACCACGGGGCTGTTGCCATCCCAAATTGATTGCGCAGCAGACATGTCTACAACCGTTGGCTTAAGAAACATACTATCAATTACAAAAAGTTTTTAAATGAACGGAGATTTACGTAAAATTCCAAAATTTATTTCAGGGGTCATATACATGAAAAAAATAGAGAAATTTACATTTTACATAGTCCCAGTTTGCTAAAACTTCCAGTTATTGAAATGTTGATCCCGCTCTGAAAAGTCATTAGCGAAAAATTTCATATTTCTAAATGCATTACTTATCGAAATATCAAAGACGTATAATCACTATGTTTCGGCAAATTATCACTGTGCTAACAAGTTTCAATTGGCTTAAAAATTGCCATTTTTAGGGACTGTACACAAATATAAAGAATTCAACCTCATTTTTTATTTTTTGTATCACAATAAAACGATTGGAGAATGGCCTTTAGCGTTGACAAGTGCATGGTCACTCATTTTGGTTCGAACTCACGTTTCTCTTACGAGTTGAGCGGTGTTATTAATCTCTATGAAACTAGGATCACCGATTTGGGAATCCTCATTGACGAGCCGCTCAGGTTTTCTGAACATTGTTCAACAGTGGTTAATAAATACAGATTGCAGAAGTACAGAATACAGAAAAGCAGAAAATTACAACAGAACAATTTTTGAATCATTGCACTTCACTTACAGTTAGAAAAATTGATGGCAGATGGCACCACTGCACATAACAAGCATTACACAGAAACAAACCTCATTTTAGGTTCACAACGCGTACACGCACATTCCGGCATGTACCAATTCGTTAGGGATTCCGTAGAGAAATGTGTACGAGGTGCATGTTGTGTTAATTAGTAGTAGTAGTAGTAGTTAAGAAAGCGTTTCATTCTCAAAAATGTCTCTTCACGTTCTCCCAAAGTGATTCTTTAACTTTTCCGCAGCGTAGTATGTCGTCAGGTTTTGTTGGAGACCATACTTACAGAGAGACATTGCCTTGGGTCAGAGGGTGAAGGTGTAGAGAAGAGCTACCCGATTTCATAGTATAGAAGAGAGTCTCTCTTCATAGCTTAAGCCCGTATGTTCTTGAAGGCACACGGGGCTTAAGCTATGAAGAAAGACTTCACTTTTTGAAAATTTTTACATTGGAAGAGCGCAGGGGTCGGGGGAATATGATTGAAGTGTTTAAATTTTTTTCAACGGGATGGATAAAATGGACCATGGTTTACATCGTCAATCAACTGCTTCGATAAGGGGAAACCAGTATCGATTAGTGCCCGAGTGGCGTGGTGTTAAGATGCTCGTCTACCACTGTGAAGTTTGTCCTGGGTTCGAACCCGAGGGAAGATATAGATAAGATATTTTCCCGAATTTATCTCAATGATTGGCGATAAATTCTGAAAATTTAAAAGTCAAATATCTCCGTTGATATTGCATTTAAAATATGTAACTTTTTCAGGAGCCGTATTTACATTTAACTAATTGGAAATTTTAGCCCACGCAAAGGGTCTGTAACGAATCTATTTTTCCAGTATGGACATTTTTACTAACTCTCTGTGATCTTACAGCACATAATGCGTTTTGTTTGTTTATACGTTGTTAAAGAAGGTGAGAAGAGAAAATCTATCTTCCAAGAGAAGAGAGCGTGAGTTGGAATGTGGCTTCTGTTCTGTAAGGTTGTCTGTTTTGAGTGTGCTTCGAAATAAAGGCTTCTTCGTTAAGTTCCGTAGTTTCGTGTATAAATTGGACACCCCCTCCAATATCAAGAGTCTGGGGATATTCCGCCACCTCACGGAAAATAGACGCACCTCCGACGCGACGTCCCCTTATAGGTCTACATTAAAAGCTAATTTATCTATTTCTTTCATGCATACGACCCCTTGGGAAATTTAAGACATTTCGAGTAACCGCACATTATTTGAAAACTTTTTGTAGTTGAAAGTATGTTTCTAAAGTCAACGTTTGCGGAACTATCCGCTGTGAAAAAAATTTCGGGCACCTGCACATATAAGTAAAATTATAATAGATTAATAGTCCTAATTTTTTTGCGTATATTACGATTGTCAGTTAACAAATGTCGCATCTACACAATAAATCCTATCGTGATCCTAAGACTGCTAATCACTTTACTGTCTTCATGCAACAAACGGCTTCGTTAATAATATGTTAATGAAGTTCACAGCTTCATTAATATATTATTCGCAGGAGATTTCACTAGTGGTCATTGTCGAATGAAAGCTGTTTAAGTGTAGATAAACACGGGACAATAGTTCCGTCCGTACCTTGATCCTTTCCCTAGGAATAGCTGGAAATCAAATTGGATATTGTATTCTCGCGCGGTAATTGTAGACGACCGGATTTATCGTCGGTGCAAACACACGGCCCTGAGGAATTCCAATTTACTCTTCGAGCCGATTAAGATAAACCCTATCAACTTAAAGTATTATAGATCAGTTTAGGACGGAAATGAAGTTTATCACTGTGTGATAGGTATCTGTTTGAATACCTAGAGTTTGAAAGGTATTTGGTCGAATGCATGAAGGAAAAGAATCGGAATTTAGCAATGGGAACCCAATGTGTCCAGTGTAAAGGATGCTATTAATTTGAGTGATACGTCATCTCAAGCGAGAAAAAAATAATGAATAGTGAAACAGGAGTTGTGTGTGAACCTGGGAGCTTCTAGTTTTTCCGAAACTACTCAGTAACGTTTTTTATACTCTACCTTGACGGATGTAGAACATTTGCGAGGCACGTAAAGTGCTAGAAGTTCAAGAAATAAAGGCACGTCCACATGCGTGCTATGGGTTGTTCTTAAGTTGTTTGCTGAGACATCCCATCCATATGTACGGGTGTCACGAAATATTTCATCGCGAGTTAAACAGCGCGGGCTAGACGAACGTCAAACTTGGGAGGACCCGCTAACACTGGATTCATCGAAGGAACTTCCGTTGCGTCTCTTTGATTTTGTACAGCGAAGGTTGTGTGGCACTGCGGTCGGAACTAGGTTGAGGGAAGAAAGAAAGAAAGACGAGAAGGAAAAAAAAAAGAGAAGAAAAGCAAAAGAGCACGGCAAAGAAAAAGCAAAAAACAAATGATTAAGCCTATGCAGACGCGTCTTTAAAAGGTTCGAAAACCCATTTCCCCAATATTTCTAATTGTTTTTGTGGCAAATATTTCAGTAGCGGGTAGAACTTTAGGAAAACTTATAAGATTATCACGGCCACATTGCCCGAGAGGTTTTACCCCATTCATCAGACCCTATCGCGAAATCGTTTGAATGTCAAAAAGGTAATTTCAACTGAAACTGGAAACCACAGAAAACCAACTTCAGCCGACCACTACTTTGGCGACGGTGGGGTAAAACTGGGACTTTGTCTGTACCTTTCAGGGACGAAACATTTTTGTAAATAGAAACTGAAATGGAGAGAGAGAGAGAGAGAGAGAGAGAGAGAGAGAGAGAGAGAGAGAGAGCGTGTTCCTTTTCCTTATGACTAAAAAATAATTTTAAATCAAACCGAAACATGAAATTTTACCTTATACATGTCTGTACCTTGTTCTCATGGTAGGAAAATAGTTATAATTTAGAGACTAAAACTCTATATCAACCTAATGCTTTTGACTACAAAATAACTCTACGAACTGCTACGTCAACTGAAACCAAAACTGTGTCTACACTTTTTTTCTCTATTATATAAGGGCTTTAGTATTAAAAGATCTACATTTTTTTTCTTCACCGAGTTCAGTTCCGGTCCATCGCTATGGGCAATTAACCACTTAATGAGTTGTGCATGTGTACCGAAGAGTCTGAGTTGTCTGTCTGATACTGTGCATGCATTATAGTGCTGCCATCTGCTTTTCGACTATGATTGAAAATCTGTATCTGTGTTTAAAAGATCTGTTGCTCTCTATGGAGAGACTTTTAATGGGGGAAATCGGCTCACATATTAAAATCATCATTATGTGCCATATAATGATCTCTACGATGAAAGAGATGTATCCCTTATAGGTCCGGCGCTCAGCATCAACTGATTCACGGTCACCATCAGAAAATGATTATAAGTGAAATCGAAACTATGTCTACCATGTTCTCAAGGTCAGAATCTTGGCCAGTTTCATGGTCATTTTCTACTGCATCTCTTTATATATTATGGGAGCTTTAGTACTAAAATTTACTGCCAACGAATCATAGGGTGATCCCCATGATATACGAGATGTAGGCTCTTCTAGTCATGGCGCTCTGCATCAACTAGTTCAGGATCACAGTCATATTCAGAAAATAATTATAATTGAAACCACAACTGTTTCTGTAGCTTGTTCTCTCATGGCCAGAAAAACAGTTATAACTGAATTGAAAACTGTCTGTGTCCTGCGTCTGTAGTTGTTCTCATGGTTGAAAAATAATTGTAATCGAAACTAAAACTGTGTTAGATTCTGCTTAAATACTTTCTCTTCAGGGTAAAAAAATCCAATTCTTACGTATATCTGAGGAATAAACTAAAATAACAAGACCAGTGTGTCAAGAGATTTACGAGGTGATACGATTTCATGTGCAGATATTTGCACGGCACGTGCTGCTGATAGGATTCATGTCTAATCCCTTCTTCTTAAGGACCGCATTAGGTAGCACTAATTCCAAGACCTAGTTTGATTGACGCCTCTTCTCCAACACCCAAATACACCACAATCCTCTTCTCAGAGGCACGCACCACTGCCACAATTTCCTTCTCAGTCGCGACCAATAATAGCATCTAGGATATAAATAAAAGTATATGTGTATGAAAAGAAGATGGCGCTTTCCTTGCATACAAAAGTGGAAGGAAGAGTGGGTTTTTTTCTTCTTCGGCGAATCTAAACAGTAATTCTTTCCGCAACTTAATCATAACCGACTCCACGCGTGTGACAGTTTTCGCGTCACTTATTTTTATGTCTTGGCCTTGGGCGTAACCGATGTATATTCAGGATGGAAGGAAAGATACATCCATTTGCTGGGTATAACCGAATGATATCGTAACAACGAGACGCCGTTGTATGTAGTACTTTCATTCATTGAGGATGCTTTATCGACGGTCATAATGCCTTAATAGTTTCTGTTGTAATAAAAAATTTATACATTTAAGACGTTGTCCACTCCCACTTGAATCTCTAAGAGGTGGATTCGTTCTACTTTGTTATTGGCTACTTATTTGACTCCAACGTATCGACTGGAATAGTGACACTTGTATGCGAGGGTATGCACGCAGAAGAAGAAGTAACACATTTACTGGATGGATATCCACCGTCAAGGTTTTTATAAAGTGATTACCAAACGAAAGACAGTTTGTTTACTTCCGATGCCTCATATTGATCCGGTGGCGGAAGGATTTACACCCGTTGTTTGTTTTCTTAGATAAACATTCATCCGCTATACGATGCAATGACATGCAGTAAAACCTCTCTGAGAGAAGACATCGTTCCTCCGAAAATTGGCCCTTCGAAAAGGTGGTCTATTGACGCTGAGCAAATAGTGTTCAAGAAAAAGTTCTGACGGATGTAAATTGACCTGATAAAAAAGAGGATTTTTCTGCAGAGGTAGCCACTGCGCTTCGAAAAATACCATACAGTGATTACAATGTTGTCACAGAAAGCATCTGAGTTGTGATGTGTCCGGTCCTTCGCATTCAATGTCTCAGCAAACAGCAGACCCTTCAACAACACAAATATTCAATCATTACTTTTCACTCATAATTTGAAATATAGATGACAGCACCAATTTCACACGCAAAACCTATCGAGCCTATATTACTGGAGGGAGTATGACGTCAGCGGTCTTCGCCCTGGCAGTGGTGAGAATGTTGTTCGCAGCATCATTCGTCGGAAGATCACGTGACTCGGTGAAAACACACAATCCCCAGTTATTTTCTTATGGCATATATATATATATATATATATATATATATATATATATATATATATATATATATATATAGTAGTTTAAAACAATAAATAAAAGAAATAATTTCAGCATCGATGAGATAATTCCAGAATTAATGAAGAAAAATTCCAAAGAAATTTTTCAGCATTAATGAAATAAATAATTTAATCTTTTTTTTTATCTTCAGAAGAGTTCCCAATCCATTTTTTTTATTCTTTAAAACCCAATATTTAGAGACCGAACTGTACATTTCTATGGGCAAATTGTCAGGCACGAACTTTGTTTTCACCGAGTCACGTGATTTCCTTGCATCCGATGTCGCTGCCGTCGTGGTGGCTGATGCTCCCTCCAGTAACATAAGCTCGAGGGCAACACCGGACACGCGCACAGGAAACAGACTCCTCACTCCTGAGAAGGGGTGACACTGTATTAAATTGTGCAATGACATTAGGCGACTACTACTACTACTAAACCATACGTGCACCTCGTCCATATTCCTCTGCGGAACTTCTAACTAATTGGTATATTGGTTCTCAATTGGGGGATGTCTGGGACTCTACGGGTACAAGGCGAAATTGTAGACAAAATAAATAAATTGTGTAAAATATAAATTACTTTCAATTTTTTCAAACTTTATTAAGACACAGAAGCATCGCTGCAACATTAGTAGACTGCAGTAGTAATATTGTTTGCGGTTTGATAAAAATTGTACTTGTGGTGAAATCTCTCAATAGAGGAGGATAAAACAATTGTTTTAGTTCTTTTACAGTCCATTAGATTGCTATCGCATCACATTAAATAGTACTGAATATTATGTCCCCCATTGTAACAGAACATTCTCGCTGATAGATGGCTGTAGTTTCTGCTGCTAAACGTAGGGGTCCATGACAGACATCAGGATTTAGGGAAGAGAGGGTCTCCGACTAAAACTATTTGGGAACCGCTGGGGTTAATAGCAGTGGTCCTCAACCACTGTCGAAACCGCTAAACCAAATCATAAGTAATAATAAGTCTTCTTTCACAAATGTCAGCAAATAGCGAATTAATTTAGCTAACGTTCCCCATTTGTGTGCCTACGAATGTTTTTTTTTAAAATCTGACTAGTCTAGTTGCGAAAAATAACAAACACTTTAGCAGGAAATCTAATCAAACGCTGACAAATTTCTCTGACCTTTAGTTCTAACCCGGAAGTTAAATTTTCTGTAAATAACAACTACTACTATCATGACCCACACATGAACTTCTTTCACAATCCTTGAGAAACACGTATGGTGAACCCTGATACGTACAACTGGGTTTCTGCGTGGTATGTGTTCAGGAGAATCACTGCCATCTATTTTTCAGACCAGAAGTTTACAAATCAGCAAATATTAATGGTCAGTTCATTCGGAAACTGTATCGAGATAATACCTTGCTCTATACGAACTGAATAATTTCAAGCACTCGGCTCGAATCCCATAGAGAATAAGCGTTCCTTTCGATTCTGAAAGCAATATATTCAAGTTCCTTTCACGCAGTCTAAAGCTATTTCAGGTTTTCAACATCCCATGATTTCCTACCATGAAGAAAAAAAAACTCTTGAACTAATGAATAATGAATGAGCTGAAAATATAAAATTCGTTTCCTTTATGTTATCGTCAAAAATCATCGTAACTCCTACAACAATATTCTTTGCCCCAAGTTTACATTTCGGAATCTTGATTATTCATCCATTTTCTTTATACGAATAAGAAAATATAAAGTGTTCAAAAATGACGTTAATAAAGTCCCTATTGATTTCAAATAGGCTCGTTTCAATTTCTTTAATATGCCCTATTTGTTCGCTTTTCATGTTTATAAATGCGATTTCATTTCAGAATAGATGTACGGCGAATTCTTCCATTGCTGGTGACACAGAAGGGCGCCCATTGGAGACGGGGAAATGGGAAGACATTTTCTTCTTAAAAGTGGAAAAATTGGTGAAAAATTTTAAACGAGAAAAAAAAATTTTTCTTTCGAACTAACACTTTAGTGTCCAAAATCATGGGAGTGACAGGTTGATGTGATGTTGGACCACCAATAGCCCAGTGCCGTGGTATGAACTCTACTGTGTCTGTGGAAGTCCCCTGAAAAGTC
This sequence comes from Pholcus phalangioides, assembly GCF_987345545.1. Classification (NCBI taxonomy): domain Eukaryota; kingdom Metazoa; phylum Arthropoda; class Arachnida; order Araneae; family Pholcidae; genus Pholcus; species Pholcus phalangioides. The sequence continues at coordinate 12,669,271 of NW_028301628.1, forward strand.
TTGCCACACATTCTCGATAGTCTGCTGTATTAGCACGAATAGACTTTTCAACCAACTCCCAAATATGCCACACGATGCTCATGTCTAGTGGTATATACTATAGACTCTCGGTAACTCGACACGTGGATAACTCGACTATCCGGATAACTTGACATCAATTATTCTCTTGGTTGGCCCAGTACTAATTTCAATGAAGGGGAAACTCTCTAACTCGACACGTGTTTGGCTTAACTCCGCTTAACTTTTGTCCCTTTACTACGACTGGTTTTTACAATTGCCCGTGTTTTACCATTCTGAGAATTTTTGACGTTGTCCGTGGGTACTTCGATAATCCTTTGTTTTTTTGTTCTATATGATGGGTTCCTTTTTTGCGTTATGGGTGGGGGTGTTCATGTGAAGAATTAATGTTTGAAGCCGGCCTATAATTTTAGTGGCGTTTCCAGGACACGTCCTTCATTCTTTTCATGGTCAAAAGAAGTGCGGGTGAACCCTAAAGTGTGGTGTGATCCCTATTGGATGTTGCTGTTGCGGAGAATGCTTTTGGCGGAACTCGGTTTCACGATTTCTTGGAAAAGGAGCAAAAGAAAAAGAGCTAAAGCCTGGTTAGAAGCTGAATATGTCATTTGGTTATCATTGTGAGCATCGACGGCCGTAAATGCAATGGCTCCACACGAACTTCATGCTTTAACTTTAAAATCAGAAGTTGAAATTTTCAAAAAACTAGAATCGGGAAAAACTCAGAGTGAACTCGCCGAAGAATATCGAGTTGCACGGAACCTATTTCAACATTTGCTAAAAAGGAGGGAAATCTTTTTCAGCATTTGAATCTTCTTATAAACCAAGCAGAAAACGCAGAAGAAATCAGAATTCAGCGATGTAGAGGAAGCAACTCTTTTGTGTGGTTCCAATCTCTCAATCTCACTCAATCCCATTATCAGGACCAACAATTCAAGGAAAGCGAAAGATTTCGCAAAAAATCTCAGTCAGAGAAATTAGAAATTATCCTAAGCATGAAAACATTTTACAGAAAATTACAGACAAAAAATTTGTGAATTTGTGGATGTTAGAACGGATGCATGAATGAATGAACGCCAGGGTCTCTGCCACCAGACTTATCCCGTTGCCGAGATCTCTTTCAGCCCAGCTTCGTGGCAGAGTCTGGAACAAAGTGTGAGTGCACCTAACAGCCTGAGTGTGTAGCTAGTGTTGTGTATGATATTTCAGTGCTGCCATCTATATTTTAAATTGTGAGTGAAGTGTAATGATTGAATATTTGTAACGTTGTAGGCCTGTTGCTCTCTGTGGCGAGACTTTTTAACGGGGAGATCGGCTCGCATTCGCACCTTGAAGTTGGGAACCACAGAAAACCAACTTCAGCCGACCACCACTGTGGGGTTCGAACCCGGATCCTCGCATCACGAGTCCGTCACTATAACCACTCGACCACCACAGCGGCTAGAACGGATGCAAACATTTCTGTTTTAAATGCAGTGGAAATGATTGTGATTCTTCGTGGAACTCAGGCACGAGTGCCACGATTCGGAACTGCTTCCGTAATGTTGGTTTTTGTTGTGAGTCTGGAAAAGATTATTTCTCTAAAGAAAATTAATTAATTAAAATAAAATATTATTTTTCCTGTGAAGATTCCTCCCAGATTAAGTGTGAAGAAAGCATAAATAGCACTATAGGTGATTGTATCGACGATGAATTTGCGAGTATTGACTCTGATCTTGTAACTTCAGGACTTTTAGCAAACGACGATATTCTAGAATCAATTACTCAAAGCAAGTGCTTCATGTTTCGAAGAAATAGAATCACATACAGAAAGTTCAGATGCAAAATTATCTGCACCATCTCTCCATGATGCACTAAAAACTCTAGATGTGATACGTCACTTCCTACACAGTCAGGAAAAAGCCGAACAATCGCGGTATAAACTGAATAGTGTATATAGAAAAAAATTTGTTTTCTCTTCGGAAAGAAAAACAAGCAAATATACTTGATTATTTTGCAGGAGGTAAATTTTTTTATACGTTTTGATTCTATTTTGAAATAACCCCGAATTGAAATGAATGAGAATTAGCATTTTATTTAATACAATTGTAAGAACGTATATAATTATGTACACAAACGATCGGACAAAAATTTAGACTGAAACCCCGCTAACTCGACATCCGCTTAAGTCGACATATTTGTCGATACTTTTGGGGTGTCGAGTTACCGAGAGTCTACTGTATATAGGTGGGTAAATAATTCCTTCAAATTATCTAGAAAGCCTCTCAAACCAGTCATGGGCAATCGTGGCACGGTGACGTGGACGAATCACAATCCTGGTCCTCCAGACCAATCGTGAGAGAGAACCCCACTCTATCTCCTTAGGAAGTATAATAATCTTAGTCCAAGTCCCATTGTTATTAGGATACTCGAATTCTATGAAGGGATGTCAATGTTCACCGTACATCTGAACGGTGAAAATATCAATGACTGGTATTGTACTTCAGCCAGAGGACCCAAACCATGCCACATAAATACTCCCTGCATCGTAACAGAGCGTCATTTCAGCTTGAACAGTATCTTGTTGAAAATGTGGATGCACGGCCAATCCATGCACGAACCCTCCCAAATCAGTACGAAAGTGTGCATCATAAAAATAACGCATCAGAAGTGTGCATCATAAAAATAACATATATGGTATATCATACAAGAAACCACTCACTCTCATGCTGCGCACACTGGCTTAAAACCTCCAACCAATTTTACTTGAACAATTGTAGCAAAAAGTTTTGTTTTTATTCAATAGGTGGAAGCAGGGGTCTCAGATAAATTATGTTTCGCACATGATAAATGGTAATTAATTAGAAAGGTTAGGAAATTTTCCTCCTATATTATTTTTTTTCGCCGGTTCGGAAATCATTTTTCTCGTTTATGACAATTCGATAAACTATTCACTTAGCCTTATCGGTCCGCAAGTAGAAAAATGTTGAAAATCACTCCGCTTAGTCATTCTACCCAATTTTTAACTGGCTACCAATGCCGAATTTCGTTTTATGTTGACCTCCTAGACGCGTCTCTTGTAATTTTCTCGATGAATGTGGATGTTGTTTGACGCAGTGTCGTTTGTTAGCACGAGCGATTATGAAGCAGACGTTTCCAGCCACTGCGTTGTCCATGGTGAGGGTGATGGATGTGATTTTCTCATCACGGCGTACTCTTGACAAAGTGGAGAGAGAAATGCCACAATTTTTTTCACTTTCCTTATTCGTACACATTTTAAACCTTGCTAGCGTCACTTGGAAATTTGCACGCCACTATCCCATGGCTTTTGATACTCCAGAGTACAATCTGGAGAGATTGGTATCAATGAATAAGTTTTATATTCAAAAAACAAGAAATTTTCCATTTTTTAGACTGAAATCATTTTAACTATGTTGACCCCCACAACTTCGAACCATCATTTTGCCCCTTCCCAAAGTAAGGGGGGGGGGGTCCCTGCTAGTAAGTGCGATCACTAGTATCCGAGCTGCGTGGTGGTGAGATGCTCGTCTACCACCGTGAAGATTGCCGTCACGGTCCCTGGTTGAAAGCCGATGGAGGATGTACATAAAATATTTTCCCTAACGAGCTTGAAGTGACCCCCCGATGAATAGCGTCTTCATTTCCAACCCATTTCATTAATGGCATTAAATTGCAATATAGCGATATGGCCAGAATTGGGGTTTGGCGAAGTAATAAGTGATTGCTTCAATTATGATTACAATGTGTTTCAATGCAAAAATGTGTTTATTGAATTGTTGTTCAATGCCTGATCACATAATCATTCTACAGAGTGGATTGTTCGCTTTAAAGAAACATGAAAGCAACCCCGATGGGTGAAATCGTACACCGCAACGGCTTTGTGTCATCGTCATCCGCATCATCTCCGAGGATCAATGATGTCGAGGAACAACACAATTGGTGATGAAGCAGTACACATGCGTATACCTAACAACGAAGATTTACGTACTAACCCAGTTACTCGTTGGGTTTCAAGGTAACGTATGTTTTATTCTCGACCTTTCCCATCGAAGTAACAAATTATAATGAAAACAATTATGACATACACGGTATCATGATCGTTAACTGATTTCATGACCCTACTTGAATGTATATCTCTTATTTTTTTTTCCTATTTTTCATTTATTTCGACTTTTGTGGATCGACTCAGAATACTTATGATCCGGTCTTGTAGTGTGTGATATGTCCAAATCATTTCCATTTCAATTGGTTTTTTTTTTCTTATCTAAGTGATTATTTTCTGCCACATAAGCAAACATATAGCTATACAGAAAATGAGGTTCCGTTGGACATGGTAAAAATACAGAAAATGAGCTATATATGTATATAACCATCCCGGCCATGAAATTAAAAACCTACAACGTTTATTTTTATTGATAAATTAGTTTATTTATTTATTTATATAATATTGTTGGCCCTGGGGCCTATACAAGAGGATGCGATTGAAAATGACAAAGATATTGCTTGATATTGGACAAAAAACTATTGATAGTAGGGGGGGATTAAACAATAGAGCTTGGGAGTTTGTTCCATTCACCAATGGTATGAGAAAAGAAGCTGTATTTAAAGCAGTCAAAAAGTGGAAGCAAAAACTGGTTTTATTTTAAGGGAATGGTCTTCGAGAGATGTAGGATGGTTTGGCTTTTCAACTTTATCTAATAGATGGCGCCACGTTCACTATGCAATTTACTTTAAACGGGAAAAAATATCTAAGATCTGCTCAGGATGACAGCTCAAGTCGTGGACCCGCAGAAATCTTGCTGTCTGCCATAGACCCCTATTTATAGCAGCAGAAAGTACAGCCATCCATCAGCGAGAGTTTTCTAGAAAAATGGAGAACAATTATTATATGTGACGCGATAACAATGCCTGGACTGTCTGAACTACAACTACGTTTCATACTCTTTTATCGAGAAATTTCACCTCAAGTACACTTTTGTCAAATAATAACAATAGTACAACTGCAATCAATCAACGCTACAGCGGTGCTTTTGCACGTTACATTAAAACTTTCCCTTTTCTGTAATTTATTTAAATTATTTATTTTTTTACAACTTACCACTAATTGTTTTTTTATAATTATACAATTGGGCAGTGTAGCTGCAGTAAAAAATCCATGAGCTCCTGAGAGTCCAGGCACCACCCTAGTTGAAAACGACAGCTGTGAACAATGACAATGGCTTGATTAAGCAACCATCTGGCCATTGTCATTGTTAACAGCAATAGTCCTCAAACACTGTATCAGCTTGAAAAGTTCGATCATCTACTCTTGAATAGAAATTTTTGCCGAGACCGTGACACCATCTATGTGGTAAAGTTGTATCTAATTTCACAAACCGGTGTTTTTGAAATTCCAGGTTTGACTGTTAAACGAACTACTTGTTTCATCTTACTACCTATCACTATTCCCAAATTATTTGATGTCAAATTCTCCCTTTTTGGGACACCCTGTACCAGCTTATTCCTTCATCGAAGAGAAAAGAAAAACAATTACACACACATGTTTTCAAATGGAGAAATCGCATTTTACTCTATACAGCACTTAATATTCAATAAAAAATGCAAAACACAAAACCGATTAAGCTTCACCAATAAAAATTAATGTGAATTTTCATTATTAATATTAATGTTCGTAATGGCAACACGAAAGAAGAAAAACCCCCAAACTCATAACAACTAATTTCGCTGCTATAAATTAAGAGAAGATAAAGAAGAGAAATTCCCATTTCCCCTTTTTAATCATCTTGAGAGCTTCTAATTTTTCTTTTAACTACTAAGACAAAATTTAAGTGACAGAATGATTAATTCAATATGTTGGATAGTAGAGTGTTTCTGCGTAACGATTATCTGTTTTCTCGTGCGAAAAAAGAAAATAGATAGGGTATTATACAGAGTGCGTAGGAAAATCTTTTTATCTTGGAATAACTCACGAACGGTTGATCCTAGAAGCATACTTCCAGCTGTAAAAAATATTCAAAGAACGTGTAGACTTCAATTATATGCACGCCACATTGGGCGGGAGGTGTTGTATAGCTAGTTATCAGAATTTAAAAAAAAAAAAAAAACTTTTTATTTAGTCACTCTGTCCAAAAAATCACATGTAAAAATCTGTTGTCCTGTCTACCCTGAGCCCAAAAAGAAAAAAAATTCCATGTTTTTAAGTGTTATGTTCGTTGAGATACTTCGAAAATCGCTAAAAATGAGGAAATAATAGCATATGAAGCATAGAGTGAGCTTATCTGTTAGTTTACGTGGTTCTCTTTTTTTCAGTGTCTTTGAATTCAAATATCTTCGAATATTGTACAAAAACGTTGAATATTTTCTCGTTCATGGGAGGCAAAGCAACTCTCTATTTGGAACTTAGTGGGCAGAGATTAGCCCAATATAAAGTTAATTTTTTCATTCTAATTGCCTAGCTATACAATATCCCCTTACAATATGAACGACGTATCTGCACGTTCTTTGAATACTTTTTTGCAACTGTAAGTATACTTCTAGGATCAACGGTTCTCGAGTTATTCCAGGATATAAGGAATTTTGTCCATGAAAACATATATTTGATTCAAAGAAAGAGACTTTCAGGATATTAATACTGAGATTGCTAGAAGAATTTGTTTTTTTCTACCATGAAACGAACCCTGGCTCTCTTGCAATCCGGGCAAGAGACTACCGGGCCATATACCACTGAGACTTGATCATTTTTTTCCTCGCGTACAGTATCTTTCTCTCTCCCGTTCCTGCCCCCCTTGATGGGGGGCCAATGGTTAAAATTGGCAGCTGTCGAAAGAACCCGGGGTTAGTGTACATTTGTAAAGAAAGATACAGAAAAAGTATCTTTCACTCTACTTTTGACGCCCTATCGCTGAGTTAAGAGAGGCTGCTACTACTACTACTACACCAACTCTGGCCATATCGCTATACTGCAATTTACTGCCATTAACGAGATGGGCTGGAAATGAAGGCGTTGTCTATCGGTGGTCGCCTCAAGTTCGTTAGGGAAAATATCGTAGCTATATCCTTCCTCGGATTCGAACCCAGGACCGTGACAGCAACCTTCACGGTGATAGATGAGCATCTTACCACCATGCCACTAGGGCAACAAGCGCGACTACTGGCTCTACTCAGTGAAACACGCTAATGTGCGCGTTAAGAAGTTCCTTGGAATTGAACTTCTTTACTAATGTTTCTAATTGTCGCCATCTATGTTCTTGGGACTATACTAACAATAAATGAGTCAAATGAAGGAAATATAGAATTTGTGGGTCTCTTAATTCGCTGTGATGAGGATTTTTCGAAGGGAGCGACGGACTTGCATTTACTCGTCGGAGCTGCGATATCTCAGAAAACCAACTTCAGTCAGCCACGCCACCAATATGCCCCGTAGAAGGCATATAATATGCCTTCTGCGAGGACCGAAACCGGAACCTCGTGATATCCACACATAACTCCAGTCCTACAAATAACTGGAGGAAAACTTCGTGGCACGCGAATCGTTTCTGTTAATATTCCTTATTTATTTAGATTATCATAGTTGAAAATCAGCCGCATTGTTCAAAAATATTAACTCAATTTCAAGTTTTCCACTTTCAATTTGGAAGGTAGATTGCAGCACCGCTGGAACACATACAAACAGGACACAAGAAAAATCGATGCCAGCACTAAAACTCCCGCAGAACACTAAAAATACGAACTGAGACTGTTAGGTACACATGGACACTTCCGGCACAACGCAATCGATAGCGAATTGCATAAGGCGATAGACAGGAGTTGCGCCTGGTTTGAAAGAAAAAAAGAGGTAAAATGGTATAATTAATTGCCTTTTTATAGGATTACAAACGGCTGTTAAAGCACATTGTTATATTATTACAAAAAAATGATGTACTGTATATATACTGTTAAATTTATTTATTGACGGGATCTGTAGGAAGTGTTGAACACTTCTATTGGTTACTCCACCCATTTGTTCTCTGCCATGAATATTTTACGATAGCCTATTTTTCTTCTATGTAAGGTAAACTCTCTATGAAGGCAGGGTCGCCCTTACCAGACGTAGGGCCTGGTACAAAAACAATAGCGGGACTCCTCAGCCCCGATTTTTTTTCTTCCGAGAGGTGGAAGTTCGAAAATTGGAATCATGAAAATTCGGAATAACTGCGAGAAATAATTCCAGAATTTTGATGAAAATTTGGAATAAATGAAAGAAATACTTCATAAATCAAAGAAACACAATAAGGATTGATAAAATTTTTCAGAATTCCAGAATTTATGAAAGTTCAGAACAAATGAAAGAATCGGTTTCAGAACTGATGAAAATTCAGGAATTTCTTAAAAAAAAAACAATTCTAGGTATGGTGGAGATTCAGAAGTTATGAAAGAAATAATTCCAGAATTAATTTCTTTCTAGATGAAAATGCAGGAAATTCCAAAATTATTCATTTCTAGTTGAAAATGCAGAATTTCAGAATTTTGCAAATTCAGAATTTATGGTAGAAAATATTTTTACCGTAAACGCTGGGCCCCCAAAACGCGGTGCTCGATGCGACCACACCTGTTACATACCAGTAAGGGCACGCATATAAAGGGTTTCTTGATGAAGGGCCCGATTTTTTTCCTCCATGTATATGAACTCAAATTTATCAGAGCCCCTCCTTCAATATTCTATTGTTCTGAAGAAAACGGGAGTGATTCTCTTTGCGAGGTTTCACCGGAATTCGTTCAATTAAAATATCGAGTAATTTATTTGTTTTTCATCGAAGGTTCTCGAAGCGAGAGACTCGACCCATCGTCGACGCCACAGCTGGTTCCAGCCCCTTGCCCTCCTGGACATTTCCCATGCAACACTTCTGATTTCTGCGTAGAGCAAAGGAGGAATTGCGACCACAAGCAAGATTGCCCAGATGGATCTGACGAGTGGCATTGCGGTGAGTTCAGAGAGAGATAGAGTGAGAGAGCATTGATATTCATGTATTCATCCAGTTTCACCCCAGTTTTGTTGCATACATCAAGATTCACACGCGTGCGTACTCTCATACATAAACAACGATTTACACAGGCTCACATACGTACACGCTGTTCGTAATGGTTCTTCTCAATCTCTCGAATTTTCCATTTGGATTGATTTTTAGATTTCGAACCCCAATTGCTAACACATTTTTATGCATTTGTGTGCATTATGTACATTTCTTTCACCCATGCATAAAATTAATCAGTACTTTTTTATGTCCTACCGGCATCTTTTGCACTCAAACCGACTATGTTTTTAATCATGTCAGCAGTTTGTGTGTATCACGGCAGAAGATGGAAATGCGTAAAAAGACAGCGCTTTTGAAGTTATGTCTCTTATTCACTTTCTGATCGTAAAGACAGGGCCGAAGTCAAGCCTGGTCGGCCCATTACGTTCCAAGGTTGATAATAGGCAACTAGTGTAGCTACTTTTCACCATTAGCAATGATCGTCAAATGTTGAGGGCTGGAGGGTATTGCAAGGCTGGTCGAATACTTTCCAGTTTCCAACTGGAGCAGCCGCCTTTCTTCCCGATCTTCCAATCCTTCTGGCCACTCATTGGTGGAAGAACACCAACAATCGCAACACACGTTGGCGTATCATTTCCTTGGAGAGTGTTCTGGAAGTAAACATTTCCCAAGGAACATTGAATCAAGCTGGGTCGTGTAGCCAGATTTATACCGCTGCTGCTTCTTTCAGCATTTGGAAATGCTTCATCAAACAATTTACAAACCACTGGTCGGGATACATATGTCTAAGGCCCTCCTCACACGGGGAAACTAAAATCGAGCTCGAGTTGCTTCAACTTCAGAGTTGAGTTGACTAGAACGAGTCGAGTTGCCCGTTCTCCCTCACACGGCGCTACTAAAAAAATATTCAAAGCCCGGGAAACTGAGTAAAAACAGCACAGTCTATAGTTTTCCTTCTTATCTTCCGGTACTATCTTGTTAACCGGGTTAGGAAAAATCGAAACAAATAAATAAGAAAAATAATTTCTATTATATGTGAAATTGCTACAGAATTTCACAGCTCACAGGTAAATATACAAAATTTCATTATTTAAATTGATACCATTTTGAAATGACAATAAAATGGTAAAAATTAGATAATTTTTTAGTATAATTTCATTTCATTTGGGAAAAAAATCGTCTGTTTTTCCCTCTATAAATGTGCCTTTCAGTACCTATATATGTTGGATTTAATATATTTTTATTGTTCATTAGTTAAAATATTGGCACGCAGAATTTGAAGTAGTTTCAGGAGATGAAACGACGAAAGCTGGTTCCCAGAGGCAAAAAATAAACTATAGGCAAAACTAGAGACAAACAACACATGAATTGTTGTTTATGTTTCAGGGAATGATTATCCCCGAATACTCGCACACACAGATGTGCGTGTACGTGACCTAGATTACAGACATTCCAAGCAAGGGGGAAAATCAGGGACCATCCCTATGGAACACGTGCTTGTTTAGGTACATGTAAAAGTAGACAGTATTTTGAAATTTTCTGCAGGTTCTTACCCAGGGCCGTCTTAAGAGCAACATGGGGGGCTCCCAGCCATGTATTTTTTTTTCTGAGAACCTACTTGGCAAATTCATTTGGTTATTCCTGAAATTTTTTACCAGATATAATTTTTGTGCTGCTTCATCTTCTTTTGAAATCGCCCCCGCGGGGGAGTGCCCGGGTGGGCCCATGCGTTTACCACGGACCTGCCATCTAGGGGATCAGGGGGCTATTGCCCCCCGGCTTTCAAAAATACACTATAAATAGTATATATGCGTACATACAGTGAGTATATGTTCTTTGCCCCCCCCCCCCGAAAAAAGTTGAAATGACAGTCCTGGTTTACCATTTCATTCAGTGGCGTCAGAGCCAGGGGTGCAAGCTCAAGCACCCACGGTAATTTGTGGCATGGATCCGAGCACCCCAGAATTAATTAAGAAATTAAACTTTCCGATATAAAACTAAAGACGAGCACCCACAGTTTCGAAACAATTCCGACGCCCCTGATTTCATTATAATTTCAATATAATATCAGTTTAAATAAAGAAATCGTGTATTTACCTGTGAACTGAAATTCTGAAGAAATTTCATTATATCCTTTCAACTGATAATTTATTATATATATACTCTGGATTGTTTTTCAATATAAGTCCAAACTCGCATGAAGAAAATATGAAGGAATGCCAAAGGCAGTTTCTCTAGTTTCTTCAACAAAAGTTGGCGGTGACTAGCATGTCAGTCGCCAAGTGACCGAGTTGCGTTCGATATTTCGTCGCCATGACGCTAATTTCCTCGTGTGAGGGCGTCTAGAGCGATATACGTACTGGTCTTCGGGAGACGGTTTCTCTTATCAGTTGCCGAACTTTAGTTTCCCCGTGTGAGGAGGGCCTAAGTCGTAGTCAGTGGCTGGATACATAATTATGTCAATGGTGGTCAATGGTGGGATACAACGTGTGATCAATGGTAGAATACATGTGTGTTAGCCGTAGTTAGTGGCGTTTTACATGTTTCACAGTCGCAATCAGTGGTGGGATACATATATCCTAGTTATATATGGGAGGGGGGGGGGAAATACACACATATATATATATATATATATGCTAGTCGTAGTTATAAGGGGGATTCATGCGTCCCAGTCTTAGTCAGTGATGGGCGATAACCGCCCCGGTAGTAGTCAGTGGTTAAATAAACATATCGCGGTCGTAGTCATTGGTTGGATACATAAGCACCATAAATTGTCAAAGGGGTTAAACCTGCGAGCAAGCCTAAGACAAAGAAAACTGAAACCTGGTATTCTATACAAAGGGCGTGGTAATTTTAAGAGCTTCGAAGCGTAGACGTTGGTTGAAATTGTCAGTAGACGATTGAGCAGCCTGCTATGCAGGTCTATTCGTAACCAGATCAGCTAAAGAGTTGAAAATCCATAGAGATATATTCTCGGGAATAAAGGAAGTTTACAAAAAAAAAAAAAAAAAATTAATAAACTGCATTCAGTAGAAAGTGCGTAATAAAACTATCACGCGTTGAAGTGTCACTCATACTTTCAGAAAATATTCTGGAATACTGTATTCTTTTTCCCGCACAATCTCAACAAGAATCATTTGATCGTGAGGAGTAAAGGGTAGTGGGAATAATGGAAAAGAACAATGCCATTAAAAATGGCATGAGATTCTCTATCTTCTAATTTTCTTCTTCCCCCCACTATCCTCGCAATGATCGCCATTTCGGCTATTTCTCTTTGCTTTGACGCTATTTCGTTCGTTCCGCAGAGGATCACAGCAGAAAAGACTTCTGGAATAGGATGTTCCCGAAACGTCCAGACGAAGACAGGGAAAAGAAAATATCCCATTGTGGTGAGCATAATCATTCCACAAAGGAAACTTGCATTGCAATGATTCATATTACGTGCAATATAATATGACGGATCGGACTTATTTTCCTTCTCAATCTTGCAGAACTCAAAGACCCTCCAGAGAGATGTCGTTGCTCAAACGTCAGTTTGTTCTGCGATCACAAAGGATTCACCGAAATCCCAAGGAATCTGCCAAAAGAGCTTTCGGAGTTGTAAGTATCACTTTAATGATTGTCAGTGTTGGACAGTCATTTCGTATATTTGGGTATATATCAAATATACTCAGGCTTTACTCGATCCACCCTAATAGGACGTGTGAGAGTAAGTCCATATTAAATATACGGGGTGACCCATTACTCTACCACTATAATGAGAGGAGGGAATGATAGTACACTTCAAGACAAATAATTTTTGTAGAGTAATCTATGGTCGCAAAGTACTTTAATGTTCAGCGCACGTTAACACGGAATTTTAAACACTGGTACAGAACAAGGTCCTAAATGAGGGGTGGCCAACCCGCGGCACACGTGTCACAAGTGGCACACAACGGTGTTTGAAGTGGCACGCGAACGATTTTCAAATATTAAAGAGATCATATACCGTTTTTCAGTCAAAAAAATTCTCTCCAACTTTTTAAACAACCATTTTCTTATGAATGCGGGCCTTTTAGGCTGCCAAACCTATATTTAGTATGGTAGGCACTGTTAAAATAACAATTATTTGACGATTTTCTATTCAATGCGTTTCTATTCGGTTTTTCATCTTTGGGAATAGCTGCCCGAAGAGGAAAGACAAAGATGGGCGAGATTAAGGGAATAAGCTAGTTGTGGAGTATTGGAATGTGATGATCTGGAACTGGTGACTGGTGATCTGAAACTAGGAGGGACCTACGAGTCCTTAAAAGTCTGCATTATTCGGTAAGACGCAAGCGACCAGATCTTTGGAAGGCCAAGTCAAGGGTGGTCCATGTCCATCACGATAACACGATGGCTCACTGGTCCCTCCTGGTGTCAGATTACCTGTCAAAATATCACACATACACACACAAAAACAGATATTTCTAAACCAACTTATTCCCACGAAATTGCCCAATGTGACGTTTTGCGCCGATAAAGAATTTGCTCAAGGGGCAACAATTCTCAAGTTCCGAAGAGGTGCAGCGACGAAGACGCCGGAGGATGGGGTTAAAAAAAGTCTTGTACAATCCGCATTTACATCTTTGTATGAACAATGGAAAAATGCATTGCAAAATGTAGTTACTTTAAAGGAAACCCCCAAATAAACGTGTTCTACCAGCACTCATTCTTCCGTAATGAAATAAGTTCTGGAACTCTTTGAACGCAGTTGTACGATCTACGAGCATGATTAGAACTTAAGATAAAAACATTGACTGCCTCGCAGCATTTCATCATATGAAGCATATATTTCTTTTTTGAACGAATTGAACTTAACATAAAGCGATTAATTAATGACAACAGAGGGAATTAATATGATAAACATGACCATGGTCTGCAGCAACAGCCATAAAATAGACTGAAACAACAACGACGAGATCTCATCTTTTCTAGGATGGAAATTCTTCTTGCCTCGGTAAATACGAAGCGTAATTACATTTCTGAGGGGAAAAACCAAACAAAAATTAATTAAACGGAAAAAACACCACAGGAAAGCAATTTTTTAGACTACCCGGAAGTGTTGATTGGGTATCTGTAATTGCATGAATGGCACACAAGAGCATGAAACTCTGCTTGACTTTATATATCTGATGTTCGTAAATTAATGTTCACCATTGCATAAGTCAGCTCATATTCATTAGCAAAAACTGAAGTCAGGGTACAATGGTGTAAACAGCATTATTGGCAGGGCCGCAACTAGTGGGAAGCAGGCGGGTCTGGTGACCCTGACTCCAGGAGATCCGGCGGACCCAGAGGATTTGGGAGCGGGAGGGACACATTCACACTTCCGGCACTACTCAATCGGTAGAAAAATTGCCTGTGGTGATAGACCGGAGTCATGCTCGGTTTGAATGAATGAATGAATGGTCTGCTCGTAAAAAAGTTTGTCTATCACTTGGTTCATTCCATCCATCCATTTACAATGAATGCAAGGGGACATGGGTTCGATTCCCGGAGGAGACAAATAAATTTTCTTTTCAAATATTAGTTTCGGCATAACAATCCAGAAAATTCAATTTCTCAATTACATTCAAAGTATACATTGCACACAGCTACCTCACGACATTTGGCCAGTCGTGGCCCAGCATTAGAAGTTCAGCCTCCTAGTGAGCCTATCGGCCTTATTCACCCATACAGTTTAAACTACAATCGCGGGTGAAAGGATTGAAGATCGAAACGGATTGAGGATTTTAACCAATCCGTGTCGATCGCTAATCTTTTAACCTGCGATTGTAGTTTTCAACTCTGTCGGTGAATACGGCCATATACGACGCAACATTTTCATTCTCTCGAGCGGGCCAAAAAGCAAAGAGAAAATTTTTTGGCGTTCTGGACATATATCAGACATCGATTCATAATTGGAATTTTCATGCTTAGAAATGAAGTGGCGGGATGCGTTTTACACTTTGGAGACTGCCACTGTTTCATTCAAATGAGTGGCAATGGTTTATCCTTCGCAACTTTGACAAAAATAATAAGTTGATTGAATAATTTTACACACATTTCTTGCATACGTGTTCCACTTTTTTGCATATGCAAAATCAATATATATTTAAAATTTCGCAGCTAAATTTTCTGTATGCAAAGAAAGGAACATACTTTTAAATGAATTTTTTTGAAAACACAAATTCTAACAAAGTTGACACGTTTAAAAAGATGTACGATAAACATATTTTGAGATAAATCGATAAGCTATCGATACTTAGATAACCATAACCTTTTACGGGCAGTGAGAGATACTATTACATATTTAGCTTCAATTATTAGTTTTTCTTCCGTGATATATGCTTCTATATTGGGTTGCTGTACTTTAGTTATATTCGACATCCATATTTTTTACAGAAATCATTTTCAGCCACCTCGTTGGGCAATTTGCTTGTTGTGGCCTTTGTGTTTGTATTTGTATTTGTATAACCAAAATCCAAACGTGTACTTTTCATTTCCGAAACGCACGAAGGAAATAAAGAAACAACATCATTTCTTTAAGTGTAATAGCGTTTTGCGAATAGTTCCATCCCTATCTACTACGTATACATACGCCTACGATAGAAGGAAAACAAGCTTTTTCTGTCACAAAAATAGGAAATACGAAATTTTTGTCATGTTCTCTCATACACAAGGGAGAATAGTTTCACTCTCAAAGGAAATTACTCCCAGTGTGTTTCTTTTTTCATATAATGCATCCCTTCTCGAGTAAACTAAAATGGCAAACGTCAAGTGTAAATCGTTTTTTCACCTTTCTGTTTTTCTCCCACTGCACCGAAAATTAGATTGGCACCAAAAATGAATTATCAATGACCGAGTGGAGGAACATTTGCGCGCAAATAAGTAACTAAAGGAGCAGACACTCTTGAAAAAGCACACCAAAAAAAAAAAAAGCCCGAAGTTATAACGTTGTTCGAGTTCGTGGAATGTACGAGAGCAGGAACTGAAAATATGAATCATGCAAGAAAGTTCGCGTCGAATTTCTTTGCCTTTGCTTTGACATTTACATATTTCCTTCCGCAATTTGCGATCGCATTCAAAGAGGTCCTAATGTACGGTTCTGGGATTCTTTAATATTTCCCACCTTCTAGGATTTCAGAAAATTTACACGGTACGAAGGAAGAAAAATTTATAGAATACATTCGAGTATGTGTATGAGGTTTCTTTGTGAATTTTCAAGTTCTGTGCTTGCGACTTCGTTTCAGCGAGAAACTTCGTATTGCTGCGGACGCATTAAAGATGTGTGCTTTTTAATATAGACCTGGTGTGAAAATATTACCTAAACTAGAGTATGTGAGTACCTTCTTTAAATATTTCGACAATTTCTTGCCGTCCTCACAACTTGTTGTTTTCAGGGAGTATAAGAGTTGAAGGAATCGGTGTATTTGAATTCTGTTTGCAAAAAATTTTTATTTACGAAGGAGGATTTTTTTTTCTTGTGCAAAAAAGTAAGTTTGAATTTCGGTTGCCAGAGGGTGCTAGAGTGCTAGGGCAGAAGTGATTGGAGCTCGTTTGTGTTCGGAACGTTGGTGAAATTTCAGTCGGGAATTCGTGATGAGGTAGAACAATTTCATCAATAGCGATTTATCCACCAATGCCAACATCGCAGTGGAAACAAAACTTATGTAAGCTCCAGTAACAGGAAAATTCAGAAATGGGTTTTTAATCGTACACCCCGCCTTTTGTAGGACTCTGATTTGCCTATTTCCAGTGATCTGCTTTCATGCAGTGCCCTCTTTCAAGGAAAATTTGAATTTTTTTTTTTCTGTAAAAAAAAATTCCCCCACCCCATGAGAATATTTCTTTCGCGAACCGCGATCAAATATACCAATTCCTTCAATTTTTTTACGAATTTTTTAATGATTTAAGAATTTATGGGACACCCTCTAGGTTCAAATACAGTCGATTCCAGTTTTAACGAATACCGATATAGCGAAAGTCTCGTTTCAACGAAAACATTTCTAATCCCCCAGATAAGTTTACATAGGAACGATGTAAAAACTCGGAATTCCTTTATAACGAAATTTCGTTATAAAGTAGTGATTTCTCTCCGGTCTCTTGGAGTTTGTTATAACGGGATTCAACAATTGAAAATCCAATTTTACAAAACTCTGCTTACTGTACTCCGTTTATATTGGATGTGAATAAGCGAAAAAAATATTTTGTAAAAATAATAATTTGCAAAATTATTATTTGTAATTGCGTGATACCCGAAACACATAAATTACAAAACCACTCATTCGAACATTTTTAACTTTTTAATCATGAAGTTAGATGGCAGCACGTCTGGACACAGCAATAATTACGTTTCCGTACTTCCCACATCGCCAGTATTTAAGTGGCGAATGACTAAAACGAAGATCGATGTGAAGTTTAGTCCTGGGGAACTTTTGCACTAAAACTGAGAGGGCGATTTTATCAACAGTCCTCATCTCCGAATAATGTAGAGAAACAGTGGGAATTTGTTTTCGTTGAGTAGAGCGGGGAAAGTATGTTGTGCGCCACTTTACTTAATACTCAAATAAATTTTCATAGTGCGTGGGATCTTAAAAGACACTCTCCCGTTGCCACGCATTTTCCGCTCCAAAAACGAAACTAAAATTCTCGCATCTTGAAATCAATCACCATTTGCCGGCCATTCTCAGATTTCACAGGAACAAGCGCGGAATTATTCATGAAATATTTTTCGCTTCCTATTCTGAATAATTTATACATCAACGTAGGAAAAAGAAAAATTTCCAAATTTATGAGGCGTCTTTAAGAAAGAACATAAGCACCTGTTATAGAAATGAGAAGGAAAAAAATAAGAAGAAAATTACCAGAGAAAAGATTTGATTGTCCCTTTTCTCGGTCAATATTTACTGGCATTTTTCTTTCTTTCTTTCTTGTGGAAGCTGCCACGGAATATAAATCTCTGAAAGCTCCACGTGAGAGGCACCCCCGTCAGCTTGTTACTTTTTCGCTGTGATGTTTGGAGGATACTTATATTCTTAGTGGAAAAATATAAGAAACCAGAAGAGTAAAAAAAACTGTCTCTTTTAGGGAAAAAGAACTTCGATACTCAAGAGAAAGAAGAGGTAGAAAAGCTCTGATGTGACGTAGCCGTCAGTTAAGCTTTTCAGGAAAAATGCGCCTAAAGAATAAGAATGAAGGGAATTCTCAGGGAAAAATAGCGAGATTCATAGATATAGGAAAATGATATACGAAAAAGGAGGATCGACAGCGTTTGGGTTTCACAATTTTTAATAGAAATCGGGAAAAATAATGGTTATCTTAGAGACTAATTATTTGATGGAAATAGTAGATAAACGGTGGTTTTTACTAGTGAATTTCGGGACAAAATTTGTAATTAATAATGGTTGGGTCAGGCTTTAAACTCGTTAAACGTGGAAAAATATTGCAGACCATAGTTTTTGGAGACCAAAGCGGGATATTCTATTAATAAATTGGTATATTTTAGTCCTTTTGTATTAAAATTGATAGAGAAATTTCATGAACAGACTTCCAGCTTTAAATATGTAATATAGAGGAGAAGTGAACATTTGTTTTTGTTGAGTAGGGCGGGAAAATTATGTTGTGCGCGCATTTTACTTAATACTGAAATAAATTTTCATAGTGCGCGAGATCATAAAAAAGACTCTCGTGTTGCCACGCATTTTGAAATCAATCACCTTTGCGGGCCATTCTCACATTTCACAAGAACAACAGCGGAATTATTACACATTATATTACATGAAATATTTTTTGCTTCCTATTTTGAATAATTTATACGTCGACGTAGGAAAAAATATATTGAAAATTTATGAGTCGTCTGTAAGAAGGAACACAAGCACCTGCTATAGCAATAAGAAAATTATATGTATCGTAAGATGAAGCAAAAAGTTTGCCCCTTTTCTTGGTCAATATTTACTGGCTTTTTCTTCTTTTTTTTTCCGGGAGCTGCCATGGAATTTAAATCTCTAAAAGCTTCACGTGAGGGGATTATGACATTGAGGATTTTGATGTCCCGGGATCCAAACATTTTTGGAGTCCCCCCCCCCCCCCTCAATCCAATGTTATGTACTTGGAAGCATAAAAAAACATATATTAGTTTACATAATTTACAGGGATGCTGAAAAATATCAGTAAGAAATTATAAACTCCAAAAGATGCAATTCATACACCGAAGTGAAAACCAACACAAAAATTAATGAAAATTTGAAACGAATCTATGAATTTCTGACCCAATGCAAATATGAAACTAATGAGAGAAATAATTAGGGAACTAATGGAAATATATTTGAACCTAATGAATGAAATAAAATTAAAAATTAATAAGAGAAACGATCCAGAATTAATGACAATTTTGAATTTATGAAAGTTCAAACTTAATTAGCAAAATAGTTCCAAATTTGAGACGCCACAGCCCATGAAAAAGCCCCACGTTTGGTAAGGGTGGCCCTGAGATGAACACGATTCGATATATACCTCACCATTGAAAATCTTGTGCAACGTTACGTAGAGACCTTGTAGCCATATATTTGTAAACCTTTCATGCAAAAGTTTTAGACGATTTACTTCATAATTCGCTGAAGCATTGCGCATCTTTCATTACGTAAGTTACTTATTTATCCATGCGCCCTTGATATGTTTTTCCTTTTTGGTCCAAATTTTTTTTACTCAGGTGTATATGGAAGTTTCAATTTCGGTTAGGTTATTCTATACCTAGAATAATCTAACAATTAATCACAAATTATAGCATTTGATTGTAGAAGAAAAATAGATATTCACAGTTGAGAAAATACCACTGACGTTTATCTAATTGATAACTTCATTTCTACTAGTAAAAGAAATTTCTTTGACATTCTTAGACACTCCATATGACGTGAGAAAAATGCCAAAATACACATAAATGCGACCATGAGAAAATGAAAACCTCAAGCAAAACTCACAAGCAAAAGTCAAAAATGATCTTTTTCGAGGAGAGATTCAGACGATTCGCTTTCTCAGCACGATAAGATTCTTCTTTTCTACTTTTGTATGTCTCTCTACGAGGAATATTGTTTGAGCAACACTCCATATCGCACCATTATGAAAACATGAAATTTTTCGCTGGACGAAGTCGCGGTTTATTGGCTGGATCCGTCACCTGACAAATATTCCTATAACAGAAATAGAAAAAGAAAAGCAATGGCAAACAGTTTTTCCTATTTGTTCTCACTTATTATTTTATCTCTTTCTTCGCGTTTTCTTCTGGGAGCTGCTGTCAAACAGCTTATGAACAGGAACCAACGCTTCAAAGAAGATCTAGGATTTCAGCGGGGTTTTTTTTTTTATCTTCAGCGTAATCCTTCATAAATTCTTTTCAAAGTTTCGCTAGAGAAACCAGATACTACGCACTTGGCAATAAAAATAAACTTTTCTGTGTCTTCATTACTTTAAAGCCTTAAATCTTCAATCTTTTTTTTCTCGAGTTAAGAAAACTGTCTATGCCTGACACCTTTAACCTGTTGCCCATGAGGGACTTGGTGCTTTAAGAGCACTAGATGCTTGTTTCCGAGTTTGTTTCACTTGGTATAAAATTGGGGCATGTTGTTAAAAAAAAGACAATTAAAATTATGGTAAAGAACGGCCACGTCCTTCATAAACAAAACAGCATCCAATGTCGCAATTACAGTCGCCCCGCTTGATTGGATAAAATTCTGTGGCACAAAAATTTCTCCTATAGAGACGATGTGATAATTTCAACAACATTTTCCTGCTTAACCGAATATTACTCTTTACACGTTACGTATTAATATGTATCAACACCACTATACACATAATATTTTGATTGAAACATTTGACGTAAATGGAAAAATACGTTTAAGTTACTAAGGTTTAAAAAATACATTTGAGAGTAGGTTCTGGCCTTCAAGTATTCAACACGTAAATTTAACTATTTAATTTTTGTTTTCTGTTGAGGCAATAGAGGACGCTAACTATCCTCATGAAAAGTAAAAATCTAAGGTATTGTAATAATCACAGTACCTTAGATTTTTACTTTTGAATCCAATCAAGCGGGCCGACTGTATTTGGCTACTTGACCAGCTGATGCAAACATGCACTCCTCCTTAATATTGAACGTCCGGGCTAAGGAGCACACAAGGTGAACTCAATTGATTCTTAACCTTTTGTGTTTTGGAACACTTTTTTGTCACAAAATACTTTTGCTCAAATAAGACGAAAGCCAGGACCCTTTTACAGCATAATATGCAGCTCGTAATACTGTAAAAACAATAAGTTCACCCAAGGAAACAGATATTTTCTGGAATTATGCCGCGGTGAACTCGGAAAATCATCTAGTCTCCGCCGGGAGTCGGACCCAGATCCTCTTGCAAACAGGACAAACAGTCTACCATGTTGCTGCTACACGTTGAAGTGCGTGTAGATGGTAGCATGTTGCCCGGTTTGCAAGAGGGCCTGAGTTCAAGTCCCGGTGGAGCCCAGATGACTTTTTTTCCGAGTTACTTTGGCGTATTCAGGAAATATTTGTTTCATTGATATCGTAGGCTGAGGAAAAAAAAGTCACCTATGTCTCAATAAGTTGACTGTTTTCTCCTCCAAGCTGATGTTTTCCCCTAAAAGATTCCCAAGGATTTCCAAGGGGTCCATAGAGCATAGACCTCTTCTTAACCCTTCAATTGGCAAGCAACAAAATAACTAGAGAAGAAAATTTTTCATGGGTCATATTTATTTAGTAAATGAGGTTCCCCGAATGCTATTACACGACAAAAAAAATTATTGTTGATATTTAAAAAAACATAGAATGTTTAACTTCAGGGAAGACGTATTTATGTGGCTTACATAGGTGTAAACAGTTTAAAAACGTCATTTATTGTTTGCCAACTTACTTTTCTATCATGTTGAAGAATGCACAGAAATAATCTCCGCCACACATGGCATTTCCCTCCAAAATGCAAGGGTCAAAAATCGTTCTTGCTCGGCTAGTTAAGAAATAGGTGACGTGTACATTTGCGCCGTTCTGCCGGTAATTATAGAAACATAATGAACATCTCAAATCTAAAAGTCAAATGCTTAGGAGTTGTTTAAAAGCATCCATTTCGAGCTGAAATGAGCTCAAAAATATAAAATGCCTTCACTCTAAGCAAAACTCGTTTTGCTTTTGAGACCAACACGACCAAATAAAGGGTTAATAACCACCACTCACATAATGCTAGACCATTCTTCATGTGTTCAGTAGATGCTGATATCCATTTTGCTACATTTATTTATTAAAATACTGCAGATTATAGGATTTATCTCTTCTCTCTGAGTCGATAAGATACTCGCCTGAAGTACTAAAGGATGGTTTTTAGATTTTATGCGAGTTCGATACCCGATTCGTCCCTGTCGGAATCTTTCCTCACTCATAGATTAAACAGAAATGGAGGCAACATGGTCATAGAAAAAGATTGGTACCGCAAGAAGTTCCAAACCAATGGGTTAGTGCATCAACCTCTCAGTTAGTCTAGGGGAGAAAAGCAAAGTGTCGAACGCTGAAGTTCGACACTTTTACGATAAATTGTAGACGATAAATTTGCTACGATAAATTGTAGATCCCGGGCCTCGTGTGTGTGAATAAAATGACTGTGGGGTGAGTGTTCAAAAATAATAATAAAAAACTCTTCCTTTCATCTATTGTTGTGCATTTTTTTTATTATTTCTTTTTCAAATTTGATAGAATGGAAGTCGTGAATTTTCGATACATACTCATAAATATTTATTCATTTTCTTCGAAATGTTTATATTATCTTGTAATTTTTTTTTGCAGGGATATGTCAGGTAACAGAATACGCGAATTGCAGATCACCGATTTTCCTCATCTGGAATCCCTCAGCACACTGTAAGTGCGAAGTCATACTAATTTTAATAAACAAATAAGTAATATTTTAATTATGTTAGTTTCATAACTCCTAATAATGAATTATTTCCAATAAATGTACAGTCGAACTTGGTTAATTCGAAGCACAAGGGGGACAGCAGAAAAACTCAAACTATTCAATTCATCCAATTTAAGACAAGTATATTTTCACTAAAAACTCAAAAACTGTTGATAACTATAAAAATGTATTGAATGCTGCTACTTATTATTTCAGTTTCCTCGTTGCTGCAACTAGTGCTAGTTTGTGATGAAAGTTTACGTTTTATACAATTTCATTTGTGAATTAAAAATTTTTATTTGCTTCTTTTCTATGCTCTCGAACATTTTTCAAAATCTTTGTGTTTTTGGAACATGAAAGATGCTATTTCAGAGCTTCAACAACCTTATTTTTTCTATAACATGTCCGTAGCTTCTGAAAGCCTTTGAATAGGGGCTTTTTTAGGTTCGTTTTCACCGTCTTCATGAGACTATTCAATGAGACTTTATTTGGTACTTCACCAATGTCCGCATCCATAAATCCGCCAGTTTTTTTGAGTTAAATTATTGGTATTTGGACATGGTTAAAAATGTTGCTAAGTTACATTGGTATTCTAAAATGAACGAGCATTAATGCTAGAGAGCAACGACTCCCCAACAGACTCTAAAATTTTACCAGACAAGTGACTGGGTCCAACACTCCAGCTTAAAAACATTTCGTCTGGGTAAAAATGATTGCTCGCATACAGACAAAATTTCGTATTTGCTGAGTAGTAGCATTTGCATCAGCACTTGCAATGCTTGCTGCAAATGCTGAGTAGTAGCAAGGTGTTGGCAGGTGCTGATGAAGTCATCCAAGATTCAGTAAAACTCCAGCTTCCCACGGAAACACATAAGTCAATGTGTTTGGAACTGATAACGAAAGCATCGCTTAATTAATTTGCAGCAACAAGGAAAAAGAAAATTGAGATTTGGTGAATTGTAATTTTTTTTAATGCTTTCATGCTACATTTTAGAAAAGATCAGTATATCACTGAATAAAGAAAAAAAAACAAAACAAAAACAAAAGTTATCCAGGAATTCAGAGAAAAAAATAATTTTGCAAATGGCATATCTGAATAAAACTTCGAATTGTCCAAAATACAGGGTGTTTCAAAAAGAATCATCCGATTAAAAAAAATCATAAATATTCAGCTTTTGATCCGTTTTGATCGTATAATGTATGTGTAGTAAGAGGGAAATCTCGAGTTTCACGCAGTTGCCAACAGGCAGCGCTAACGCTCTTCCTTCGGCTCCACTTCAGTGATTGTCAAGATTGGCTTTTCCCACAGTTAGAAACCGATTCGGATGACCTCATTTTCCAGCAGGACGGGTCACCACCACACTGGAGCTTGGGCGTTCGATAATTTTTTAACAATCGCATTCCTAAACAATGGATCGGCCGTACGGGACCTAACGATTCAGTTAAACGTCACTGGCCTTCACGATCGTCGGACCTCACAGTGTGCGATTTCTTCTTGCGGGGGTTTACAAAAGACCACGTTTATGTGCCTCGCCTTCCAGATATATTAGCCGAACTGAAGATACGCGTAACAGCAGCAGTGGATACGAACATTCTCGCAAAAGTTTGGGACGAATTTGACTACCGTTTTAATATATGAATCCCATATTGAAGTGGATATATTGAGCACCTTTAATTTGGTTTGTAGAAAAACTTTATGATTAGAGCCGTGTAATATAAAATTAATCTTAAGTGTCCATGTTCAATATTTTTCGTAACAAATGCAGTTCAAATCGGGTGATTTTTTTTAAAAAAACCGGAATTATGAAAAAAGATCGAATTAAACAGGTAATTTTTTTAACATTAAATTGAATAGGAGTTTCAAGGAAAATTCCCAAAATTCGAATAATGAAAAAAATAATTCTAAATAAGTGCTAATGAGCCAAGTTCGCTTGTCCCTACGTTTATACATAGAGGCCCCAAAAAGGTTTAAATTTTGGATGGATAGTATATCTGTCACAATCAATGTAACTTGCATAGGTTTCGGCTGATAATTTTTTGTACAAATAAGTAAATATTTTTTCATTAAAATAATATTCTGAAATTGTAATTACACTGTATTCATAAGAAAAGTGGAATTTACGTAAGAGGGGTTTCCCTTGAATTTTGGAATCAATACAATTGTTGGAAGTGGCCGTTATTGAGTGAACTACATACGTTCTGTAGTGTTGCCTGTGCGACAATTGCACACGTTTAGATATTTTCTCACAGCGTATCCAATGTAGCTGACTTCCTGAAATGAAAGTGCGACTTTCATTTCAAAGTACCACATACCGTATATTCCTGCATAAAATTCGTGGATTGCGTAAAGTGTATATAATTGAAGTTTAACTGTTCTGAGCTGTTTACAGCTATCATCAGAGAATTCAGGAACGTCTTAATAAAAAGATGGGCAAATTTTAGAAGCCCCTAATGATGATTATGATTTCTTTATCGATTAATAAAACTTTGACATGCAGATCGATAGACCTTCTTCTCTCAAAGTAGCGAAATTTGCATCTGTTCTGAATACTTGTACGCAGGAAATTATTTTAAATACAAATCCAGAGGTTATATAGGGGACTAGGGGCCGTGGTAGAGAGAAGTCACTTCGTCAACCAATTCGTTGCCGAGTTAGCGTTTATCCAGATACGACATATCTCAAGGCAGTGAGTTGGCGAGTCATCTTGCACTCAAATCCGATATTAAGCGTCCCGACATCCCCGAAGGGTCACCTAGGGTGATTCGAAGGAACGCGGGATGAAGATGAGCTTGTTGTGCGGTGAGGCGGGTTGATACGCGAAGTGCGCCACCGCCTCCGCACGATCAGCGAGCCGTCATATCAAAATAAAAACAAAATTGTTAATTTATCATTGATTAACCCTGGCCTTTGATGATAAATTGCCAAACATAACAGCCGCAAAAACACGTTATTTGAAGGGGGAAAAAAATCACCTCTTCTCATTTTACGCATGCGCGTTCATATATGTTCATTGGTCCCGTGAGTTCCTCGTTTCCGAAACATTTTAGCAACTGCGCATCGAATCGTTCTCTTTTGCATATTCGGTGCTATTTTGGCATCGTTTAAGGGGAAATCATTCAAAGGATATACTATAATAAAAACGAATTGGTGACAAAAACTGTTTAATGCCAAAAAAGCATGCTATCAACCCTAACGAATTCTCATTTGTTTCTGCCTACAACCACGGGCGACTAGACATTTCATTCCAGTAATTGTTCAGTAGACTTTGCTACAACTGCATGAATCAGCTTTTCAGGACGTGCCAAATCAGTTTTTTTTTTAGAAACTCTCTGAGAGAATCGGTACATGCACAGAATAGCTCTGAATTATTATCGTTACTACCCATTACACACACGTCATGAACTATAAATTTCGTTTTGATTTTCCCCGCGAAAAAGAAAATAAAAAAACCTCGAACATATGTTGTACAAATTTTGGCCACTTATGCATATATATTTATGAATTTTCACTAAAAATTTCTTTCGAATGAATAAATTTCGTTTATTTGTTTCAGAATCCTAATCTCATCGGAAATTAAACGATTGTCTGCTGGAGCGTTTCGGAATCTCGTCAACCTGAAGCAATTGTGAGTAGATGCTAAAATTGGATAAAATATAACCATTCATTTGTATTAAGGTTACTGTTTCATGAGAATTACTCAATAAGTTGATATTTGAGGAATGTGATAATAATGAAAATATGGTGATCAATTTATTTTTAAATAATCAAGGATCAAATATTCCGGTCCGCAGAATTTTCATTTGCGCTTAAATAAGACCATAAACAAGTTCATCAAATTTTATTTCTTAATACAGTCCACGCAGCTTGATGTGATCACATCTGGCGCTTCACAATCTGCACCTGCTGATTTCTTTGGGGCTCGCTTCGCAGTCGCTTGTTCGGAATTATGAGACGACTTTTTTGAATTAGATTTAATTTCTTCAAATATAAAGCATGCGAGCTACATACATGTGCGACTTGTTACCACGATGTTTTGAACGTAACTGTTGCCATCTTACAAAACAGTAATAATGAGAATAAACGATAAAAAAGGAAGAAAACAAAAATAAAACGATCCCCGATCGTCCATACTCCCGCCTCAAAAAGGTGACAGTCAATAATCCACTGGCAAACGACATAGATGATTCACGGAACGTTTGTATAAACCATTCACAGTCTTGATTTCCACAACTCTGACCTTTCCGTCGTCACCTGGAAAGACTTGGGTCACTCGAGCCAAGTGCCACTTGAGGGGAGGTGTGTCTTCCTTCAAGATAACGAGATCGCCGACTGCTATGTTTGACGTTTCCCGTTTCCACTTCATCCTTGGTTGAAGACTGGTCAAATATTCCCTGGACCATCGATTCCAGAAATCCTTTTGCAATTTTTGTATCTTGGCCCATTTGGCTTGTAGACTTCCCGATGCTTCACCATCACCTTCGGGTACAGCAGTCATTGGAGTACCGATGAGAAAATGTCCAGGAGTCAAAGCTTGCAGCTCGTTTGGATCTTGGCCGAGTTGAGTTAGGGGTCTTAAATTCATGCAAGCTTCAATCTGGACAGTCAGAGTAGTTAACTCCTCATAAGTGAGAGCACTTCCCTTGCACGTTTTCAACAGATGACGCTTTAAACATTTGATGTTGGATTCCCACAGTCCACCAAAGTGAGGTGATAACGGAGGAATGAAGTGCCAATTGATTTTTTCTTCAGAGATAACTTTCTGTACATCTTGAGATTTACAGAAATCGAACTGCACCTTTAAATAATTGGCAGCCCCCTTGAAGTTGGTTGCATTGTCCGAATACATATCTGTCGGCTTCCCTCTTCTGGATATGAATCTTCTAAATGCTGCAAGGAAAGCTGCAGTACTTAGCTCTGACACTATTTCAATGTGAATTGCCTTTGTTGTGAAGCATACGAACAACGCTAAGTATGACTTGAGTCGAACCTTCGACCTCTTCAATATCGGCTTCGTTGTAATCGGTCCGGCAAAGTCTACACCAGTTCTTTGGAACGGTCTGCAGGGCAAGACTCTGTGTGCGGGTAAATTACCCAACATTGACGTCTCAGGTCGTGCCTTGAATCTGTAACAGGTTACGCACCTGTTGAGTATTTTTCTTACGGTGCTTCTACCTGACGTAATCCAGAATTGCCGTCGAATCATTGACAGAACCAGTTCAGCTCCAGCATGAAGGTATTTGAGATGGAAATGTTCCACTATCAGGGATGTCAGATGATGATTTTTGGGCAGGAGCAATGGATGCTTGGCACTTGTACTAAGATCCGAATGTTTCAATCTACCACCCACTCGTATCAAACTCCTTGAATCGATGAATGGACTTAGTGACAAGAATTTGTTTGTGGGTGGAAGGGGATTTCCCTTATCAAGAAAACTGTGTTCGTCCTTGAACTCTGAGTTCTGCACGATCCGAACTAATGCTAGAGTAGCATCATTTAATTCAGCAGCACTTAGTGAACCAACGATTTTGTTCTTGGATTTACAATTGTGGATGAAACGAAGACTCCAAGCAGCAACACGTTGAAGTTTAACAAACGATGAATACTTGCTGATCACACTCCATTCTTCCACGATTTCGTGAGATTGGGTTGCATTCACCGACTTCTTTAATTCCGATTCATCCTCCATCAACTGGTCTGAAGGGTCGGAATTGGATGGTATCACCAAGCCACTTTCCCTTAACCAATCTGGCCCTCTCCACCACAAGAAATTTTCTCTCAGCTGTGACGGTGGTAACCCCCTGGAGGCACAATCAGCTGGGTTCTCCTTGCCGGGAACGTGATGCCATTGATTTGGATCACTTGATACGTGAATCTGTTTCACTCGGTTCGCGACGAATGTCCTCCACCTAGTGGGATCGGATTTTATCCAATGAAGTACAACCTTCGAGTCAGCCCACAGAATTGTGTTGTTGATTTTCAAATTCAAAGCTCCATTCACTCGTTCGGATAGTTTAGCCAGCAACACTGCTCCACACAGTTCCAGACGTGGTATGGTTGTAGATTTCAATGGGGCAACCTTTGTCTTTGCACATATCAAGGCTACATTCACTGCATCATCTCAAGTGCTGTAGACAACAGTACTTGACTTGATTTTGCTTTGGAAACATTGAAAGTGCTCGACACGGCTGCTTCTTCACTCGTAGGTATTACGACAGGAGGCTGTACCTTGAATTCATGCAAGAGAGTATGGTGCTTTCCTTTACAACACTGGCAGCGGGTTGTAAACAAACATTTTGCAGCTGAGTGATTATTCCTCAAGCAATTGAAGCATAGCTTATTTAACTTCACGAAAATCCACCTGTCGTTGAATGTCATGGATTTAAATTTGCTACAATCACTGAGCTTATGATCTTGTTTACACACTATACACAACACATTAGCTTGTTTACGAGTAGCACAGGAAAAAGCAAGTCTAGAATTGCCTTTCGACTCTTCCCTCGGTCTGGGACCATCTTGGACAGACTTAGACACCTGGCCTGTTTTTTCAAGGAAAGCTATGAATTCATCATACTCGGGATAATCTTGACCTTGACTTAGTTCCCACTGCTTGATTAGATTATCATCCAATTTTTGTTTTAGAAAGTACACCAACAGTACATTCGAGAGACCACTTACTTCAAGTCCCAAGCACTGTAGATTTCGTATTGCCTCGTTCGCCGTGTCCAGCAGTTCCAAGATGTTTCTTGAATTCACGATTTTCACTTGTTTCAGCTGGAAGATCTTGGCGGCGCACTGTGCATACGCGAGTTCACGCTTGTTGTCATATCTCGACTTCAAAGAATCCCACGCTTGAGAATAACTCGCACTCGTAATCGCAAATCCCGACACTAATCTCGCCGCTTCACCTTTCAGGGCCGCCTTCAGATACTGGAACTTCTGGACATCTGATAAGTTGGGGTTGTTGCCTATAGGACCCTCGAAGATTTCCTTGAAGCTCAGCCAACCTCCGAACTCGCCCTTGAACTCCGGTAACTCGAACGTTGGCAGCTTGAGATTATTGTCCTTCGACTGAGATTTTTCACTGGGCTGGCTGAAACTATCTTCAGCCATAAACACCGAACTTGTCATTTCGCGAATTTTTCGTCTCAGCTCTACGTAGCCGTCATACTCCACTTCACCGAGTGATTCATTCGATTTCGCGATATCGCGGTAGCACCTCTCTAGATTCTGATTCAAGTTTTTTAGCTCGCGCTTGAATTCCCGTAGCAAATACACGTCATTGGATTCTAAAATGGCTGACACCTCTTCCTCCGCCGTTCGAATTTCCTTCGTCCAGAGCTTGAATTCTGAGAGCATATCACTAGATTTTGATTTCGGCATATTGGAGAACGATTTAATTCGAACAGAAACGCCACTGAAAAGAGTTTAGTTCACTCACCGATAACGCTCGATTATTTTTGGTTGACTAAGTTTCCTTTCCTATCACCGAGCTGTCCGGCTTCCAAATCGAAACAAGTACACACGAAGAGCCTCCGGCTTCTCGACGGACCATTTATCATGGCGCTTCACAATCTGCACCTGCTGATTTCTTTGGGGCTCGCTTCGCAGTCGCTTGTTCGGAATTATGAGACGACTTTTTTGAATTAGATTTAATTTCTTCAAATATAAAGCATGCGAGCTACATACATGTGCGACTTGTTACCACGATGTTTTGAACGTAACTGTTGCCATCTTACAAAACAGTAATAATGAGAATAAACGATAAAAAAGGAAGAAAACAAAAATAAAACGATCCCCGATCGTCCAACATCCACACTCGGCGTGTTTCTGATAATAAGAATCAAATACTTACTATATCCGAAAGAAATCCTGTTTTCAAGAACGATGACCACACATACTGTTTGATCGATACCCGTTTGGTAAAACGGGACAACTTTGTTTTTTTTATTCCGCAGTTGCAAAATGTTCAAAATCATCCGATTTTTTTTTTACTTCATTCTAAAACGGAACTATATACAGGGTGTTGCATCGAAGTGGCGACAAACTTAGAGGGGGAGATATTAGGCATCAATAGAAACAAAAATTGTCATAGAACATGATGTCGCAAACCACGTTTAGTCGGTGAAAATCGCAAAAATACTTATGAAGGGTGCGACGTCGAGTGGGACGAAAAGTCCTATAATAAGCAGAAAATGCATTTATTTGACAGCATGATTAATTTATTTTACTTTTTTAT
Source organism: Pholcus phalangioides (assembly GCF_987345545.1). Taxonomy (NCBI): domain Eukaryota; kingdom Metazoa; phylum Arthropoda; class Arachnida; order Araneae; family Pholcidae; genus Pholcus; species Pholcus phalangioides. Next base: position 12,700,483 of record NW_028301628.1, read on the forward strand.
CCTTATTTTTTGTAATTATATTATTATACTTTATTTTGTGCACCACAGACTGTGTTGTAATCATGCTGTCAGACAAATGTTTGTTTCTACTTATTTTATTGGACATTTTGTCCCACTCGACGTCACACCCTTCATAAGTATTTTTGTGATTTTCACCGACTAAACGTGGTTTGCGACATCATGTTCTATGACAATTTTTGTTTCTCTTGATGCCTAATATCTCCCGCCTCTGAGTTTGTCACCACTTCGTGGCATCAGCCTGTATAAGCTGAAATCCTACATTATTTTTATTCGGCCATTGTGAGGAGTTGGATTGGAACTGTGTAATGCATATCACGATTTTTTTTACACTTCACTTTTTTTTTAATGTGCAGAATACGTTTCACAGATTCCTTGAGAAAATCTCTCGGAAAAGAAATTTGAATCTGGTACCGATAGAAGCTGATCAAGAACCGAAGTAAAGGATTTTTTTTTTCATACGTTTGCCTTTATTATGGGAAGGTCATTGCAAAAGCAGCTCCACGCGTATGGATCACAGTGAATACCATGGAATGATTACGATATTAAGTACGGAAATGTTTGTCAACAAGGGAGTGTGGGAGAGAACACCTTCTATCCTCCTACATAGTCCTGCAGCCTGATAACGATGACTTAATGGGGGGGGGGGAAAGTTTGGTTAAACCTTAGCTTCAGAATGAAAAAAAAAGCTTTCGACGAATAAGGTAACATTATCCGAACTCTATAAACGCATTTTTTCCCATGTTATGATATTGTTCCATTCCGTTTTTTTTCAAAAGCGATAACAATAACCAAATGATAACAATATTTTTCTGTGATTCTAAAAAGCGGCGTTGGCTGCAGTATTATTATTAAGTTTCTGGGGTGGCACATGCAGGTATTTTCGTATTAGAAAATGACGAAATCACCAAAAATGACAAGATGTAGCCTGTCGAACATTTCCCAAAAATTACTACTTAATATTGAAACAAAAATATTTTTAAGGAAACAGTAATTTTCCGGATATTATGCTGAGGTGAGCTCGGAAAGAAAAGTCATCACGTCTCCGTGATGACTCGAACCCAGGCCCTCTTGCATACCGGGCAAGCATGCTACCATCTACACCACTGGAGACACATGAATCTGCCTTCCTAATTTCACGCACTGTGTCGTGAGGCGCTGAAGTAGAGGCATTAGTAGCCTCTCTTAACTTCAGGAAATGGCCCCCGGGTGGGACGGTTTAGAGAGATATAGATGGCTTTATTTCTCAGCCAGAGATATCAAGGAAACAGTAATTTTCCGGATATTATGCTGAGGTGAGCTCGGAAAGAAAAGTCATCACGTCTCCGCCGGGACTCGAACCCAGGCCCTCTTGCATAAAAAATATTTTTGTTTTAATTTATTAATTAAAACAAAAAAAAATTGATAAATTAAACAGATTCTTTCTCAGTATTAGAACTGTGAGATGCTTTCCATACTTACCAATTAAGCTAACTGATACACTATGAGGGCCGGCTCGGTACGAGTTCGAGGGCCCGACCGAGCCCAAACACTTTAGGGGGGGGGGACCCCTTGATTTCATATATTTCAAGAGGGAAAAGTCGGCTTCCAAAATGCACACAAACTTGGAGTTTGGAGAAACGCTCAAAGACACTTGAATGAAAAAAACCATTGAGTAAAGAAGAGAATTATTGCGTAAGAAATAATTTCAGAATTATTGTAAAGAATAATTTTAAGAATAAGTGGAAGTAACTTCGGAATTATCAAAAGAAACAAAACATTTATTGAAGTAATTATGAAATTAATTAATTTCACGAGAGAAATAATTTCATAATTATTGAAAAAATAATTTCATAATTATTGAAAAAATAATAATTTCCCATTTATTTAAAGAAATGCAGTAATTTCCTTATTAGTGGAAGAAGTTATTGAATCATTACTTTTAAATGATAATTAATGAAAAATATTTCCTGGACAACGAAAGAAATAATTTCAGATCCAGTGAGAGAAATTATTCCAGAATATTGAAAGAATGAATTCCACAACTATTAAAAGAACTATTTCATCAAACAATTGCCGCCCGGCAGTCGAGTGGTTAGGGAGCTAGCCTCTCAATGTGCAGGTCTGGGTTCGGGCGTGGAGGTTTACTAACACTAATAAATTCCCTGGGAATACGTGAGGATCACGTTATCATTAATTAAAAAAACAACAATTATCAGAATTGCTGAAAGAAATAATTTTAGAAATAATGATAATTCCAAATTAATAAAAGATATGAATCCTATATATATCTAAAGAGCCCAGCTCATGGGCGTCGGAAAGTGTTTGAGACCCGTGGTGCTCGTCTTCAGCGTCATATAGGGGAGATTATAATTTCTGAATTTATTTTATGGAGGTGCTCGAGCACCCACAGCTACCCCTGGCTCCAACGCCACTGACCTTGCTTGATTCGGGGCCAGTAGGTCCAATCGTCAAGATTCCGTCATACATTATGACGTCCTTTATGAATAATGTATATGTGGGCGCGGGAAGGGGGTGTGGTGTTGTAGTAGTAGTAGTAGGTAGGGCCTCCAAAAAAAATGGCTCGGGGGATCCGTGATGTTCTTAAGTCAGCCACCTCGTTGGGCAATTTGCCTGTTGTGGCGTTGTATTTGTATTTGTACATATAGTGTAAATAATTAGATCAACACTGCAAAATATGACATTTTGTAGATAATATTTAATCAAATAATCATAATTAACTGCATTTAGTAACATATACCAGTATATACCAGTATACGAGTATAAAAATTAGAGTAGGTAATATATGCATTATGACGAATGTTAAAAGAATAGCATTAATTATAGCTTAATGACGTCCTAACAGGCTGATGAAGTGACATTCTGTCACTGCCCTGTTTTAAATGCCCTTCTGTTTTTTATTTCCCCTCCTGCCTGCTTAAGCTTTCTTTTCCTCCTAGATTAATACCCGTATAACCCGATGTGGTAAATATTAAACTGTAAGTAGTTTAAAAAATAATATACAACCATGGTGAGAAAAACACACTACTAGTCCAGGATGTCTTAGAAATGACTCAGGGGTATGCACTGTTTGCCAATTTCAGTCGGAACCCACAGGCCACTATCTCATATATATTTAGGAACATTCTTACTATTATAATCAAATCGATTTCAGTTTTAATACTTTTTTATTGTCAAGAACTGAAGGCGTTACACGCTTTGCGAGTATTACGGTGTGATTTTACTAGGCGCAAACATCAACTGTTAAAAGTTCGTAGCAAACTTGATAATTCCATTTATATTATTGCTCAAATAATATTTACTAATATCATATTGTATTGTTTCTTTTTATTTGGCACATAAATCGAAAACCGATCACCAATCGCAACAGTTGCGTTTTTTATTTGATAGATGGCAAAATGGGGTTCTAGTTTAATGATATTTCTCAATATAATAAATACATCCTGTGCTGTATAGTAATTTCTAAAAGGCATGTTTTGGCAGATGAAATTCAATTTTCACCGCTCTCTTGGTTGCGAACAAAAGTAACTATGAAACCATTTCTTCATGGTTAATAAGTTTTTAAAATATAACTTTAGGGTTTGAGAATGACTTGGAATGTTCCTGTGTACATAGATTTTTCTTGCTACGGAGAAAAAAAATTCCCTACATTGTATAAGGTAGCATGTTATTTTTTGTCATTCCGCACAGATATAAAAATTCTGTGCTCCGAGAAACATCAGGTCTGTGCAGGTGAAATTGAAGAGAATTCGCCCACTATCATGCGAAATAAAATTTTTTTTTCCAGCTTAGCAGGATTTTTTAAGTCGGCAGGGGTTCCAATGCGTATTATTAATTATTTGTTATTTACGTCCTGAATATACGAGAGAAAGCGTTGAAGTAGGGTTACCAGAAATTGCTAAACTTGGACATCAGGACGCATGCGAAAGCGGGTTGGGACCCCAAATTTGGTTCGCAGGGGCTTCCGAGATGATCAGGACTAATCCACCTACAGACATCGGTTCTTAACCTATGGATCGCGACCAAAACTTGGGTCGGAGAGGTCATACAAATCCACTTACAGTCCCGTCATGAATGCAATTTTTTGCACCACTGGTTACCCTGATTTCGAAAGAAAAAAAAAAGATTCATTGGTCGGGAAGTTGATGGTGTTATTGATTTTGGTTCGCGGTTAAAAAAAGGGTTCGAAACGCAGGCTTAAATTCAAAATTCGATTTTCGTTTCTTGAAGATATAACGCAGGGGTTTTGCGTTTCCAATTTATTCAAGTGAAGTGCAAAATGAAATGATTTTTTGAAGTGTTTTTATTAATAGAAGAAATTATTTTCCTCACAGATATTTGACAAGCAACAAAATATCATCATTGGAGAACGGAACCTTTGCGTCAAACAAACACTTGAAACATCTGTAAGTGTGAAAAAATACCGTACTCACCCCATATCAGCAGGCATGCCGGGAAACAGCGGGGGAGACCAAAATGCCGGGCATACCCGTACTTTCCGACGTATGCCGGGAAATCGGAGTCACAGATTCAGTGGAAAATTTCTCGAAAAACTTCATTCTGAAAATCCATTTCCCGTCATGCAGGGAACGGAACCAAACGTTCAAAAAGCTGGTGGCCCTCGAGTTTCACAGCATGTCGGCTAATGCATGGGAATACGGTATATGTTTTTTCTGGATTTTGAAATCAATATTTCAAGTTGACATGTAAACTTACGATGAAAATTATCATTGCACAAATAGTTTTGTTTAAGAGGATGGATGTCATATTTCAAAAATACAGCAACCCAATTAAAAATGCAATTACAAACAATATAAATACATGATGAAATATTATACAATGCCCATAAAGAATATATATATATATATACTTATGGTTGTCCGATTCTAAGTACGGACAGATTGTCTATTTACCCCAAAATGTTTATCGTATTTCTTTTTAAACGAAATTTGATAAAATATCAAGCATACGCCATAGTTAATTTATTATGAAAATAACCATGATATATTTGTTCCAGTGAATGTGATAAATTGGTTACAACGCATAATAATTGGTTAATATGCATAATTGCCAATAGTATCGTTAAGTTTGATGAATTTCACTTTTACCGGCGATTATGCATAACACCAAGTGTCGTTGGCAAATTTGATGAATGTTAAAAAAAATATCGCTTTTACCGATGATTGTACATAGTACCCTAGTTAATTTGTGAGTTTGGTTAAGTGTGAAAGTAATTTTCCATACAACTCATTGCCCAAATGAGTCTCTGTAAAATGTTTGATGAATATACTCGAACCCCAGTATAACGAACTCCTATTTAATGAGTTTCACGCTTTCACGATTTTTTTCCGAATCCCGTTCCTTTGCGAATCTGTTGAATGGGAACTTGTAAAAATTCATTAAATCGAAGAATTTGTTAAATGGGAGTTCATTATAAAATTTATTAAACGAAAAACCATTATATCGGTGTATCATCGTAAAAATTTAAATAAAAGTTCGTTATATCGGGATGCAATCGTAAAATTTGTTTAATTGGAGATCATCATATCGGGTGCGATCAAAATATTTGTTAAATTGGGAGTCTTATATTAATATATATCAGGATCTGATTTCAGAATTTGTCAAATAGGAGCTAATAATGGAAGGCATTTCGGGGATGTTTGAAAATATTCGTTGAAACAGAGTTCTTTACATCAGGATCAGACTCTATCTCACAAGTACAATAGGGGTAAGACCAAAGATAGTTGTCACGCTTTTTGCATTTCAATTAATTTCGGGCATGCAATTCAAACCAGTCCAAATGTTTGATGCATCTACATCAAATTTTTATTTTCTATTTTTGCGATCGCAAAAAAAATCACTCTTTCCACGAACTAGAACTTTAAAAAAAATTATTGTCGACTGTGACAACCCCAGCTCCATGTACGGGGCAAATTGTCACAGACTACGTTGTCTCACAACATTAATTAGGCATTAACTCGATAGTAAACATTTGAAACGGTAGAACTAATTAAGCTTTATACAATTGATCATGGATGCTCTTGGCCAACTCTATTTTATTATCATTGTACCCATCAAAATGGGGAAAAAAAAGTTGAAATAACTGATCACACTTAAGTTTATATAGTTTTTTATTAAGTATCTTTATTTTTTTAAGTATCCCCCTTCTCTTGCTGGTTACACACGAAAAGTATGAATTTTGATAACAATTTTTTTTTTGAACTGCAATTTGTTTGAATTTTACTCATGGCCGCTTTTGAATAGTAATTTTGACTATTGTGACAATCATTGCCACTTGTACGCAGTGGCATCTTAACAAAAAGTGTGCGCGTGTGTGTGGGGGGGGGCGGGGGTAAAACGGGTCCCCGTACCGCACAGAGTGAAATAATCACAGTCCTCCAAATTATTAAGAATTTTGATTGAAACACATATAAACATATTGAATAAATAAATTCAAGGGGCTTCAAAAAAAGAGCTCTTGCCCCAGACTCGCTTTTGGAATCAACGCTGAGGGCATTTTTATATATTCTCTTTCAGAATATTTATATTATATCTGAAATTATAATTTCTCAAGGCTCAGTTGAAATACAGTTAATGAATTCGGTATAATATGGTACTATTCTTTTGTTAGTTTACCTTACTTGGTTGATTTCTTTTAATATCTATGTATAATGGTAAGTTGTCTCATGAGACAACTAACCCCGTTTCGTCTAAGATGTTGTCTCCGACAACAATTTTTTTTGTTATCAAAGAACTAGTTAAACAAACTGTACATTAAGGGCAGTGGGCACCATCTATGCTCTGAGAAATAATGCGTGGGGCAACTTATCGGCGCGACAGAGTCGAGCCCCAGTCCCCCTTACGGTCATCCAAATAATGAATCTTATCACGGCAATAGGACCTATTTTTCATATTCACCAATACGAAATGGTGATTATGCATATTAGCCGGCTAATATGACGAATTTCGTGCGATTTATCATGTTCACAAACGAAGCTTGGATAATATACATATTCGCTAGCAAAAGTGATAATTTTTTTAATATTCATTGAATTTAAAATAACGACGTGTGAGCATAAATTTAAAGAAAATTCATCAAGTTTACCAAAATAGTCGATTATGAGTAATAACCGGATTCATGGCATTTATTTACTTAACATATTAACGACACGTTCACGTGGGGGGAATGTATTCTTGAAGAAGATTCATTCCGTATTTAAGTAATCCAACGGAATATACGTATACTTAAGTATTTTTTTCTGTTTTCCGTCCCTCCAGCGATTGGTTGGTTAACGGAACGATGCACAGCGGACAGATGAACATGGTTCGTTTTTCTGACGTGCAAGTTATTTTGTGTCTATGTTCGTCCGCTAATGCGTCAGAGAGAAATAGTAAGAAGTGAATGGGGCAAAGCTCTATGTTTATCTCATTCACATCTATTTTGAGTCCTATACTTAATGTTTTGACTGGGTACGTAAATGCAACCATACACGCGTAGGGTGAAGGTATTTCTTTGAGACAAATACAGGATCACTAATTGTTTATGGTAATTTTAATTTAGTAAAACTTTTTCCCAAAGAGTTTTCCTTACGTATTTCATTCATGTTATCGTTTTTATGAATTTTTTTTCCGAAAAAGTTAGCTATTAAAACTTTGGCATGTAATGGGTTAACCCCTTGGCCGCAGAGATAGACGAAGAAATGATTCTCTCAAAACGGTAGTGTTAAAAAAAATTCCCCTTCTTTCAGTTGTCTTTTGGGAAAGATAGATGACATTGAATATCACATACTTAGCAAATACAGTGAAATCTATCTTTCATGTTTTTAACCAATCAGCAACGGCGCAGTTGACTTCCGAAATCGGAAACCAGCGTACACTATTTCCGTACCCTAAGACGGGGTGCAGACAGCATGAGATGAAAACCCGTCTTCGACGAAATCAAAAATTAGTCCCTTCATTGATTAATGCTTTGCAAAACGAAAAACTTGTCTGAAATGTAATATAATTTCATTCTCTTGACGTTCCGCTTCGTATAGGTGTCACTATACAGGGTGCATAGGTAACAGGACGTATGACACTTTACCTGCACGTTGATCCTATAGGCATACTTTCAATTAGAAAAAGTATCCAATTGGAATGTGAGTACGTGTGTGTAGTGAACCGTGGTAATTTAAGAAAGCCTTTTGAGCATTTTTTAAATTGGAATACGAAGGACGGTTGAAGAGATAAAAACAGTATTAGAGCTTACAAGGCATCCTGTATTTACATATTATTTGCATAGTCACATGAAAAATAAATAAATAAGAATGAAACACAATTTTATTCTTTTTATCTGTCTTTATTACAGTAACAGATTTTTTTTCATTCGATCGGTAATATTGGCAAATTAGTATTAATTATAAATATTTAAAAGCGAAAGAACGTGATATGGAAATTTATGAATGTGTTTGTTTCATGTGTTTATATAGAGTGTTGTCGCACAACGATTTGACATCTATTTCTACCGGAGCATTTTATGGACTCTTAAATCTGGAGGAATTGTGAGTATAAAATATGAAAACAATATATACATTTATTCCATGTGGATTCGAAAAAACGTCTTCGAAGTTAACTAATTTTTCAATAATTAGTTTTTTTTGGTATTAACATTCACAATAAATACTATTATTTCTTATTCACTCGAACCGACACGCGTTATACGGGGTGGGCAAAAAGTCCGTAGACACTTTAAAAATGAATAAAAACCGGAATAATAACCTAAATAAGAAAAAGTTTGCAGGGTTAGCATCAATAGGTCACGGGAATTCCTTCAAGTCAGGAGAAAATAACTTAAAAAACAGCCAATAGGTGGCGCTGACGTATACAAGTCAAAGAAAAGAGAAGCAAATAACGAACAGAATGCCTCCAAATCGTTTATTACAGCACTATGTGTTCCACATGACCACCACCAACACAGGGATAACAGGGGAGTCACAAATTTAGCAACGGCAGAGTGCAGCAGGTCCACATACACGGTTTACAATGGTGAATTGATTATGGATTAGGAGCGTAAGTTCTTATAACCGTCTGATTTGCATATTTCCACCTAAGTCAATCGTACGAGCGCCACCTATCCGCTGTTTTTTGAGCTTCTACGGACTTTTTGCCCCCCCCCCCCCTGTATGTATTACTCTACCATTTACATCATTTTTATCTGTACAGATTCTATATTATTTTAAATAAGGATTAAGATTAATTATTATCTGACTATGTGGGTTAACATTTTATAATTATAATTTTCTTAGAATAATAACATATAATCGACTTGGTTCCCTCTCATCACACTCCTGGTCACATTGGCTCCGTGGGATTACGTAATGTGTCGTACTTTGACATTAAAAAATTCAACGTGTTAACGTCATACACAAATAAGTCACGTTTTCGCAGCTCAAGGACTGGTGTGGTTGACTTTTACTTCACTTCAGCCTCGTCGTCGGAAAATATTCGTCGCCGTGGGTTGCTGTGAGGGGTGAGTCTTCTGATTATGCCGATTTCATTTTTGTTGGGCAGTCAGTGCGCTTGAAAATGGGAAGTAAGAGTATGTCGAAACTGTGTTTTTGGCATGGGATTTCTTTTGCCAGCCATCGTGCGGCATGGGACAAGGTATCTAATGCTTATATTTCATTACTTGAATATGATATGAACGCACGTAGTGACGACGACGAGGCCCCTAACGAAACTAGTGTTAGACACGACCTAATAGTCGCCATACTAAAAACTCTCGACATGCATTCGTCCCGTACGAGACATGCAGAGATTAAATCGTCTTCAAGAGGCGCGTGCAGTGGTAACAATTCTTTCTGTGAACTTATTGAACTGGGCTTTAGGCTCACAAACTGTGAAGTTGATTATGACAAGTACGAAATTGAGGATGCTATGATATGGAAACTAGGTGAAGTGCTCGATGCCGAGGCATCATCTTGTGGTATATTTCGCAAAAACAGCCCTTCTCCCCGTCAATCATCTGATGACGATGCAAATAGCGTCAATGGAAAGGGAGGTCAGAAGAAAAAGAGAAATAAGAAGAAAAAGAAGAGAGATAATGGCCCGAAGGACATTATTTGTGAGCCCATTATTGTAGAAAGGTGTGAGGTGCCCCAGGGTACCCTGTGTAATGATGGTTCAAACGAATCCCCACTTGTTAGTGCCTACGCTGTGGCCAGCGCATCAAAGGTCGATTTGGCCAATGCTGTAACAGCCAGTAATGACGTAGTCGCTCCAGCCAATGGGCAAACAGCTACTTGTGACGTCATTGCTACAGCCAATCAGGACTCAACCAGCAATAAGACGCGCAGGAGCGATGTCACTAAAGCTATACTATCAACAATTACCGTAGGAAATGCGGGAAATACAGGACAAAATATCGGAAACTCTGGAAATAATTCAAAAAATGAAGAAATTGATGATCCAGACCCTGATAATCCTAATCAATGGAGAGAAGTCTCTCATAAGAAAGTTCGCATTCCCCCATTGACTCTTACCAAGTATGGGAACTGGATGGAATTGCTGCAAAAAATTAAAAGCACCTGCCAAGAGACTTTTTCGGCAAAAACAGCCGGTAAAAATATGATGTTGTTTTTGAACTGTGAAAATGACCACCGTGCGATTACAAAAATGTTCGATGCGAATAACATAAAGTATAGCACATACATGCTCCATTCAGATAAGACAATAAAAGTGGTTATCAAGGACTTAGAAAGAAACACCCCCTGTGAAGTGATCAAAGAGTCGCTGGAAGCCGAGGGCTTCGAAATCATAAATGTTGCTCAGTTAAAAAGCCATAGAGGACAGGGCCCTGACAGAATAGTAGTACCAATTCCGATTTGGCTAGTGGAAATGCCCCGAAAAAATCGGAGTAAGGAAATTTATAAGTTGACTTCTTTGAACTACATCAGAATTCGAGTTGAGATGTATAGAAAACGCCAGGGTGTGTTCCAGTGTTTCAATTGTCAGGCCTGGCGACATACATCGAAGTCATGTCATAATGATCCACGCTGTGTCAAGTGTCCAGGGGAACATCACTCCTCTGAATGCAGTCTGAAGCGGGGTGAGCAAGACCCGATATGCACCAACTGTGGAGGAAAACACAGTGCAAATTATAGAGGCTGTTTATCGTGCCCCACTAGCAAAGGCAGAATGGCCAGAAATGAAAACATGACAAGACGTCCAGATATACCAACAAACAGACCAAATATTGGTATGCATAATCGTGAAAATGATAGACAATCCGACAAGTTGAGACCAAGTCACAAATCTCAATATAAATCTCAAGATGACCATGATGATGACTGCTCAAGCGTCAGTTCAGCTAGAGGCTGGCCCAAAGGATGGAAGGGAAGGTTCAACGAACCTAAAAGGACTTCTACTGTACCAACGGCCGAGGCAGTGCCAACTCGTGATGACGAGAGTGCCGTGGTTCAGCGGGCTACCGACGAGATGGTGCCTTTTGCCAAAATACTGAGGTCCCCTCCTCGACGAAGTGAATCACCGGCAACAGCTGTTAGAGACGTGCGGGTCTCCAAAGCAGCTTCCAATAGCAGTAAAGTAAACTGCAATGTGGTGAAACCAACAGCTTCGAATCAACGATCTGACATGTGTGGTGGCAACCGTGTGGAAAAAGAACCCACGAAAATAGCAAATAACGATATCAATATGAACTCTAATAGCATAATTTTCCCGATTCAACAACTAATATCTATTACGAAGGACTGTTTTCTGAAAATCCTCAGAGCTACTTCAAACGAGGAGAAAATAGAAATCTTCTTCAACTGTTTTCTAACTGCAGCTGAACACTTATTTGCTTCAACACTCATAAATGTCTAGTACACCAAATGTTGTGTTGCATAACATGAAGATCATGGCTTGGAATGCCCAAAGCTTGGTCTCTAGCATGACTGAGTTCAGGGACATCCTTGACACTGAGGGTGTTCATTTGGCACTGGTGGGGGAAACTTGGCTTCGTCCTTATCACACTGCCAAAGTAGCAAATTATGACTGTATCAGACAGGATAGAAGCTTTGGTCCAGGAGGAGGAGTAGCTATATATGTAAAGCGACACATTAATTATGATATTATTCAGCTACCTCCCTCGACACAATGTGAGGTAATAGCAATAGAGATCTACGTAAACAATCAAAAAATTAGGAGAGGAGTGTGCTATAAACCTCCGAGAAATACTATAGACATTCCACTTTTTAACGAATTTTTCAATTGTCAGTACCCAGTGATAATGTGTGGCGACATGAATGCTAAATCCTTTCTGTGGAACTCGTACTCTACAAACACCCAAGGCAGGGTGCTCGAAAATTTTTGTATCAGAAAGAGCATTCAACCTTATGCGCCATACACTCCAACTCATTTTCCTGACCAGGCTGGCCAGTCACCAGATATTCTTGACATAGCGCTTGCTAAGAACCTTACATTTGGTATGTCGGTTCACGTTCAACCTGTCACGGATTCTGATCACAACCCTATATTTCTGGTAGCGGATTTCAATATTCCTTTTATATGTAAACCAAAGAAAATAGTGATATGGCCATTATTTAAGCGAAAGCTGGCCAGAATCACCTTGCCTTCCTTTACGGGTGGCAATATTGATCAAATTGAATCTGACTTATTGTTTCTCACAGAAACCATCACTAACTCTGCTAAGGAATCCACCCGAGATGCTCCCACTAATAATCCACTGGGTATTCCCCGCTGGATTAAGGAACGCATCAAATTAAAAAACAAATTTAGGAGGAAATGGCAAAGAACGTTAAATACGTACTACCAAGATAGATACAGATCTATAAAAAGAGAAGTATCTAGAGAAATCAAAGAATTTATGAGTGAGCGTTACTTCAGCTTTTTACGTGAGGCAAATTGTGCTGATGGCACGTTATACCAAGTGTATAAAACATGTAAGCCCACTTATTCGAGGATTCCTCCGATTGTCGGCACAAACAGAACAGTATATAGTGACAGTGATAAAGCGGAAGTATTTGCTGACACATATGAGAGACAGTTCTCTCCATGTGATAACACTCCTCCTCAGCTTATTGCCAGTGTTGACAGAGAAGTTCAAGTATTCTTTAGGGATATTCCCCCAGAACAACCCTCTGCTTTATTTCCTACGAACACTGAAGAAGTAACAAACATTATCAAAAACCTCAAAAAGAAAAAAGCACCTGGTCAGGACACCATCACCAACAACACTATCAAGAATCTCCCCGAAAATATGGTTCGCCAGCTGGTCAACATATTCAACGAATTACTTCGTACAAACCACTTTCCGGCAGAATGGAAACTCGCTAAAGTTAAGGTCATCCCCAAAGCTGGACATGACCTACACTATCCGCAGAATTGGCGCCCAATCTCACTTCTCAGTTCATTAGGGAAACTTTTTGAGAGAGTGGTAGCCATCAGACTACACAAATTTGTAGAGGACAATAACATTATCGGTCCAGAGCAGCACGGTTTCCGCAGCAAGCACTCGACCACCACTCAATTATTGCGGTTCGTAGAACGAATTCAAGAAGCCAAAATTTATAAAGACACTGCAGCAGTAGCCTTTTTCGATTTAAAGAAATCTTTTGATAAAGTTTGGCACAATGGCCTGCTGTTTAAGATGATTCGCATGGGAATGCCGTATAACATCATCAAATTTGTGAGCAATTATCTCGACTCGCGCTCTTTCCGAGTACAGATAAATGACTCAATATCTAATTCTAGACAGATTCGTTCATCAATAGCTCAGGGAAGTGTGTTAGGTCCTATCCTACACAATTTTCATATGAATGACTTCCCAGTTGCCCCTAAGGGTTTCACCGCTCTTTATGCCGACGATAGTGACCTTTGTTGCACAGATAGGGACCCTGGCAAGGCCCTTTCAAACTTGCAAGAAATGGTAAGATTGGTCGAGCGCTGGTGTGTGCGAACCCGTGTTGAACTGAATGCAGATAAAACCAAATTCATGTGGTTCACTAACAAGTCCTCATTACCACAACAAGCACACATAGAGGTACAAGGAGTTATAATCAACCCAGTCATTCACAATAAATATTTGGGGGTGATAATGGACAAGAGATTCAGTTTCTCCCGGCAGTGTGTTGATACCATCCGTAGGGCGACCGTGGCCTCGGTCATGCTCAACAGACTAAGCCACAGGCACTCAAGTCTTTCAATTCGAAATAAAATTATTCTGTATAAGATGGCAATTAGACCGATTCTTCTGTATGCTGCGCCTGTCTGGTTGTTCTCGAAGAAAATGAATATCATCGCTTTGGAGAGATTTCAGAACAAGACTCTGAGGAGATACACCGGACTACCTTGGTACGTTAGAAACGTTAATATCAGACGTGATTCCGGAGTGGCTGATGTAACGTCATATGCAAAGAAACTGGCAAAGAACTTATTTGATAAATTGAACGATTCTGAGTTTCCACACCTTGCGGAGATTTCATCATACGACAGTAGACACAAAGCACGATTAAAAAGACCAAAAAATTTTCTACACATGCCTCGACCTGTGTTGCCAGGTCTATGAAGATTTGAAAACTTTTGAAAAAAAACAAAACAAAAAAAAACCCCCTTGGGTCTCAGGTGAACCTACGTCTTCACCCACCTTATTAGAATCTAACTATCATTGCAAAGCGCACTACTGCACAGGAATTGGCAGAGTCATGATGAAGGGGGTTTGATGGATTATAACTAGCCATTGGAACCCCGTTTCACCAATTACGGTTTTCGGTTTCGGTTGGTTCCCTCTAAAGCTTCTAACAAAGTGCTCCACAATAAACTTCTACTTACACTCCGAAACCTTGTCCTATGTGCCAATTGCTTAAATGGGTGGAAGCCTTTCTTATCAACCGCAGCCAACTTTGTCTCCTTCAAGGGCCAGAACTCCCCATTTCTCCAAGTTAAGACTGGCACACCCTAGGGTTCGGTCGTCTCGGCATTATTATTATTTTTTAATATGAACGATCTTCCTAATTTCATCAATTGCCATATCAGACTCTTTGCAGACGATTGCGGCATCTACCAAACAGTGTACAACGAATCCGACCAAGCATCTCTCCAAAATAACCTCAACATTATATCGGAATTGGTTCTCGTCCTGGCTTAATTCTTCAAAAACAGTTTTTATGAAACTTACTCGCAAAAGACATCCTCTCGATTCTTCTCTTACTCTATCAATAATTCTCTAATATCAACGAGATTTCCTATTATAAAGAATATATTGTTGAATCAAATAGAAAAGAGTTCTGAAATCCACTAAAATAGGGAAGTAAGTATTTCAGAATATTTCTTGTATATATTATAAATAGTACCTAAAACATTAGCCACCTTATAATTGGCCAGTAGAATCTCTTATTTGATATAAAATTTGCATTTTGTTAGAATTTTTGTAATTAAAATTGAATTATAGCAATTGATGAAGATTGATTTTAGGTAGTACAAGAAATGTACATATTACAGGTGTATAATATTTTTAGTTAATAGTATGATATTAATTACTATGGAATGTTGTGTCTTTCATTTTTCATATATAGAGAACATATATTATTTTCTTTAGTGGTAAGAAAGTTAATTACTATATTATCTAAGTATATTTTATTTTCACATGTAGAAAGCATATGTATTTTTTGATTTGATAATTTATCATAGATTTTGATAATAAGAAAGTAAGGACAGATTTTGATTGAAAACATTGTCTAAGGGGGGGGGGGGAGAAGAAGAAGAAGAAGAAAAAAAAGGAAGAAAACAAAAAGCAACCATGACTGTTTAGGAATGATGCTACAATAATGATTGACCGATCCTGCGTAATGGCTGAAGGGCTCACTGGAAGGAGATTTTGAAAATCTGAGGGCTGCAATTACCTGGGGGAAAAAAAGAAAGGGGGGGGGGGTGGATGGGTAAAATTGAATAAGAATATAACATAAGGTCTAATTAAAACTTTTCACGTTAGTAGTGAAAACCCATGATGAAGGAGATGTAGATCTAAAATTTAAATATTATTTGATCTGGCGCTCTGTATCACTTGTTCACGGTTACGGTCACGGTCCCATTATAAATATCTGGGTGTAATTATTTCTGCCGAGCTCCGTTGGAACCTCCATGGTGATACGTCTTTCATATATAAGGGTCTCTAAAAACTCTTTTTTTCGTCGTCGAAACCTTAAAAACTCCACCCGTCACATCAGACATCTCTGCTTTCAAACCTATATCCTTCCTGTAATCTCATATGTCTGTGAAATCTGGAACCTCCATACTCTCTTCAATATAGACAAACTAAAATCTATTCAAAATAAATCCGCCTGCTTCATTTTAAACTGTTGGTCATCCTCCGTCTCCGTTACTGAACTTGAGCTCCAACTCAATATCCAAACACCTTACACCCGTAGACCTATCTCTCGATTAACTTTCCTTTTGAAAATCTTTCATGGCTATTTTCATATCGACACTTCCATTTTTTTAATTTCAGCTTCATACTTTTCTAATAGAATTAACCATTACCATAAAGTGAAACCCATCTTTGCATTCACTGATTGCTTCAAATTTAGTTTCTTTCCTCGAACAGTAACGAATTGGAACTATCTCCCACCAAACATTATTGATTGTACAACAATTTCCGATTGCCTTTGTAACATCAACCGTCTCTTCTGTCAAACTTCACCGCATTCCCTTGTATAGGCCTTGGCCAAGCAATATTGAATAAATAAATAAATAATTAACATTAATTATATATTATCTGATTACACGGATGAACTCTATTTACATTAAGGAGGGTTAATTGATTTAATGGAAATTGGGCAGAGACCCATTTATTCCCAATGGGTCGTTTACGACCAATGCCTAAATGCATTCTCTTTGAGACGAGCTAGTGCCAAATGGATCGTTTACGTCCCCTGCCAGATTTCTATGAAAATATATAAGATTTGTTTTTAAAAAACTAACAAATTTGTCACATTCTTGACATATGTGCAGAAAATGTATGGATTTATCTATTTTGCGGGAAAAAAAGTTTCGGTCACAGAAATTGGGGTAAAAAGTCAACAAATTTTGGCTTTCTTCCTTTTAAATATAACGTGATCCTCACGTGTTTCCAAGAAATCCATTTGATGTGGCCAGAGAAATTGTACGGAATACCGGAATGCAAATCGTACTTGATGAAGATTCAGATTTATTTTTTTTGACGCTACAAAGAAGAAATGAAGAAAAAAAACGCAATTCCAGCCGCAGGCTCTATTTGGCGTCACGTCAACAAAATACATAAAAAATAACTCGTCTAGATTATACGGCAGGAATTTATTTCTCACTTTAAAATGTAAAACGAACTACAAATGTTCGGCACATGCACCGAAATATGCTGCTAGTACTGCTATTTTACCGTACATGCGCTCTCTTCGTACACATTTTTCTGCGGATTTCCTAACGAGTTGGTAACATTCAGGAAAGTGTTGGAGTATGAGTGACCGTAATGCATTTATATTGTTAGAATTGTGCTTCTGGTTTCGAGTTCTTGCTGGTGATGCCACGTGTCTTCCATATTTCGAAACGGTAAATGCTTGAATTCTCCATATTTATGTAAGTATCATGTTTGTCTGCTTGCTCTCTGCTGAGAGACTTTTTCAAATGGGAGACGGGCTCGCGCGCATTCGCGCTCCACTGCCGTATGCAAGAACATCCTCCAGTCGCGGGAAAAAACCATTTACATTTGCCTACAGTAAGTCAGATTCAATAGCAGAGATTTCGCGGCGTGTGACATCTTTCAGCAAGAACGAGGTCAGTGGGCCAGCTGAAATTCAGGTTTTTGAACCAATCAGTAACTGTGTTTATTCCGAGAATCGAAAACAAGCGTGCACTATGTTCGTACCCTAAGGGTGCAAACCGAATCGCGGTAAATTTGATGATTTTTCACAATGTTTTAATGGTATGTATTTATGGGACAGTCAGTCTGTAAAAGAAAATAAAATTTTTATATGGCCACCTTATAAAAAAGAGAAAAAAAAGACTATCAGTAAATTTTGCGCCTTTTTTTATTGCATTGAATGAAATTTCAATACAGTATTCAATACAATCCCGTGAAATTTGGATGAATATTCGTCGAGATATATATCTGTGGTTAACTTTTTTTTAAACGTTTTCTCTCTCACTTAATTAACTTTAATTTCTTTTAAAGGTTCTTCTTTTCATCTCTTGATTTTTTATTCAAAAGTTACGGAGTGAATTTCTTTCACTGTGCAATGGAGAGAGAGGCGAAAATTTACAATTTTTGAGATTTTTTTTGATGAAATATAATGCGTATAACAATTCTTGTTTCTATTGCGCTGAGAGACGTATCATTCCACTCTCGCTATTGCCACCATCTCAGGACCATTTGCTGAACTTAGGAGAGGGAGTCCACTATGCCTCTACTTCAGCGTCTTACGCCAGTGTCTAAATAAGGAAATATTGTTTGCGTCTCCAGTGGTGTATATGGCTGCTGTAGTGGTCAAGTGGTCATAATGATGGACTCGCATCGCAAGAACCCGGGTTCGAACCTCACAGTGGTGGTCGGCTGAAGTTGGTTTTCCGGTGGTTCCCAAATTCAAGGCGTGAATGTGAGTCGATCTCCCCGTTAAAAAGTCTTGCCGCAGAGAACAACAGGCCTACAACAATATAATTTTTCTACCACTACACATAGTTAGAAAAATTGATGCCAGATGGCAGCTCTACGCATAATGGCAACCATTACACAGAATCACGTTAGGCCCACAACACATACGCGCACAGGTTCTATCATAGTCCCAAGTATTTTTCGACCACCTACTAAAATCTCTTTATTTAAGTGGCTATATCTTTATTGAGACAGAGCGGCGGGACATGATCTGGTTAAGAGGAAGAGCGGTGTATATAGATAGAGCGCAAGGGGACCGGGTTCGATTTGCGGCGGAGACAAGTTGTCATCTCTTTCCGAGTTCACCCGGCCAAGAAAAAAGAAAAAATTGTCTTTCTTTTACCTATTCGGCTAATAAACATCATGTCACTCTCGCTACTACCGCCGCCAGTGGGTGGGTGGGTGGTGGGGGGGGGTTCATTTGCTGAAGTTGAGACAAATTGACTTTTTACCCGAGTTCACCTCAGCAAAATTTTGGAGGTAATCGTAAAATGTTTATTCCTTTCGATAAAATAACCGATTCATAAAAAAATGTGAATGAAAATTAATCAACTTCTTTTTAATTCCCGTACTTGGTTGATAATTTGTTTGTTTCTGCTCAGAGATCTGAAGAACTGCAATCTTCGGAATATCGCAGTTGATTTATTCGACAGCCTGGTTTCACTCAGAGTACTGTAAGTATCAAGGTGAAATGAAAATTTTATGAAAATTTAGTTCTTTATTAATATTAAATAGTTCTTTATTAAATAATATTCTTTATTTAGTTCTTAATTACTCTTACTGAACTAAATTCTGTGAAAAAGACGAAAATTATTTTCGTTATAGCGTTTACTGCAATCGAAACACAACTGATCGATTAATTTTCCATTTCTTTAGGTGGTTGGACGGCAATCAGCTAGACATCCTTCCCAATCATATTTTCCAGAATCTAGTGGAACTTCAAATATTGTACGTATTATTTTAGTTTTGTAGGTAATACGTATAAATACGGACATCGAGGTGCAAATGCGAGCCGAGCTCCCCATTGAAAAGTCTCGCCACAGAGAGCAACAAGCATATAACGAACAATTATTCAATCCTTGCACTTCACTCATAGTTAGAAAAATTGATGGCAGATGGCAGCACTACACATAACAAGCATCGCGCGGAAACAAACTTCACGTTAGGTTCAGAACACGTACATGCACATTCCGGCATGCACCAATCCGTTAGGAATTCCGTAGAGGAATGTGTACGGTTAAGTAGTAGTAGCAACAATACGCGCAATAGATTAAATTGAACATTATGAAAAGGTAGAAGAACATTATCAATATGGAAATTTTTATTTGAAATTGGGTTCTACTTCACTTTTTCAACCATCAGTTTTCTCTCCATTGAATTGTAGTCACTATCTATCGATTATAATTGATAAGTTATGATTATTTTCTAAGTAAATTCAAAATAGAGATGACTTCTCTTTATTATGTTTCATTAGATCGCTATCTCGGAACAAGCTTCAAGTGGTAAATGCGCTATCGTTCGAAGGACTTGATAACTTGCGTAGCCTGTAAGTAACTATAAATGCATTAATTATTTCTTCTTCCGAACTAAGGATCATTTGCATATTATCGAGATGTTTTAATTGAAGTTTCCTTATTCAGAAACGTCTATGGGGACAAAAGATCGCCAAACTAAGGTAAAATACGTTTCACACCATAGTAAAGTTATGTTTTGCAGAATCACCGTATATATACACACGTATAAGAGCGGAGTTTTTTTTTGCCCAAAAACCCAGGAATTTCAGCGTTTGTCAAGAATTGAGAATAAAATTATCTATACTCGTAGAAATGTATTAGAAAAGAATTGGTTCTCTCTAAAATAAAGCGGTCTACTTCCATTCATTCAAATTCACGTTGGTCTCTCATATTCTGGAACTCATAGATAGCTTATTAATAACACACTCACACACAAACAATACAACAATACAAAAGCTATGTAATTAGTTGTATTAAGAGATGATATTTTTTTGAAATATACTGAGAAATTGAATTTCCTTTACGTTATGCCGCAAATAATATTTGGAAAGAAAAGTGATTTGTTCCCTTGCATACCGGGCAAGTGCGCTAGCCAATACACCAGAGACGCACTTTTCAATTCCATATAATACGCATTTTTAGCGTGAAGTGCTGAGTGAAGACATAGCAGCCTCCCTTAACACAGCAATTTTCGCCCCAGTTGGCTTAAATTGTGTATTAAGAGATGGTATTTTTCGGCACGAAATACAGTGCATAACATCCAGAACATTCAATTTGTCAGTATATGTAATTAATTAATTATCAAAACTGAAGTAGATCGCGCCACAATTCAAACGATTTGAATTTTTTAACTTGAGCATTCTCAGGATCAAAGGAAAAATAAATGGAATTTATTTGAGTAGATTCAAACTAAAAGGGAATTTTTGATCAGACTAATCGCAGAGAGAGAATGAAAGATGGAGGGAGGGCGATAGGAGGACAGGGAGGATGTTAGTTCAGCTAATTGTTTTCTTCTCTTTTCTGTTGTGCGTGTTCTTCTTTTCAACTCTGGGACTCCAACATACACAGAACTTTGACACATGCGTGGGAGATTAAATTGAATTGTAGCTAAACTTTTCAACGATTGCCATCATTGCTAATGATTTTATTGATTACAGGTCCCTCGCGAAAAACAGAATCGTCTCACTTGAAGAAGATTCATTTGGAAACATGAGCAATCTACTGAAACTGTGAGTCTAAATATTGTTTTTCATTGTCTCCATGTCTTAACCCTTTATTTGCTCTCAAGCCCACGCATGATTTTCTTATATTTCTTAAGCAAAGGCATTTATATTTCGAGCTTGTTACGGCATTGAGGCTTCTTTGCAACTCCAAAACGTTCGATGTTTACTTGTGAACTGTACGTGAAGTTTCTAAAATTGCCAGCAGATGGTTCAAAAGTACACGTGTCTCCCCCCCCCCCCCATTTTTTTTTGATAAGTCAAATGTGGACGATTGTTAACCTTGAGATTTTGGAATGAAATATTATATGTAGAGAAGAAATATATGGATGTGCATTCCTAAAAAAATGATACAGTTACGTTTCCAAAAAATAAATGGTATTTTTATACTATTTCAAACTATGTAATCCATATGCATTTTATGTGTTGCGTGTAGGCAACATTTTCAGTTACTGTATGAGCATGACGGACAGGTAAGGCAATATTTCAATGATGAAGAAACTTCATACAATATTTTCTGCCATTTTCGCGTGTAAATATTGAGCAATATTTTATAAATTTAACAATGATGGTAATTCAGCATTCTTCTTATGCAGACTTTTAAGATACTTCGAAAGAAAAAAAATCTGTCCAAATTTCGAACCAAAAAATACTTGGTTTTTAGGGGAAAAACCAGACCAGAATCAGAGTTTTACCCCCTATCAGGAAAGCTGATTGTGTGATTACAGGAGGGCCAAGGTAGGCCTATGAAGAGGAATAGAAAATCCTGTATATTCTGTATGTCAATCGTGTGTGCATGTGAGTGTTGTGTATGAGAAAAAAATTGACCCGCAATTGCTTTTGTACTTCTACTGTTATTTAACCGTACACGCACCTCGTGAACATTAGCTCTGAGAAATTTCTAACGAATTGGCGAATGCCGGATTGTATTGAGTTGTGTTTTTATACAATCTGTGAGCAGAATAAACCGACTATAATCTTGAGATTTTTCATCATGAAGCTAATATATACTTTTACAGTTTGGAAAGCGATGAACCTATAGCAACTAGTTTCTTACGGACATGGGCATTGGCAAAGAGCACAAAAGCAGACAAAGAGCAAAAGAGCGAAAGAACATTCGATTGGGCGAAGCAAAACGTTTGGTTTTTCAAATCATGGACACTCATTTGAAATTTTTTGGTACCAGTGAAGAGACAAAACTGCTTTGCAATACTTTAAATGATATTTTGATGTACAGGTGAATGGAATATAGTACATCACAGATTTACCCGTATCTCCTGCAATCGATAGATTTATGCACCGCAAATGCATCGCTTGGCAATCGACGTGGGTGGAAAGCAACAAGCCGTGAATCAAAAAATTCCTAGGAGTAATTGCAGATAATCTTACGAATGCTAGCAAGAAAAAGGAAAACAAAAAAAAGCCGGAGGCAATCTTTGGACTTCCAACCACAACGTAAGAAGAAATTATCATTGCCTACGCAGGACAATCGATATGATTCGTATAACCACCGCCCTGAGCATCGACCAAAATAACGATGCAGATTCTGCAAAAATGAGTATATTTAACTGTTTTGCTGAAATTGTAAAAGGGTTTAGGGTTTCATGCTACATAGGAACTGTTTCGAAGCTTTCCGCATCAAACTGCCGGATTAAAGTGTTCAAAATGTTGTTTTTTTTATCTTATTCAAATTAGATTGTTTTTATTTTCACAGGTACAAAAACATATAAAATTAATTATGGAAAACATATTTACTATCCAGAGACTATGATGCCTGCACAGATGTACAGATGATCGAAAACTTACACGATAATTAAAAAAATAAAATAAAAAAATACAAAATTAACAGAAACATAAGAAAAGAAAAAAAATTATGAATGTCAAATAAAAAACGTAATGATAAAAATAAGCAAAGAAAAACCATATACTACATAAAAGGCAAAATTCTTAATGTACGTGAGAAATGTAAAATAAACAAAACATTATATGGAAAAAACTAGACTCTCAGATACAACACAAACAAGAGCAAATGATAATTAATTTTAAAATATATACATAATTAAAGTGGCAAATCTACAGCGGAAAAATATTCTTTCTCCTTCCAGGTCAAAATAAGTCTACATCAGTGGTTCTCAACTGGTGCTCCGTGGAGCCCTTGGGGCACCCCAGAGGCTCCGCGGCCGCTCGAGGAAAATAAAATAAAAAACAGTAATTTGAAAAAAATAATTATAATTACTTTAGAATAATAAAAATAAATCAGTAATTTTGCTGAATAAGTAAAAAATAGGTCTGCGGAGCTCTGCCATAGAAATTATATGCCAAAAAGGGCTCCGTGAGTCAAAAATTGTTGAGAACCGCTGGTCTACATCGTCTATTGGGGGGGAGGGGGATATGAATAATTTGAACGTTTTTCTTTAATGTCGCGTATGTGTGGGCATATTTTGTATTTCTCCAGATAATGAATTATATAATTTTGGCGCTAAATAATACAATTTTTTTACTAAAAAGTCGTTCTGAAAAGTAGGAGTACGATAAATTATAGGAGGTATTCTTTCGGATACATTATTTTACATAAGCCTTCATTACGGTTTAAAGAAGAGAATGATACGGAAAAGAGCAAAGAAATGCGCGAAGGAAGTACATTAAGATTTCTAAAAACTGTAGAAGAATGAAACCAAAGTGATTCAAAATTGTTAGAACTCTTTTCTTTTTTTTGAGTTCAAAATGAAAACAATAAAAATTAGTTTCATATAACCATCACTTCATATAATTGTAGCGTAATTTATAAGTGAATAAAACCATGCATAATGCAGGTCTTTTAAAAAATTATTGAATTATATTCAAATTATCTAATAGTGTATCTAGAAAATATATTTCTTTCAAGTTGAAAAAACTTGAATTTTTTTATTCATGTTTTACGCTTTGTTTTCTTGTTTTGCCAATTTTGCTTCATAGCCAACATTAGTTTCGTTTTTTCTACAGGGTGGATTGGTACTATTGACCGCCGCCTAATAATTACACACGTGATTCCTCGTGGAAAAAACTAATACGGAAAAATGTTTTCCATTTTAGAATCGGACGAATATTAACCCTTTATGACCGCGAAATTTTTCAAAGCACGAACTTTTGTTAGTATCTCTCCCGCACGATCGTTCGGGTTCGGGCTTAAAGGGTTAAGGGGAGTTATAACATACTGAAATTTTGTGACGTATCAGTTTTCTAACGGTCAGTTACGCGCTTGACATCCAACGGAAAAAAAATTTCCCCATGCAGTGGGTTGAATGCATGCAAATGAACTTAAATATTCAACCCCGTTATTAGCCAAGTTCAGTTATTTTCTTTCACGATTGGTGCTTTTTCCCCTTCGTATACAGTGATGCTAACCTTGTTATTACGTGTTAACTTCGCCCCACTATAATGGCAAATTTATCACCAAATTTGCAAAGTTTGAGCCAAACGAGATCTATTAGAAAAATTTCTTTCCCAAAATCAAAACTTTTTTTTTGCCAAAATGTACTGATTTTTTCCTTCACTATTAAGTGAAATTTTTCAGAGGAAAGACATGGAGGGCAAAACTAGTTTGCACAGCTTTATCTTTCTTGATTATTCTCAGGGTTGTAGCATTGCTATCAGCTTAAAAACGCCGAGTTATATGTTTGGTGCATGTTCGGTGAATTTGGCAGAATTCGAAAGCGACGTCATCAAGTTTTAATGCGTTATAACTCCATAATTATTCGTCAAATCAAAAAACTGAAAACACTTTTACATATTAGTTTTTCACAAGGAATCACGTGTGCAATTATTAGGAGGTCGATAGTATCCACGCTGTATATCGTTACTGGGTTGGTAATGTTGCTTGCAGGCAACACCTCGCGTTTTTTCAAATAATATATACAACAATACTTTTTTTTTATCATATAATGACAGCAAGAAGACACATCTTTTACTCTATAAAACTCTTCAACACTTTTTTCTTTGCATGTTTTAATGTTTGCCAATTAGAAAATTAATAGTCATCAAAATAAAATATGACTAGTCTTTGATGTTACATCCAGCTGTAACATAAAACTTTCGTTATATTTAAAGATCCATTTGTCACGCTGTAAATGCTGTATTCTCTGCAATCGATGCCCTATTTTCGTTTCCCCGAGTTTTGTATAAAACACAGTTTCAGATGAACCAAAAAGCGCGTAATGGCAAATTAATGATAATTATTCGATCTTGTTTAACGGTGTGGAAAATCAGATGCAGACGGTTACTCCTCTCCCATTCTAAACACACAACTGGCCTTTCTACACTAGTTAACTCGAATCTATTTAGCAATTCATATTAAATTGCCCTCGCGCATCTCAAAGGAAATTGCCATCAAGGTCCTGAAATGATTCGAAATAAACTTTAGAATTCTGTACGAACAAAGTTTTCCATTCGAAACTCTGACCCCACCCACATCAATGGCGAAAATTTACAATTTAAACAACTTCAATTTTTTATGGCCTTATCCCTTCAATATCGTAATTTATATACACTGCCTAGCCAAACAAAGAAGTTGTAACCTATTTTTTAGTGCACCTACTGTAAAAAGAACAGGAGGAAGTTCCGTGATATTTATGCTTCTCTTTACTAAGATCAGTAATAAAATGAAGTCTGTTGAGCACGTCTAATGACCATATTTTCCCATCAATGGATATTTTCTTCTCTGACGACGACGAAATGTTGAAAAATGACGATGACATATTTCAGAACGACGATGGTATGTTCCAATATGACGATCGCACGTTCCAAAATGACGTCATTTTCAGAATGGCAACAACATTTTCTAAGATTATGATCAGGGCTGCACAAGGCTGGGCGTGTAAAAATTTTGACTATTTTCTTTGACCTCATTCTCTCGACGCGGTCATATACTATATATATATGTTACTCCGAAAGACTGAAGTTGGCCACTTCACGAAGGACATTGGCTGAAACCCGGCGAATGTCCGAAATTCGGGATTTCTCCAGACTTTAGACGGCTCCTATATATCGATCCCTATGATTCGTTGTCATCTTCACGTTGGTGTAGTTTTTTGGTAATAATTACGACCATTTATAATTAGCCATAGCTAACCATAATTATTGTGTTTAGTTATGGCAACCCTAACGACTAAAGGAGTCTGAATATTGACATCTTAGTGATGCATATATAGGGATCGACATGTAAGGGCCGGCCAAAGCCCGATTTTCGGACATTGGCTGGGTCAATTGAGCTGGCTAATTGTAAGTGTACCTAACATTCTTGAGTGCACATCTAGTGTTGTAGCTGATTTTTCAGCTCTTCCATCTATATTTCAGAAGTGAAGTGATTGAATATTTGTACCATTTGTACGCGCGTTACTATCTGTGGCGAGACTTTTTAATGCGGAGATCGACTCGAAATTGGCAACCACCACCGTAACCCAGGTCCTCGCGATGCGAATCCGTCACTCTAACTACTCGGCCACCACATGGGCACTGATTTTAGAACGTGCCATCGTTTTCCGAGAATAAAACATCCGTTGACGGGTAGAGATGGTAATCAAACATTGCTAAAATACTCAGACTTCATTTTATCGCTGACAAAAAAAAAAAAAAAAAAAAAAAATATTACATGCATATTCATTGAACGACTTTCTCAGCATTTGGAAATTTTAGGATTTGGAGTGGATCGACTAGTCGCAACGGTTTTTGCTCTCTGAAATAGTGTTATTTCGAATCGTCAGTATAATGACGTGTGTTTTCGCCTAAGAGTTACGAGATTTTGCGTATCGACACGGATCAACGGTCTTGATATTTCAACGGACATCGGTTGTTTTCCAAGTTTCCGAAACTTTTTCCCGTGGTTTGCTTTGGTCGTACGGTCTTGCCCAGGGTAAAAACCTGGCCCTGACCATAGATGTGGCTCGTCAGGGGTAAGTTCTCGACTTTTTCAACTGTGTCATGCCACTCTGCTGTATCTATAGCAATCCCGTTGACAGGGCCCAAATTTTGGGGCTTCGAAGGCTTGCGGAAAATGCTCACGGTGACAAAGGGAGAGATCTCGAAACCTTTGCGGGAAGTTTCTTTCCCTGGATTCGAGCTCAATATGATGCAGGCAATGATGGTTTTGTTGATGACTGTGAAGTGATTAGAGAATTATTGGATGTAATTTCGGTGTATGTCGAGCATATGGTAGAGCCATCGAATGGAGATATATGTCGTAAACTAGTAATTGAAGCTGTCAGATTTTTTAACAATTTGGATGGTTTTGATTGTATATATAAACTGGCTAGTGCTTTCAAAAAAAGCTTTCGCTTTGAAACAGATGGTGAATTGCCAGTAATTAGTAAAAAATGTAAGCCTACACATAAAGCAGAATGTGTTAAGGAAGGTCAAAATGTTTTAGATGAAAATAGTGTTTCCTTTGTACCAAATTCAAATAGTGATACTAATGGTTGCCATTTGATATGTCATGCTCAAACCTCAGTATTTACTAACGGTTGTACCTCTGTGGAGGACACTAAATCTTTGGATAAACATAATATTTCTTCTGTTAATGACACCGATAAATATAGTGATGATAAGGCTTGTCATGTAGTGTGTAATGCTCATATATCAGAAGGTGTAATTAGTGATGGTAACACCTTAAATGTCACAACATTTTTTGATAAAAATAGTGTTCCGAATGGTGAAAATTCTGACAAATATTGTGGCACAAATGATTATAATTTAATGTGTGATGCTCGAACTTTAGAAGATGTTCCTAATAATAGTGCCACTCTGAATGACAAAAAAATTTTGGATGTAAATTGTGTCTCTACTACTAATGATACTGATATGTATGGTTGCTCTACTGATTGTCGCTCAGAGTGTAATGCTCAAACCAATGAAATTATTCTTAATGGTGGTATCACTTTGCACGATAGAACTGATGTTGTTAATGATTCTGTGCTTTCTAATAAATATTTGTTGAAATGTAATGCTTGTGCACATGATAAACGTGCTACTGCGCACACTAATGCTCCAAAGCACTG
Source organism: Pholcus phalangioides (assembly GCF_987345545.1). Taxonomy (NCBI): domain Eukaryota; kingdom Metazoa; phylum Arthropoda; class Arachnida; order Araneae; family Pholcidae; genus Pholcus; species Pholcus phalangioides. The sequence goes on from NW_028301628.1 coordinate 12,728,942, forward strand.
CGTTGCTAACGTTGGAGGTGCTGATCATGCTAAAATTCATAAAAAATTTTCTCACATTGTTTGTAACTCCCAGACTGAACGTAACGTTCTTTTGGAAGGGAAAACTTGTGTTGACAGTACACAACTGTCAGCTGACTCGGGAATTAGTGGCTATAGCAAAGCCCCAAATGAGTCTGCTACTTCAAACTGTTTCTTGAACGAGACTACGTGCGCTAATGACAGGTTAGCTACTGTGAAAAGGGGGACCACTCTTTCATGGACGTTCTCAATGTATCTAATGACCTTAATGCTTCTGATTCCCTGAGCAGTGATTGTGGTTTGGACTGTTTAACCTATGGTATTAGAATTTCTAATGTTTATGCTCCTTTGAGTACTTCTGATCCCATGAATGCTACAGAGAACGATGATGACATGGTGGCACTCCAAAAAATTCTGATGCTAATGTCAATAATATCATAAGTGATGTTGAGTATAAACCTGACTCCTTATCGGAGATGCAAAATAGTGTGTTAAAAAATAAAACGAGTATAACTAGAAAAAAATAAGAAATCTAGGAAGAAATCGAAAAATAATTAATGTGATAAAAATCTAGATAATGAATCTGTTATTGATTTTATGAACAGTGAAGATGCAAACGCTGACCTTGTTGGTGATAATGCGACATTCAAATCAATGAAAAGAAAAAAGGGAAGAATAAAAAGAAAAAGATCCCTGCTCATGATTCTGCGGTCCCTGGTACTAGTGGACTTTCAACAGCTGAGCTAAAAGCAGCAGAGAGGAAAGGACAGATGGAACTTATAAATTCTAAAAAAGATGACAATAAGAATAAACTGACAAGCTCAACCCAGCTCTCTCGGGTTAAGTCTTCCAAAAAACAGGTTGTGTCTGCGACCCATCAGCTTGACAAAGATAGAACACAGCTTGCTACCAAGGCTGCACTCATTAACAAACCTGGTCCTCAAAGACCCCCTTACGGATACTGGTGCCCCTGCGGATGTAGCTAAAGAGGATGGGGAACTTTCTGACGAATCAGAGGATGACAGTGACCACAACAATGATTACTTCACGCAAGTGAACCACAGAAGAATGAAATCGGGCATTCCCCAAATAGTTATCACCAAATGGGGTGAAAACTGGATTAATGACTTCAAAAGAATTAGCGGGTTGTGCGAATTCCCTCCGGTAGCCAAACCAACATCGAGAAATATATTATTAAATGTCTTTTCTGAAAAAGATCATAGAACGGCTACTAAGTATTTAAATGAAAAGAATCTGGAATACCACACATACCAACTAGACACTGAGAGATCTCTAAAATTCGTCATCAGAGGACTTCCGGCGAACACCAGCTTTGAGGACATTAAATCAGACTTTATCAAAAAGGGTTTTGAGATCAAAAAAATCTCCAATATGAGAAATTATTCCACTGGACGTATTCTACCACTGTTCTTGATAGAAGTACCTATGAGCAGCAAAGAAATTGTCAACTTAGTTGATATTCAAGACGTACCGATCGAAATAGACCATTACAGAGGTAATAAATTCCCTCTACAATGTAGAAATTGTTTATTATTCGGACATTCATCATACTACTGTGTTAATTCACCAAACTGTGCTTTTTGTGCCCTTGGACACAGCACCAGAGATTGCCCCTCAAAAGGGAATCAATCTAAAATGAAATGTATTTTGTGTGGTGGTCCGCACACTGGAACTTTCACAGGCTGTCCACAAAGACCTTCCAGTAGAAGTGACGGGGCAAGAACTTTTCTTCCCAAGCTACCTCCCAGCTTAATGAACTTTCCCTCTTTGGAAAAAAGTTCTAACAAGTCTGAAACAAGTCAACTCCTTCACATCTTCAGTCCTTCGTCCACAAGTGGGCTACCGTCAAGACCTCGAATTAATCCTTGGAACATAGGGGCTAACAACATTGACAAGCAGCCGACTCAAGACCAAGAACCCCCTGTGGAAATAACGAGGAAAGGATTACATATTTTGGGGCAAGGCAAGCCACAGCTTTCCATGGAAGAATTATCAGCGGAGCTGCACAACAAATTTTTAGAGGCAGAGCGTGAAAAACTTATTAAATTCAAAGCCAGCGAAACAGGAATGAGATATAAAGAAGTCTTAGAAGATTTCATGACCCATCATGCTGTACAGGGCAAACTTGAACTGGAGTTGGAAGTGACGAATCAGGATAAGGGTGTGTCTTCAACAAACTTCTCCCTTCTACGGCCTTCACTTTTCCGGAACTATAATGACAACAAATGTGATCAAACCTACATCATAGTCGAAAGTATAGAAGAGAATATAGACAGAGACTTACCAAATAATGACAACTCACAAAAAAAAGTTTTAGTCCATCCAACAGCAGCAACTCATTCCCCTGCTCAAAATATTGAACAATTCTTGAACCTCTTAGAACCGTTCTTGAGGGAACTGGGTCTATCCAGGGACAAAATTGAATTCATACTGCAATTTTTGATAACTATAATCTCACACTTCAACAATTAGCACGCCAAGACTTGCCAGCAGCAAACCGCTGCGTATTTTGGCATGGAATGCCACAAGTCTGAGAAATGACCTTAGAGAGTTTGGGCAGGCACTCTACGACATGGAAATTGATGTAGCCCTCGTATGCGAAACATGGTTGAAGCCTTCACACACCACTAACATATTTAACTACACCTGTCTCAGAAAAGATAGACTAAACGAAAGAGGAGGGGGAATAGCAGTCTTCATCAAAAATGATATACCATTTAAAGAACTTGATACACCAGACTCCGACTCCATGGAAAATCTGGCAGTTACCATCTTTATTAACAGGCATCCAATATCTCTATGTGCAATATACAAGCCACCTAGAAACAGACTTGACCTGAATCTACTTAACTTTCTGATCAACACCAACAATCCAATTCTACTGGCTGGGGACTGGAATTGCAAAAGTCCTGCCTTCTGCAGTAACAGATCAAATTCCTGTGGTAGAATTCTGGAAAGATGGTGTAGAAACAAATGCCTACAAATACACTCCAGTTCCACACCAACCCACTACCCTGGAGGGCGGGGTACACCGGATGTACTTGACTATGGTCTTTCTAAAAACTTTCGGAATAATGTTGACTTAGAATCGTTCATTGTCCTCAACTCAACACATAATCCAATCATATTCACGATTGATCTAACAAGGCCTCAAGATGTTCCTTTCTGCCTTGCCACTGACTGGAATATTCAGGGATCTGCTAGATGTTGACGAAGTTCTCGAGCTTCAGCATGCAAACAAGGAGGAAGTTGAAGCAGCAACGGTCATCTTTTCGGACAGTATTAAAGCCGCATTACACAATTCAACTAGAAAAATCAAATATCCGGGAAACAAATTTGGAATCTCTCTTGAGCTAAAGGAAAAAATTAGACTCAAAAATAAAATAAGAAAATCCTGGCAAAGATTTCGTCGCCTTTTGGATAAAGTTGCACTCAATCGACTGGAAAAGGAAATCAGGAAAGAAATCAAAGGATTCGTCAACGAGCGCTTTTCGAACTTCGTTGAAGAGGCCACTGCGAGTGAAGGTTCCCTTTGGAAAGTTTGGAAGATCTGCAAAAAGAAAAGCAAGAAAATTATCAAAATTCAAAACGAACGAGGCGAATTGGTTTTCACTGATGCTGAGATAGCGGAAGTGCTTGCCGAAACTTATGAGGGTCAATTCAAACCTAACGCGAATCAACCGATTGGCACTCAGCGGGAACACTTGCATAAAATTGAGGAATTTCTCAACAGACCACGTCATCAGAGTCTTAGTGGGTTTCAAGATTCAGAGCTAACAACTATAGAGTAGGTTAGAGAACTTATTAACAAGCTCTCGATCAAGAAAGCCTCTAGACTGGATGAAATCTCCAATCTTGCTCTCAAAAATCTGCCCCTATCTGCCCTTATGATTCTCACCAACATTTTTAATAGCTTGTTAAAAACTTGTCACTTCCCGAAGATATGGAAGCTTTCAGTAATCAAACCTATCCACAAATCTGGCTCTAACCCTCTCATAGCCAAAAATTTCCGACCGATCAGCCTTCTGAGCAATATATCTAAGCTGTTTGAACGTATTCTTCTTATACGATTCAATAACTATCTGGAATCTTCTAATTTTCTTCGTCCTGAGCAGCATGGATTCAGAAGAAACCACTCCTGTGTCACACAGCTGCATCGAGTCGTAGAATTCGCAATACAAGCCTTCGACCACAAGGAATTCACCTGCGCAATGTGCTTTCACATTAGCAAGGCGTTCGACAAAACGAATCACGTAACTCTGTTGGCCAAGCTTGTTGAATACGGTTTTCCTGACCACTACGTGTTGTTCTTCAACAGCTATCTTAAAGACAGGCATTTTCTGGTAAAAAATGGAAATGCTTGTTCGTCCAATAAGAGCCTCGGTTCCCCAAGGATCAGTTCTTGGGCCTCAGCTCTTCTCCATCTACATCAATGACTTCCCTGCCCCTCAAATGGGCATACTGGGACTCTTTGCGGATGATGCAATTATTATCACCAACAACAGAAAATCTGATAAATGCAGAGAAAATCTTCAGGAGACTCTGGAGGAGGTTGAAGACCGGTGTGAGGATAATGCTGTCGAGCTTAATCATGCCAAGTGTCAGTTCATCTGGATAACAAGAAGAACCAAATTCACTAGAGCACCAATCTACCTGGGCAGAGAAGCCATAAGACCTGTGAAGGAAGTGAAATATTTGGGATGTATTCTAAACCAATCATTATCCTTCGTTCCTCAAATAAATGACGTAAGAACTAAGGCTACCCAAACCATGGGAATGATGTCACGCATTACATTTCCAAGTGCAAGACTAACTCTTAAAAACAAAGTCATATTGTTTAAATCAATCATTAGACCTATCATGACCTACGCCGCCCCAGTATGGGCTCATGTTTCAAAAACCAACATGCAGCGTCTCCAAAGTCAACAGAATAAAATACTGAGAACTCTTGTGCGTGCACCAAAGTACATCAGAGGGGCTGACATTAGAAAAGACCTGAAGATTGCAACCATCCTCAGCTACATCCAACAAATCTCAGAGGATCACTTCGAAAGGATGAGGAACTCAGAATACGAGCATCTGAGAGAGCTGGTCGATTACAACCCACGTGAAAGACTAAAATTTCTTAGGCCTGCTCAAAACGTGCTGCACGTGCCATGGTCGGTGCGTTAGGGTCTGAACTACTGAGCTGTATAATCTTTGTCTATCTATCATAATATTTTTGTACTTTTAATTTGCTATCGAAATAATCGATCAACTCTATTGCATAGAGTGGCATCGTGGTTTGATGTACATGACTGATCTTGCACTGCACCAATTTGTATAATTTCGGCTAACACACTTGTTTTTCTATGACTTCTTTTGTATGTTAGATTTATTTTTTATTATTATTTTCTCATTAGTGCATTATGTAGCATTTTGGTGAATTGTACATAAGTGATTTCATTTTTGTGTCCATTATAATACTTGTATTTATCACATAATATATATGTATGTGTATGTATATGTATGTATATGTGTATATATATATATATATACTTATACACTCATTGCCATAAAAATTTGCGCACCAAGAAATAATTGTGGGATCGAAACGAAAGTTGGCCTGAAGGTACATGTCGGACAGATATGCAAATGATTAGAAATGCAGCGTGATTGCGCATTGCGTAATGCCACTAGAGGGCGTTGAACTTCGTTCTCCTTGGAGTATAAAACAGGTAAGCAGAGCTTGCTGGAGTGTATTTAATCGTTTGCAAAGGAAATGCTGAGGTAGACATGCCGTTACGCCGCCGTCGAAGACCATATGAGCAGTTGTCAGAGTTCGATAGGGGAAGAATCATCGGGATGATGGAAGCTGGGTGGTCAGCTCGGCGAGTAGCTCGTCAACTAGGCCGTTCTGATTTTAATGTGAGGATGTGTTGGGACCAGTGGACAGAAGAGACGTCATTTAAACGGCGACCAGGTTCAGGACGCCCTCGACAGACCAGTCGTCGAGAAGACCGTCACATCATCCGAAACGCACGCGTAGAGCCAACTGCCTCATTGGCCGCTATCCAGACACAGGCAGCAGCATCACTACGGGCCCCTGTGTCTTCCCGAACCATCGCAAGGCGCCTGGCTGAAGGACATCTGGTATCGCGGCGCCCATTACGTGTGCTGCCAATGACACCCACCCACCAACGCCTCCGTTTTAAGTGGTGTCGAGCACGACGGAATTGGACTGCAACGGATTGGAACCAGGTCGTCTTCAGCGACGAATCGAGATTCAACTTGAGCAGTGATGACAATCGTGTTCGTGTGTGGAGGCCCCGTGGTGAACGCTTCAATCCTGCCTTCGCTTTACAGCGACACACCGCTCCCACAGCTGGTGTCATGGTATGGGGTGCCATTGTTTACGATACACGGTCACCCCTAATATTGATCCATGGCACAATGACAGCCCAGTTGTACGTCCATAACATCCTTCAGCCACATGTGTTGCCACTCATGGCAGGGCTCCCAGTAGCCATTTTTCAACAAGACAATGCTAGGCCACACACAGCAAGGATGTCACAAGACTGCCTCCGCCACATTACCACCCTTCCCTGGCCTGCTCTATCCCCAGATTTGTCACTAATCGATCATTTGGGACGGCAAGTTGGACACCCTACGAGGATGGTCGAACTAGAGGCGCATTTACAGCAACTGTGGAACGAGATGTCTCAGGACATCATACGGAACTTGCATGCCTCAATGCCCGCTCGTATCGCATCGTGCATTCGCGCTAGAGGGGGTCCAACAGAGTACTAAAACTTATGTTCATCTATACTTTTTTCTGCAATAAATGATCCTTTTTCTTGGATTTTCTAATCACTTACTTATATCAACGTAGTGCTTACATGTGTAAAATTTCGTTTCATTTTGACGACTTCTTCTGGGTGCGCAAATTTTTATGGCAATGAGTGTATATATTTTTTTTTTACTACTATTGATTTTACTGATCAACTGCTCTATTGCATAGAGTAACATTTTGATGAAGTTTGGCTGTTTTTTGTGCACTTTACTATTCTGATGGTAGCATTTATCGGACTATGTTTTTTTTTTCTATTAACTTACAAGCACTTCACATCTACACAAACACGCACAAACTTGTCTATAACCTCCTTCATAGTTAGCAAGAGCAGTCTGTAAGTCGCCAGGCAGCCCCTTTGGGCTGGGCAGCGACGAGAAAAATTAAATTCTGTCTGTGTGTATTTTATCGCTGACCTTAGTCCGGAATAACAGAAACGACCTAAGATCATAACACTGCCTTCTGATGTAATAAAATAGGTTACGACGTTTTTCTTTGGCCAGGCAGTGTAGTATAATAATGTTTTCCCGAAAATATTTTCTCGTTATCGATGCGGGATCATTATTATCTTACCGATCTGAATCCATCAAGATTTCATAATGATTCGATTTGATTCAAAGATCAAATCGATTTTGATCGAAAGATCTTCGATTTGATCGCTTTCTCTTACGAGAGAGACACACAGTGCCGCAGATAAAGACCACCCTTCAATCTGGAAAATTTCAATATCTTCTCGTAAAACTCGTAATTTTTCCAAGTGCAGTTAAATCCCGTTATAACAAACTCCAAGAGATCGAAGAAATCAATTCGTTATAACAAAATTGCGTTATGAAGGAATTTCCAATTTTTAACACGCGCAAAAAAAAAAAAAAAAAAAAAAATCGTTGTAGCAGAATTTGATTCTAAGGGGAAAAAATACTTATTTACGTTCTAGATAATAGAAAGAATGAAGTTGAATTTTGAAAATAACACAAAGCAACTCGAATCAATTAAGCATTAAAGTTTTTTGCATACATTTTACTTAATTCACATTTTAAAGGCAAATAATCCGTAATCTTTTTCTGTTTTTTTGCACAAGTATTGCGGAAGCCGAAGAAACGACAAATTCCTCTAAAGTATACGCATGCTCAAACAAATGGTCTGAAAGTGCTCTTTTGATCTGATAAATATCGTTTTCGTTCCAAACTAGCTAAGGCTTCAGATGCTGTAGGTATCAAAACATAATGTAGTGAAAGCTCTACTTCGTCACTGCTGTCCGCACGTGATTGTTCATTGTTTCATATGAACGATATCGTTGTCCGTTAAGGTTAACGGTTCCATCATCGTCAGAGGAAAGAATTGTTCAGCGTCCATTCGGAACAAACGTTTCTTTTGCGATGTGTTCTCACAAAGGCTGCAAATTGGTGGATGCAGTTTAACCAGCTTTATTCAGTGTTTCACAGAATTCTTCTGCGATTAAATGTGCTTTCTTCAACCAAATTACAAATGAATTTTTGAGCGATATCCTTCAAGGCTTACTTCCATAGCTTACTTGACACCAGGCCGCACTATGATTTCTTTATTATCAAGCTGGTTAATATTCAGCAGTTGCGTACGGAACTTTCCTTTCACTGCCTTAATAATGCATCGGTCAAATGGTTGTAAGACGTGCAGTTTGTTGGCATGTATTTGATGGACTGGTAACTGCCATATTTCGGGAACGGATGTCCTGAAACCAGGTAAAGACAGCTGCATCCACATCTTGTAAATTCGAAAGTTAGATCTCTTTCCGACTGTATAATTTTTAGAATAGCGAAATACACACACAGCAGAGTCGTGATAATCCGAGATAAACGAAACAAAGAATACTTCAGATTACTGAAAATTTATTTTATCTGGAAAATAATAGAAAACAACTTTCGGGGAAGGGAGGTGAGGGCAGGGGTGGGCCTCCCTATATTTTTTGTGTGTGGTAAATATACCGTATACAGTGTGAAAGTAAAAATTATGAAAATACCAAGTCCATCTCTGGACCGGCTGGTTGGGAAGAAAGGGAGCTCTCACATGTGATAAAACTGTTTCTCAATGATTATATAACTTTTTTTTCTTTGGACCTATTCGTACTTACTCTTATTTTCTTGGTTCAATGGCTTAATTCACTGAATTAGGGCTTCCATGACCAATGTTCTCTTTGTAAATAGCGCTGACAGGGGCCTCAGCGGGACCCCAGCCTAGGGATCTAGACCCCCTTCATCGTCTGGCAATAACAAAAACCCTCTGGCAAAACTCCCTTCTGGTCTTCGTAGGAAAAACGAAACAAAACGCGTTCTAGGCGAAAAACAGGAAAAGTAAGGTTCTGAAAAGGAATTTTGACAAATTGCAGGACCTCGAATTATACGGAACCTCGAACTTTCGAGACTGTACTGTACGTATAAAATATGTTTAAAGAAAAGGCTAGCACATTATTAGAATTTACAAATGGGAATTCCCAATTTTCAGTAACTGCAGTAAGTTCTCAATAGGATACTTAGAATTGCATCCAAGACAAATTTAGCAAAGTCTGGGACATTCAATGAAACTTTTTAACACATTCACTTCCGATATCGCGCGATATGGCCATTAACTATCAACACAACCTAACATGACCGGCAGCGAATGTGTTAAGGAATATAATTTTGAATAAGGTTGTATCGATCCGTTTCAGTGAAATCTCATAAAAGAGATGGCGTTTCATAGATATGTGACTTGTCGAATATGTGACTTTTTCGCTATTTTAAACGTAATGATGTATCAGTATAATAAAATACTTATAGTAATAGATGTTTTTAAAATTTGCTATTAATAGTATGCCAATCATATCCCCTCTTTTTAAGTTGTGTATGCATTTCAAAAAATGACTACAATGCATAGAGAAAAGCTGTACGTGTTGTAAATTTTTCACAATCGTATTTGAGTACACGTACTATCATGAAAACAAAAGAACATTGGAAAAAATGTACAGATTGTCAGACAATAGTACCGTCTTTTTGGCAGAATTATTGGCAATATATAATGTGGCAAAACATATCCTTGTAAGTAAAAATCATATTTGAATTCAGCACCTCAAATTTAGTCTAAAAACACTTATTTCACTCATGTTATAAACAAAAGTTTAAAAATTGTTTACCAGTGTAATTTTTTTTATCATTCACAGCGATCTTCACAGTAACGACATAGTGACGATTGATCGGCGAGCTTTCTCCTGTATGCCGAAACTGGAGTCTTTGTAAGTGATGTCGATGTCGATATCAGACTGAGAAGAAGCCTATATTATTTTAATCATTATTCTACGCCCCCCCCCCCCGCACATTTACCGGATGTGATCTCTATTTTGGGCTCTACCGAATCCCAGACGGGAATTACAACATTTCATTTAACAGATGGCAGCGCTACATGTTAGCCATGCATGTGAATTGCGCCATTGTGATTAAAGAATTTCTAGTCATAAAAATTAGCATTAAAAAAATAGGACTTTTATATGGAAAAATATAAAATAAATTTATAAATAAGTTTTTATATGGACACCATGTTCTAGAAAACTTGAATAAAAAAAGTTGTTGCCATAGTCTTTGAAACCAAAAAAAAAAAAAAAAACAATTTCAAATATCCAAAAGCTCGTTCTCTCTCATTTTTTTACAACATTCTCAGTTATACACCATGCATCCTAAACGCAATTTGCATGCATCCCGCTAAATTTCTCACTTGTTCCGTATATCACCTCTCATCAAAAAAAAAAGTTTTTATCATTTTCTTGGCAGATTTGAAACATTTTTCGCTCTACTTTTATGCATGATGTGATTTGATTGTGATATATCGCTAATTAAGTCATTATTAATTACAGAAATCTTAAAAATAGTCCATATAGAGTATTGGAACCTGGTACATTCGATGACTTGAAACTCCTCAAGCACATGTAAGTAGTGATGCATTTAATTTGAAGTTTCCTTACAGCATACATGCTTAACCCATCTCTCGTGAGCCAAATTTTGACCACGGAGTCATCTGATATGGTCCGCAAAAAATAGCTAAACCACTCAAGTGGCCCACGAAAGATTATAAAGTCACTTGAGTGGCACCGTGGTACACTCAATGTAACTTGCGGCACATTTCAAGATAATTCAAGTGTCCCACGACGCATTTTCTGATCACTTGAGTGACTCGTGGCGCATTTCCAGATAATTCAATTGGCCCGCGACACGCTTCCAAACCAATTCAGTGGCCAGCACTTCCCGAAACGTTGAGCACTTACAGCGATGGAATAATTATTTTCGGATAACCCTAATTAATATACAGTACTATAAAAAATTGCTGTGAAAACCCATACCTCAAGATACTGTTTAAAATAATTTCTCCTACTTGTTATATGAGATATTAATTCAGAAAATCTTATGTCATCTTAAGTCTTGAGTCATTTAATAAAATAATGCAATTGTTTCTTTTATGATACCCCTCTGTGCACACACCAGACCAGAATATGGTCCCCGCTCTGTCCCCCATGGGAGACTAGGGGAGGTAGATAGATCATGCTGGAAAAACTTTTAAGCATCGTCCGGTCAGGAATTGCCGCAGGCAACTACAGCACGATTCAAGAAACTAAATTGAGCGGGGAAATCTTAAAGAAAATTTTAAAAAAAACAGAAATGCGAAATTCAAAGGCGTGGTACATAAAATTGATAAGAAGGTGCTCACTTTAAACAATAACGCAGTGGAAATCTAAAGAACATCACTGTTCATTGTAGAGTTGAAACAACATTGCAATGGAAATCTTATAAACTTTACTATTCGTATCAAATATTCAATATAGAATGAATAGGAAAAACATTTAGCAATGTAGAATTTGTCTTATTTGCAGCTACTTCGACGACTTTCATCTCTGTTCGCTGGCGTTGCACGTGAGAGTTTGCGAGCCTCGCGGCGATGGTATAAGTAGCATCGCCCACCTGCTGGACAGCGTCGTGTTGCGCGTCAGCGTTTGGCTGGTGGCCTGCGTCGCGAGCATCGGGAACTTGGCAGTCCTCATAGGGAGGCTCGTCTTCTTCAGCGAACCCAACGAGGTCCATTCCTTTTATATCAAGAACCTGTCACTGGCGGATCTTCTGATGTCCGTCTACTTGTTCATCATCGCCGGATACGACGTTGTTTACAGGGGGCAGTACATTCGTCACGAGGCACAATGGAGACATTCGTGGCAGTGCAACTTTTGCGGATTTCTCTCTACCCTGAGCTCTGAATCCTCTGTCTTCATACTCACCATAATCACTCTTGACAGGTAAATAAGCAATCATTATCTTGTAGTTTGCTGATGCAATACCGGCTTTTTGTCATCCTCATACTTTATCAAGATTCAATCTACTAATTATACGCAATATTGGCATCAAAGTCTAGAAATTCTCTCATTATATTATTATGAGATGGCATTTATATTATTTCATTTTTTTTCTTTTTCGAGTACTGAAAATATGCGTTTAGAATTTATTTTAAAAATCGTTTGTATAATATACTGTCACAAATCTTTTGCTGCACACATTCAAAGATTGGCAATTTGGAAGTGTCCTTCACAATCATGTAGGTATCGACTCTCGAAACTGGAAATGCTTGAACGCAGGCTCAATCCCAACAGGAAGAGCAGTGGTGGCCAACTGAATTTTTTTTTAGCTGCATGGTGCAAATGTGAGCCGATCTTTCATTTAAAGATCACTTCGTAGATCTGCTCAATACTTAAATAATACAAATATGAAAATTCAGGTTTCTTGCCTTCCAATATTGAAACCAGATTATCTGGCAGTTCTCAAACAGCGTTAGCGAAAGAGTGATGGTCTGCTGAAGTTGGTTTTCTGCGATTTTCCAACTTCGAGGCACTTCTACGCGAGCCGGTCTCCCATTTGAGAAAGTCTCCCCGCCGGGAGCAAGCAGACCTTCAACACGTTACTTACATAAGTTGAAAAAGTGGGACATTTGCCATTTCACTCGAAAATGTGATAGGCAGATGGCGGCACCAGTATAACACGAAACAAACTTTGACACCATAAATACGTTAATGCCATACACGCAACACTTTCCTGCATTTAACCAATTCGTTAGAAATTCTCAAGAGGAATGTTTACGAGGTGCAATGTTTACGGTAAAGTAGTAGTATACAGTATCTTTTTCTGAACACGAAGCACGTATACCTCTGACATCACAAATATGGTTGGGAGATCACACATACCCCCCTAACTTTTTTGGCATGAACCAATTCCTTAGAAATTTTTCAGAGGTGAATGCACTAGTTTAGTAGTAATAACTGTCTCATTGGGAATCATGCGCTACTCGCACACAAACTTTTAGCAAACCCAATTCCTGTAGCAATTCATGCCATTTAAAATCGAAGCGGGAAATGCCCACTTTTTCCGCAGAAACGACGTTATCAACTAACTAAAAGGACTCTCTATGCTGCACTCTATGCCAGGGCTATTTTATTACCGGACCGGAGTCGGTAAAAGCTGACGTCATGTATGACGTCATTGCTCAAACAGAATCTAGTGCTCCCTCCTTTGCCACCTTGCTAATTACGGTTGTTAGCAATCGCTATAATATATAATACTGCCCATTTTTCTGAATTATTTCCAACATTATCTTTCCGATTATTGTCATTATTACCTGTATATTTACTGGCTTGCTTCGTTCAACCATTTAGACATTTTAAAATAAAATAAGAAATTTTGCATTTGCTTATGAGGTAACTTCCACTGAGAATATTTTTCTCTGATTCATTTGAGCTGAGTCACGTACGTCAGATTACTTTTATTGGTTCGATTGAAAGCCATCTCCAGACAGATAGTTTCAATAATCTGTTGAAATTTCTAATATTTTTGATTACCTCCTTTTTGTTTTCATTTGAATTAGGTGTAGCTTTTAGAAGCCTCGGACTTCATTATTACTAATAACAACTGCAACATTAAAACATTAGAAGCAAATATTAAGAAAAAATTCAAAAATAAATGTTACTTAACGAAGTTAATTAATATTATGATTTTGAATGCTAAATATCAAATACATTACTTGTTAACTATTTGTTGAATTTAATTGACTTCTTAGCTTATAGATTATAAAAATATTATAAAAATTCCACACGCGCGTACCTGTGACACTAAAACACCACCATGAACGAGAGATTACTCACTTAAAACAGTGAAACGAGCAACTAAAATATGTAAAAGAAGTCACGTTAATTAAGCACGCTTCGTGAACTGATGTTGTCTGTTAAACAAAATGTTTGAGCAGTGACGTCACGCAGAAGCTACGAGACCACACTCACTGAACCAAGGCGGCAGGCGTGAATTCAGAAGATGAAACACAGCTCTTACTATATAGCCCTGTTCTGTGCCGTAGAGAGGACATTTTCTAGCAATATTTTCATGAGGAAAATATGGTTTTGGAATACTTAGTCTTCCATAGTTTGAAATTATACCAGAGGTTCTTGAATCATCACGTCTGTTTTTTGAAAAATTGACTAAATTAAAATATATATAAAAAAGTTTCGTTTTATCAACTGCTTTTTCATCTCTTTAACGTTTGTTCGAGACTTGATTCACTTGGCATTAGCGGGACACATTATGGATAAAAGTATCTAAAAACAGGATTCTGACGATGCATGCCAAACTTGAATTAATTTTTTTTTGAAATGCAAAAACTTTAATTCGTAGAATGGAACTTTTTTTACTTCTAAATTTAAATTTACGGTATTTTTTTTTTAAATTATTATAAACTTATTTATCTTTAAGTAGCTGTTAATTTCTTCCTTAAAAAAATTCATTGAATTAAAATTCAAAGAATTTTAGAGGTCTCACGAGAAAAAAAAATCCTTAAAACGGATTTTCTTCTTAACAACGGAACCACATTGGATTGCTATAATGATGATCTTTTTTTCCTGTACATATACTATTGCTTCAAGGCATTCACTTAATTAACGTGCTTTAAATCTACGCACGCTCCCATAAAAGCGTTAGATAAGAATAAAGTGAGAAAGAAAATAATTTTTCCTAAATCTTTTCAAAAGCTAAATATGTGTTAATCAGTTTTTTGTAATTAAGAAAAAATGCATTGAAGCTAGCGAAAGAATAAAAAAATATCTTGACGTAAAGATGACGATTTATATTGGAAAAAAGTAGTTTTTTTTAAAGCTAAATTTTGAATTATTCATAAATAAAAAAATGTGATAACATCGCAATGGTTTTTCTATCCAATTATTATTTTTTCTCTAATTATTTTCAATCCTTTTTATCTTCAATTTTTTTTTTGAAATTTATGGTGGATTTTGGCGTCTTGTTTTTTTATTTATGGAAATTGGGTGTTTCGATTTGCCGCTGTTTCATACGCTAAAATCTCAACATTTCAAAGCCAATTTCATAATTTACTTCATTATATAAATATATTGAGATTTAATTTAACTTCATTAACTTGTCAAAGGAATGGTGCGACCTAGAATAAAATAACGAAGTTTTACCCCATAACCACACCTGGTATGGTTTGCTAGTGCCGGAAAAAAAGTAAAGTAGTTTATTATTTTGTGTCGGAAATTTGTTTTATTTATTTTGCGTAAAAAAAGTACAACTAAGTAAACCCCAATATTTTTTTTGGTTAGAAATTTATTTCTGGCTTTTGAGAGTTCGGTATTGTCGTAATTTCGAATTAGACCGACGCTGTCCAGTCGTATGAGGACAACGCACCGAAAATATATCTCTTTAGTCTACATATATATTCATTTGCTGATTTCTCACTTTCTGTTTAGAAGGTAGATATCAACACTTCTTTCCAGAATTATACTTGCTATAATGTTTATGTTATGTTTAATACTATGCTTAATGCTTAGTGTTATTTCTAATGTGTCAACTTAGTTGTTTCCAAACTAAATCAGGTGTTTTTAATACGTTCGGTTGTAAAAATTGATATTCTAGTTACTTAATCATAATATCAATTACGTTTCACGCATAGTTTTATTTTCTGCACTTGACAAGAATGAGTTTCATCTTACTTTTAATTAATCATTTGTTTTGGCGCATTTTGGCCTTGTTGGCCCTTGCGCCATTAAACCAAAAATCCAATCCTAATATCAATGACAAAAAAATAGATGAATAATATGGCTGTTTTAAGGCAACTGACTACATGCGGAACACTTTTTTAAATTAAAAACTCTACTACTACTAAACCAAACACATGCACCTCGTCCATATTCCTCTGCGGAACTTCTAACGAATTGGTACACGTTGGAATGTGTGTGTACGTATAGTGAACCTTCCGTGAAGTTTCTTTCTGTATAAAGCTTGTTGTGTGTAGTGTTGCCATCTGCAATCAAATTTTTAAACTATGAGTTTTCTCAGCTCATAGTGAGTGAAGTGTGATGAATGAATAATTATACCGTTGTAGGCCTGTTGCTCTCTGCAGCGAGACTTTTAACGGGTAGATCGGCTCGCATTCGCGCCTCGAAGTTGGGACCGGCAGAAAACCAACTTCAGCTGACCACCACTGCAGCGACGGTGGGATTTGAACCCGGATCTTTGCGATGTGAGTCTGTCGCTATGACCACTCGACCACCACAACGGCTATTAAAAACACTGTGATTTTCACAAAACAAGTGGGGTTCGAACCAAAATTGTATATGAAAAGAAAATCTGGTGAAATACCTTTAAAACTTTTTGAGATATTCTCAATTATGTCCTCAAAATTGGCTCATTTTCAGTACTTACGCCAGACATTGTACACTCAAAAACTACACCATTTATTCGGAAAGTTTTGATACTGTATGTTTCTATGACTGTTATCTGTATAATGAACTAAAAGCTTTAAGATACATAAAATACTCTCTGATGTGGCAGCTTTTATAAAAAAATACGTGAACTTTCACGAAAATTCAAATTTTTCATTCAAACAGCTGTAAAACATTAAATTGTGAACATATGGCCAAGATGTTAGTTCATTGCGCAGCTAATGTTATCTGGAACAGTGTTGAAAAATTTCATGAGAATATCTTGCACGGTTTTTGAAAAATTTGGTTTCGCGCGGAATAAAGTAACGAAAAAAAGGAATCTTTAAAAAACGCGTTCGAAAATTGTTTGTTGTTTTTGAAACCATTGTTTCAGATGATTTAAATCAGCCATAACTTTGTTTTTACTTATTGTATGTATAACAATAAAACATTTTTGGATTCTGTGTAAAACATTCTTCCAAATAAATCTGTAAAACCATTTTCGACAATTTTCAAAAAAATCAATCATCATTTGAACGTAGTCAGTTGCCTTAAATTAATAAAGCAATGAAATTAACAAGGGATGAGATAGTTGAGATCTCGCAATATTCTGATGAAGGAATGAGGTCTTGCACCTTCGGATGAAATATCACGACTTCAAAGAAAGAAGTAAGATAAGATCACGAGTATATATATATATACACACACACACTAATGAAGAAACGAGATCATGCAATTCAAATCAAGAGGAATGCCATCCCGCAGCCCCGAATAAAATGTCACATCTTCAAGAAAAGCAATGAGCTTTCACAGCTACGAATACAGAGAGATGGCATTTCATAATTCAAATTGAGGAAGTAGATCACACAATCCAGAAAAAGGAAAAAGATCTCGCAGTTTCGAATGTAGAAATGAGATTTCACAATTCAGATGAAGAAATGAGATGTCGCAGCTTCGAACGAAGTTCACCCCCCAATTTTTTTGTAATGAAATTTATTTTGAAATGGATCTCACACACGATTCGGACGAAGAAATAGGATCTCACGATTCGGATGAAGAAATAGGATCTCACAATTTAGACAACAGAACGAAATCTTGCAGCTTCGAACAAAGAAATGGGATCTCACAATTCACATAAAGGAATTAGATCTCAATTTAAATGAAGGAATGAGATTTCGCAGTTCAGATGAAGCTCTACTAAGTTAACCCCAATTTTTTTTTTGTATCAAAATGGGATTTAAAGATTCGGATGAATAAATGAGAACCTCACCACTCGGATGAAGATATGGGATCTCACAATTCAGACGAGGGAATGAGATCTCTGAGCTTCTAATGATGTTGTAGCTTCAAAGTTAAGAAATGAGATTATATCATTTACGAAAAAAAAATTCTGTGCCAAAAAAAAAAATTTGTGGTGGTTTGAATCAAAATTCTAGTCATTTTTTTTTAAATATTCTAGTTATGATTAATTTTTATACACTTTTGGTAACACTGAATAAGATACACCTTTGAAGATTCCTCATTCTCCACCCTTTTGGCTAATAACTTCGCTAGCGAAGGCTGAGCATTGGTTACACTATTGTGTAATCAATAGTGAACATTCAAGTGTGATTGCAATAAGTGCAATACTTAATTAAGTGTATACTTAAATATATATTAGTGTAAATATTTAAGTTACACTATTGTGTAATCAATAATAATTATTACTCATTTCATCATTTCTTCCGTAAGATGAACGCTAAACTAAACTTGCAGGAGACTTTTAACTGTAATGAATACCGATGCTCCATTCGTTTGAATATTTAATAATTTCTACGAAAATATGTGAGGAAGAATTTTTAATCTCCTACCACAGAGAGATTCTTTTGTACGCAATTTATTAAAATCTATGGAGTCCATTATAATGATACAGCTTTAATGAGATGAAGTTGTCTGTCTTGTTTTTCGGTTTGTTTAACAAACAGATTAAGATTCATAGTTAAATGAAAAATTACCGTTCTCTTTCATTTTATTACACTATTCATAAGAATGTAACTGAATCGAAATTAACATGGCAATATTAAAGATTTATAGAATAAATTGCTTTTAGCATTTATGGAATAATTAAGAAGACTACGTGAACCGTACATGCGACGCGCAAATATTCCCGTGGGAAATTTTTAACAAATGCCCACACGGTAGAAATATTAGACTCCTCGAAAGACTGGTTATAATTTTGGAGATAATGATTAACGAGGAAGAGAATTCATCTCTGCTCCAGGAGGACTCGAACCTCGGTCTCTCGTTTGCCAGACGAATGCTCTACCAGCTAAGCTACGGAAACAGAATATTGGAGAGTATATATAGTCTTTATATAATCAAAGTTCCACTTTGAAATGGCCATAAAAGGAAAACTACTGGACAAAATGTTATCAAACTTGATAATAGTTTACAAGAGGTCATGGGATTCAGTTTTCCGCAAAAAAAGAAAAAGAAAAAATAGTTTAAAAACTCACCACCAGTGAGGAATGGCGCTGTATGCAATATTGTTAAACGAAATAAGACATGAAGACATCGGTTTAAAATGTTTGTAATAGTTTCCAAAACGAAACTGTTTGTGGGGTTATGCAAAACCGCAATGGCTATATGGTTTACGGCAGGAGGAATGCAAATTAGAATTATGCAAATGCGCTTTACACGTCATTTGATTTTTAAGCTATAAAATCGTCAGAGCTCTCATTGTTATGAGTCGACGATGTCTGTATCGATGAAAGACTGTGCTTTTCTCGATATGTATTATTATGAATGCGATAGCAATGAGCGTCGTGCTTTGCAAAAGTATCGTACCGTAAGGCAAATACGCGGAGGGCCAATGACACCGTATTTTTTGAAGGAAAATGATGACAAATTTTAAACCGATCTCTTCATGTCTTATTTCGTTTAACGATATTGCATACAGCGCCATTCCTCGCTGGTGGTGAGTTTTTGAACTATTTTTTTTTTTTTTTTTTTTTTTTTTTTTGCGGAAAATTGAATCCCACGACCTCTTGTAAACTATTATCAAGTTTGATAACATTTTGTCCAGTAGTTTTCCTTTTATGGCCATTTCAAAGTGGAACTTTAATTATAAAGACCCTGTATATCCAGTGATCCGTCAATGTGATTTTTCTAATGAGGTTTCTTTAATTTATTGCTTGTCTTTTTTCATTTTTTTTATCCAGATACTCGTCTATACTTTATCCCCTGTCCTTGAAGAGAAGAACCATAACTTCTGCTTCGATAGCGATGTTCTCGGTGTGGGCTGTAGCCATACTGCTTTCCGCATTGCCAATACTGAGCATCGAGTACTACGGCGACGAGTTCTATGGTAACAACGGCGTCTGCCTGCCATTGCGAATACACGATCCGTACGGCCAGGCCTGGGAATACTCGACTTTCCTATTCTGCGGAGTGAACCTCATCGCTTTCTTGTTCATCATGTACGCTTACGTGTCCATGTTCTTCACCATATCCCACTCCAGGATCGGACTGAGGTCGACGCAACAGCTGCAAGACCGCAACATCGCGAAACGGTTCGCTTTCATCATCGGCACCGACTTCCTATGTTGGGTTCCGATAGTTCTCATTAAAGTAATCGCTATGATGGGTAAGTTGCACCTACGAAGGTTTTTTCAACAACTGGCTGATGCTAAGATGAATTCAGGAGCGCAAATTCAAATGTTTCTTAGGGGATTCGAACCAACATCCTCTTACATGCTGGGTGAGCGCGCTTAAACTCTACGTTATAGAGACATCAGACCTCTTTCCTTAGAGATCCTTACTTCAGTGCTTGTATACACTGAAAGGGACCGTACACGGACAGTTAGACCTAATTCAGTCCCAAATAGCCCACATATACTTACATTGTGTCACTAGATGGGAAATCGCCATCTGTCAGTGTATGTGGGATGTTGACTGAGTTAGGTCTGGCCGTCTATATACGGTCCCGTTCAGTGCATTCGAGCTCTGAGGGATGGGGTTCGATGCATGGTGGTACTCATCCGGCATGTTACAGGACGTTGGTTCGATTTCCCGTTGGGAACAATTGAATTTTCTTTCCTGAATTCCTCTTCACATCGGCCAGTTGTTAAAAATCTTCGTATGAAAAACGGAGAGTGGCATCATCTTCAGATAAGTTATAACTAGACTAGAAAGATGAATTGACAGCATCACTGTATACAAAGAGCGCTGGAAATGATGAATTTCATTTTTTTTTTTGTAGGAGTAGAAATACATAAAGATCTTTACGCCTGGGTGGCAGTTTTTCTCCTTCCGGTGAATTCAGCACTCAATCCCGTGCTGTACACGCTGACCACGAAGCTGTTCAAGCAGCACCTCGCTAAAATTGTATACAGTTGCCGAGTGCCGAGCACGGCCTCAAACGACAACTCTGGCATATCTCTCACATCTATGATGCACAATAGAAGCACTAAAAAGACACTCATCACCACATATTCCGAGGTTGGTATTTTCGAATAACTTATTCATAATAGTAATTCCATTGCTCTAATATCGCCCTGTCTCGTGGAGAATGTGGATACTCAATACGTATAGTGTTCAGATTTCCAAAAATGAAATCGAAATAAGATTGTGAAATTCCCACAACCATCACTTCACGAAATCGCCATCTTTTAAAAAAACCCACTAGTTTAGAGACACACCCGCCCAAGTGTTCTATGTATCTACGTCTTTTGCATGCTTGTTTGCAGGATCTGCTAACTCACTGAATGAGGTGCTCTGGGATTTGCCTTAATGAGATAATACCTACTCTATTCATCTCCTGCATGCAATTAAGGGCAAAAAAAAAAAAAAAAAAAAAAAAAAAATGAAAACTTGAATTTTGTGCGAAAATTCACTTGAATTTCAATTTTGAAGTATTGTTTTGTCCATACATTTTGCTCCTGTTGTACGGATAGAAGGCCTTATTCCCATATCGACTTATTTTGCTTTAATAGATGTTTTTTCCTACCTTACAATACATCAAGGGGAAACGACTTTTTTGATATTAATGCCGTCTCTACCGGAATTAGCCGGAAGTACTGGACCTAGTCGAACCCCGGTTTTCTTGCAATCCAAGCAAGAGCATTAACCAATGTATCACAGAGACACGCCTTTCCTTCTTTTTTCTCCACATTCACAGTCGCATGACGCATGACACGCTGAGTAGAAACATTTGAGCTTCTCTTGACTTCAGCAATAGACACCCAGGGAGCGACACAATTAAGATAGATCTGTTTCCTATGTTCTAAGGAAAGTAAAGTCATTACTCTGTAGTATATTAGTAGTGTGCTTGCCCGGATGGAAAGAGGGCCGTGGTTCAGTTCCTGACTGAGACCGCTAACTTTCCTTTCCACAGCTCGTCTCCACATTAATCCTTTATGTGGTTTCTAAATTTTCCCTGATCCGCACTATAACTACTACAGTGGAAATCACTAAACCCTTTGCAAAATGCACATTTTTTTTCAAGAATATATATATTTTTTTGATTTCACACAGGTCATAATGTTTTCCCCCCCACCTCCGAGAATAATAAAAAAAAACAACCAAGGAAGAGAAATACTCTGACCTTTTATATTTTTATACTGTACGCATATTGCTATACTACCCCGGAAATAAAAGGAAACACAAAACAACGTCACTCTCTATCTTTCTGTTGCCAAACTTTGAAAAAGCTGTCTCTGCCCACAGACAGTTGATCTGACAGGGCTCGGAATTGCCAGAATGGGGGGGGGGGTTTAAAGAGGCGAGATATCTCGCAATCGTCGAAATACAAGAGATCAAATTAGGCGTGATATCTCGGCAATGCCGCTGTTAGGGTTAACGAGGTATACTATTCTAAGAGTGGACCGAGTGTACGCGTGATGCTGATTCTCGGACCATCCCGTACGAAGCATGTAGGGCAAGATGTCAGGGCTTTAACGTAGGAAGTTTTAAAATTTCGAGTATTTGATAATGCCCTGAGTAATTAATTGCCTGATGTGGCCTTTGAATTTGTCCTGAGAGAAGTCTCGAAGATATTAACGTCCCAAAAATTATGTGGCTCGGTTTTTTTTGTCCCTCGTTCCAAAAATAAAGACGTATTTACGTTAAAAGTTCTTGATAATAATGCAAAATAAAAGTAGCAAAATGAGTTGGTAAGGCTTCATTTTTCCATTTTGGGCCACAAAGAATTGGTTATTGTTAATTACATCCAGGAAGCAACCCTTTTTTATTTTGAGCTTCCACAAACACTAGCACATGGCAATCTTGATATAAGATGCGTTAATTAGTTTTCTTATAAGTTTTTCTTTTCCCCTCCTCCTTAGAACGAGAACAACACGACAAATAAAGCGTTGATTCTCCCACATTCGCAGAAAATGATGAGAATCGAGGATCGAAGGCGAAGCAGCACCTCACAGAGGCGACATTCTTCACGTAGCAGGCATTCGGAAACTGAAGAACTGGTGTAATCCCAGCACATTTCTTCATTAGTTGGATATCGTCAAAACGTGCGTTTTAATTTCTTCTATTTTTTTTTACTTCGCGGAAACAATTTTATTACATCTACTGTGAATTAAAATTCTGAGTTATCTTCTGCACATGGCTTTCATGATGTTTTGGCTGTACACAGTCAACTGAAATTATTGTAAAAAGACATTTGCATGATCCAGCAGTGTAAAATTTTCTTTCTATCGGTGGTGACCGATTAATTTTCAGTTATATTGAAAATTCATTACATCTTGGAATCATTGACAATTTCAAATGGAGATTTTATATTTCATGAAATTTACTGGATGTATGTTAAATGTAACGAGGATTACATTTATTGTTCGAAAAAAAAATTGCATGAATCAAGTCTTTGCAATGAATCAGATATACATACTAATCTGTATATGCATACTTTCATTCTTCAGTGGAAAAGACTAAGTTCTGGTGTTAAATATTTCGATGTTCTTTGTCCGTGTTTAAAGAATATTATATGTTAGACATGATGAAGATAATAAATATTAAGTGTTAATTACGCATGAAATAGAATCATATTTATTATTTTGTTCGGAGATGGAATAAAATAATGAGATCTCGCAGCCTCTAATGGAAGTAAGGTGTGAACTCGCAAATATTATTTATTTATTCAATATTGTTTGGCCGAGGCCTATAAAATAGGATGCGGAAGTTATGTATGAGTAAAATGACGATTATGTATGACGAAATGATGATACAAGAAAATTCGGAAATCGTAGTACAATCTAGAATATTTGGTGGTGGGTTGTTCCAGTCGATAATAGTTCTTGTGAAGAAGCTAAATTTGTGACAAACTGAGAAGCAAATATGGGCTGTAATTTTTGGGAATGGTTGAGTCTAAAACAGGGTTAGGTATATGAGGGTTTAATTAGAATGTTGGAAATGTGTCGATATTAAAAACCCACAGAGGATTTTGAAAAAAAAAAGTTAAACGAGAGGAAAGCAATTGGATATTGAGTTGACGCTTGAGCTTCGATATGGAGACAGACCAATAGTTAAAAATGAAACGAATGGACTTATATTTGGATAGATTCTAATTTGTCTATGTTGGTTTGGGTATGGGGGGTCCCAAGCTTCACAGGCATAGGAGAGAGCAGAGAGGATATATGTCTGGTAGCGCAGGTGAAGGGTAGTCTTTCAGGTTACGACGAAGGAAAATGAGTTTTTGGAGACAAGTATTAAAAATATAATCAACGTGAAGATTCCAGTGGGGATCGGAAGAGATTATAATTCCCAGGTATTTATAATGGTAATTATCTTCAGAGATCAAAGAATTGTTTACCGAGTAAGGGAAAATCGTGGGGAATTCTTTTACGAGTAACTTTCATAAAAACTGTTTTTGAGGAGTTGAGGGGCAATTTCCAATTCGGAAATAATGTTAAGGTTGTGTTGGAGAGATTCTCTCTCTCTTGGTCGGAAAAATTGGGCACTGTGTTTTAAATGACGCAATCATCAGTGAAGAGTCTGATAAGGCAGTTTATGAAGTCGGATAGATCATTTATATAATTTAGAAATAGTAATGGCGAAGAGGATCGAACCCTGGGGTGTGCCAGACTTGACATGAAGAAATAGGGAATTCTGGCCCTTGAATGAGACAAAGATGGCTGCGGTTAATGATGAAGGCTTCCACTCATTTAAGCGGTTGAACATTTAGAACAAGGTTTGAAAGTTTTAGTAGAAGTTTATTATGGGGCACCCTTGTCAAATATGCTTTCGAAAATGATATCGGATTGAAGGTTCAATGGTGTCTGTTAAGTCATGTACGAAAAGTGTTAACTGGGTAGATACAGATAACGATGATCTAAATCCATGTTGGTTGGGGAAGAAAAAGTTAATCGAGACGCGAGGTGTGTGTGGGTACGGATTTCCTTGGCAACTCCGTATTCAAAGAGCTTGCAGCAAGACGAGATGATTGCAATAGGTCTGCAATTAAGATGGTGGGGCAGTCAACCTGTTTTATGGATGACAATTATCTTATAATGAAGAGATAGTTAGAAATTTCATCTGCGCAGAATTTGATTTGGGATTTCATCGGAGTCAGTAGAGTGGTGTTTTAGCTCTTTTAGAAGATTCAGGAGACCAGGAAACCTTTTCCCATTCAGGAAAAAGAGATGGGACTGGAGTTGTGAAGTGAATCCAACACGCTCATTTTGGTTCGAACAACCCATGGTTATCTTACGAGTTGAATGGTGTCACTATCCCGGATGCAACTAGAGTCACCGATTTGGGAATTCTCATTGACGAGCGACTTAGGTTTTCTGAACATTGTTCAGCGGTTGTCAAAAAAGCGAATAGAATGCTTGGTCTCATTTTCAAAAAGGTCTCTTCGCGTTCTCCTAAAGTCATTCTTCCGCTTTTTCGAGGCTTAGTTCGTCCTGGACTGGAGTATGCTGTAAGGTTTTGGAGACCATACCTACAGAGGGACATAGACTTGATTGAAGGGGTGCAGAGAAGAGCTACGCGTGTCCTTATTGGCACACAGGGCTTGAGTTATGAAGAGAGACTTCATTTTTTGAATATGTTTACATTGGATGAACGCAGGTGTCGAGGAGATATGATCGAAGTGTTCAAAATTTTCAATGGGATGGATAGGATGGACCATGAACTTTTAGTAAACCGCCAATCAACTGCTTTTACAAGGGGACACCAGTATCGATTGGTGAGGGACAATGCAAGGTTATGGTGTCGCAGGGAATTTTTCTCTAATAGGGTTGTTTCTCTAATAGTTTACCCCCGGAGGTAGTAAATTGTAACACAATTGACACGTTTAAAAAGAAATACGATAAACATGTTGGGGTAAATCGAGAAGCTATCCATTCTTAGAATAAGACAACCATAAGTATTCTTTATGGGCATTGTATAATATTTTATTATGTGTATATATTGTTTATAATTTGTGTTAATTGCATTTTTAATGGGGTTGCTGTATTTTTGAAACATGACATCCATATTTTTATGGGCATCTTTTTATCAGCCACCTCGTTGGGCATTTTGCCTGTTGTGGCGTTGTATTTGTATTTGTATTTGAAATGTATTGGGGGAGGGAAGTGGGATCAAAGGAGAGAACAGAAGAGAAGGCCCGATTAAATTCGGAGGCAATATCAAGGGGAGGAGTTAGGTCCGAGTGGGAAGTTTTGAGTAAGGAGGTGCCGGCTGATTTGGGGCGGAGGAAATTGAGGGATTTGTTTCAAGATAGGTAGGCAATGAGTTGGATAGGTAAGTGGATTTATGGTGAAAAATGAGGTCTTTGAGGTTACGAGTGGAGACCGAGATTTTGTTTCTGAGAGTAGGAGAGTCATTGAATTTGAGTTTAGAGACATCACGCTGAATTTTTCTTTCCAGATGGATTATGTCGCGGTTGATCCAAGGGTTAAAGAGACTTTTGAATGAGGAGCGTTCTGTAGGAACAGTGGCTTTGCATTTTTCTATAAAAGCTTTGTATTTACCCCAGAGACGTTGAATATCGCTCGAAGAGGAAGAGGAGATGAAGTCAGGAAAGTTTGTACGAAGGTTATTTTGCATGAGAGGGTAGTTGGCATTATATTAAAGTTGAGTTTTTTGGCGTGTTTAAATGAAGAGATGGTATGATGAGGGGAAGAAATCTAAAAAGGGAATTTTGTGGTTGGAACAGCCATCAAAAACAGAAACATGAGAAACCACGGGAGTTTATTGGAAACCGCTATATTAGGTCTAAAGTAGAGATTGAGTGATTGGATATTCTAGGAAGTTTTTCCAAGATAGTTTGGACGAGGATAAATTTGAAGAACGAAGTCGAGAACTTTATTGTTAATACCATGACTTCCCGAGAGGGACTGCATATTATGCCAGTCTATGCTGGGTAAATTCCAATTGCCAGTTATAATTAAAATGTGTGAATTATGAAATCGGTCCAGAATTGTTTCAAGTTCGATGAAGTATGGAGGGTCCGAGGCAGTAAAGGGAAAAAATTACAATGGGAGTGCAGCTGGAATGATGCCATTCGGCACCGCAAATTTCAATATTTGGTTCGAGAGGAATTGCAATTGGGGGAATAGAACTGTTAAAAGCAAGGGCAACGCCCCCTCCCCTGGTATTTCTGTCTTTACGAAAGGCAGAGAAATTTGGTGTTGCTGATATTACTATGCAATTATGTTTCTGTAACCGCAAGGAAATTGGGATTATGAGCCAGCTGGATAGATTCGAAGGAAGAGATTTTATTGATTACGTTTCTTGTATATTAACAGTTCTAATTATCAAGGGATTATTTCGGAGTGGTAAACGGGAGATTAAGGGGGGGGGGGGCGGTTCGTAAAGTGAGGACTAACGGGAGAACGAGAGGAAGGTCAGAGCGAGAGGTGTATTACTGGAAGGGGTTTGGGAAAACGGGATCATGTCATTAATGCTGGGATCCCAAATGCATTTGATGTTGTTGACAAGGGCAAAGTTGTGGAAGAGTAACTTTTTGGGAGGCCCTCCAAATTTGCTCCCGTAGCCTACGAGTCTTAGGTGAAAAGTCCTCGGAGATTGAAATACTACCGTTTTTTATTTAAATGCATTTTTAAGAATTTCAGTTTTAGTGTTGAATTTATTAAATATAAATATTGAAAGTCCGGAATCGGGGATTCTTTTAGAACCAATTCTATGACAATCGATATCGGAGAGGAAATTTCAATTTCCAGAAGATCGGAGCAGCATTTAATTATTTTAGATCAAGAGTCGAGGTAGATTCAATGTTCCCAGGCCTCCTCCGGGATGTCACGAAAAATTAGGGTTGCCCGACAGGAGCGGTCCTCTAGGACGACAACTTTGGAGGCGAGCGAAGAGCGAACGAAGTTCAGAGAGGTCGGAGTCTTGGAGTTGGAGATCCTCAATAGACAGAAATTTCTCTTCTACCGCACTTAGTCGCTGGGATAATACGTTGAGTTGAATATTGAAAGAATCTTGCTTTTGGGATAGGAGCGTGAGTTGGTTTAGTATGGCAAGTTGTATATCCTGGATATTGTGAAGGATGGCGGAATCGGGAGGGGGGGGGGGTTGTTTGATGCTTTGAGGAAGGGTCGGAAAGGGAACCGAAACTCGCCAGTTCGAGATCTCATCATAACTCGAATGAAGAAACACGATCTCACAATTCATATGAAGGAATGAAATCTCGTAGCTTCTAATGGAAGTTCGAGATCTGGCAGCTTCGAATGAAAGCATGAGATCGCATGACTCGTACTAATCTCACAGCTTTGAAGCAAAGTAGGTCTCTCAGATTCTAACGGATGTTCGAGATCTCGCAGCTTTGAATGAAAGTACAAGATCTCACAGTCTGGTAGGATAGAGCAGAATTTTGCAGCTTTGCGTAGAAGTGTGACAGCTTGGCGCCTCGAATGAAAAAAAATCTATATCTGACAAATTTGATGAAGGAATGAGATCTCGTGGCTTCTACTGTTAAGTAGAGATCTCACCACTTCGAATGAAAGTAAAAGAACCCACAGCTGCAAGATGCTGAGCACGTTAGTTCAAGATCTCAGAGCCCAGGTGGAAGTGCGAGATCTCGCAGCTTCTTATGGTAGTATGGGATCTCGCCTGTTATCATCGCTGTTGACTATGAATCGTGAAAATCGAATGGATTGATGCAAACCGGAATGTGTTGTTCATGTATTGGTACCCAACTTCGAGATACTTCTTGAGGAATCTGTGTTATGTGCTAGAGAATTGCTGTCATCTGTCCTCTAAACTTGAAAACAATGATTAGGCTGGTTACTGCCTGTACATATCACGATTATTAGGTGTTGACATGATTGCTATATAGTCAAAGCAATATATTGAACTTCCCCAAAGGAATATTTACGAGACGCATCTAAGGTTAAGTAGTAATAAAATTTTCGATGCATACGTACGTGTCTCTGAATCAAATCCCTATTCTTTTTCTATACCGAGACGCTCTCGTATAATTGAACGTCTCACAAAAAAAAAAATAATCAAGGACAAATAAATAAACAGATGCCCTTTTTAATAACACACAATATAACAACACGCATAGAAATATTTACATGTACATGATCTCATTATACACACAAAACACATATTTTTACTTGAAGACGCACATAATACACAATCACGATTTCCTGAAAAATATTTTGGAGTTTTTTTCGTGACTATATTTTGTCTTTTGTTTAAAAGTCGTGATTTCGCGTATTCACAAAGTGTCGTGTGTTATGTACAGAAAAGTCACTTCCCATCGTTTCTCCGATGTCCAGACAACGGAGTTTCGAAGTAAACTTTGTACAGTTCAGAATATATTTTTGTTACCATCGTACAAATATATAGGAATGAATGCTCCGAGAGCGTTAAGGGGGGGTCTGAATTGTCACCGAAAAGATAACTTTGCAGACTTCGAGAGACGAACTCGCATTTCGAAAAGTTTTCCAAGAAGATTTCGAATTCGATCTTTTTCCGAACTGATACGTTGATAGTGGAATAAATATGCCCGTTATATATTCCATTTTCCAAGCGACTTTTGAACCTTTAAATCCTGCCGATGCGAATGATGCACTTTCCAAAATGCTTTTAAAGGATTTCCACTCACGTGGTTTAACCGAAATCGCATTTCAGTATCAATTTCTTTTCCGTATCGCCTCTCCAGAACCAGCTTCCTGTGTATCGTTGATTAAAACACACAATAAAAGTTATTTACAGTTACATAATTTAACACTGATGTAAGTTTCATGTTGTATCTTGAACTGAATCTTGTCTCGCAAATTTCACGAGCTTTTTATTCGATTTCACTTTTTATTCGATAAAATGTCAAATAGCATTCGAGGTATTTGATGTCTGCCTCTTAGCTGTCAATCTCTTGCCGTGAGGGCACGTCAGTTCGAAAGTATTGCTGTCCCTCGAACTTTGCCTGACGAACCTGTGCAGTCTACAATCGGCACAGATTTTGCCCATGACTAGTGATATACTCTTGTTGTCAGCCTGTGGAAACATCCCAAGCGCACAGCATTACAATTCATAGATCAAAATAACTTTAATTTATCACAGAAAAACAATCACAAATATACAGGGTGATTGAAAAGTCATGAAAAATTTATAAAATGAGCAAACAATACAATGAATGGCAGCGCAATAATTACAAACACGATTTAACACTATATACAGTCGAATCCCATTATAACGAACGCCAAGAGACCGGAGGAATCACTTCGTTAAAACGAAATTTCTTTATAAAGGAATTCGAAGTTATCTATCATTGTTCCCATGTAAACTTATTTGGGGGATTGAAAAAGTGTTCGTTAAAACGAGATTTTCTCTATAACGATATGCGTTAAAACGGGATTCGACTGTACTAGTGGCCCTAACGTATTTATGTCGTCAGAGTTACGCTTGTTTCGTTTTGCACTAGTGCTGTCATATGGGTTCTATACGTTGGAGTGAAAATTGCAAATGCTTGCATTTTCACGCTATGCAAGTATCGTGTTAGAGGGATCTCTGTAGAGAGACGTTTTCAAATGGGGGACCGGCTTTCATTAACGCCTCGAATTTGAGAAACTGTATTGTTCCAGTTCTTGTACCTTTTTCCCTGATGATGCCAACCACTACCGTTGGAGGGAAAACATCGAGAACAAACTCAAAGCAAACTGCATCAAGCCCGAAAAACCACCCTTTTCGTATTATATCATGCACGCCTGCACTTATTTAAATGCGGTACCTCTAACATTTACTGAAATATTTTACAGAATGTGTCGCTTTTCAATCACCCTGTATTTTACAGTACACTCGCATCATGTGCCGATCCTTATAATGCAATCACTTCTTTATAAATATTTCTAAGAATTGAAGAAGGGTTTTAACCCTTTCTCTACCGACGGCGCTTTAAAGTAACACTAATTTTTTAACCCCGTAACATCCCTATGCGTACGTTGTTGGGTGTCGATATTTAGAAGCATAAAGGCTGTACTTTTTACTCTACAATTTCCAGATGACAGCACGAGTGTGGGACTAGTAGTTATTCATATACATGTTAATTAATAAAATTCGGTTAGATGTTTCATCCCTGTAAAAGTGCTTACTATATTACACTTTCGTGTGATGTAGTAAAATATTGCTTCTGCAAAATGTTCCCTAACAAATGCATAAACAACAATTCAACATTAATTCAACATATTCGAACAGGTGATTTTTATTTTTATTGTAAGCGTATAGTGCAAACGAAACTTTTAGGTACCAGATTCATTAATTCATTGCGTACAAAACAATTTTTAAATTTTTTTCACGCTTTAATTAAAACGAAAATGACCTACCAAAAAATTTTTAGATGATATTTATTTCAATTTTTACAATGTGGGAAGTAGGGAAGGCTTAACAGAAAAAACCCAAAGGGATTCTCAAAACCGAGAGTTCATCCTTAAATTACGAATAAAACACGATGAACTTCAAGTGAGATAGAAGACTAGTGCATGAGAAATATATGCGTGGAGAACGTAAAATATTTTTCGAGCAGTATATAATATATATATATATTTGTGTGTTCGATGGCTATGCCAAAGTTTTACGAGATCACTCTTCTTCAGGTTTTAGTGAAAAATAAAACACTCTTCATGCGTGCGGTTAATAACTTCATTGACATCTACTATTAACGCTAAATCAAAAGTAATTATACAATTCTGACAAATTAAAATTGTTATACTAGTTAGAATACGATGGTTTCATAGCACACACATTAGAAGAGGGGAAGGTTCAACGTTTTAGGGGATGAGTAATGAAATTTGACCTGAGAGGCAGTCCTATTAAGAATTCTCAAGTACTCTGAAAGTATAAAAAAGAGAAATATTTGTGAATTTTTTAAAGAAAATTTCGTTCCTATGATAAATTGGGAAACACAAAGAGATCTTCAAAAATTTGTAGGTGTGATATTACACATTCATTAATTACGGGTGACCTCTACCTCTTTCTTAGCCATACAACACTTTGTGGTTATGGTGTTAACAGTGCCGTCTCAACGCATAGGCCCAGTCGGGCACGGCCCGGGGAGGACCCTCATGGGGAAAGGGGCGTCACAAAAATGTGATCTGATTGAAATTTGCAAGAGCAAGCATGTAAATTTGTCTGTTAGGACCTCTGAAAAATCAGTTGGTCTGGGGATCCCCCCTGGTGCTCATCAGACAGCCCTGGGTATTTGAAGTATAGGTCTGTGTAACGTCGAAAAACCATTGCAGTAGTCTGTCGAAACAAAATAAATTGAATTCGGGTGGAAAGAGGCGATATGAAATGCCAAAAATCAAAATCGAAAACAGTCAAATTAATAAATCAATCAATAAGTTGAAAAATGCCTTTGATATCACTTAAATACGAAGGCTTCAACAGCTGCCTGATCCGAAAATTAATTCAGAAAGAAAAAAAAAATCACATTTCTTTGCAGGTTGAGTGCACTAGACCACTATGTCACAAGGGTAACGAACCTGTCTTTCCTTAGAGCGCGTGTGCGCTGAACGGGACCGTACATTGACGATCTCAGACCCAACTCATGCCAAAGCTCATAATTGTTGACACTGCCATTAGATGGTGACTTATCCAAAGATGATGTCACTCTCCGCTATAATGAAGGTTCCAACCAGCTATTGAAACCAGGATCGCGGAGAGTGACATCCTTGAATCACTCAGATAGAGTGATAAATTGCCGGTGCGCCCAAAATCAATTAACATAAAAAAAATTCATGTTTCATAATATAATATGGATTTTTTTTTTGAAATGACATTTAGGTCACCCAATTCAAGACTATTGAATTAATTACTGAGCAAGTCTTACACAATGATTATTCTCCGATACCTACCCTGGAAAAGGAGTCTTTCTGATGACTTCTCGTACTGCCCCTGCCAAAATACGGAGCAACGCTATCTCCAGATGCTGAGGTGACTTTGAAGTTGTATACCATCTGTGCTAGATGCTGTTTGAAGAGCTTTGTGGTCAGAGTATAAAGTATAGGATTGATGGCCGAGTTGACTGGTAAGAGAAAGACTGCGACCCAAGCATAAAGGTCTTCTTGGATATCCACCCCTAGGGTTCAGAATAGAAATTGATCAAAATAAACTACGCAAATAATGTAATAATCGAGCATTTTTGAAAAAAAATTACAGTATTAAATTACTTATACGATAGTATAACTGGACTGAAAAGATTACATGTGCAATATACATGAAATATAGATTACCGGTAAGTGAAAAAATTCTTGGTTTGAAAATAGGTAGTGATACTGTGATAAATAGGGGTGTGGGTCATAATCCCGACAGGGTCGAAATCCCGACAAGTCAAAATCCCGACAAGTCAAAATCCCGACACGGTCAGAATCCCGACAGGGTCAACTTCCCGACACGGTCGAATTTAAAAATTCAATTTCGCCGTATAAGCCGCACTTCGCGATTTCTGTCGGGATTTGAATTTCTTGCGGCAAGGGGCCTTGGGGTGACGATGAGAATGATAAATTGCGAT
The DNA here is from genome assembly GCF_987345545.1 of Pholcus phalangioides. Taxonomy (NCBI): domain Eukaryota; kingdom Metazoa; phylum Arthropoda; class Arachnida; order Araneae; family Pholcidae; genus Pholcus; species Pholcus phalangioides. The sequence continues at coordinate 12,762,524 of NW_028301628.1, forward strand.
CAAATAAATTTTTCAAATTTTAATTTCGCCGTATAAGCCGCACTTCGCGATTTCTGTCGGGATTTGAATTTCTCGCGGTGAGGGGCGTGCGGGCGCCGATGAGAATGATAAATTGCGATCAAATAAATTTTTTTAAATTTTAATTTCGCCGTATAAGCCGCACTTCGCGATTTCTGTCGGGATTTGAATTTCTCGCGGTGAGGGGCGTGCGGGCGCCGATGAGAATGATAAATTGCGATCAAATAAATTTTTTAAATTTTAATTTCGCCGTATAAGCCGCACTTCGCGATTTCTGTCGGGATTTGAATTTCTTGCGGCAAGGGGCCTTGGGGTGACGATGAGAATGATAAATTGCGATCAAATAAATTTTTTAAATTTTAATTTCGCCGTATAAGCCGCACTTCGCGATTTCTGTCGGGATTTGAATTTCTTGCGGCAAGGGGCCTTGGGGTGACGATGAGAATGATAAATTGCGATCAAATAAATTTTTCAAATTTTAATTTCGCCGTATAAGCCGCACTTCGCGATTTCTGTCGGGATTTGAATTTCTCGCGGTGAGGGGCGTGCGGGCGCCGATGAGAATGATAAATTGCGATCAAATAAATTTTTTAAATTTTAATTTCGCCGTATAAGCCGCACTTCGCGATTTCTGTCGGGATTTGAATTTCTCGCGGTGAGGGGCGTGCGGGCGCCGATGAGAATGATAAATTGCGATCAAATAAATTTTTTAAATTTTAATTTCGCCGTATAAGCCGCACTTCGCGATTTCTGTCGGGATTTGAATTTCTTGCGGCAAGGGGCCTTGGGGTGACGATGAGAATGATAAATTGCGATCAAATAAATTTTTCAAATTTTAATTTCGCCGTATAAGCCGCACTTTGCGATTTCTGTCGGGATTTGACTTTCTCGCGATTAAGGGCGTTGGGGCGACGATGAGAATAATGAATTGCGATCAAATAAAATTTTCAAATTTTAATTTTGTCGTATAAGCCGCACTTCGTGATTTCTGTCGGGATTTGAATTTCTTGCGGCAAGGGGCCTTGGGGTGACGATGAGAATGATAAATTGCGATCAAATAAATTTTTCAAATTTTAATTTCGCCGTATAAACCGCACTTCGTGATTTCTGCCGGGATTTGAATTTCTCGCGGCGAGGGGCGTGGGGGCGACGATGAGAATGATGAATTGCGATCAAATAAAATTTTCAAATTTTAATTTTGTCGTATAAGCCGCACTTCGTGATTTCTGTCGGGATTTGAATTTCTCGCGGCAAGGGGCCTTGGGGTGACGATGAGAATGATAAATTGCGATCAAATAAATTTTTCAAATTTTAATTTCGCCGTATAAACCGCACTTCGTGATTTCTGCCGGGATTTGAATTTCTCGCGGCGAGGGGCGTGGGGGCGACGATGAGAATGATGAATTGCGATCAAATAAAATTTTCAAATTTTAATTTTGTCGTATAAGCCGCACTTCGTGATTTCTGCCGGGATTTGAATTTCTCGCGGCGAGGGGCGTTGGGGCGACGATGAGAATGGTGAATTGCGATCAAATAAAATTTCCAAATTTTAATTTCGCCGTATAAGCCGCACTTCGCGATTTCTGTCGGGATTTCTGTTTGTCGCTGCAAGTGGTTTGTGGCGCATACCATGATCAATGGAGATCAATAATTTGGAAATTCATTTACTTTTCCAACTTGGCGAAAAGCAAAGGATTCAGGGCTGCCTTTTTCTGGCATTTATCGATTTTTCTATCCTCCACAAACACTGCTATTCCTTATTATTTTCTTTGAGAATTTTTCGAAATTCTTTCTCGCTCAAGTTTCAAATAGACTTAAAATGTCAAATGATATTGCACAAAGTTAGACCGTATCATGAAGATCTTAATTTAAAATTTTCAAGGTTTTCGAAAGCAATGTAATAGTAGAGAAATATTTTTATTCATATGTATAAAATTACATGTCTTGACAGCTTAATTCACTGATTCATCGCCGAGCCGCAACCACTGAAGGTCAGGCCCATATCTAGAAATTCCATTCGGGGGGGGGGGGACAAGGTGGTCAAATAATATATTTGGCCACGTTTTACCTTATTTCAATCATTTTCTCTCATTTCGAAGGGACCGGATCCCCAATTCCCCCCTTCTCACTACGAAGCTATAAACATAAAATTCTGTCAGTAGTTTTATTTTATACTGTTGAGACTCCCAAAAATTTTTCTTAAAATTCTATCTCTAAGTTGGTCTTAAGGCTTTGAAGAGAGTATGCAAATTGTGTGGTAGTGTAGTTGCATACAGGGTGTCCTTTAAGAGTTAGTACGGCCATTGTCTTCTCAACCATCCGTGGTAGAGATGATTTCAGTTTGAAAAAATGCTCAAAAGGCGTTCAAAAATTACCCTGTACCAGTTTTGAGAGTGAAAACACAGTGTGTAACAAAATAAAAAAATATAAATTTTTAAAACTTCTAATTATAAAGTGACTGCACCGTATCTCCTGAGACCAACAAAAAAAATCTAAGTTGACAAGTACAATGTTCGCCGAGATATTTGAATTCAAAATTCGAAGGAAAGGTGGAAAGGACAGCATAAATTTGGGGAAGGAGCGTTGTCGATTAGTTTTTGCTGTCTTTTCATAACTTTTCTCCAGTTTTCGAATTCAAATATCTTAGCGAATATTGCACTGAGAAACATGCAATTTTTCTGTTGGCATCAGGAGAAACAATGCAACAACTTTCAAATTGGAAGTTAAAGGACGGGAAATCAAAGAAAAATTTAGATTTTTTTTGAGTAGAGCCCCACATACTGTATTTTCCGAGGATGATATCACTTTCCGTTATCCATACGAAGGTTTCAACGGTTGGCTGATGCGAGATGTAGTTAGGAAGGAAAAATTCAGCTGTGCTCTTGCTAGGAATCAAACCCACGTTCTCGAGCTTTCTGGGTGAGCCCACTAGACTACAAAGGCAAAGAATATCAATTTTTCTTTGGAACTTGTATGCGATGAACGGTCGGACCTAACTCAGGCCTCTGGAATCACGAAGTGTGGCTTATACGGCGAAATTAAAATTTGAAAATTTATTTGATCGCAATTTATCATTCTCATCGGCGCCCCCACGCCCCTCACCGCAAGAAATTCAAATCCCGACAGAAATCGCGAAGTGCGGCTTACACGGCGAAATTGAAATTTGAAAATTTATTTGATAGCAATTTATCATTCTCATCGTCACCCCAACGCCCTTCATCGCGAGAAATTCAAATCCCGACAGAAATCGCGAAGTGCGGCTTATACGGCGAAATTGAAATTTGAAAATTTATTTGATAGCAATTTATCATTCTCATCGTCGCCCCAACGCCCCTCACCGCGAGAAATTTAAATCCCGACAGAAATCACGAAGTGCGGCTTATACGGCGAAATTTAATTTTAAATTCGACCCTGTCGGGATTCTGACCGTGTCGGGATTTTGACTTGTCGGGATTTCGACCCTGTCGGGATTTTGACCTGTCGGGATTTCGACCCTGTCGGGATTCTGACCGTGTCGGGATTTTGACTTGTCGGGATTTCGACCCTGTCGGGATTTTGACCTGTCGGGATTTCGTCTGTCGGGATTGTGACTTGTCGGGATTTCGTCTGTCGGGATTGTGAACGGAACCCGATAAATAGCCGTTCTCTTCAATACTTTATTTATTACTGAAAGAATGGATAGCGAAATGACGAAGTCAGTGTCACTCTTACCGCCCATCGCGATGACTTTGATGAAGACTATCGGAACCCAGCAGAGGAAGTCAGTCGCGACTATGAAAGCGAACCTCTTGGCAATGTTTCTGTCTTGTTGCTGCTGCGTACATCGCAAACCGATCTTGGAATGAGAGATGGTGAGGAACATGGAGATGTATGCGAACAGTATGTACAGGAATGCTGCCAAGTTTACTCCGCAGAACAGGAAAGTCGCATATTCCCACGCTTGGCCGAACGGGTCGTGAATGTGAAGAGGCAGGCACACGCCGTTGTTGCCATAGAACTCGTCGCCGTAATATTCCAGTTTAAGCATTGGTAGCGCCGACACTAGAATGGCTACAGCCCATGCGAGTGCCATCGTCAGAGAAGCTGAAAATATCGTCCTCTTTTTCACCGAAAGCGGGTACATTATGGACATGTATCTATATGGGAAAAGAGAGAAAAAGCTAACAATCGATCTCACAAATCATACTTCACACAGGCATAACAGGATTTAGGACATGGAAAGGGCTCGAACAATGAATTTCCGCTTAATCGGATATCAGCGATTCCGGCACTCAATATCCGATTAGCGAGAACAATTCGACTGCCATTTTTGCAACGTTAGTATAGTTTGTATATTGGAAACCTATGAAGGATCAATATTAATAAAGATACTTGAACAAATCAGACATCAGAAATGAAGAATTAAATAATTAAATGTAAATTATGTCTAATTACAATGATCACAATACTTAAGATTTTTTGCTCTTCATTAGGAAAAGTGAGCGTCCTCTTTCGGCTCAACAGAAAACAAAAATAAAATAATCAAATGCATGTATTGACGACAACTTGAATATTTGGAGGATAGTACCTACTCTCGCATGTATTTATTTGAACTTGATAACATATTTCCTACAAATTTCAAATGCTTTATTCAATGAAAACATTACGTGTACAGTGGTCGATGTGTATTAACAGTCGACGTGTATATTATTCAATTGAGTATAATTAACCAATAATACAGCTGAATTTTTTCATTTCCGAGTTTATACTCGTGTACCAACCCAGAGCTATATACGCGAAAAGGTTCAAGTCATTCAAATATCCAGTTAAAAGTAGAGGATTTTTCAACATTGTCTCTATGGAAGAAATTTTAGTGCCCGTGGATTTTATCCGTGGGCAGACTGTATTTGGGGGAGGGAAAGCTAGGGCACACGGCCCAATACAAATTTATGACTTCTCTTGGTATACTTGATAGTACAGAGTGATTCATGAAAAAGTATGCATGCAGTTTCGTGTTACAGCAGCTAGAAACTGCTAGAACTAGTTTTTGTTGAAGATGTGGACACAACTGCGATTAAATAGGTAGCTGTACTTTTAAAGTATTCCCGCCACTGAGGAAAGGGGTGTAGGCGATAGCGTGTTGTTGTTGTGCATGCCAATTGATTAGTCACTCAAAATGGTATCATTGGCAGTAGAGAAGGCGTCCTGTTTTCACGAGAAAACTGTCACGGGATGCCCTTCTCCGGATATTTGGTTGAGACCAGTCGCAGGACGACGGTGACAACTTCATTCTATAGTTGGACTGAAAATGTCATAGGAAACTTGCTACAGATTCCGTTTTTCTCAATTGAGGAATTGAAAACGCCTTCTCCAGTACCCACGCGGCCATTTTGACCGATTTGTCTTTTGACGCCCACATGCAAATCTTGAATGCACATCGACATATGATAGAGAATAATCATGCAAGTACCATAAATGCGCATTAAACTCTACAAACATCCTTACCGGTCGGACGTGATAACTGTCAATATAAATATCGACGATTCAGAACTCAGGGTAGAGAGAAATCCGCAAAAGTTGCACTGCCACGAATGCCTCCATTGTGCCTCGTGACGAATGTACTGCCCCCTGTAAACGACGTCGTATCCGGCGATGATGAACAAGTAGACGGACATCAGAAGATCTGCCAGTGACAGGTTCTTGATATAAAAGGAATGGACCTCGTTGGGTTCGCTGAAGAAGACGAGCCTTCCTATGAGGACTGCCAAGTTCCCGATGCTCGCGACGCAGGCCACCAGCCAAACGCTGACGCGCAACACGACGCTGTCCAGCAGGTGGGCGATGCTACTTATACCATCGCCGCGAGGCTCGCAAACTCTCACGTGCAACGCCAGCGAACAGAGATGAAAGTCGTCGAAGTAGCTGCAAAATATTCATAAAATTAAATCTCATCAAGTTCTTTTTCGTTTCTTTTCTTATTTTTATAAGTTTATATTTATTTTTAAAGTATGACATTTCAAAATACTTTCTTTCTTTCTTTAACACAACGCATATTGCCAAGGGCAATTTACCACCTAGTGAGTTGTGCCGGTGTAAGTGTAAATGAGATACGAACTCTCACTGTTCCCAACAGTGTGAGTGCGTATTTTATATATACATTTTCTCGAATTTCTAGAAAAATACCGGGCAAATTATTCTTAAATTTTGGTCGAGGTGAACCTGATGCTTGTACTCACAACTTCCAGTGACAATTTAGTCACGAGTGCATTTAGGGGACCGACAAAAACTAAACAAAAATAAAAGGTCGAACCTGTATGACAAAATACTTCAAATAATTTGTAACTTTCATAAAATATTTCACCATCGTTGTGCAATACTTGTATTCATTTTCATGAGAATAGCAGTCATATTCACGAAGATATAAAGGTTTTCTATGGAAAATTCCAATTTTCAAGTTTTTTACTAACACATGCAGAGTTTTTAACCAATTTTTATGAAATTCACAGACAATCTGGTACTATACATGAGATACCGTGTATCAAAATTTAAAATTTCCTAATTTGGACATGACTATTTTTAGTAAATTTTTAATCGTGCACGCACAGGAAATATCTATTTTTTCCATGATCTAGTTGCGAGATACTTACAAATTCCAGTTGAGAGATGAGACATTGTACAATGTCATGAAAATTCAGAAAGATATACGTGATATCGTGAGCTGTAAGTTACTGACTGAGACTCTACCTGGATGATTTCCCACACATTGGTACTTCGATTATTTTCTGTCATTTCATTATCATATTCAGTCTCTTCATTTTGACATCGTGCACGTATGTTATGTTCAAGTAATACAAATGTGAATGCCCAGCACTGTGAACTCAGGCTGCGTTTCATTATTCCTTTCGCACTTACATGGTATGATAATAATTTTGTAACTTTGAATAATTGTATGAGCTCTAGTGATATTTGTTCCCGATATGCGCATTCCCAATTGTATAAAAAAAGGAAAATTTATATAATGTAAAAAATATATGGGAGTAATTCAAATGGGCATTCGCCCATCATTGTGAACGGAGGCTCTGTTTGATTAGTCCCGTCGCAATGGAGGCTCTGTGCGTGTATATATTGCATATTCCGTAAAAAGAAAATGAAGGATGCGCTGTATATGTTTTGTATATACAGTATTATGTATTCAAGCCGTTCTCAAATCTCCCCCACTTCAACATGCCACCTTCTTCTTCTTACTCTTGCCCCACAAATCTTTTTTTACTTCTTTGAAATCCCAGGATGCGGTCTCCGGCCCTTATGTGCCACTGGGCGCACTTGCAATTTTCTCCCTAGTAAAGGTCTGGACACACATATCCGCACCGTGCCAGGACCGTAGCTTGGGCGTCAGTTGGCCAAGGCTCGGCTCGTTCCTCTTCAGACCACACCTTTCCGTGTGTTGCCCGTGTCGCTGCCGTATGCTGACTACGAAGCTGTGTCGATTGCTTACACCGAACGCAGCCGGTTCGGTGTAATCGAAATGTTCAGTAAATTATTAACAAGAGTGATTTGGTATAATAACCCTAGCGTAAATTAACAATAATTAATTGTTCTAAACATTTCTGTAAATAATCTATACATGTATATAAATTTTTTTTACCTGAGTGTATGTTTTCTATAGGAATTTTTATTTTGTTTTTATTTTGGATTGATCTCCGATAGATTTTTTGTATGTGACAAACCCGCAAGAAAGGATAGGATCTTTAAATGCAGCTGAAAATAAAAAGACGGCCATTTGCTTAGTTTGACTGTATACATTCTTGTTTATAGTTTGGAGAGAGGAGATTATTTACGGAGTGATAAAAGAGGGGAGGGAATGAAAAAGCCATATAGAAATTAAAACAATCTGTGGGGGAGAGTGGTACTCTCTCTTCCTCATGTACACGCACTCGTTTTTATTCAGAGTCAACCGCCATCATAAATATAATCATCTGTAGGTGCAAGTGGTGTCAAATTCCGATAACACCTCGCAGAAGTTTATCTCAGCTCAGCAGGAGCATGTTTTCTTTTACGCTGTGTGTGTACGCGGAATCTTCTAAACTAAAAATTGTTTCCTCTGCAGATGGCAAATGGATATTAAAATCAATAACAATTGGCATTATGAAAATCAAAAGAAATAAATGGAATTAATAATATTCCGCAATTGATGAAAATTGAGAAGCGAAATAAAATAAATGAGCTCTTTTATAAAAAAATATATCTGCTCTCTCTCTCCCGAGACCACACCGTCAAATGTTAATTAACACAAAAATTGATGGAGATAATTTTAAACTAATGTGAGAAACCATTTCCGAAACTAATGAAAAATTTAGAATCGAGGAATTAAAAATAATTGGGAGAAGTAATTTCAGGACCAATGGGAATTCAGAATTAATAAAAGAAATAATTTCGGAATAGATTTTAAAATTTAGAATTAACGGAAGAAATAATTCCAGAACTATTGAAAATTCTGAATTAAAAAAGAAATAATGCGGAAATTGATTGAAATCAAGAAATAAATGGAATTAATAATTCAGCAATTGATGAAAATTGAGAAGCGACGACATAAAATAGATGAGCTCTCTCCTCTTTTATAAAAAAAATCTGCGCTCTCTCTCCCGAGACCGCACCGTAAAAATATAAAATAGAATACTTGGTGGCGGTGCGGTGACGGTGCTCGGCTACGGTGCGGATATGTGTGAACGGCTGCATTGCTTAGCAAAGAATTATTCTTTGACCGTGTGATGACCTACACTCGGCCGACGCACGTGTCGGGCACGTTGCGGAAATGTGTGTCCAGACCTTACTTGGGTTCAGCTATCCATTTAAGTCAAATGGCTTGTACGTCTTATGGACTTGATGGCGTTTTATCGAGTTGGGGAGAATGACGCGAGTGATTCGATACTTGCGAGCAGGGGGGGGGGGGGGGGGTGGGACCGCTATAAATCTTTGCCAACTTTTTCCGACACAACTCTGCTTCTTTTGAGGTAACGCAAGTAAGGTGCTTAGGTGCTTTGCGGTGTTGTGAGCGGTCCTATCTACTATCTTATGTTCAAGTATTTCTCTTTTACAATATCAGATATATTTCTTCGATCATTCACATGCAGCTGTGAACTTATTTTTGGCAATTTATCAAAATTCAGTAACTTTAATTACATCTCACGATACCGCTTATATCTTTCTGAATTTTTCGACATTCAACGAGGATTTTTATATAAGTTGCAATATATATGTATATTTGGAAAGCAAGTTATGAAAGAGTAAAATGGATATTTTTCTGCGCAAGCGCGATTAAAAATTATCTACTAAAAATACTCATACCTCATTTAATAAGGAATTATCAAAGTCTTAAATTCTCCTCATAGTATCTCATGTATAGGTGCTCGATTTTCTGCGGATTTCATAAAATGGTTTGAAAACTCCGCATGTTATAAGCAAAAACATTGGGATAAAATTGGATTTTTTTATAGAGACTCTTTATATTTTATATCTTTGTGAATATGTGTTATTCTCAGAAATGCACACAAGTATTGCGCAAAGTTAGTACAATATTTCGTGAATGTTATAAATCATTTTCTGTTTTTTATCATGCAGTGTTGATCAAAATCATTTTAATACTCTTTTTTTTTGTCGGTCCCCTAAATGCACTCGTGAATAAATTTTTACAGGAAATTGTGAGTATTGGAATCAAATGACCAACATTTCAGAACGATTTGCCCAGCATGTTTGCAGAAATTCGAGAAAACGTCCAAAAATCCAAAAAGTACGCACAGAATTTTGGCAATATAGTGTACGTATCAGGCATTTATACCGTAACTGCTAGAAATAATGTTGAGAAAAAATAAACACCGATCGAGCAGTAGTTTGAAGAATATTTCTCAGAACACATACGTATTTTTAGATTAATTAGTGAGTACTAAATAGTTGGATACTTTTCAAGATTCCATCTCTTTGATCTTTATTTCAACTTGTGACGGTCGGTGAGGTGTATACGGAGCGGCGAACATTTGTATATATATATATATATAAAATTCCTTTATTCTACTTTAACATGCGAAACTGACAGCTAATCAATGAAGGTTAAAATCGAACTCCTCGAGAATGTTTTCGTCTCTCGATACAAACTTAATCCTCACGTGTGTCGTTAATAAAAGTGTTACTGCACATCCTAGTCAACAGCGTGCCTGTTACAAACTAAATATTTACATAAATATTGTCTGAGGCTTTCATGGCCGGCGTTAAACGACTTGCAAACTGTTTCCGGGTTATTAGGCCATGGTCTAGGAGATTTTCTTCCTGACGTTTCGCCCACATCTGTGGCAGGCATCATCTGAGGTTAATTCGACGTTAGTCTCCGCGGCAAGCGAGAAAGGCTTCGTAAAGGTACGAAGCCTTTCTCGCTTGCCGCGGAGACTAACGTCGAATTAACCTCAGATGATGCCTGCCACAGATGTGGGCGAAACGTCAGGAAGAAAATCTCCTAGACCATGGCCTAATAACCCGGAAACAGTTTGCAAGTCATTTACATAAATAGTTATTAAATAATTTATTTAAATTCAATATCAGTTCCTTTAATTTCTCAAGTCGAATCCTCTCGATACAAGAACATTTTTGAAAGAAATTCATTGATTTCCACAAAATGGGAAAGTTATCCACGACGTACGAGAAATGCGAAACGCGCATGCGTATTGTCCAAAGATATTGAGAAATTTGAAATGAACTTTGCTGTGTGTGTGTGCGTGGGTAAGAAAATTTCTTATAACTGTTCAGTTTCTTTTTCAGAACGAGAAGCTTTTCCGAGTATTTCAAAGTAGGAGTCTTCGAGATATCATGTATTTAAGTTCCAAAAAAACATGTCAATTAATGTTTTCTGTGTTCGCGCTGTATTCAGCAAAATCACCTATACTTCATTGTACCGATAAACATGAATAACGAACATGTTTATGTAGCTTATATAATGTGAAAAAATACTTATTTATAGCACCTTTTTAAAGGTCAATAATGAGCTCACAGGGGAATCACAACTACAGCAAAATGTTTGAAAATTCCAGAGCTATCGAATGCTACAAGCTATTGATTGCTACAGCCTTTCAACAGCTATTTGAAACAAATTTTTTTCGGTCACTATGAACCGTGATTTTATGATTTTTTGTATTTGAATATAAGGGCATGTCTGCATAAATGTTTAATCAACTCATAGATTACATCAATAAAACCTACATGTAGTTGAGTGAAGCCAGAGAGTCGAATATTCCAGGACCAAGTTTCTTCAGCTCATTTTTCCGTAAATCACTGAAACATTGAAAGTAGTATTAAAAAAGAAAAGTACATGTACACAGGTTTCTGACAGAAATAGGTCATCGATAGCTACCGTATATACTCGTGTATAAGTCGACCTCCCCCTCCTCACTTCAGGACCACCAAAACCGCAATAAATTGAAAACCCGTGTATAAGCCGACCCCAAAAAATCCGTGCATTTCAGAGAAAAAAAATTCTTATATTTTCAAGCAAAATGAATAGCTTACGGAAGTTTACAATAGAAAATGATTCAAACTTTTTAAGCCGTTTCTTCCGAGTCTCCAAGCTCATCGTAATCCATCAGATCATCATAGGGTGCGGCATCTTCGTTTTTATCTTCATCTGGGCTGTCATCGCCATTGTCACTTTTAAACAGGATATCATCTTCAGTTCCGTCCATCGCATTGCTGATGCAACACTTTTTGAACGATCGGATAATAATTTCGGTCGAAACAGAATTCCACGCCTCATGTACCCATTGGCACACTAGTTTTTCTTCAAGGCACCACTTTTTGTAGTTTCTTTATCAACGGAACTCATCCATTCGATCCACAAATGCCTCAAATAGTCTTTGAAAGGCTTGTTAATGCTCACATCTAAAGGCTGTAAAATCGACGTTAGCCCACCTGGTATTAAAGCCAATGATGTTTTCGATTTCTTTGCCTCGGCTTTGACATTATCGGTTCTGTGGGGTTTGAACATATCCCATACCAGGGATATGTTTTTCGCAGTTCAATTATGAACTTCTGGAAAGATTCAATTCTGCTTTCCAGTTCTTCTGGGAGTTTTTGTGCGATCTTTGTTCGCTGGCGTAAGCACAGGTCGAAACGGCTCATGAAACGAGTACACCAACCTGAGGATGCATAGAACTTTTCTGGATTTGTGTCTTTGAATCTAACACTCTCAGCTAGCTTCAATGCTTTCAGACGTATGGCTGTCCTTGCCACGATTGTACCTTTCAGTCTGAGGTGTAGCACCCATTCATTCAATTCCTTCTCAAGTTCAGGGAACACCGATACTTTTCCTCGAAGAGCCTTTTTTGTCTTCCGCATGGCTGAAATTTTCTCTTTCATTTTCCGCCATTCTCTCACTTGTTTCTCATTGACGTTATATGTCCGAGCTGCAGCACAGTTATTGTTTTCTTCGGCGAATTTGATAACTTTTAGTTTGAAAGATGCATCATACGCAAATCTTTTAGCTTTCTCCATTTTTGATCGTTTGATACTTACTGATACAACACTAGATCAATGATTTTTCTGTGGGTAATCACGACACACACAGGTCGGGAAAAAAATTACTACGTGGATTTAACCCGAAAAGTACTAACACTACTAACACAACCGCCATCTATCTATAGCTACAAAAATCACTCTGGTGATTTGCAATGCCATCTATCACTACTAATTATTAGCGCTATCTATAGTTACAAAAATAACTATTGATTGCGGGGGTCGATATTTTCTCGTCAAAAACTAACCCCGAGTATAAGCCGACCCCCCCCCCCCACTTTAGGAACGAATTTTCCCACAAAAAAACTCGGCTTATACACGAGTATATACGGTATATCCGAAAAAAATATTTCCCTGTTGAAGGAAAGATGACCATATGCCCCGTCTAGTCGAACGATACGCATGGAAACGGGACAACTTCGTTTTTCCTTCCCACGTAGCAGGTTTCAAAATGTTAAATCGTCTTGTAAGTCTTCCTATTTTGGCTTTTATCTCACCAACCGAATGACGAACGTTTTGAGAGTGAAAATATATGCAGGATACAACAAAATTAAAACCTAAATTTTTGACGATCCCCCTGTCCTCGAACCTCCAATTGAAAAATAGCTATCTCTTTTGAGCCTAACAAAAAAAATTCCATGTTTTTAATTGCAATATTGGTTGAGATATTTGTAATAGAAAATCGGAGAAAAGGTGGGAAGAACAGCTTAAATTGACGGACTTTCTTCATTTATGCTGTTCTTACCCAACTTTTTTCCAATTTTTGAATTCAAATGTTTCATTGAATTAAAATATTTCTCTTAGAAACGTGGATTTTTTTGGTCTTTTAAAACTGGTATGGAGGAATTGCTGAGCACATTTTGAGCATTTCTAAATTACAACCATACTTCTACGACGAACGGTGATGTGATAAAGGCCGAATTAGAACCTACGGGACACCCTGTGTACTTTCCATTGCTAATTCTTAGGTGTAAACAATTAGGATTACAATATTTTCAACTCATAAAATGCAGAAATCTACGGTTGATCATATTTCATTGACACAGAAATAATATAATCGTCAACAATGCGCCCAGCAATAAGTAAAATTACCCATCATCCCTCTCAGTCAAAGCCACAAATCATCGGTTTGAGATCACAAATTGGATTTATGGCCAGCCCAGCTAAGACTTGTACTACTAACGTCACAGACTATTCTTGTAGTTGAAAATAAGGTATAGATACTGTCAAACTCGGTAATAACGACTTTGGCTGCAGCGACACCTCTTCTATAACGTCAATAATTGGTGGCTTCAGCTGATTCTCCATAGAAAATAATGTTAATAACTTCACCTGTAATGTCAATGAAAGCGCAATGACCTCGGCTGTAACGGCAAATTTATATTTGTCGTAAAATCCGAAAAATAATTTGGTATTTAATTGCACATGATTGCATTTTTTTTTTCATGTTTGAAAGTTCTCGAAAATGTAACCCTTGGCTGTAATCACACTTTAGTTATAATCAGCGAATTTCGCGGAATTTAAGATGTCGTTATAACCGAGCTTTACCGTACAAAATAATAAGAACAATTGTTTTTCTCTTCTCACAATCGTAACCCGATATTTGTCAAGAATAGAAATTTCCAACGTTTCAGTTTGCTCTGTCGACTGAATGGTTTCGAGACTGTTTCACGAACGAGAAAACACAATGCAAGACGCTTAATGAGATAACGTCTGGACTAGGGGTTTCTAATAAAAATAAGTGACCGATAACCACATATCCGAAAAAAAAAAAATCCCGGTTTTAAGAACGATGACTATATGTCCGTTTGATCGAACGACACGCCTCGAAAAGCGGGACAACCTTGTTTTTTTTTCCCTCGTAGCGGGTTTCAAGATGTTAAATCTTGCATTTTTTTTCAATTGTTCTAAAACAGGATTCCCCCCCCCCCCACCTTTAAGCTAAAGTTCACTTCTCTTTGATTAGAATTGTCTGATGCAATGTTTCCAACCTTCGGAAACGCACGGCCTGGTTGATTTCTTTTTTGTGAATGAAAGGCTCAGTCATACACACGACTAAGGGAAAATAAATGGTTAAAATGAAACGATAAACCATTCACGGCCGGAGACTGGGAATTCCTCGTGAGAAACACTGGTCTAATGTGTACTACGTGTACTACTATGTGTACTACGAATTACACGATACTTTTTATAATGTACGTAATACATTTCATGAATTCCCTTTTGAAAGTAGTTTTCGAGTCGAAGAAATTTGACTTTGATCAGGTTGAAGAAACTGACCATGAACTGAAGAAAGTGGCATTTTTAACTTACTATAAGAAAGCCGTTGCGAAAGCAACGCTACACGTACAGTCGGGTCCTCGTATTCGCGTGGGTTGCGTTCCGGGGATGACCGCGAATACGGAAATCCGCGAATAACCGAAACCATAGGTTTTTTTTTGTATATCTCGTTTACTGAACATCATGAGAAAGAGCAAGGTGACGCAGAGGTATAAGGGAATGTAAAAGAGGGTGCAGCAATTGTTGGCGAGGTTTTCTGAAAGAACATTGTAATTTCTGTTTGTCGTTTCTTTTTCATGTCATCAAGAATGTTGGAATGACAAGGCTTCTTCTACCAATTTTTCTATATGTGAATAGCGTACCATAGAGGTATCTATGCCATGAAAGTAACCTATTGCTGATTTGAACTTGCGAAGTCCTTCCGCTATGTTACTTGTGGTGAACTTGTCTTCTAATTCTTGCCTCGATCTTCTTCATCTGGTACCGCTTCAGTTTCAGGACCAGTCAGCGGCATTAATTCCTCCTCGGTCAACCTAGTATCAAAAGAACTTTGAATAGCATGTATTCACTCTCAAGGTACTTCCTGACTTCCAGAACGAAACACCGTTTAAACCAATCCAGGAAAAGTGTTTTCATAGTCCAAGCCTTTTATTGTTCGTCCAAAATACTGGGAGCTTTGGCTTATCCTTCCCTTCAGTGCTCACAGATTCGCAGATTTGAAAATGACGGTGGGTTTTATCATGTACCTACCTATACGCATTTACGCGAAACAACATAGTAAGTCTATCTCTACTTGCTTCAAAATCAGGAAGGGGGGGGGGGGGAATCGATTTTCTTTTTGGGCGAAAAATGTTCTTTGCGGCATTTACTTCCAAAATAATGCAGTTTCGTCAGCGTTAAACTCCTGCTGAGGTGCATAATCCTTCTCTTCAATAAATTTTTACGAAGTCTTTGGAAATTTTGTAACTGCTTCCAGGTCGGCAGAGGCTTGATCGCCAATTATTTTCACATTGCGTGCCCCGAATCGTTTCTTAAACCTATGAAACAACCTTTACTTGAATAAAATTCTGATGAAATAGACGTTTCACCAGCCCTTTCCTTTGAGAAGGTTTTCTGTTATAATATTAAAATCAATTGGAATACCTTCTTGTATCAGTCTTTTACCCCCAAAAACCAGCATTTTCTGTACGAGAAACCCACGGATCCCGTAGGCGCTGCAAAGTTCTGATTGCCATGGGTACAGCTACGACTGAAAGAATTTCAGATTCTTTTTTCTTGATATATCTCACCGTAGATTCGTTGATTCCGACCACAGCAGGTATTAACGTACTTTCGCCAAGTATAGTCAATATATCCAATTTTTCTTGTGAGTTTTCACTTTTATTTATCTTTTCAAAGCATTATTAGTAGCACTTAGAAGAATGAGCCATCCTAAACAAGCACAACTCAAATTTTGTAACTAAAACACGTGAATGACGATTGCTGAGTGTTGTGAAAACTTTTTTCCAATAAAGGAAAAAAAAAACCGCGAATACGGGGGGAGGGGGGGGGGGCACTGTACATGTGTCACAGCGATATTTACGGTCCGATTAGACATTTTGATAAATTTTTATGAATTAGAGAGCCTTCAAACTCCTACATACCCTTGTACATCGATAACGATAACTTATACTAGAAAATATAAGTCGAGCTCAACCTTAGCTTCAAAATACGCGAATACAGTCGACGCCGCGTATTAGAATCACTGATAATGTTAACATTTGGGTACTATTATCACATTTGCAAACAAGCAACCGGACCATTATCCTAACCAAGGATAATAAATTTTTTGTAATTGGGACTTTGGATAATGTTATCAATTTTTTTTACCGTCGACAGGTTTTATTCCCCCGCATTCTGAAGCTAAGGTTAAAGCAAACTTATTTTTTTCCTGTTATTGTTATTGTTATTGGACTGCAAGGTTATGTAGGAGGCTAGAAGGTGTTCTGTCCCCTCTAACTTGATGACAAACATCTCCGTACTTAATGTCGTAATCAGTCCACAGTATTCACTGTGATCCACGTACGTGTGGAGCTGCTTTTGCAATGTCCTTGCAAGTGGCAGATTTATGACGGAAAAAAGTCCCGCAATTTAGTTCTTGATCAATTTCTTTTAGTTGATCATATTAAAATTTCTTTTGCCGAGAGATTTTCTTAAAGGATTTATGAAACGTACTGTATATTGCAAAAGCATCGTAATTCGTTATATAAATTAGGCAGTTCCATTCTAACGCCTCACAATGGCTGAATATATAAAAAAAATTCAGTATTTTAGCTTCTATTTAGAAAAAATCACGTTTTAGAATACAATAATAAAAAAAATTGGAATGATTTTAAATATTTTGCAACTAATTATGGAGAAAATAATGTAGGATGGTTTCTCTCTCTCTCTCGGTTTACTGATTGATCATACGGACCGCATCACCGCACTTGTAAGCCGGACTACGGGACTTTTTTTGGATATAGTTACCATTCTGTAATTTTATTAGAAACCCCAAGTCTCGATGTGATCACATCAAGCAGTGTGGAAGACAAAAAAAAAAAAGTTGAGACAAAAAATAGATAGCATAAACCGAAGTCAAGATAACTATAAGAAGATTTCTTCTGAAGTTATGATATTGGTCCGTTCCTTATTTGCGAGTGTCATAAAAATGCCCGAATGATAACATTATCCATGATTTCAATATGCGGCGTCTACTGTAACGCCAATTAAAGACATTTTTGCTGCAATGCTTATGGTAAATTTTAGTTTTTGAAGTGAAGCTTCCAAGGAGCACCAGCTGGATAACTCAATAAATATCACTTCGGATGCTCAATAAATATCGATAGGTAATTAGGCTAAAAGTACGAACATAAGGTTTTTTCAAACTTACAGAGACTCCAAGTGAGGTAGATTCAGAAAAGCTTCTTTTTCAATATTCTTGATACGATTTCCGTGCAAATCCCTGAAGGAAAAAAGGAAAACAACATCCGTAATCATGCGAAGTGGGAATAACACAAAATATCCATGAGAAACTAAAATGCAGTTCAAAGATCTTTCCTTCGGACAAAGATTTCGACTTTTTTCCGGCATAGATTTGTTATAACACTTCTTATAAATGAATAATGAATATTCTCCTAGTTTTTTCCCGAAATAATCTGCACAACCCAATCTACACAATTTTCATTTATTTTAAGATTTGGAATTTTCATCTTGCGATAGAGATACTTCATCCGCTTTTCACGTAAGTTATTGATGAAATAAAAAAAGTATACAAGCTTCACTACCACCACCGTTCGAAGTATATATAGTACGTCATTTATTTTTTATAAGTTCGGGCTATCTTTCGGGAGCTTTCAAAATACGCTGTCTTTTTAGAATCGAGCTGGTTACTTCGTAGGAAAAACAAGTCACTACAGGTTTTTGACATCATACATACATCAGAAAATTATTTTTTACCTAAAGAGTTTTGAATGGAGCGGAACAAATGAAAAAAATGAGCAGGTGGAGTGTCTACTTCACCAAACACCAACTCTGGCCATATCGCTATATTGCAATTTACTGCCATTAAAGAGATGTGTTGGAAATAAAGGCGTTGTCTATGGGTAGTCGCCTCAAGTTCTTTAGGGAAAATATCTTATCTACATCCTCCTTCGGGTTCGAACCCAAGACCGTGACAGCAACCTTCACGGTGGTAGACGAGCATCTTACCACCACGCCACTCGGGAAAGGCGGGGCGTCTGGTCGACATAATTAAATGCCATAGAATTTATTTTGGGCGACCAAAGAAAAATAAGACCTCGTGTGTGTTCTTTTCAACACATTTCGGAAGCCTATATTACACATTGAATATCGATTTATACAGACCCATTTTTCCTTTTCAATTAGGGTTTAACACCCCTCCTAAAGCAGGCAGAAATATTTTTTTTTCTCTTTCACTTCGGAATTGTCAACTCTCCCCCTTCTAGATTGCACAGAAATAGTTTTCCTTTTTTTGTCCTTTTAGTGCCCTTCCTACAGTGTGGACAGAAACAATTTTACTTTTCACTTCGGATTTGACGCCCTTCCTGGAGCAGACAGAGATAATTTTCCTTTTTCTTTGGCCTTTATAACCTTAATTTTATATCCTTTGCCCTTTAAATATTATTTGAAATATTATTTGCCCTCTATAACCTCGGATTTAACACTCTCTTAAAGCGGACAGAAATATGGGATTTTTTGCCCTTTTTTGCCCTTTCACCTCGGATTTGGTGTCCATCCTACGGGGGCAAAAATTATTCTCCTTTTTTTGAACCCGCACCTAGAAGTTGGCACCCTTCCTAGAGCGGACAGAAATCATTTTCCATTTTTTACCACTTTCACCTCGGATTTGGAGCACTTTCTAGAAAGAACAAAATCATTTTACCTTTTATTGTCTTATCACCTCGGATTTGATCCCACTCCAAGAACGGACAGAAATCATCTTCCCTGATATTTTTTGGAATATAAAACTTTTGTCCAACTGTTCATATCGGATTTGGGGAACGTCCTAAAGAGCGGTGCCCAAGAGCCGCCCATGTTTCTCAACCCTCTCCTAAATTTCAAGCAATCAATGTCATGTATTTTTTGATTTCCGCTCTTACAACTTACATACTATACTATCTTCTATACTCCTATTATTTTCTATCGATACTAAAATTCCAAGACGTAAAATTTCGTGAATCCATAGAACTAATTTATTAACGTGAAGCGTAATTTTAAACGACTTCATAAATATTTCTACAAATTTAAGCAGCATTACCATCAATTTTTATTTTTCACGAATTGCTTAAAATGCAAATTTTGATCATCCATATTTAATAACCTGTAGAATTATTTGAAATATACAAATTACGATAAAAACCATAGTAGAGATATTAGTAGGATTTCCACTTTCCCATTTTCTCACACAAGATGTTTAATTGAAAATCACTAAAAAACACACATTAGCCGCAAAAAAGCTGCTCAAAGCTTTTATGTTAATTTAATATAAGTTTTATTAATGCAATTTATAAAAGAAAAACAAAGACTCACAATTTCATGAGCGAAGTGATGTTTCCCAAAGAAGCCGCCGTCAAAGAATTCAAAGAATTTTGCGAAAGAGATCTGTGCACGAAAGAAATAAAAATATATCTAGTCAGTCAATCGAATACAAACAATATTAATGTTTTCGAAATTTATAAAGAAGGTATTTGCGCATACATGAAAACGACTTACAAGCTGCGTAAAGTTGCGAGTCCATACCAATGTTCCTCAATAACTATTCCGATCTGATTTCTTGATAAAGAGCTGAAAAATAATTGAAAACGCATCTGTGAAGGCGAGATGAGACATAGGGGAACGTCGTAAATATTTTTACGATTTCCAACACTACGAAATTTCAAAACACATTGATTTTATAGATATTTTCTACAGAATACAAAGTAGTTACAGTAGTTATAAACTATTTTGTAAGCCCCATTTTCTCATAGAAACCGAAAATTTTACCAACTCCTTCTTTTTCTTGTTCATCGTATTATATTTGCACTGTGTACGTGTAATAATTAGATTGGAAGGAAAACACGTCATAAAATTAATTTCTCCGTTTATGATAACAATAGGCCGATTTTTATGTTGAATTCAATTCATCTAATGTTATATTTGTAATACCGTTACTAGCTATAATACCCGGCGGTGCCCGGAATTTTTCTATACGGGGTGATTTTCCGAGTGAATTCCTCTTGCCGCCTTTCACTAGCAAACCGTTGATCCTAGAGGCATACTTCAGATTAGAAGAAATATTCAAACAACTTCTAGAACTGAGATACGTCATTCATGTTGCAAGGGGTTGCATAGTTATTGAAATAAAATAAATTGACTTTTTATATGGACACCCTGTGCTAAAGAACCCAATTAGGAAGTTGTTGCCCAGTCTCTCCTCATGCCAAAATAAAAAAAAAATCCATATTCACTGCGATACTTGAATTCAAAAATCTGAGAAAAATTGCGGAAGGACACCATAAACTAACGGACGGAGCTTTTTTTCCCGCATTTATGCTGTTTCCCAACTTTCTGCAATTTTTGAAATACTTTATCTTGAAAGGAATAGTATTGCACGCAGAAATGTGGAATTTTTTTGTTGGCCTCAGGAGAGAAACGACGAAAACTTTCTAATTGGAAGGTAGAGGACGGGGTGTCAATATAAAAAGTTATTATTTTTTTATTTTAACAACTATATAACCCTTTGCAACATGAAAGAATGACGGTCTACACATTATTTTTATACTTTATCTAATTGGAAATATGCCTCTAGGATCAACGATTTGCATGGAAAAAAGAGGCATTAAGGAAAATTATGGATTCACTCTGCATACTGTGAGCATTAAAGTAATTACAAACCATTGTGAAGGCGTAAATATGACTGAATCGCAATGTTTGTGTGAGCCACGGCATATAAAATAAACATTCCGAGAGTCATTGCTAAGGGCCGAAAAACCATTGTTTCCTGACAGTTTCTTGCCTATTTCGGGCATTTTCCCAGTCAGAGATAATTTATTCTCAACTCATCAAAGTTATTCATTGATTTCTCAAAGTAAAAAATGTTACGTATTTGCATGGAAAAAGAGTGCAGTAAAAAGCGCCTCTAACGGCCACCTCCGAACAATGGCCTTATTTTGTTGGAACTGAACACCTCCCACAGACCATTACAGGTTCGACGATTTTTTAAGAATATCCACTTTGGTCATGGAGTCAGGAAAAAAAATGTGCATTTGGCTAAGAGGAAAAAATAATTATTGTTGTGTGTGTGTGAAAAATAATTTTCAAACTGTTTTTTCAGTGAATTCCCCCCCCCCCGAACTCTTTTGGGGGGTAATTATGCTTTCTCTTCCTGGGTATAAATGCTAGGTGGGTATATTGAAAGCAGTGGAGATGTAAAAAGGACCACTTAAGTGATCTGTTAATGTGCTGCGAACCACATAATTGAAGTGGGGGAATGTGCCGTGGGTTACTTAAGTGATCTGGAACAATGCCCAAGGTTACTTAAATAATCTGTAAATCATACTATTTATATAAATATCTATCTACGCACATTCTCATGTCACGTTCTAACTATTTCTAAATGCACATTCTCATATCACTTCTGAGTCACGGAAGTGACATGAGAATGTACCGCTTGGTTCGTTCTTAAAAAATTAGGTTTGAGACCTCGGGCCGCAGCAGATGACTCTGAGAGCCACATTTGGCCCACGCGTCATGGGTTGTGCATTTATGGCCTTGTTGATCGTGGGTGGGAATACACAGAACTATTTCGGGGTTGCTGGTACACCGTCTTAGTCCATATCAGTTTCTGTTGTGTTCTACGTTAGCACTGCAAGCTTAAATTTTAGGTAACAGGGCCGCAACTATATGCTTGGTCAGCCGGGTCAAGCACACATTTTGATACCTACCCCCCTCCCCCTGGTTCGGCGCCGGGGCACCAGACCCACCTGATCCCATCTAGTCGAGGGGCATTGTCGATTTATCAAATATTATAATGTTACATATCAATATAATCACATATCCTAAGAAAAAGAAATTATTTTAATAATTAATATTATATAAATTAATCAGTTATAAAATTATCGTAGGCAATCACAGAACGGATTATCCCTTTACATGTTATATAGATCACAAATTATAGTTTTTTTTCAGAAATAAAGCGGCCACTCTCCAATAGCGGCCACATTTTTTACGGTCCCGTTAGTGGCCGTTTTGTTGGGAGGTTTCATTGTATATCAAAATTCTCCCTCTAAATATCCATCCATTATGTATAATAAATACTCAAAAAGTAATATTTATACAATATTACTTTTTGAGTATTTATCGCCCATAATGAATGAATATTTAGAGGGAGAATTTCGATGTACAGTTTTTGATATACAACTTTATATCTAGACTTACAGGATTTGCAAATGGTTAGTTCGTTGGAAAAGTCCTTTATTCAGTGATTCCAGCTCATTTCCATCGAGCCACCTGCAATTTGAAATTGTCACGTACAGTTACAATTAATGCGCAGGCAAATGAATAAATTCCTCAAAATGCACTAATGAAATGTTTCATCTTTGAGGCTTGACAATCATATACTTAACTGTTTATACTACTTAAAAAAACTAAAAAATAAAACACTAAAATTTGATTGACAAATTATACACAAGTCATAGACACATTTTAATAATTAAATATGACCAGTTTTTCATCTAGTAATTAAATAAATCAACCCGTGACATAAAAAGGGGTTTGCAATTAAATACTTTCATCTCCCAGAATTTTTTTTAAATTAAAAATGTTTAAATTTCACTCACAGGAGGCGCTGTAAAACGAAAAACTTGACATAACACATAAAATGCAACACAGAGTATATTTACTGCTTATGACAATTAAACGTTGCATAAAACTATCGCCTTTCAACATAAGCACCCTTTATCCCTGTAGTCCGAGCTAAAAAAAAAGGCTCATATTGAAATGTGATAGTTTTATGCAACGTAAATTGTCATTAACACAGTAACTATACTGTGTAGCATTTTATGTGTTATGTCAAGTTTTTCGTTTTACAGTGAAATTTTAACTTTTCTTCTAAAATTCGTAGAAAAAATCCACTGTAGGCCATGAGTATATTTCAGTGTAGACCACACTTTTTTACGTCAATTCGTTGATTTACTATTAATTTTTAAAATGTGTTCAGAATTTCTCGTCCATCCCGTATTTTTACCGAAATTTTGGGTTCGAATAGAGATTACGCCATGTAATAGAAGCTGAGTGATGTATAAATGAAGTGTTTGAACATTTAAAATGTATAGGAATAAATTGCGACAGAAGCCAAACGTCGTATAAATGCGAAAGTAGCTTAAATAAGAGTCGTTTGAACCAGTACTATATATTCATTCATTCATTTATTCGAACCGAGCATAATTCCGGTCTATCACCATGGGCAATTTACTACCGATTGAGTTGTGCCGGAAGTGTGTGTGTATGCGTGTGCGGGTACTAGTGTCGTATTTGAAATTTCAGTGCTGTCATCTGTAAGTGAAGTATAATGGTTGAACATGCACATGTGTATGTGCCGTTGTAGGTCTGCCACTCTCTGTGACAAGACTTTTTAACTCTGAGATCGGCTCGCATTCGCGCTTCTTTAAACTGAGAACCACAGGAAACCAACTTCAAACCCGACCACCACTGCGACAGTGGTGGGGTAAAGGTACCTGCAGGCTTGACAGGGATGAGCATGGCTCTTTCCCCTGGGTTAAGTCTCTTGATCTCGCACATACGTCAATCCGCAAGCAGTGTTATATAGTAAGGGACTGTTTCATCTCTTTGATGTTCCGCTTGCCGCCTTGACACAGCGGGCGTGGTCTCGGAGGTGCTGTGTAACGTCACGGCAATATGACATTTTTATAGCAGACGACATCAGCATATGATTGAGAGCGATTTCTCGTTTATGGTTCTCAGGTATGCGTATGTAGTATTTTTGTAATATTTTGTAATCTATATGAGCTAAAAAATGGATTAAATCCAAGCAAGTCTGTTAGTTATAATATCCTTTGATATTCGCATTTGAAGTAATAATAACTAACTTTAAGCATTGTATACCCGGAATTTTTTTTTATATTTGCTTCCCACAGGGCCTCGGAAATGTTTGAACTTGTGGGCGCTCGTTTTGATCTTCACATACGAAATTTAGATTTCTGAATAAATTTAGTTGGGTGCTCAGACCCTTACCATAAATTTCCGTGGCTGGCAAATCACCTTATATGACATCTATGAAACAATTTCTTCAAGTCCAGGTTTCACCCTTTTCGCGGATTTGTAAGTTTCACTGATTCGCATTATAAATGGTACAGTGGCAATAACCAAACCATCTGTAAAATGCAAAATTTTTTTTTCAAGAAGAAAAAAACACTTTCAACGATGTTGCGCAGGTGATAGTATGCATAGTTCCCTCTCCTCTTACTCCGAGAACAATTAAACGAGGAAGAGAAATTCCTAAAATTTTATATTATTTATATTATACGCATATTTCTATAAGCCGAAAAAAAGATATTTCAAACACCATCTTTCTTCTGCTGTCAATATGAGAACAAAAGTTGATTCGACGGGTTTGGGGGGCTGAAAACATGATCAAGAAGGAAAAACAACAACAACACGGGCCGTGGACTCGTCATTGCCGAAACTAGAGGGTTTTAAAGAGGCGAGAGATATATCTCGTATATACAGCTGAGGAGTTTAATGACAGAATAGAACTTTGAGAATCGAGCTTCATCACTGAAGTATTGTTTGCAATTATATTATTTTTTAATAGCTGCAATGGCAACAAAGATGTTCAAATGCGTGATCTTCGTAATATCTACGTACAGTATTTAAAAACAAATGATAACCGTATTATTTTTTTATCAACTTGCTCTGTATATTTAGTGTCTATTCATAAAATTGAGTAACGCGTTCCGATGGTGTTTTCCCTCATGCATTGTTTTGTCTTCCCCCCCCCCCCCCGTTATGTATGGTTTTTGTCAATGAAAAAAAAAAATTTGTCAATTCTCTCATTCATTGTAGAAAGTCATGTTGAGTGGATTGATTAACACATAAACCTTTCAGACTCGGGCATTCAATTTTTTCCCTTCTTCAGAATGCCCTTTTCGAGTGAACTTTTTGGAATTTTTAAAATGTTTTGCATTTTTGATACTGAAAAAATTCATTAAAAATTTTCAATTTCTTCTTTCTTTTTTTTTATGTAAAAAAATAATTCACTTCGTTCAAATTTTTTTCAGTCTAGATGATGCAGCGTATATTCATCTTCGAGGATGATGTCACTCTTCGCTATCCATACGAAGGTTTTTAACAACTCTCTGTTGCGAAGATGAACTTTTAGAAAAAGGATAAAATTCAACTGCCTCTGCGGGGAATCGAAACCACGTCCTTTCACTTTCCGGGTGTGCGCCCTATATCACTAGACTACAAAGGAAACGAATCGCTCAATATTTCTTTGGAGCTCGTGTGCACTGAAAAGCACCGTACATGGACGGCCGGACCTGACTCAGGCCAAGCTCACAACTGCTGACGCTGCCACCAGATGGTGACTTATACGGATATCGGAGTGACATAATCATCAGATAAGTCGTCATCTGGTGGCAGTGTCGGAAATTGTGAGCTTTTGCCTGAATTAAGTCTGACCGTCTATGTACGATCCCTTTCAGTACACACGAGCTCCAAGAAAAGACTGAGCGATTCGTTGCCTTTGTAACTCAAAACTTCCGCAGTTCTTTAAGTCAGTGCTTAACTCCCTGACGTCAAAAGAAAAAAAATTCTGCAGTGAGGAAAAGCAACTCAGACATTTGTGGCACCAGGGTATGAAAGAGTTATATCAGCAAGGTTCCTTTTTATGGTGCCGTGAGACTGATCAGGAGTGGTCCGACGTAATCCGACGATAAAATGAGAATTTAAATTTTAAGAGGGCTATGATTTTTTATCAGATTGCCATATGATCATTAACTACCGAAATGAGTTGTGCCGGAAGTGTGTGTGTGTGTGTGCTTGTGTATTTAACAGTTTAAGTGAGTATCTAGCGTTGTGCGCTAACTTCTTTTTAGTGCTGCAACCTATTTTTAAAACTATGAGCGAAGTGTAATGATTGAATATTTCTACCGTTGTAGGCTTGTTGTTCTCTTTGGTGAGACTTTTTAACGGGCAAAAGATCAGCTCACATTCGCGCCTCAAAGTTGAGAACCACCGAAAGCCAACTTCACAAAAACGATGCTTATGAGAAATTTTTGAATCCTTGGCCTAGCGTATAATCGTTAATATAATTAAGATATCTCTAACTAAATATATTACTCACAAGTTCTTCAAATTCACCAGAGAATCGAAAACACCTATCGGTAAGTTATTCAGCTTACACTCTCGAAGATCCCTGAAAAAATGACGAATCAATGAAAGCACTACACACATACAAGGCTCTACAGTTAGAATACTTTATAAATAAACTGCACAAAACTTAGATCAAGGTTGCACAAATCTCTCGACCTCCACGGTGGTTTCCCCCGTCCGCGAAAGTTGTTCTGGTAGAAAGTATGAATGTACACACGATAAATACTTAGGCTGACCATATTTTATACATAAAAAAGCGAGATATCATCAAATAATAGCGATTTTTTTGGATGGAAATAGTCGAAGGCCATTGCCGTCAATTACAGCCAAAAAAATTTCCAAAGGCAAAGAAAGGTAATCTAATAATTATCGTTAAAATTGCTGGAAAATCGCCAATCGCGGAAAATGATGGGTACTGCAAGTCAAAATGTAGTTACCAAAAACACGTACATGTTTGACAAACATGTGAGATAGTATATATATGTAACTATAATCAACTATGGAGTAATAAATTGGTGGATAATTATCATAATCTAATTTAAAAGTCATGTAAATAATCGTAATTCTTCATTTCGGAAATTTAACCAAGTCGCGTGGAAATTAAGTAAAAAATGGGACATTTTGTATATAAAAAATGCTGGAGCGGCCGTAATTACGGGGATATTCCGTAAATAATCAATATAAATTGGTTAAAACCCTGAATTTAACCAATCCGTGTCGATCTCTTATCAAAAAAGTGTGACTACAGTTTAAACCGCGGCGGTGAATACCGCCCGCCCTAACTCAACTAAAAATTTTGACTGCGGTTAACAAATGATCGATGACCCGACACTATTAATCGATTAATCGGTCCAGCCCTAATTTCGATTGATAATATATATTCAACACATAGGCGGAGATAGACTTGTGAGTCTGGGAAGGCACGGTCATTATTGCTGGGGGGGGGGGGGGGCAAGATGATGATGACAATTCATATATGCATTAGATCAGTCGACTCCACCTTTGCCCCCCCCCCCCCCACGCCCCGTATCTCCGCCCATGATTCAACACACACATTATGTGATTTCACTCCCAAGTCAAATAAACAAAAATATTATTATAGACTTTCACTTACAATTCTTCCAAATTTTGAAGCCCTTCGAACGCACCAGATGGCAGCACTGAGAGAGGATTATGTGACATGACTCTGGGTAATATAAGAGAATTTTGTTGTTTTCAAAAACTTACAATTTTTTCAAGACAACTAAAAAAAGTAAATCGATTTGATTGTTTTCATTGTAGGAAAAGTTTTGGCGTGAATTGATACTCACAGATGAGCCAAATTGCGGTTGGTCGACAAAGTTGCATTTCCTAGAGCAGAAATCCTATTAGCTGTGAGGTACCTGTGGAAATTGAGTAGAACATTCAATGACTCGAATAAGTTTAATTACATCATCTTAATGAATAATTGCGCTTCATACTAAATACAAATTTGTTCCGAATGTGTTTACATGAAACCAAATTTTCTATACGAATCGATCATATTAAAGAACTGAGTGATTTTGAATTAATTTAGTCAGTGTTTTCATTTATATTTGGCTATCAAACAGGACCGTGACTAGGCTGGGGCAACCGGCGCAATGCTCCTGGACCCCGAGCCGAATAGGCCTCCACAAAAGTTTACACTTATTTCGCCTAATAATAATAACCCTTTCAAGAGGGGGGCCTCAAGGAAAAGTTTGCCCTAGGCCACGAGAAGGCACACTACGGCCCTGCCCGTAACTAGACTGGGGGCAACCGAGGCACATGGAACCCCACACAAAATGTGCATTTAATTTGCATAATAATAATCCTTTCAAGTGGGTCCCAAATAAAAGTTGGCCCCGGGGCCCCGAGAAGTCAAGGTACGGCCCTGTTCTCAAAGAACAGCCATGGGTGAGTTTCGAGGGAGCGATTTATTGTGCAGGTTCGTAGGATCATCATGTATCTTACGGGTTAGACCAATTTTCCCCATATTATCCATCTCTTGAGAGGTGGTTGAGAGGTCTGCGCCCTCATGAAGATACTCATCTTCCACTATGAAGGTTGCCATCAAGGTCCATGGGTTCGAATCCGGGCATAGAACGTTAGAAGCAAGTTCTTTGCCTAGGGTGAACACCGACGGATGGATCCTTCATTTCCCACCCAACTCCACTGGTTGGAAGTTGCCGTATGGCGATATATGACTGGAGTTGGTGTGCGGTAAAGTAGCTCTTGAGAGGGGCAATCATCCGATTAGCTGCACCGATCACCCTCCTCTTGATCCGCGCCTGTCAAAGAATTAATTTAGTTATTCAAAAGTCATCCATCTTCAAAGCTCTAATAAGACCACCAAAAACAATCCTAAGTGAATACAATTATGCCACCGCGCATTCGTGTGAACATTGGGATAATAACTATAAACTTAATTATACAATGCTGGGAGCTAGACTAGGTAAGACAGCTCCAGATAAGCTTAGTCATTATTTTTGACGGTGATTTGTAGGGCACGACGCACACTGGTTAATCATACAAATTGTGTTGAATGTTATACCATACAAATCAACGTAAACAACAATGGCAAGATTGTCTAGAGCTGTCTTGTCTTGTATAACCAGTGTGTGCCCAGCCGAAATATGAACACATCTTTCCGTCGAAGGCTGGGCGCACGCCCGGTTAGACTAGACAAGACAAGTTAGCTCCAGTCAAGCTTAGTCGTTGTTCACATTGATTTGTATGGTGTAACGTAGGCATCTTCCACTTGTTGCTCGCGAGCACCACGATTCTCCCTGAAGCAGTTAGAGTACTTGATGCTCGGGGTTAACTTCGTGCTCACGAGCACTTGATCAACGTCCCACCTTGTAACAAAAACACCTTGTAACGTAAACACCTTGTAGAAATTGCGTTCAAGGATTAAAATCATACTGATTTCAGGCATTATCAAACTTGCCGTAAGGGTACTCTTCTTTTTGATGATGATACATGGAGTGCTCACGACCGCAAAAAAAGGTTGAAGACCTCTGGTGTAACGTTTCAATTTGTATGGCTAACCGGCATGCACCCAGCCATACAGTTCCGCCACTACAAGCGATCATACCTATAATGTAAGGTTTACATTCATTCATCTGCCGATTTTTCCCTTCCAACTTGGAAGACAGATGGTATTATCTCTTGAAAGCATGACGGTCTTCATACGCTGCGTAACTAAATTTCTGAAACTAATGCGTAATGTGGCAGGTCCTCGTGGTGCCCTCTAATTAGAGCGAATCCACTCCAGTGGCGCCGGTTTCCTCAGCTGATATTGCCTTGAGCTGACGATCAAGTATTTGTCATAACAAAAATATACATTATGAATGATAGTTATATTTTTATGAACGAAACACACTTACAAATGTTCCAATTTCGGAAGATTCATGAAAGCGTTCTTTTCGACCAGAGTGACTTCAGAGGATGTGAGAATCCTGAAATAGATTGCGCGTGTCGTTTAAAGTCAACGAAACGTCTACAAAACCTCATCATAACAGTCGATAATTTCGCTTATTCAGAACCATTCTAAATAAATTGGTAATTAAACAAAATCATTCTAATATAAAAGTTTAACATTTAGCTTACAATGTGTGGAGATGTTCATTCTTGGGGAAATCTTTGGATTCCAGAATCCTCAGCCTGTTTCCTGATAAATCCCTAAAAAAAGAAAAGAAGAACAATATTCATTCTTGCAAGCAAAGTTTGCTGGACTGGAAGAGATCTTGGCAACGGAATAAGTCCGGTGACGGACAGGGGCGGCTTAAGCGAGGGTGCCCTTGCATCCGAGCTGCAGGTTGTAAGGGGCAGTTGCGGCTTATGTCCAATTGGATATAAATTGGATACAAATTTCAATTTGATATAAACAATTTTAAACATTTCCAGCAGTAAAAAAACCACACGACATTGCTTTTGAGTCATACTTTGACGATGAAGATGTTGAGAAAACTTGGAACAGACAGGACCTGGAATCGTAATACCAGAAATCAAGAATGTACTCTTTCACAAGGGGAACGAGTGTGCATTTTAGTGCTCCTCACCCAGTAATTTTTATTTTAACGGTCAAATATAATAAAGGCAAAGGAAAAATTCTGCTCGTTACTTGTCCGACCCTAAATTATAAATAAATGCCTTAATAAAAGACATTTATTTCAAATTTAAATAACTATAAACATTAGTGGGTTGACGACTTCCAATTTAAAACTATTCGTACCATACGGCAGGCACCCCACGCTCTCTTCTAAAAGAAAAACCAGCCAACTAAATATGCACATGCCATCAATAAAAAATAATGAAATGGCCCTTAAATTAGATGAATAAAAGCAAAGAGAAGCGTCACAGATTCAACCCCAAATGTAACCCTAAATTAGAACTTTGAAAATAAATAATTGATGTAGTCATCCTTTTCGGCACCAAGCGGAGCGGTGCATGTCGGGTTAGAGGGAAATGCAGCATAACTTTCAACCTTATTATTCGTTTAGTGAAGTGATAAATGGACGGTAACACTTTTAAACCAGAGAGAGAGACACCGAAAAACACTCTCTCAATCAAAAAACAACGGAGTCGGATTTATGCCAAATCTGATTGCGTTTCCTCTGGTTCAAAAAATGCTAAGTGAAGTAACTCTCCCGGCTCTTACATAGAACTCTGATGCTTGCTTTATTACATTGTGCTATTCTTTAAGTTGTAAAACGAATGCGCCATCATTTCGGAACAGACAAACCATATCATAAACATCACTTTCATTCTATGAGCGATTTTTTTAAGACTAAGGACCATTTGGTGGTATCTCTTTGCGAGCCGTTCCCTTATTTGAAAAGTCTCTCCACTGAGGAGCGTATAGACCATCAACGCGATACTTACATAACACAAAACTTCAAGTATCTATCACTTTCATTTCGAAGTTAGATGGCAGCACCGCTGAACACGAAACGTGCGTAATTCTGACAACATAAATTGGGAAGTGGGGGGGGGGGGAAGGACAACTTCATCCTCTAGGCCAAATGAGGCTCGTCAAAGGGGTTACATCATCACCACCTAGAGATAGAAGGCCTCTGCAGTGTTTGCCATAAACGTCATCCAGACTACCTAGCAAGTTTGCCACATTTTGAAACACAGCATCCTATTTCGTTTCTTCTTATTTTGGCGTAGAATCTTCATGATTGGCTTACAAATACCGCATAGTGATTGGATGTGGGGCATACAAATCGCCAATTCTGAGCCCGATCATTTCTTTTCCTCGCAACGATGATACTGGCACGAGCAGGGAATTTTTTTCCCTGAATATTCTGAGGGAAAATCGACTATTTACTTGACGTCACAAGCAGAGTGCGAAGGCCCTCTATCTCTAGGTGGTGATGGTTACATCCGGCAGGGGTGGCTTAAGCGAGGGTGCAAGGGGGTGCGGTGCACCCTGGCGGCAGGTTGTAAGGGGCGGCAGCTTTTGAGCCATACGCTGACAATGGAGATGTTGAGCAAACTTGTGGGAAAAAGACAGGGCCTGGGACGCTAATATCGGAAGCAAAAATATAATTTATTACAAGAAGCAAATGTGCACACACTTCGGTGCTCTCAAACACTAATTTTTCCGGAACAGTCAAACAAACGCAAAGGGATTGATTCATCTTCTCACTTGTTCGGTCCTTGAAGCAACAGAAACACCTTTGAAATAAATGTCTTAATAAAAAATCGTCTCGGGGGGTATACATCGTTTTTACAGGATAAGTGTGAGTGTGATGGCTCATGAATGAATGTTGTTTTGTGTATTGAGTTATCTTGCGTGATCATCAAAGGTAAAATAATTCTGGACGAAGAAAAAAAAAAAATAAAAACAACCGTGTAATGAAAACAGAACATTTTCTTCAAAAGCAGGACGTGTGTGCACGCACATTTTCTCGGTAAACAATGGTATGCCGTTTTCTTCTAAAAACAAAATAGGTATATCCTCGGGTCCCCTGAACAGGCCTTGTAGCCTCCCGCCAAGGTCTTCTTTAGGGGCGGTATATGAAGATTTGCACCCGGATAAGTTTGAGCCGCCCCTGCCATCCGGCCCGCGGAAGTTGTTCCTGTAGAAAAGTACCAATGCACATAACACGATGAATACCTGGGTTGATCTCATGTTTGTTTCATAACAATACGGGATACTGCCAAAAAAAGTTGTCAAGGCAGGTGAAGTAGCCAGTTACATGGAAAAAATTGTTAAAAGTAAGTTATGCTGCCAGTTACATCCCAAATAAATCGTCAAAGGCAACTAAAGGTGCAATCTATCGCTAAAATTGCTTATCAATTTCGCCAATATGGGAAATAATGGCTACAGTAAGTCGCAATGGACGAAAATGTGATTCTCCAAAAATACGTATATATTTGACAAATATGTGAGATTAATACATTTATACGGCTATTGATTTGATAGATTCATAATTATCATAAAATAATTTATAAATCATGAAAATAATCTTAATTCTTGATTTCAAATATTCCACCGAGTCTCGTCGAAAATAAGGGAAAACCGGGAAATTTATATATAAGGAAATTGGGAGCGCCAAATTTACGAGAATGTCCCGTAAAATACAAGTTATATAGTCAGTCCCTATACCCAAGTCTCTGGCCTGCGTATTAAAAAGGTTGTGAATCCCTGCCACAACAGAAGTAGTAGTAGTAGTATCTCTACAGTCTTAAGCCGGTCGTCCACTAGAAGCTACCACGAGCGAAAACAAGTCGCGTGTATGTGCAGGAATACTATATTAGTCTAGCTCATTCACGCGGCTTGTTTTCGCTCGTGGTAGCTCCCAGTGGACGATCCGCCTTACTGTGAACACTGCAGACAGACCATCTCATACGGTACTTGCATAATAGGGCCCGGGGTAGCCCAGGTCGATAACATACTGGTCTAAAGTATTGATCATTGATCATTCTTGTCGCACCACGGTGATTTTCTGCACACGAGGGCTAATTAGACCGGGACCTACAATTTATTGCCGATTCCGAACGGCAGGCTTGTTTTTTATACTCATGGAGAGGTTGGTGCGCTAACCCTTCAATGGGGGACTCCATGCGGTAGCAATTTTTGCGGTCTTGTCGCCGTTCTTGCCTAAAGTATTAGAGGATGGCTCGAGTTGGCGCGAGTTCGATACTCGGTTCGTCCTTGTCAGAAACTTTGCCGTCCCAGAGGTACAACAGAAATGGTGACGTGACTATAGAAAATATCACTACCGCACCGAGGGGTTAGCGCACCAACCTCTCAGTGAGTATTGAAAACAAGACCTCCGTTCGAAATCAGCAATAAATCTCACGTCCCGGTATAATTAGCCCTCGCATGCAGAAAATCACCATGGAGCGACAAAATCATTTGTACAATATGGAAATTTACAATTTTTACGTCAAAATATGGAATTCAGATGGCAGCACCAGTACAACACAAAACAACAGCCATAATTCTGAAAACATACTAACTAATCCAACACCCCTTACACACGGAGCGGATGCGGACGCGGGTCTAGATTCGCATGATTTTTCATACGAGCACATAGTGGGCGAAACGCCCTCATCTTTAGACTCATTTCTTTTTCCACCCAGTGAACGCTGTACGAGGATAGCGCTTTGTTTATATATATATATGTACACACACACAGACACACACATTATATAGTATTTGGCTTTCTTAATGTTTTATTTTGGACGAAAGGAAGAGGTTCTACCTATACTAGAAATATTTTAAAAATACTTTAATATAAATTGCTGGCAGGTATTACACATGCTAATATTTTTTACTAAAATGCTTTTTTTCTCAAAACTGTTTTTTGTTAGTCTTTTGACAATGAATATTTTTTCAAACACCACTCATTCGAATATCTCTGTGCGTCTCTCAAGACTGTGGTGTTACATACCGTAAACTGGAGTGTCTTTGTGCCAAGGTTCTGACTATGTGCTATTCACGGATTTTGGGACGCAAGTGTTTCCCGGGAGTGTATGGATGAACAATCGGTTTCAAAATTTCTCATGACGATTCAGGAGCTGTAGGTGACTCACCGACAGCGTTTATTGCATCATCTGCAGTCGGCTGTTGTCTAGAGAATGTTTTAAGATATATTGTGATTCATACACGAAATTTTTCAAGTGCGCGTAAACCTCTCCTGGTGCAGACAGTGGACACTAGGTAATTTAATATTTCTATGTACAAGTTACTTACGATAAGAAATTGAATTGTAAAAATAATGCAGTTTGGCAGAAATATGACGCATAAATAAAGAACATTAGTGACCTCTAAATGTTCCGCTGATCCTTCAAGCGCTCTGGAACTGTGCCGCGCGTCACTCAAATGATCTGTAAGTACGCCGCGGATGACTTAAATAATCTGGGAATGTCCCGCGGGTAACTTGAGTGATGTAGAACTGCACTGTGGGCCGCTCAAGTGCTCCAAAACTGTGCTACATGTCACATAACCGATCTCTAGATGTGCCACAGACCACTTAGGTGTTCTGGGACTGTGCCGTGGTTCATTGAAGTGATCTGTAAATGTGTCGTGGATCACTTGAGAGATCTGTGAATGTGTCACGGGTCTACTTGAGTGATCAGAAAATGTGCCACTGATCTACATGAATAATCTAAAAATGTGCCAAGGGCAGCTTAAATGCTCTGGAATCGTGCCACGGGTCACATGAGCGATCTGTAAATGAGCCGCTTAGTTCATTTGTTCAAAATTAGGTTTGAGGTGGTGCGCCACATTTGGCCCGTGGGCGTTAGGTTAACATAATATGGCTTAGAGTGTTTGTCGCCATGAATTTATGATAGAGAAATTTCGAGTTCTTAGCCTTAAAATAGCACTGAAAAAAAAATTGAACAGAAATTGATTAAAACACGTGTAAAGGTATTTTCTTTCGAAATTTTAATTTGTTTTTCAATATTTTTTGCACCAAAAAAGTTTTTTTTAATCATCGGGACCCCCCTCCCCCGCGTACGTTTCTGATCTCAATATGCGATAGGAGGTGGGGGAAGTGCTGACGGGGGAATTCAGTTGCTGACTTTTGCTGACAAGGGGGGGTGGGGGTCAAAAATGGCTAAAAATCTGATGACGTAATACTTGAACGGTCCCTAACTGAAAATAATAGATGCCTGAATCAATATTTGTACATGCCTGAAAAACATTATCACTGGATTTACTGGAGTATTTACATAGTGTTTCATATTCTCTTTGCTATAATAAATAAGAAACACTGGGTTAAGATAAGAAAGCTGCTGCCATCTACTAGATAAAAACAAAAGTACAGCGGAATCCCGTTATAACGAACTCCTAGAGACCGAGAAATCACTTCGTTATAACGAAATTTCGTTATAAAGGAATTCCAGGTATTTGAATTATTCCTATGTAAACTTATCTTGGGATTAGAAAAGTGTTCGTTAAAATGAGTTTTTCGCTATAACGGTATTCGTTAAAACGCGATTCGACTACACTTGTTATCCCATTCTTCAAATGAAATGGCCGTTGATCTTATACCACGCAGGATAAAAATAAACAAAATATGGTATGAAACTATATGCATTTATTATTTTTATGCTCATACCCGTAAAAGTTTTATGCACCAAAATACCGGTCACTATTTTTTTTTTTTTTGGTGTTAACAAAAAAAGAAATTTTAGTGCCAAACATGGAAACATATTAACTGATATTTTTTGGCGCATGAAATTTACACCGTCTGCACAGTGCCGTCTTAAGGCATGGGCCTACCCGGGCACGGCCCGGGGGCCTCAAGAGAAAAGGGGGCCTCACAAAAATGGGATCTAGTTGAGATTTTATAAAATTTGCCTGGTAGATCCTCAGAAAAATCATTTGGCCCGGGGGCCCGTGATGCTCTTAAGACGGCCCTGCGTCTGCATCATAAAAACAAACAATATATGGCATCATAATACCTTTACCGGTTTGAAACCGACAACAAATTTTACTTGAAAAATTATAACAAATGCAACAGTTTTTACTTTCTGTTTGATAGATGTCAGCATGGATTTTTTTGATATTTTTTCTGTTATTTTTGTGTAGAAGAGAAATATTTTCTACAATTTTTTAGAATCAATCGCAGAATCTTCCGAATACTTTATACAGAGTGTCCGTAACTGCTGATGCGGCCTTTCTCTCATCAACCGTCCGTCGTAGAGGTATGATTCCAATATCTACAATGCTCAACAGGAATTCAAAAATAACCCTTTACCAGTTTTGAGAGTGAATATACAGTGTACCACGAAATAAAAAATCTAAATTTTTAGGCGGTCTCCTTGTCCCCCAACTTCTAATTAGAAAGCTGTTGCCCTGTTTCTCTTAAGGCCAACAGAAAAAATTGCGTTTTGCGCAATATTCGAATTCAAAAATCGGAGTAATGTGCAATTTCGCGATTGAATGATCTCAGTAAATTTTAAAACATCGTTGGATATTAATCGATTACTGCCTTTTCTTGATATCTTAGAAATACCGTAGCAAATGGTTTTAAGAGAAGGTGGTTTTTCACTTACAACTCGAGGATATTGTGCGGTAACTTCTCTGGTGGCCTCTCCAAATCTTGATGAACACAAAAGAGCTTCCTTCCGGAACAACGGCAAGAGGATGGAGTGTCCAGCAGCTCTAGAAAACGAAAGGAATTTACCGAGTCAGCAGATTTATTTACGTAATTGAGTAGGTTAATGTGGATGTCATGTGTATTTCTTAGTTATATGGTAGACAGTTAGATGCACGCGCGCGTCATTTTGGAAGCAGACTGAAGCAATGTTCCTTCTTTCTTCTAGAAAGTATCATTACTTTTGAGAAATTAAATAATAAATTATACGAGTTGATACACGTGACATTCACTTGTACTTACCACAGCCTCGAACACGCTTTTCACGGTCTTCATCGGGTCGTTTCCGATACAGGCTGTTGAAGTATTCCTTCATCGCATAATCCTCTGTACAAATTCCAGAAATGAATTAGTATTATGTAGATAAAGTATATAAATTTTCAATAACAATATCCTAATGTTCGATTATTAAATATTAAAGATTCATTTCATTTCAACTGCATTTTACTAATATTCAGCCATCACAGCACATCACATCAGCCATTTTTAAAATAAATGTTTGGTGTTGCTAGAGATCAATGCCATTATAAAAATAGGGACAGGTATCTTTTCTGATTTTATAGCGAATATTATTGTTAAATAAATATTAAGAAGCGGGAATATTTCTGAATGACATTGAAAGCTGATTTTGTTTGAAGGTTTTTTTTTGTTCTTCAAATTAAGAATCAGGTTATATATAAGGTGAACACTTCGATAATACTCTCACCGCAATGCCATTCATCGGAGCCATCTTCGCAATCTTTGACGTTATCGCAGTTCTTCCGCTGCTCGACACAAGTGTCTGAACCATTGCAAGGGAACTCACCGGGTGGACAAGACTTGATGATATCTTGAACTGTTCTTGGAGAACCTAACGTGATATAGATAGAAAATGAGTTAGAAAAGAAAAGTGTCTACACTAATATCACTTTCAAAAATTATATTCTGTTAAAGTATCGGCGCTGACTTCAAATGGAGCCCCGTGTTCTGATCGATTTATTAAGACGAACGAAAAGATGAATCTGATTTCGTTTTCATGAAGTTTGCCATTGAGTGTTCTTAAAATTAAGAAGTTCTCATGCCGTTAAATTTCCAAATTTATTGCTTCGCTTTCTCATAACATATTTTATCAACGAAGTATTTAGAAGAGCAAATTACTTTCTTAAGGGAGTGTCACGACGTCTAATCTCGATTTTTCAAAAACTAACCCTTTCGCTTACTAGCTATTGGCAAGCCATTTGAATGATCTCTATTTGACGAATAGGCGATAAATATGGTAACCTTTTCCTAACCTAACCGCACGTTAGAAAAAGGGAGAGAAGTAGAATGAAAAAAACGTAGAAAAAACGGAAGGAAAAAGAAACAAATCAAATTAAAACAGTGTAATAGATAAGTACAGATAGGAGAGAGGATAGAAATAATAGAGTAGGTATACGAAGTATATTTCTCTTTTCACCCTACCTCTGCTCTTTCGCTCTTGTATATATAAATATATATATTCAATAATATTAATTATATATATATATATAGAGAGTATAAGGATACACACATCACATGTGAGGGAAAACCTATTAATTGTATATAAAAATAAAATGAATTAAAAAAAAAACAACAACTTCGTAGGTTTACAACAAAGCCTCACGATCATGAGGAGAGAGGAAAGAAAGTAGAGAGCTCTTTTTTGAATTTATTCAACAGATGTTTGGATGCAATATTACGTTCTTGACTGTAAAGTAGTTAAAAAAAACCTACTGGAACAAATTCCTGAAATTTTGCAGAAACGCTTATTCAACACATGTTTAGTAAAATGAACCTCAAATTTAGTAATCAACGAATGGGAAGTACTTTTCGGTAAATGTTGAATTCATGTTTTTGGAATTTGAGTTTTTTTTCGAACTTCAAAAATTCATAAAATTCTGACGAATTGTCTGATGTTCGAGGTCATCTTACTGACAAGTCGGAAAAATATTTCTTAAAAATGTTTGGTGCTCATTAGGTTTTTTTTGCCACTGTGGTGGTCGAGTGGTTAGTGTGACGCATCACGAGGTCTCAGATTCGAACCCCACCGTCATCAACAATGGTGGTCGGCTGAAGTTGATTTTCTGTAGTTCCCATCTTCGAGGCGCTAATGCGAGCCGATCTCCCTTTTAAAAAAATCTCGCAACAGAGAGCAACAGGTCCACAACGATGCATTTACTCGATCATTACACTCCACTCAGAAAAATTGACGGGGAATGTAAGAAATAAAGAAACTTCACGTTAGATTCACAACATGTACAAGCACATTCCAAAATGTGCCATTTTGTTAAAAGCTCCGCAGAGAAATGTGGACGAGCAGCGTGAGCTGTTTAGTAATAGTAGTTTTGTTAATCTTACGGATGAGCTGAAAAGCTGCAATCCGAGAATATCCGCATTTAAAGTGTTTTTCTTGTATACATTTACAGGATAATTCAATATTGTTTTCTTAAGAACAAATTAACCGGTCGAGACGAAATCTTTTGCATTTGATTTGCAGTCGAATGAAATTTTTTTTTGTCGTGACATCCCTCAATCTTTGAAGTTTGGTAATTTTTGCACCTGCCCTGTGCGCTTCAAAAATTTTCTCGCTACTACTCATATTCCTTCAAAGAAATGCTTAACAAATGCTCCCTCCCCAATAAAAAAAGAAGATGGACCCTCCCCCGTATCAGAATGACTTGTGCTTCATTGTACTGATGGATGATTTAAATGAAATTTTCCGAGACATCGGTGATTGAAATTCTTGATCAATTACTTGAAATGAAAGTCCATAACAACTAATCAAAACAAAGTAGCACCTGCCAAGACGGAAAAAAACCCCATAAACATACACTGCCATCGTTTGTTGTTGGAAAGTCAATCTGTCACTACTAGAAAGTGTTAAACTTGCAGCTAATGCGTTCCAAGAAAACAATTTCGTATCAATTTACCGAAAACGTGACCCTTAAGTATCATTAAGACACACACTTTCCCCAATTTGTTTTCCTTTATAAAAATTAGCTCAAGCATTGCCTTTTAGAAGACGATATAGAAGTGGTGCCGATTCATTTTATTTTCGTCGAAGCTTGCGATTAGGTATGAAAAATGCGATGTTTTATGTCTCTTCTTTGCCCTGATTTTGCTCCATCCTCGATGAGCATATAGGTGGCAATTTACTAGAAGGAAGCAAGTATCCGAATGATAAAGTTGTTTACCAATTTCTCTGTATAAAAGAAATATTTCGATCGAAGATGGTGGGATATAATTCTAATCTCAAACAAAGATGGGTTAAAATAAAACAAACTGATAGTACGCCTTGATTTAATTTGCTCGTATACTTTGATATCATCAAACGGTTGATGTTCGCGTTGGGACAAATTCTTCTCTATGTGGTCCTTCCTTCCTTCCTGACTGGTACCCAAACGAGTCCCCGAAGTTCATTTGTCAGAGTCGAGTAATCCTCTACAATTCGTCCTGTCCATACCTTCGTAAGTAGAAACCCATTTTGTCTGTTTATGTTTCCTTTTTCCGGCATTTTCTAAAGCAATATGTCTGTGGCAATTTATTTTTTGACGAGAACCACAAAAAATACCGCGAGATATTTTTCTTTTCCCGATGAAATAGTTTCCAGTAGATTCCTTTCCTAAAGAAAGAGTAATGCCGGAGTATACATGCAACTCAATATGTTTTCACCTTGTTTGGGGGGGGGGGGGGATGACCATTAGCCACCCTCGGGCCGCAAGCGGCCCCTGACAGGGTAAAAGTAAATTATCAAATAAAAATTAATAATTTATAAGGTGTAAAATCAAATTTGAGCTATTTTCATCCCAAAACAGCGTAAAACTACTTACAGTCATTATTATTGGTGGCGAAAACGATATACAATGTTATCACCATGCTGCCTTTTCAAACACACAGATTGCTATAAAGATTTGCACATGGACAGTTTCCACGATCTCGTGTGGCGCGAATTGCTTATTTTGCCATAATAATAACTGAAGAAATATTGGAACAAATGTTTCATTTGTGAAATTCAAACTATAAATGGATTTGGTGCAATAATTTCCAGAAGAAACTAATTTTTGGTGTTTCATATCCGTCTGGGAACGCAACCAGATAAACAATGAAGATTTTGAAGATGTTTGTGAAGATGAAAGGGAATAAGAGGCCCAGAGTGAAAAAGGTTTAGCGACTAATTTGTCCGTGTGTTTTGCCATATTACTTATGGTGTATGCAAATGTGTGGATTTTTACGGGTCTCATTTTACCCGTGAGGCTTATAAATCGGAGTAACACTCGTAATGCGGCCCTGTGCGCTCTGCAGCTGACCGTAATGTTGGCCCTTGAACATAAAGAATTTGGCCACCCTTGATCTAGTTCATAGTTTTACAAACTTTTTATCGCCCCTTTCTTCAAACTAAAAAAAATGTTCCTCTCATCAACCCCAACTCAAGAAAACTCACAGGATCCTAGATCCCAAAGATTCTTCCGGCCCCCTGAACCTTTCCTTTTTCGCAGGAGAGGGGGGGGGGGTATTCCCCGTCATTCTTAATGCGAATAATCATTTCAGATGTGGAAAAAAATAATTTCGAAGGTTTAAATAATAATTTCATGGGTGTAAATAGTTATTTCGAAGTTGAAAATAACTATTTCACGTATAATTTCATATTCTCGAGGTAAATATTCATTTCAAAGGTGTAAATAATTATTTTGAGTACTTTCTCTACGTTCTAGATGTAGATAATCGTTTTGAAGATTTAACAATCATGGTATCAATAATTATATCGGAGCTGTAATAATCATTTCTAAAAAATCATTTCGGTTTTGTAAAGAATAATTTCGGAGGTGTAAATAACTGTATCGGGTATATTCAGTTACATTCCCGATGAAAAATAATCATTTCGAAGGTGTAAATAATCATGTTGTTAATAATTATTTCGGAGGTGTTATTAATCGTTTCGGAGGTGTAAATACAGTGTAACCTCGCTACAACAAATAATGGATATAACGATAAATCCCTCTACAACGATATTCTTTTCAAATCTTGTTTGGAATTGCCTGTAGTCCAATATTAAACTCCTCTCAATACGACATTATCTTTTACGAAAAATTCCCTTTATAACGATATTTTAGGATATTTTTGAAAAACCACTAGAACATTTTTTTTTCATATTTCGCTGAAATTGGTGTTAATAATCATTTCGAAGATGTGAATAATTATATCGGAAGTATAAATAACTATTTTGGGTATTCCCTTTTATTCTGGTTATAAATGAAGGATTTTAGTTAGATTTTTTTGACCGACGGATGGCGCAGCGGTGCCAGCGAAAACCGGGGGAAGATTAGGTATGTCATGTTGACAGAACAAGATGAGTAGCGTTTGCAGCAACGTGCAAGATGGCGCCAGCAACATTTTTTGTTTGTGTACTACAGTTGAATGCCGTTTTAACGAATACCGTTATATCGAAAATCTCGTTTTAACGAACTTTTTTCTAATCCCCCCAGATTAGTTTATATAGGAACAATGCAAAAACCTAGAATTCCTTTACAACGAAATTTCGTTACCATGAAGGCATTTCTCCGGTCTGTTGGAGTTCGTTATAACGAGATTCGACGGTATTTCGTTTATTCCTTCCCGTTCTCGATGCAAATGGTCATTTCCGAGGTGTAACTAATTATTTCGGAGCTGAAAATAATGATTTCGGAGTTGTGAATTACTATTTCGGGCGTTCTTATATTCTCGATAGGAAAATAACATAAATAAAAATCGTGTATATTTTACGTGTTATATCACAAACAGACATTACATAAAGTGACTAGGACGTAAAAGTATTCAGTCAAGATTTTAGTCGTCGAGTTGAAGAAACATATTTGCATCAAGACGAGAGATCTGGGAATAGCAATCAATCAATTAAACAAAAAAAAAAACCCGCATAGGAAGCGAGGGAGAAGCCTATCAATCACCTTTGGACACACAGAAAAACCGATAAAAGTCCCAGAAGCCAATCGACCAAGCCACATCACATTTTCGCAAACATGCATACGAGGCTCCTTCTATTGATATGCGTTTTGTTTTTCCTTTGTTTGCTCTTCGGATGTCTGGAGTCACGATCAAACTCGACCCAACGTTTTCATATATTTTTATTCGTTGTTGTTCTGGTGGAAACAATCCAACACTAAACAAAACTCTCTCTCTCTCTTTTAAAGCAAAGATACGTTTTCCGTCCCAAAAAAGTCATTAGCATCGCCCATTAACTCCGTCGCCTTAATTACGGCTGTTTAAGTGAATTGCGGGCCCCGGTAAAGATTTCACGGGGTAACATCCTGATTCTTCGGCGTTTTATTCATTCACGTCCTTGTGACGCGTCGTCGGGTAGTTTCAAACAAGTGTTTATTTCTAAATTTTTACATCAACAACTAACTTCTCGTAATTAGGAACTGTGAATGGAATGAGCTCCTGCGAGAATTGTAAAAATAATTCAAACACATTGCGTGGGCGCAGAGAATTCAGTAATATAAATTTAATTGTAGAGAGACATCCTCACAGCATGGCTGCGCAGACAAGACTGAGCTTTGCCACTCATATACAAAGTGAAAGAAGAAAAAGAAACATTTGTGGGGGTTGACATTCTGTAAACCCAGGATCTTTAACGCATGGTCCACGGGCCACACGTGACCCTCGAAGCTTTTGCAGTGGCCCACCGACGATTTTAGAAACCCTGACATCATCATGAACTCGTTTAGGCCATACATGATATACGCACATACACACAACACTTTCTGACATGCACCACATCGTTAGAAATTCCCCAGAGAAATGTTTACGAGGTGCATGTACGGTGTAGTGATAATACAGACTGTACGAACGTATTAGTAGCCCACAAGTTACGGAATTCATGCAAATTCGGGGAAAAAAACCCGAAACGAAGAAATTCATTCCGCCATTAGTGTAAGAAATAATTTCAAAATTACTCGCAGAAAACATTTCAGAAC
The DNA here is from genome assembly GCF_987345545.1 of Pholcus phalangioides. NCBI lineage: Eukaryota > Metazoa > Arthropoda > Arachnida > Araneae > Pholcidae > Pholcus > Pholcus phalangioides. The sequence continues at coordinate 12,806,856 of NW_028301628.1, forward strand.
TAACGAGAGAAGTATTTTCAGAACTAATAGGATAAAGTTTTTTTGGAACTGATGAGGGGAATTATTAAAGGAAGCAGTTCCAGAATTAATGAGGAATATTTGCAGAATTATTGGAAGAAATATTTGCAGAATTTATGAAGAGTTTCATATTTCGTGAAAAAAAAGATAAAAAACATTGATAATTAATGAAAAAATAATTTCACAGTTTATCAAAATTTATATTTGATGAAACAATCTGAGAATAAATAAGATTCTTCAATAATACAAAGCCTCTGTATGATTCGAAGCCTCGGGCCTCGTTGAGCCAATTCGTTTGGACACCGGTGAGTGAATCTAGATATCGCAGTATGTATAACATTTTGGCCCTCGGGCTTAAGGAATTTTTTTTTAGTTCCCAGCGTGTGAAAGGTTGAATATCTGTGCTGTAAGCCAATAGAATGCAACCTTTTTGCTCCAGAGGTATACGTATGTGTACCTTCATTTTTAACGGTTTTATATAGTTTTTAATGATTCTTTTTTTCAAGTTGAGACCCGATGTGTACCTAACTCAAATGGTCCGAGTAAAGATATTGATCCAAATTAATTAATTAATTGCTATTTATTTCTTTTTAAAGAACGTTTTGACGTACAATAAATACAAATCAATCAAACAAAAATTTTTAAATAGCCAGTTTTCTCTCAGGTTTGAAGAGAATATAACTTTTAACGGCTCCGAAAAATAGTTAGAAGCTGACGGAATACATCACCATAGAAACTAGTGATAAATGCTCAAAAGAGTTTAAAATAAAAGTCGTGATTTTTGGAGCATTTGGAGCTTTCTCAACATCGATCGATTTTCGAAAAAATGTACATTTTCTTTTCCGATCACGCTATTTAGAATTCCGGCGTTGTTTTATCAATATTATTCGGTCATCAGAATCTCCCGTGTTTTGTATACATATTCTGGAACGCGTGAAATCGTCACGTACTAGAACAATGTCTGCAGTACAACGTGAAGGTGGGCTGAATATCAAGGTATGTGCTTGTAAATTCAGTACAAACACGTGTTGGGAGCGAAGATACTACTGCAGCAAAAGCTTGATTCTAACGTTTAACGAAGCGAACGCGGTTCTGTTTATATCGGCTCAAGGAACAAAAGCGAAAACTCTCGACTACAAAAATCGAATTAGAAGTTTCAAAAGAATTAGATAATCAAATTTACAGTTTTTCTTTTCAGGATTTGTTCATTACCCTCTTTTTTTATGGTAGTAATGAAAAACTTCATTTTTTCTGATAATAAATAAGAAAAGAAGCTGTGATTGGGTAGTTGTAGATGTATTGCACTCTCACAATATTCGCACTCAGCGTCTCAGCCACTGTGAGGTCGTACAAGCATCGCTAGAGTTGGTTTTTGTTGCTTTCAAACTTCGACTGGGGATATATGATATTTCAGAAGGAAATATATTTTGAAAAGATATTTGAACGTGTTTCCTCCACGGCTCTAAATGCGCTACTTTCGTGATAAACTGAAGAGCCAAAAAAAACTGGAACAGGCATGCGTATGCAAATATAGAGATATGGAACCAATCAGAGTACGGCGCTGCTGTCGGCAACGCCTATATAACACAACAAGTGTCTGGCATAGTTGTTAGATCGATTACTGCTGCTACAACGGCAGGTTATCGAGATTTAAGTGAGTTTGAATGTGGTGTTATAGTCGGCGTACGAGAGATGGGACATAGCATCTCCGAGGTAGCGATGAAATTTGGATTTTCACGCACGACCATTTCACGAGTGTACCGTGAATATCGGGAATCCGGTAAAAAATTAAATCTACGACATCGCATGCCTAGAACGGGACCAACGACGACTGACGAGAATCATTAAACGTGACAACCCTTCCGCAAATTGCTGCAAATTTCAATGCTGGACCATCAACAAGTGTCAGCGTGCGAACCATTCAACGAAACGTCATCGATATGGGCTTTCGAGGCCCACTCGTGTGAACTGCATGACACAAAGCTTTACGCCTCGCCTGGGCCCGACAACACCGACATTGGACTGTTGAGGACTGGAAACACGTTGCCTGGTCTGACGAGTCTCTGTTCCAATTGCTTCGAGCTGATGGACGTGTACGGGTATGGAGACAACCTCATGAATCCATGGACCCTACATGTCAACAGGGGACTGTTCAAGCTGGTGGAGGCTCCTGTGATGGTATGGGGCGTATGCAGTTGGCGTGATATGGGACCCCTGATACGTCTAGATACGACTCTGACAGGTGACAGGTACGTAAGCATCCTGTCTGATCACCTGCACCCATTCATGTCCATTGTGCATTCCGACGGACTTGGACAATTTCAGCAGGACAATGCGACACCCCACACGTCCAGAATTGCTACAAAGTGGCTCCATTAACACTCTTCTGACTTTAGACACTTCCGCTGGCCACCTAAATCCCCAGACATGAACATTATTGAACATATGTGGGATGCCTTGCAACGTGCTGTTCAGAAGAGATCTCCACCCCCTCTTACTCTTACGGATTTATGGACAGCCTTGCAGGATTCATGGTGTCAATTACCTCCAGCACTACTTCAGACATTAGTCGAGTCCATGCCACGTCGTGTTGCCAGATGTACCAGTTTTTTTGGCTCTTCATTGTATATTCAATGCATCCAAAACGAAACAGGTTTTTGTGTGTGCCAGTACCAACATTAATGGTATTTGACGAAGGAAAAGGCAAAACTACCACAGAATATGAACATAGTTGAAGTATAATTTAACCCAGTCCAATTATAACCAAAGAGTATTTTACTGCAACTCCATAAACGATCGCTTGTATATCAACTGGCGCAAAACGACGATCGGCGAGAGTAGATATTACGATGATAATGAACGACCACCATTTTGTGTGCGCGAACTATACAGCACTTGCTGATAAGGTGCATTAAGGAGAATATCAGTTCCTAGATACTAATTTATGAATTAGTTAGCAATAATTTAGAGCCGATCTTTGGTGGTCGAGTGGTGATAGTGACGGACTCGCATCGCGAAGACCTGGGTTCGAACCCACACTGGTGGTCGGCTGAAGTTGGTTTTCTATGATACCCAACTTCGAGGCACGAATGCGAGCCGATCTCTCCGTTAAAAAGTCTCGCCACAGATAGGCCTGTTGCTCTAACAAGACTATAACGGTAAATCTTCAATCATGACACTTCACTCATATTTCGAAAAATAGGTAGCAGATGGCAGCACTATATACTACAAGCTTCACGTTAGTGTCACAGCACGGATACGCACATCCCAGCATGTACCAGTTCGTTAGAAGTTCCGCAGAGAGATATGGACGAGGTGCATGTTTGGTTTAAGGCAAAGCGCAAATTGAGGCAAGTGCAGCGTTCACGACACGAAGCAGGGCAGCACTCTGTTTTGCGGCCAACGAAAGGACAGCGCAAATTGAGACACGAGGTGACACTACGCTAAGCGCGTGTACGCGCGCACTCGTTGGCGCTGCTGTTGAGCCGCAGATTTTCGTGCCCCGCGCGCACGATTCTTCGTATTCGGTAGGGGTATTTTAAAAATTAAACCGCCATTTTGATAGAGTTCGCATTGTCTTATGAAAAATGTTGTTTAATATTAACGTTATTTACATAACCACGGTATTATCAATTATTTCCTTAATTAATTCCTGAATTATTTTATTTCGTTCTGAATTTTTATTAAATATTATTGTTCTTTGCAAGGTTTTGACTTTTCATTAGCTCTAAATTTTCTTTCATTATGGAGTTATTTTTAATTTTGGGATTCATTAATTTCGGAATTCCTTATTGGATTCATTAATCATTAATTTAGGAATTCAGTATGGGATTCATTAATTTCGGAATTCATTATTGGATTCATTAATCATTAATTTAGGAATTCAGTATGGGATTCATTAATTTCGGAATTCATTAATAATTAATTTAGGAATTCAGTATGGGATTCATTAATTTCGGAATTCATTAATAATTAATTTAGGAATTCAGTATGGGATTCATTAATTTCGGAATTCATTAATCATTAATTTAGGAATTCAGTTCGGAATTCATTATTGGATTCATTAATTTAGGAATTCAGTATGGGATTCATTAATTTCGGAATTCATTATGGAATTCATTAATTTCAGGATTTTCATTGATACACCGAATTTTCACTAATTTTGTGATTGTTTCCAAATTTTATAAATTGTCATTGATTCTGAATTTTAACTAATTTTTATGCATCCATAGTTTTTATTAGTTTTTAGAGAAAAGAATCCACTTTTATTTTTTTAATAGCCTACGAAATATTTCCCATTAAATTTATGAATTCGACTTTAATTCCGAATATTCATTAATTATGATATTTTATCGATCGATTGGGGAATAATTTTTCATTAAATCTGAAATTTAATTATTAATTTCACTAATTCTGGTATTTCATTAATGTAGTTGTTTTCCATTAAATATGAATTTCCAGCAGTTTTGGAATTATTTATTAATTTTTAATTGTGATCAATCCTTTCATTTGTTTTAACTTTTCACAAGTTCCAAATTTTCATTCATTATGGGATTAATATCGGAAATTAATTTCGGAAAAATTCCATCAGTTAAATTCCATTAAGTTCAGAATATTCATTCATTCCAATTTCTGTTAATTATATAATAATCTTTAATTTTATTAATTGTGATTCATTCCAAATTCTGAATTTTCTTAAATTCTACATTTTCATTGATTTTCATAAACCCTGAATTTTCATTAAAATTTTTATCCCTCCTAAATTTACGTTAATGTTTATCTATTTTCAATTTCGATTAATTTATGTAAATAATTTTCATTAATTTATGTACATTCTTTATTTATGTTATTTTAAGGAATAGTTATCAGAAAAATCTGAATTTTCAATAGTTTTTAATTATTCATTAATTTCGAATCGTCATCAATGCTGATTTTTTATTTCTTTGTGTTCACGTTTTTATATATACAGTATTTTAATATATTTTTCAGCGCATTCCCATACTTTTTATTTTAATTAATGTTATGTCTTCATTAATGTAAACTTTAATGACCAATATATAATATCCAATCTCCGGAAACCTCTCAAATGCAAAGGTTGCAGGCCCGAAATCGTTTCCTTTTGAAAACGCTCGTGCACTTGAAACGCGTTCCAATATGCGCATCCCCTCGCTACGCACGGGGGCGTGTTGACGTCATCGCATTCGGGTCCCGCCCACTCGCGAACGCTCCACGCGACTCAATTTGCGCTTAGCCTAATAGTGGTAACAATGATTTGGACATCGTAGCATTAAATATAAAGTACCGACGTGTGTAGTGACTCTTCAGACTTTCTCATCTCCTGTATCATGAGCTGTAAATAGGGTGATTCCATAATTCCCCTTACCACAATTTGCTGGTGAATCGTTGATCCTAGAGGCTTACTTCTAATTAGAAAAAGTATCCGAATAAGGTATATAACTCAGATAAGTGATTCATGTTGTAACGGGTTGTATAGTTATTAAAATATAAACACTAACTTTTTATACGGACACCCTGTCCTTAAAAAAACCGAATTAGAAAGTTGTCACCGTATCTCTTGTGAGGCCACCACAAAAATTCAACGCTTCGAAGTACAACATTCGCTGAGATATTTTTAATTCAGAAATCGGAGAAAAGTTGGCAAAAAACAGCATAAATGTACGGACGACGCTTCTTTTCCAACTTTTCTCCTATTTTTGAAATCTCTATAATATCTCGGTAAATATTGCACTTAGAAACGTGGCAATTTTTTGTTGGCCTCACAAGAGACAGGGCATCAACTTTTTAATTGGGTTGAGAACAAGGTATCGGCATAAAAAGTTTATTTTTGTATTTTCATAACTATACAAAACCCTGTGCAACACGAATGACGTATCTGAAGTCCATAAGCGATATTTGGATACTTTTCGAATTCGAAGTATGCCTCTGGGATCAATGATCCACCAGAAATTTGCAGCAAAAGACTTATGGCATTACCCGGCGTAGAAAATTAGATAGCACTGTGATTTTTTTTTTTTGTATGGCGACATCGTACAACTCATTTCGTTGAAAAAATTTCGCTTGATATCTAATAAATTTGCTGCATGCGTAGGTTCAGAAGGAAAGGATCTTTCTGATATACAACAATACAACGTAGACATAACAAGTATCTGAAGCCAGCTTTTTCATTGCCAACTGCGCGTGGGTACATTACTAAAAAAAAAGGGAAAGGAAACAAAAATCATAAAGTGAGGAGCTGAATGGCAAAATTTCAATGTGGATGTAAGACAAAACGATTTCATCGTAAAAACGGTTATTTGTATGAACAACAATATTCTAAGAGGTGTCAATTTCTACCCACTCAGAAACGTGTGAAACGTCTCCAGCTTTGCTCCTCCTCGTTTGACGAAACTACAGTAAACGATTCCCTAATATTAGAACACATTCGCCCACCCACAATGGTGTACCAGTCAAGCAAACAGGATGTTACAAAAACATTGAGCAGACGCTTGTATTCATAATCTCGTAACACAATGTTGTTGATGGTGAGGCTTAGAAACATAAGCATGCGTTTTTCAATAACAAGGCACGAAATATTGTTTTGTTCAAGATCTTTTTACTTTAGAGCAGGAGGTCTTCAACGAATGGCCCGCGAGCCACATTTCGACCCCGGAGCTTTTGTCTTGGCCTGCCGATCATTTTCTGAGAATGTTTGAAAGAATTGAAAAGATTAACTCTAAAATTAATGAAAGAAATAACTTTGGAAAAAACGAAAGAATTAATTCTATAATAAGTAAAATAAATTATTCTATAACAAATAAAAGAAATAATTCTATAATAAATGAAAAATAACTTATAAATAAATAAGAGATAATTCCATTACTTTGGATAGAAAATATTTTGCAACTAATAAAAAAAACTTTTTTTTGCATAATTATTGAAAAAAAATGTTTCAAGATATATTGAAAAGGAAAATAATTGCAAAATTACCGAAATAAATGATTATAGAATCATTTAAAGCGATTTCAAGTTAAAATTAATCTCAGAATTAATTTATTTAATCAGTAATTAATCAAACGTTTTTTCAGAGTAAGTAAAAAAAAATTATTTCAGATTCAAAATTGATAAATAATATAAGAAATAATTTCAGAATGAATAAAATCTTCAATTATTTTTGTCCCTGTTCAACTCAGGGCACCATTAACCTCCTTGTATTAAGATGCCACTAAAGTACATGAGATGGTTGCCCGCGGGCTTCGCGGGAAATTTTAATTTGGCCCATCGTATCTGAATCGTATCCCATCTGAATCGTTGCCCATCGTATCGTATCTTGCTTTAGAGCAAGGGCTGCAGACGATTTTCAATCCACGGACCTGACATGAGATGAAACACCACTCGCGGTTCAGAAACCGGTAAGGGCACCATCCGACTAGTAATTTTCACAATCCTCACCTTTTTGTAAAAAAAAATGTCCCGTTTTTTTCCTGTATTTTCAATGAAACATGTTTGTATGCTTATTCTTGTCTGAAATCAAGGCTTGAGGTTATTTTCATAACTTGATAATGGTTATTTGAAAATAATTGATTAAAATATTGTCATAATTAATAATCAGAAGAAACATTCATCTAATATTCTATCCAAATCTACAATTTTAGACCGACCGTTGCCAAATTTTGCATATATACGAAACCGGAACCGCATTGAACGATAGGCTGCTCTAAAAGTTCGTCGGAGCAGAGCAAATGGAGAATTGGGCGCAAATCCGTCTGGCAACAATGGTTCGTGGGCCTCAACAAGGACTTTCGGAATATTTACTTTGGTTACAGTGGTTAACCAGCATGCATTTCAGACATGTATTTGTATATGCCTTTATAATTGTTTGTCACTTTTTGAATGCTCCCAGTATACTGAGATAACCCGGGCTAGTCTTACATATTTGTCAAACTAAACGTTTATTTCGTGAATTAAATTTGAATCCACTGAATTCGTAGTAGAGCTTATTTTTCTGCCATTGGGGCGATTGTTCGGTGATTCAAGCGTTAAATGGTGACTGCTTGGCTTAGGCAGCTTCTTATCGCTGTTCGTATTTTGCTAAATAAATCCGGATTGATAGTATTTTCCTCGATGAAACATTGTCCGGGTTGCGTAGGAAAGTCCCTTTATCCGGGAATAACTCAAGCACCACTGATTCTAGAAGCATATTTCCAATTAGAAAAGCATGCAAATAACGTGTAGACCTGAGATACGTCATTCATAACGCACGGCGTTGTACCTATAGTTTTTAAATTAATTTTTTTTTTCATTTGGTCACCCTGTCCTAAATAAACCCATTCAGAGAAAAATATTTTGCCGTGTCTCCCTTGAACATCGGAAAAAAAACCCCGCATGTTTTAAGTGTAATATTCGCTTGATATTTGATTCACAATATTTGAATTTCGTTGAAAATGAGGGAGAGAACAGCATATGAAGCGTAGAAGAAGCTCGCCCGTGAGTTTATGCGGTACTTCCCTTCATTTTCGGTAATTTTTAAATTCAAATATCTCAGAATATTGCACTTAGAAACATGGAATTTTATTTGCTGGCATCGAGGGAGACAGGACAACAAATTTGTATGTGTGTGTGTGTAATCGATTTTTTAGGGTAGGGCAACCAAATAAAAAGTTAATTTTTTATTTTAATAACTATATATCCCCTTGCAGTATGAATGACGTATTATTCGTTCACGCATTATTTGGATAATTTTTTCCAATTGGAAGTATGCTTATAAGTATCCTTATAAACGGTCCGTGAGTCATTCCGCGATGAAGGGACTTTCCTATGCATCCTGTATATCGGGTGTTGTATATTTTTCCACAACACTTTTTTTGGTTTTTCCTGCGCCAGCTCGTGACTGGCACCTGAGACCACCCCACACCACGTGCCAGCGCGTGATTGGTTCTTCAGTGATAACGTCACATTGCGTGCTGGCGCGAGATCGACAGCGAATGTGTTAACTATATATATAGAAACATAACGTACCAGAAAATGCAAAAGTTACCAAGCTTAATTAGAGAATTGCCACCATAATTTCCGCTTCCAAGTCCGCAAAGAAGCTGGTTAAAATGTATTCATTAATACCGAAATCCATTGTTGAAGAATTAATTAATTGTTACTTTGTTGAAAAGCGTTTTATTATCCAATTAACAGATTCATTCATAAAAGGAATGAAAATGAGGAATGAATATTCGGAGCAATGATCATATGATTTGTGCATACGAACCTTCCAAAGCCGCTGAGCAGAGAAGGATTCCGATGTGAAGGATGGCGGCGAGACAAAACAGTTGCATCTCTTACGGTCCAGGAATCATTAGGGTTATTCGATTATGTCGGCCTTGCAATGGTAGAAAGCGATACGTCATGGTTATTGACGAATCATATTTCAAACTGAAAAACATGAAACATACACATCTATTAAGACATAATCGCGTAAATCATAACATTATTTATTCATTCTCTGTCAGAAAACCAATTGAAATGTGGATGCACCGATTTTTGTGGCCCATATTTTACGCCGGAAAAACATTTTTCATATTTAATTAAGGTAGATGTTTTCATTTTTCTCGATAATTATCACTGATCACAACGGGACTCAAAAGTTTCTGATAATAATAATAACTATATGATAACTAACAAATGATAACTATATTCAAAAAAGTCCCGCTTGCTACTAAGGTGACCATAAGGTCCCATTTGGTAGAAAGGGACGTGTAGTAATTGGTAAAACGGGACCTTTGCTTTTCTTTCCCATATAATTGGTAGCAAAATGTCCACTTTTTTTATTATTTATAAAAATGACACTTTTTTCCCTTTTGAGCTAAGATCCTGCATTTTTTGCCATTGTGAGGTGTTACAATGCACCTGCCTCATCTAATGTATATCACGAGTTACGATATTGTTGCGAAAAGTATGTAAATAGTCCTATTTATCATGTATTATGAATCTCTGAAAAGGAATTGGAATCTGGTCAACTGAAATGACCAACAACAAAAGAAAAGGTTTTTTTCCCCGTCATACATTTTCCTTTACTATAAGAAGGCCATAGCTCCACACGTACATGGAAACGATATGATAACAATAATCTTCAGGGGAAAAAAATAGGTTTGGTTAAATCTTATTAGCTTCAGAATATACAAAAAAAAAAAACCCCGAGGGGTGAAAAATTGATGACATTATCCGAAGTTTCGATATCTGTAAACGAATGGCTAGGTGGCCCAGGAAGTAGTACAACGCTTTTTTCACGTCTCGTTTTCTTCTTATTTTATTGATTTAAATTGATTTGCTTTAATAATTTAGGCTGTTTTATTTTGTAATTTAACGAGTAAATTGTAAGGAATGGAAAACTGTGGCGTGTGCAAGTTATGATTTTTAATTTAAGTTTTATCACTGGCGAATTTCCAGAGTGCCTGAAACTTGCAATCGTTTCTCCAATACACAAGAAAGGGGACAAAAAGAATGTTAATAATTACAGACCGATTTCTTTACTATCTGTCTTCTCAGAGGTCATAGAAAAAATAATTAAATCAAGAATAATTAAATTTCTTGACAGCATAAATTTTTTTAGTGAGAACCAATTTGGATTCAGAAAGGCAAAAAGTACAGAGGACGCTCTTGTTAATTTTCTTTCAAATGTGTATATAGCAGGTAACAATAATTGCAAAGTTGCGTCATTATTTTTAGATATCAGCAAAGCTTTTGATACCGTGAATCACAGTATTCTTCTAACCAAACTAGAATATGCAGGAATTCGGGGTTTGCCACTTAAATTTTTCAAAACATATCTTACTAACAGAGTTCAAAGTGTGAAAGTAAATTCCGTTTTGAGTTCTAAAAGGCAAATTACATCTGGTGTACCTCAAGGATCAGTACTTGGATCTATTTTATTCCTAATATATATAAATGACCGGTGTAACTTTAATTTGAAACGAAAAATCACTGCTTTTGCTGATGATTTAGCTCTTTGTTGTTCTGAAAGCTCTGCAATCAACTTGAGGAATAACATGCAAAATGATCTTAACTCAATAAATATCTGGTTTAGAAATAATAATTTAAAATTAAATACAGATAAAACTAAATATATGTTATTTGGTTCGATGATTTTGGTGTCCTAAAATATCATAGTGTGACAGATGGTTGTATCTCGGATTGTATGTGCACAGTTGTAAATAGAGTAGACACCTTTAAGTATTTAGGGATTTTTTTACATTCATAACTATCCTGGAAAACACATATTAATTATTTGAGTGTAGAATTAAATCGGAACATTAGGAAATTTTATTTTATCAGGAATAAATGTTCCCAATCCATTTTAAAACTTCTTTATTTTGCGTTTGTAGAATCTAGATTGAGTTACGGCATTACATGTTGGGGTGGGACATACTTCAGCAATCTTTCTTCACTTTTTGTCACACAGAAGTCCTTCATCCGTATCATTCTGAGTAAAAATAGTCTCACGCATACATTTCCACTTTTCAATCAATTAAAGCTACTCCCTCTGCAACATCTGTACGTTTATAAAAGTTTAAAAATGTTTTATAAAAGAAGTGGCCATCTCAATCTGAAATTACATAAGTCTGGAATGCAATTTACACGTCATACTATACAGGTACCAGGGCCAAATAAAACTCGTTTCCAAAAATTTTTCCTTTATTTAGCTCCCAAAATATTTAATTTACTTCCTCAGTTAATAAAAGAACAATCTTCATGTACATCTTTTTTTGTCAATTTAAAATCTTGGTTGTTGACTCAAGAAGATTTAAATTATCTGTTTGATATTGTAATGTAATCTTCTTTTATCTTGCATACGCTGCTAAATGCCAATTTTTTGTGCTTATCAATTCCATTCCTGTTGCCACTTATTTCTTGGTGTTATATATATGTGTGCTTTTTTCTTTCTTTTTTTCTCTCGTTATTATTTATGCCGACAGATATGTATCGGATATTGTTTTGTGGGCTCACAAGCTTGCTTAGCCCCTAAATGTTTTGTGACTGTGTTTAAAAATCTTAAATAAAGGAAATTTGAATTTGAATTTTTCCCATGTTATGATATTGGTTCTTTCCGTTCGTTGCAAAAGTGATAACAATAATAATAACAATATCTGTGATTCTAATAAGTGGTGTTGACTGTACTTCAAATTAATGGAATCAATTTTTGAATTTCTTAATGGGTCATATAAAGTCCCGAATCGGTCGGATTGACCCACAGGAAGGAGCTTTTATATACCCACGCTTTAGATCAAATATGTTAACCTATATGTCACCCAAAACAAGTATAAATGTTGCCAACAAGTCGATTGCAGAATAATATAAAAAATTATTTTTATAAATTTTTCAATACAAATTCGGCTAGATTTCAAGTGTCATTTGCCATCAGTCGGCTTTTTTGCCCCTGAAACGAAGAATTAGGCTCTAAAGTACAAGTAAATATGTTTCGGCGGTCTCATAAAAGTTATCGTTTGCCTTTTGAATGTCGCCTGAAACAATGTTTCTCTTCTAATGTGACCAAAAATAATGTTTCTCCTCTAATGTGACCAAAAACAATGTTTCTCTTCTAATGTGACTAAAAACAATGTTTCTCTTCTAATGTGGCCAAAAACCGTTTTCTTCTTCAATTATGGCCCAAAACAGTCTTTACTTTTCTAATGTAGTCCAAAACAGTTTTTCCCCCCTCAATGTGGCTCAAACCTGCCTTTCCTCTTCTTATAAAACGGTCTTTCTTTTTCCAGCGTATCCCAAAACAGTCTTTCCTCTTGCAATATGGCCACAAAACAATTTTTCTTCTTCCATTATGGCCTAAAACAGTCTTCCTTTTTCCAATGCAGTCCAAAAGAGTTTTTCTAATCCCATTTCATCAAAATAGTTTTTCTTACCCAATGAGTTTGAACACCTGGGTATATACACCTCCTATAACTACTACTCTAGCTGTAGATGGCGTTGGTATATACCAGTTTTTCTCTTAACTTCCCCTTCATGGCTACCATTGGGCCATGTTTTCTTCTTGTGCCCACCCCACGCACTTTCTAAACCAAGAGCACCTCATATCTAGCACAGGCATTTTCCGATTATTTAATTCATTTCTAAGTAAATTTATATCATTTAACAGTCTACCATGTTTTGCTTAAATGCTTCATTTCTGCTCATCCGTATTTTTTTTTCTATGGAACTCCCGATGGTTAATACTTCCCCCTAATTACTTCCCCTTCAATTAACTGCCGTGGATAACCTTTCACGCGTGGCCCGCTTAGAAAGTGTCAGGACTCTATGTGTAACATCGTGTTGAGAACCACTCATGAGAACGCGGTGTACAAACAATAGCAACACACAAAAATCGAGAGAGAAAAAACCCCATTCAAACTATTTTTTAAACGTACCAATTATTTTTCAAACATATCGATCTCCATTTAACAATGAAACACACGTACGAATATTTTGAATTATCAAGTCATTGAATTATCACTTAACCCTGTGCGTTCAATTTCCGATTTGTTGCTGGTCACGTGACATGCTCAGAATACAATTCCGGGTATCGGGGATCGCAAACATTGTATTGATGCCGAGTATAGAATTTAATTAATTCTCGTCGGTATCAAACAAACGATGGATAAACTTTATCTCCGATAGAACGCCATTGTTCTTGTGTCATGTCTTCTCTCTCTAGGGAATGCGTGAGAAATCGAGACAATTTTCGCTTCGTTTATTGGTCGAAGCGTGAGCCGGAAGCCAAATGTTTGGTCAAAACTCATATTCTCGACAAACAATTATATACGAAATATAAGTGTTCGCACGGAGAATATGCATGCACACATACTTCAACGTTATCAGCTTTCGCAATGTTTTCTCAGAAAGTAACGCAAGCGCGTACCCTTAAGGTACGGTTTGTGGTTTGGAAATTATTGGACAGATGGTAGAAGAAAAGTCCCTGGGTAAATATTTGTCCTCTTCTGATATCCTATGTGCCGGAAATTCACCGCTTATAGACAGGAAATATATGCTTTTTTTTCAGTGCGAACGCCAAGTTTTGAATCGCTTGAAAATGATAGGAAATCAGGTGGATTTTAGATGGAAAAAATAGTTATTATATATACTCAGATATCATTTTATGTCTCGCATGAGGATTTAAATTTGACACGCGCATTTTTAAAATTAAATTGGTTTTTTTCATGGGAGAAAGGCTTCGCCGATTACGAAGTGATTTCACAATCAATTTCTCAATCTAGAGCGAAAACTGTCTAAAACTACAATGTGTACTGAAAACTACATTTTTGATAATACACATAAATTTTACACTATCGAAAAAAATATCGACGGACAAACCTATTCACTAATGCGTCAAGTTTATCAATTAATATCAAGAAGTGTTTGGGACCAAGAACGCTTACTGAATCACCTCACTCAATCCCAGGCGCGGATCCAGGGTGATGTGTTGGGGGGGGGGGCGAATTTTTACAGTGAAGGTGTCGATCAGTGAGGCCCAACCTAGTGGCCGCAGTCACCAAACGTTCTTAAAATATAAAAATTAATATTAAAACAAATTAATTAAGGATTAAAATTACTTAAAACTTTGAATTAATTTAAAATTAAAATTGAATTTAATTAAAAATTAAAACTAATTTAAAATTTATATTTATAAAAATTATATTTTTTCAATAAGCAACATACTGATTTAAAAAATTGCTTTGCAACAATTTATGTTGCAGCTGATGAATTAGCTGTGTTGACAGTAAATTCGAACATTTGTGCCGGCTACCCTAGCAAAAAATATCGTACGCAAAAAAAAAGTTTGAGGTGCAGACTGAATAATAAGTGATATATTTATAAACACTTTAAGGAATTCTGATGCACATTATCAGCTAAAAATGGTTTTTTATAAACAGTATCATGTACAATTGTGCAAATAAGTGGAAGCTTTGCAGATGAAAAGAGCAGAGTATGAAAATCATATGAAGAATTATTTTAAAATGCTCGTATAGAATCCTACTTCCTTCTCCTTCGCTTGATAAAAATAAAGGCTCACAGTTAACCGGGCAAAACAAAGTGCACATATAAAAATTCGCTCGTATGTATTCGATTTTTTCCAGCTCTTCAAGTGAAAGAAGGTAGATACTCTCAGTATAATTTGAATCTGATCCCTGTGAAAGTATTAAACGTTTCTCTTTGTGACGTTTTGGTAACAATTACGCAAAATAATATGAATAAATAAGGATCTCGGTCAATCAGAGGAAATGAATTCTGAGCTAACTCGGACACAAGAAATCTCGGTTAATAAAGACGATCCTTGAATATATTTGAAGAAAAAAAAATATCCAAAGCCCTGACCATGGTCTCCACAAGCCTCTGGTGTGCCCCAGACCAGACTTTTCACTGGCCCTTTATACCGTGAAAAAACAAAAAATGATGAAATTCGTTCCGGGCCACAGGGCTAGAGCCCTATCAGCCTCACTCTTGTGGGGAACCATGACCTTGACGCACAAAAACAAAGCAGTTATCAAATAAATATGTACCACACACACGCGCGCGCGATGACAGCCCCTCAACCACAACGGGTGGCACCGAGCTTGCGAAAAATGTATGTGTCCGCTCACACATGCGATCAGAAAAACAGCTGAACCTATGCGGCGCAGCTTTTGCCCTCTGATATGTAGGGTTCATTGTAAGGCAATTTCGGTACAGCACAGGGTAGATGTTTTCCCTTCTCACACTTTGGAATTGCGGTGCTAGGACCGACCAAATGAGCTTTGTTTACATCAGTGGCTCCAGGTGGGCCCTCTGTGGTCTCTGTCTCGTTCGATACAGAATTCTCTCTAGAATAAATTTCATCTATTTGCCAGCAGATAAATGTGGGCCCTCAATAGGCTCTGCTTGGCTCGCACTAATGCATATCAGCTCAGTACTCGCCACCCGGCACTGGACCGATCGCCCCCGTCGCCCCTCCCGTGATCCGCCACTGCTCAATCCGCATAAACTCTCCATTCTACCTAGTGCAATAAAGCACTCTACCAACATTTCCACGGATCTAACTATTTCACAAGTTGCCGCCTATTCTGATGTCCTGCTCACTATATCTATCATGTCGAATGCTTTTTGAAAATCTGAATAGGCAATAATATCACTTTTGCCATTTTCGAAATCTTTTGCTACCACACTTTAAAAGGACAACAAATTAATCCTTTTTCTTGACATGAAATGATTATCCTGGAAACTATACAACCGTTTCAGTCTAACGCTCATTCATAATAATTGTGGATAATTTCGGTTCCATATATGTTTACTTTTGATTCACATCCATAAAATCTGTTATAAATAACAATTAATCTTCAAGTTATGAACCTTTTTGTGTATTAATGGCTAGGCTAAGCATTTTGTGGATTCTGGTGTGTTTTCTATAGGACAGAAGTTCCAATGCACAGGGTTATATGGATAAAGGGTTAAAGGTATCCAGAAGTAATAGCTCATACTCGGAGAACCACACATACGCTAGAAAAACTGCACTGTCAAATAAAGTTTTTTAACAGCGTATTGCTCTAATTTTTGTATTCATGTTTTATACCAAGATGGCGCACGTGCACTGTCGACCGCTGCCTTGGGACAGTTTTCACAGCTTGTGGAAGCCACAGCATAATGTATGCATGCTTTCGCTAGATGAATTTAAATCAGTGACACTTTTAAAAAGCTATATACGAAACGGGTGGATTGTGGACTTTCTTATACCGCCATCAACAGCGTATTTCTTCAGCGGTTGATTTATAAAACCTAAAATATTACTTAAATACTTAACAAGAGATCGACTACTGTGTGTGGACTTGGACATCTGAAGAATCACTGAGGCTGGGTGCACACCCGTTAGAAACGACACGACAAGGCAACTTTAGACAAGTTTATTCATATTTGTTCACATTGATTTGTATTACGCAGCATTTCAATTTGTCTGACTAACCGGTGTGCGTTACGCCATAAAAATCAACGCGAACAACAATGACTAAGCTTGTCTAAAGCTGTCTTGTCTAGTCGTGTCTAATGGTGTGCACAAAGTCTAATGATGCCACGTTCACTTTTATTAAGCTGAAAAAAAAAAAACCTTGAGGAATTGCCCTCTTTAATGCAACTAAAATTTATAATCCATCATGGTTGGTCCTCTCTCTATAGGCCATCGGTTTTGGATACCCGGACACCCTGTATTGTAAATCGTCCAACAAAAAAACGTGAGTGCTACATCCTATTAAAAATCAAGCGTTACTCAACACATATGAAGTGGGCACGTGAATATTTATCAAAAACAAGTGTGATTTCATACAAAAAAATAAATTTATATGTTGGGCTGCGCAGGATACAATGGTTTTCTTTTCCTTTGGTTTCTTTAATAAATCAGCACGGAGGAGCAGATACTCTTTGATAGGCGTCGTTAGGCGTCTCTTACCTGCTACTGACGAAGCAAAAAACATGATTGCGAGCAAAAACATCAAATTATGCAAGTAGTTACAAAGAAAAAAAAGCACCGAAGAAAATAATAAAAAAAAATTTAGACATGGAATTGACGACGCGTAGAGAAACGGAATACACAAATGGCGCCTAGAAGCCGTCCAAAGTCTCGAATTCCGAGATTTATTGTATCTTCGAATGGCAACGCTCCGATCATCGCGTATTGACAAACGGTAATGTCACGAAGCGCATCAAATACTCACTTACTGGAAAATATTCAACGATTACTATTTTTTCTTTCCAGATTCATGGCTCAATTGGAAAAAATATAATAACAATGAACGAAAAACAAAACGCAAGCAACGCTATTTATTTCGAAATAAATAATTTAACGATGCTATGAAATAAAATAAAAAAAGGGAAAAGAGAAATATTGAAAACATGAGCCTTACACGCCAAAGAAGAAAAACATCCGTTCGTTCGTCTTTTTCCTAGAAGACAACATGCTGGTGAAACTGGATATTGAGCTCGTCATATTCATCGTATTTTTTCGCCGTTATCAAACAATATAAAAAGTTTTCTTCTTCGTCGACGTTTTATTTTTAAAAAACGACATTTTCTGAGAATACTATGCTTGGAATTAAAGCATGGAAAATTTATTTCATTCAAGACTATTCCATAACTCCCCTGGCCGCATTTTACTGACGAACCGTCCGATCCTAGAGGAATACTTCAAATTAGAAAAGTATTCAAATTGCGTGTAGACCCCTCACATACGTAATTCATGTTGCAAGGGGTTGTATGGTTATTAAAATAAAGAGAGATAGAAATCTTTTTTTCAGCCCAAGATATCAAGGGAAAAGATATATTCTGGATATTGTGATGCCTACTTCAGCGCCTCACGCCACAGCGCGTGAAATAAGGAAGGCAGGGCCGGGTCTTCAGCGGTGTAGATGATAGCATTCTTACCCGGTACGCGAAAGGTCCTGGGTTCGTGTTCCGGCAGAGACAGGATGACTTTTCTTTCCGAGTTCACCATAGCTTAATATCCAAAAAAATATCTGTTTTATCATTAAAATAAACTTTTTGTACGGGTACCGTCCTCAAAAACCTGATTAGAAAGTTGTTGCCTTGCCTCTCCTGAGGCCAACAAAGAAACTTCCGCGCTATTGACTACAATATTCACGGATATATTTGAATTCACAAATCGGGCGAAAGTTGGGAAAAACAGCATAAAACACTAACAGACAACGCTTTTTTCCCCGATTTTGGAATTCAAAAATATCTCAGCGAATATTGTACTTAGAAAAGCGGGAATTTTTTGTTTACCTCACTGGAGGTGGGTAAACAATTTTCCTGTTTTTTAGAACAGGGTGTCAGTATAAAAAGTTAATTTTACTTTAATAACTTTGCAATCCCTTGCAATATGAATTACATATGTGAGTTCGACATGCTACAGTATTTGGATACTTTTTCTAAAAGGAAGTATGGCTCTAGGAACAACGGTTCGCAAGTAAAATGTTGCAAGGGGAATTTCTTCTGTATATAAAACTTGTGCAATAAAATGAACTACCGTAATGTCAAGAATCGTAGTGTGTCTCGAACGATAGTAGTGTTGCAGATCATCACAGTGTCTTGCTTCACACACATAGTATGACCTCTTACTATCGTAGTGTCATAAATCATAGGAGCGTCACAGTTTGTACAATCAAAATTCATCGTAGTGTGTTGAATCGCCGTGACTTCGATTCATCGCAGTGCCTCGATTCACTGCATTGTCTTAAATCACTGCATTGTCTTAAATCACTGCAGTGTCTTGAATCATTGGAGTGTCGGATAATCGGATATCGATTCATCGCAGTGCCTCGATTCACTGCATTGTCTTAAATCACTGCAGTGTCTTGAATCATTGGAGTGTCGGATAATCGGATATCGATTCATCGCACTGTCTGAGTTCGTCGAATCCCGATTTATTGTATTGGCTCCATTCATCGAATTTCGATTCATCGCACCTCATTGGTTCATCGGACCTCGATTCATCGGATTGTATTGATTCAATACCATTTGGATGCATCACATTGTGTCAAATGACCGCGATCTCCATGATTCTTCGCATGTTATTGAATCACTGTGATTCTGATTCAGGATTGTACCGCGAATAATCGCAATATCGATTCCTCATTGTGCCTTGAATGCCATTTTAAGTTCACGGAAACTGATTAAATTAATAATTAGTGCTTAGTTAATTATAGTGCCAAATTGTTTCATTTTTTTTACAACAAATTATAAAACACACGTCTTTCAAAAAATTTCTCTAACTTCTTAATTTTTGAAAACATATCTTTGCCTGGGATAGTGATAACAGTTTCATTTTGACACTTATATATCTCTCATAATATAAGTTTTATCAACTCCATATTTTGAATATCAAATACAAAATATTGAAATAGAAAATAGGTTTTAGTTAATGGTAAATACACAGAAAACAGAAATAGATTGAATTAAAGAATTAAATAAATACGAATATCTTCAAAAATATATAGTGTTCAAAATTTTCAAAGGTATTTATTTGTTATTTCAAACGGGATTCGAGGGTTGAATATTCAATTTCGTGGGGAAACGGTGTAAAACGTTTCCCCGCGAAATCGGACCAAAGTTTCCCAATTGAAACATTCGCAAAGTGGGCAACATCATTCTCGGTGGGTGATGGAATGGTCCGGGGAAGGGGCAATAGAAGCTATGAGTATAAAATAGGATCCTATGGATTTGCTTGAGAAGAACATTTTCTGAAGAAACGCGAGTGATAGAGAGAGAACAAAAAGTTTGGAAAACTGTTTTACGCGGTTGTTCGAAAACATAGCGAAGGAATCTCATGCGGAAATAAAAAAGATAATAATGAAAGGCTTCCCTCTATTAATTAAAATTAATGAGGCCGAGTGGAATCAAAATCAAAATTTTAAAAAAACCTCTCAAAATCTTCCAACTACACAGAGTTGTCTTTTGATCCTCTCCCTGCATTTCTCTCTCTCTGTCCAAGTTACAGCACGAAAGGCATTTCATATTTTTTAATGAAGAATTGTTGTTTGTACTTAGAAGTAAACATTGCCGGGTAAACATATCAAGATGACAGGGTCTTTCATAATTTTTAAATCTGTTTTTCTGTTTACCTTTTGATCGTGAAAAAAAAATCTATGGTATGATACAAAATGGATATTTGCACTCGTAATCTATACCTTTGAAATGTTTTGAAAATTTTTAAAAAGTCCTTAATAAATATTTGTTGATTTCTCAATGGAACAGCTTTTCTTATTCCTTTATTTTTGCAAGTGCTGGAAATCGAAAGAAAGCATACTTTACAAAAAAAAGGTGACATTTTGCAGGGGGTTTAGTGATTTCTGTTATGCTAGTTAAACAAGGATATATTTTAATCTATTTCATCTACATCACGGTGAAAATTTGCATTGAAACAGAATGTAATTCACAAAAAGACGTCAAATATATATATCTATTTTCATACAAAGGGCATAGCTAACTCCTCGAACCGCAAATTACAGGGGAACCGTTGATTCTAGGGGCATACATCCAATTTGAAAAACTATTCAAATAACGTGTGTATACAACCCAGAGGAGTATATATGAATATATATGTTACTGCCAAAGCCCGAAATTCACGGCCAATTCGTGACGGGGCCGGTAATCTCTGGCCAAAGTCCGATAACAAAAGACATGATTCGGGATCATCGCCAAGTTGACGTATTTTTTCGTGATAATTATGTCCCGTTAGTTATGACAACCAATCAAAGCGCAGTCACGATGTGGTAATAATTTTTCCCTTCAAAATTTGGCAGAAAAACTATATAATCATTTTTATAGTTTTTCCTCTCAAATTTCAGTTTTTTTTTCTCTCGTCACATGGAGCTAATCCAATATAGTTGCTGTATATAGACATGCATCACACACGTTGGCGATTGAAGAAAATGGATTTGGCTCCTACCAGGCCGTCCACCTGGCCCATCGAGCTGTGTCCAGAGATCTACGGTCACTTCACGAAATGCTTGGTCAAAGTCCGAATCATCTCTGCAAATATATATATGTTACTGCAAAAGCCCGAATTACGACCAATTCGCGAAGTGGCCAGCCCCGTCGAGAGTTGGAAAATTTCCGGCGTTGACAATAACCAGTATTGTAGTCGCCCGTTTACTGTAATTACGGTGAAAAGACCATTTTATTTAATGCCGGGACGAGAAAAGTGCCATAAAATACGGGATGCGTTTCGTCTACATTTTCATATTTCATTAATAAATAATAGAATCTTAAGAAATGGAGGTTGTTTGCCTCATTTTGTAGAAAAAATGTCGATTTTTCTACTCACATGTCTATGAAAATCTAACAAAAAAACTGCAGATGAGAGGGAGCGGCATTTTTCGCCACTTCGAAATTCCAATGGACCCTAGATAGAACGAGGAGGAGGGGAGGAAAGCACAAAAAAGAAAATGTTGCCCAAAGGGAGGCTATGGGCTGAAAAAATATTGAGAAACACTCTGTTCTACCTCAAAATCTCCTTACCATGAACATTTTTGTGCTTCAGGAAAACAAAAAGGTCATTTTGACGACAGAAATTTTTTTACTTATCTTCGCCTGAAAAGATCATTTTATTCGATAACTACTCTATTTGAATATCGCTTATATGATAATCATTTTGTCGAGACCAATCGATAGTAACTCATTTACTTGTACGTAATTTGAGTCGAACGCTAACGAATGGAGTCAAGAAAACAGAAACAAGATGAAACTAGTCGCAACAAGTCACTCTCATTAAGAGTCGTTATAATTGAGAAGTTGTTAATCTTTTCTTGAATCTTTTAACGACAAACAATTTTGCTTGGAGCTGTTCACGCTGCTTAAATGCGACACAAACCGTTTTTTGGGCAATGATTAATAAATCGATGGTCGAGGTTTTTCCTCGTCCAAACAACATGACCTCGGTGGAAGGTGTTCAATCAGGAATAGGAATTTATCATTTAGGGCGCACACGCTTCTACCTTTTCCTTTCAAGGTTGTTAATTCAATCTCCAATTAATTCTATGTCTAATGTTTTTTCCCTCATCTTAATTACTAGAATTTATCTGATGCGGATTTTATAATGCAGAGCATACATGCTCACCACAAGTCATCTAATGTGGCCGGTGACCTCAACCCTAATTTTGTAAAAATGAGCTAACGTGCGCAATACCAGATCACTTTAGTGGCCCCAGAACATTTCCAGATCACCTGAGTGACCCATGGCACATTCTCAAATAACTGTGACTCCGACATCAGATCACTCGAGTGACCCACGGCACAGTTTTAAATTTAAATTAGCATGACAGTGAAATGTAAATTAGCACCGAAACTACATGCAAATTAGCAAGCAAACTAAGTCGAAACTAACCACAAAAACTAATGAAAATTTCGAATTGATGAAAATTCAGAACTGAAATTTTTTTTCTTGGATTGCTGAAACATAATTCCAAAACTAATGTGAAAATTAAAACCTAATAAAAGATATATTTCTAGCTCCCTACGTTAATTCAGCGTTAATGAAAGAAATAGTTTAAGAATCGGAGCGAACCTTCAATAATTTGGGGAGGGACCTCTGTTTGATTTGGGGCTCGCAGACTATTTTGAATCTATTTTCTCTACCAATAATCTTGATAACGTCGACATTAAATCGACTACTGGATGTGCAATTGAAAGTAAGCGTAATAATCACACAGTAAGTGTGAATAATATTACGGCTGGTGAAATTAAGCCATGTATCAATGACCTCAAGAATACAAAGTCTTTAGGTCTTGATGGAATTTCTGTATATATTGTTAAAGCTTGTGTGGGGACTTTTTTGCGTATCCTTTATTGATCATTTTTAATTTGTCTATAAAGTCTAGAATTTTTCCTCATGAATGGAAGAAATCCAAAATAATTCCAATTTATAAGAATGGGGATAAGGCTTGTCTAACGAACGGACCGGCGGAAATTATTTATTGTTTTTCAAAAATTTTCTTATCTGTTATACATGCGAGAATATATGATCAAATTAGCAAACTCATATCAGTAAATCAACATAGTTTCATGCCCAAAAGATTTACTGTGACCAATTTGATGAACCTTAACATAATTGAATCAATTGGTAGAAATTGGATGTCATCTATACTGATTTTGCTAAGGCATTAGATAAAATTCATAATGCTATTTTATCTGAAAAATTAAGAACATTTGGCTTTCATTTTAAACTTGTGAATTGGTTCAGTAGTTATCTCCAAGGCAGAATTTGCTATGTATCCTTCATGTATGTTCCAGACGCTATGTTCTTCCGCATTAAGCAAAAGTGTTAATGTAACATTTTTTGGGCCGGCCCCTCAGGGATCGATTTCAGGACCGTTATGCTTTTTAATTTTCATCAATGATCTAGCTGAAATCTTTGAAAAGTGTCTGATGTTCGTCGATGATTTAAAGATTTTCAGAATTATTGATAATGTTGAATCGTGCAATAGACTACAACAATATATAAATCTTCTGTCTGCATGATGGGATCGAAATTATTTGTATTTGAATATTGATAAATGTTTTGTAATCACTTAAATCACAAAGTTTCGCCTATAACTCATTCATACCATGTAAATAATATTGCTTTGTCAAGCACAGAATCAACGACTGATCTTGGTGTCTTATATTCTTCGGATTTTACTTTCTCAAAACACATAAATGATATTGTTTTTAGTTCTTACAAAAAACTTGGCTACATTATGAGAATGACCAGAGATTTTGGAGATACTAAAGTTCTAACTGTGCTGTTTAACTCCCTTATTCGATCCAAACTTGAATATGCATGCATTATTTGGAACCCACAGTTCATGATTACCAAACAAAAATATTGAAGCCTGTTCAATATAAATTTCTCAAGTATCTGTTTTTCAAAAAGTTCGGTGTTAATCATGATATTCTTACTGGTACGTTTTTACGCTCGTTATTTCATGTTGTTAGTCTAAGCGATAATAAAGATTTTTTATTGATATCATTTTCCCATAAGTTATTTCATAACAAGATTGATTATATACAAATTTTACAGGAATATTAATGTTCCAATGTATCGAACGAGATTTTATAATTTATTCGCAACTAAGAACAAATTTATGTCATTTTGATCCAATTCATCGATTAAGTCATCTGTATAATATTCGAACAGGGGGGCATCTAGATATTTTTTATTTCCCTTTGGAGAATTTTAGAAATCACCTTTTTATTTTCAACTTTATATATTTTTTTTTAATTTTGTGTGCATTTATTTTTTTATTTACTTTTCTTATTGCATTTTGAAATCAACTTTATTTGACGGTTTAAACTATTTAAATTTTTTAGTACATATGAGAGTAATGTATATTTGTTTTCATTTACTTTATACCTATTTTGATCTTTGTTTATTTTTTTTATTATCTGTTTCTTGTTTTTTGCACTTGTTTATCTCTTTTTTTACTCTCTCCAACTATAACTGGATTTTGTTTCGGTTGTTGGAATGATGAATAAATAAATCAGTGCGGATCTGATGCAACCGCACTTGCCGCATACCTCTAATCGCTAAAACCAACACTCGATATTTGGAAACGTTGACGAATCGCCACTCATCATTGAGCTAATTCAGTGACATCATTTACTCCCTAAATACAAATTTTCGTCGAAACTTAGTGCAACGGCAATGAGCGTCATGAACTGAATGTAAAAAGAAAATTTAAATGATATTTTTTAACTAAATGGACTCAGAAACTTAACCTGGGATGGAAACCCTTCATTCCATAAGTCGTATCGCTTCGCTTGTTATATTTTAGAAGCGATTTCAGAAAAGCGACAATAAGTCTCGAAGATTTCAACATTAATCTCGAATATGGTGCCAGTTTTTTTGCTTCATTTGACCCCGCAATTGACTCAACTGCGTATTTTTTTACATTATTTCTCTCTAGATACTAATTTAGCGTTTCTCTTTTTGCTCTCAGGGAAGAAGGAACTTTTAGGAAGTTCTAAAAAATCATTTCAATAATGTCCGCGCTTCAGAAAAACCCTTTTAATAGTATCACCCGTCTTCTGTAAAATCATTGACATAATATCCGCATTTAAGGAAACCTTTAAAGTAATATCCAAGTTCTGAGGAATCAGACGATTATGAAATCATCTACGTTCTAGAAAACTCTTGAAATAATATTCATGCTTACAGAGCACCCCCCCCCCCCACAACTACAATCGTAACTAATACTAAAAACTTTCCCAAGTGTTATTCGTAAATGTTTCTCGTAGAACACCCGAGGAACTTCACGATTTTACAAAACCCCGATCGATAAACACCTTATTGAAGCACCGAATTGAATTTCTTGATTTACTTGACAAGTATTTGGTTTCTCAGAAGTTGACTATCATTTCTATAAATCAAAATAAATTATAAAAAAACCTCAATGATTATGAGAAGGGGCGGTGGAACGGGTTACTCGGGGAGAAAAAAAATCATATACTAGAGTAACATGATCGCAACAGCACAAAAATGCGTCAGGATCGTTTCATCGGATACTAATTGATGCGTACAGTCGAGGAGCTGCGCGATATTCCGACTTAATTACGTAAGATGGACGAGAAACGGGTCTGCCAGGAATGTTTATCTTTCCACGCGGAAATTAATTCCGAAAAATCAAATACTGAAGGAATTTCTGGATTAATTTACCGTTAGGGAGTAATTTACGCCCCTCATCCGAGTTTTTCATGCGGATAGTTAAGCTAATTCATTTCTCCAAGACTTTTCCACAATTCGTGGCAGCTAACCCCCGCGCCATCGCCTGATGTGAAGAGCAATAACTTCTTGGTGTAGAGAGACAGAGAGATTCATTCGAGCAACGTCTTATTCATTACCCACGTCATTCCACGACGAGATAGAGAAGTTTGAGAAGATTTTTTCTTTCTTATACTCATTCGAGCCGAGATAAATTTAGCTAACATTTTCGAGATTAAGACGAAAATCGTTCTCTCATCAACTTGGTTCCTGTAATATTCATTATCCATCCTCCACTGCGCTAAATGCCGCTTTCACGGTTCGGCGAAATCAAAATCCTGGTTTCCAATTAAGTAACAAGTAGTTATAAGAGGGCGTTTTTAAATAAATATTACATGACACAGATCACGAAAATAAATTTAAGAAATGCACAGAATGAGCAGTTTTCATAGTTACACAGGCTCTTGACCATTTAAGCGTCATTGACGAGATATCTCGCCTCCTTAAAAGTCTCTATTTCTTATACCTCTGACTTTGCACCACCTGAAAATCGGAAGAAAATACCTCTTCATTAAAAACGATGTGACATATTGGGGGGGGGGGTTGGTGCTTCCTGCACTGCCGCTCAAAATGGTCAAGTCCTCATACACCATTAACTTTCGAATCAAAGATCTTAGAGGCACGTTTTAAATTTGTTTTTAAACAAATCACAAAGTACATTCCACACATGACAGACAAAACAAATGGCTTCAATTGAAAAATTCAAACATGTCACGAAAAACTGTACAGCTCTTCCATAAGGCCTTAGCCAACGTGAAAATGCATACGAATACAGTTAACGAATTATGCAATACAACCCCTGTATAGTCAACTCCTAAATAATATTAAAAACGTGGAGAAAAGTTCAGGATAAACAGCATAAACTAACGGACGACGCTTCTTTTTCTCATTAAAGCCGGGTTTTCCTAGGAGTAGAACTTTTGCGCCGTGTGCAGCGTGAAAACACTGATTAAAAACACTGGTTAAAAACCTGAAATTCAGGTTTTTTGACCAATCAGCGTTTTCACGCTGCGCACGCTGTAGAAACCTGTTCCTAGGAAAACCCGGCTTTATGCGTTTTTCCCTCCAAATTTTTTGAATTGAAATATCTCAGTGAATATTCTACTTAGAAAAGAGGAATTTTTTTTTGTTCGCCTTAGTATAGAAGGACATACAGGGGAAAAACTAATTCGGTTTTTAGCACACGGGGACTGTGTACAAGGTTGATTTCTTAATTTTTTTATGTATACGATCCCTTAAATAAATCATGAAATTTCATGAGACAACATGTCATTTGAAAAATATTTGTAACTGAAAGTATACTTCTAAAGTCAACTGCTGCTGATACAGTCCTATGGACAAACAACTTGAACGAAATTTGAAATAAATCAATGGTTAAATAATATTATAAATGATATTTCTACAAAAAGAAAACACAGCACAGTTTCCACCATGTCTAAAGGTAGTTGAAAACCCCCTCACCCAAGATTTACGTCGCTCATTATTTTGGGAAAAAATTGGAAAAATAGTGTTAGTGCTGAGGAAACATTGAGCTAAAACTCTTCCTTAAAGTGGACTGCAATAAATATGTTAATGAGCTCACATATTTCAGATTAATAATAAATGCCTATGTAAAAACTAAGATATTACGAGGAAAATTACTTTCGGGATGTTTGAGCATTTTCAGTAATCTCATCAGGAATTTTTCTGATGGTTTTTAAAGAAGATAATGCTATTTTGGACAGGGATATATGCGCCTAAAGGTGAAATATAAATATTTAACCACAAACAAGGGCATCTTTCATTGCTTATATACCTGTAAATAATAATTCAGACTTTTTGTTGACCGTTTGTCTTAGAGGTACCGTTCTAATTTGAAAGAAATGCTCGAAATGTGTTCAGAAATCATCATCTTGTACCAGCTTTGGGAGTGAAATTTCGGTGTCATAAAATTAAAAAAAAATCTATATTTTTATATACCGTGTCTTCAAAAACCCAATTAAGAAGTCGTTGCCCCGTTGCCCCCAGGCCTAACAAAAAAACCAAAAAAAATCACGTTTCCAAGTGCAATGTGCCGACTTTCGCAAAACCAAGCATTTACAGATCACTTAATTTTTAAATCATTTTCTCTCTCATTTCCAGCCGAATACTGACACAAACAATAATTGAGCTGTCGTGTGAGCCCAATCGGTTTAATTTAGGAAAACGCTGCTGGTGCAGGATGTTGCTCAACCACAGAAAAATTTTCTACGGTTTATTCAATGTTAGAGCAAAATTGTGAAGTGATTAATACTTTCAGCTGTGGAGTATCCCCCCCCCCCCGTAAATCTTCGTTTCTGGTATGCAGGGACGGTCTTTGACAAAGTGACGCGCAAGATGAAAATTTGGCGTTCGCTCCCCCCGTTTTTTTCCCTGTGGTGATTTCCAAATGTGGTGTCACGGCTCCGTAGATAGATAGATAGAACCGCTCACAACCCCGGCCTGACGCAAAGCAACTTACTTCCGTTACCTCAAAATAGGCAGGACTGTGTCGGAAAAAATTAGCAAAGATTTACAGCAGCGCCCCCTCTTGTGCTCGCAAGTATCGAATCATTTGCGTCGTTCTCCCCATCAACTCGATGTAACGTACAAATCATTTGACTAAAATGGATAGCTGAACCCAATATACCTGACTAGGGTGCAATTGCACCGGTCGCACAGCCCTAAGACTGCCCCTGGTGCCATGGACCCCCCCCCCCCTTTTAGTCCTGGACCTATAGAAATTTTATGTGGTGTCTGCCATAGACCGCTATTCATAGCAGAGAAACTGCAGCCACGAGTCATCTAACAGCAAGAATGTTCTTGAACAATAGAACATTCTATCCAGTACTTCCAAATGTGATGAGATAGCAATGCCATCAATTGGACTGCAAAAAAACTAAAATAATGTTTCATATTCTGATCGAAGATGTCACTACAAGTACAATTTTTTGTCACACAAAAATTATAATTATATTAATTTTGCAGTTTACCGACGTTGCAGTGGTGCTTTTGGGTGATAATTCAGTCAATATTTTTCTTTGAAGTAGTTTATTTACATTAATTTTTTTCTACACTTAGCATTATTTTTTATATATAGAAAGAATGCTTAAATTTTTGCCGTGGGCCACAGGTACCCTGAATTGGGAATTACTGGATTAGCCGATGAAAGACCAAACTAGCAGGTTTTCTAATATAGTATTCCTGAATTTGGCCAAAAGGCTTAGCAACTTAATTAATTGGCCGAGAAAAAACACCGATCTCTATTGACTGTAACACATACAAATATTGTAAAGAAAAAGTCAACCCGCAATAAATACACTGCCGATCATATCTTGTATATCAGGGTGCACGAACGCCGGCCCGCGGGCCAAATGTGCCTGTCAAGGGGTTCTATCCGGCCGGCTAAAGTTGTTCCGGTTGGGAAGTATCAATACACACAATACATTAAATAGGGGGCCGTTCAAGTATTACGTAAGCAAATTTTTAGCCATTTTTGACCCCCTTCCTTTCCCTTGTCATCAAAAGTCAGCAAATCGGAAACCTCCTCCCCTCCATCGATGATGACGTAATACTTGTGAACGGCCTCTGATTCCTCCATTTATTATATCTCTTCTATGTATAAAAATTAGGGATATTGTTGTATAGGCAATTGAAATTACTAATTGCAGCCAAACAATTTGTCAAACGCAAATAAAGTTTCTATTTAAAGGAAAAATAAAATAAATAAACAAACTTGTGAAAGGCAAGTAAAGTTGCCATTTTTCGCCAAAATTGTTGAAAAATTGCCACTCATAGAGAATGATGACCATAAATTTTGACTGAAAGTGAAAAAAAATTTATTATATTCATTCAAAAAAAAAAGCCTATATCAATATGCTGGACAAATATATGAGATGAATGTATTTATTTGACTATAATTAATTATGAAAGCGTCATACCCATGAAAAAATTATGCCATGAAAATTATCTTAATTCTTGATTTCAAAAATTCAACTAAGCTTTGTTGAATATAGAGAAAAAAGCGGGACATTTTTTTTTATAAAAATGTTGGGACGATAAAAAATTACAGGAATATCTCGTAAAATCTAGGTCATGTGGTGCAGAGGCGCCGACACAAAGAAAACGCTGAAGAGGCTGAAAATAGCCATTCGTCCCGTATATATGGGACTTCAGCCCATACAAAGCAAGCGGAATTGTGCGTTGCATCCATGAAGTAAAGGGGGCGGCGCTCAGCCCCCTCACAAAGTTTATTGGGTGGGGGATCGAATATCGTCAGCACCCAGGTTCCGGTGCCTACATGACGTGGTCACTCTATATACAGCGGGGCTATAAATAAACTGACAATACTCAGGCGTCATGTATGTAGCGCCCATGCTGATGCAGTAATTTTTGGAACTTGGTATATAGGATAAGCTGAGTAGTGCCATTTTGATTATACTGACACTACTGCGATCTATGAGCGCCCGTTGTAGTGAACGTATTTCATTGAAACTTGGACGTTATTAGGACCATGGGAAAAAGGTAACTGTGATAAAAAGCTCCATTTCTTCCCCTGGTGGTAAAAAATTGAGCTATTTATAACTTGGTCCATATATCCTATGTACCAAGGTCTTATCCCATACGGTCCATATGTTTTATATACCAAGTTTCATCAAAATGGGTGCTACATACGCTTGAGTAGTGTTAGTTTATTTATATAACCACCCCGTGCATCTCTCGTTCGAGTGACAGAAATACTGGCCCGCGGACTGAAGAAGATTGTATATTTTATTGTATATTGTCTAAAACCCTTTCATTTTTAGGTAATAATAATAACCGTTATATCGAAATATCATTCTATTCGAGAACATCAGCGAAAAGATGTAGGATTAAGGAGAGGATTGATCAATAAAATGACAAGAGACGTGAACTCTTAATCTTCCGAGCTGCTGAAAACATCATGCTTGGGGCAGCATATAAACAATTACTCCGATATATACACGTCGGATTATTTTTTTTATAGTCATTCTTCTTATATAGCTTATATCTTATCATGGAAATAAAAGGAGATAGAAAAGAAACGACATTTGTAATCATTATTTTTTGGGAAGGAAAGATCTGCTGTAACACACACAAGAGATATCCGATACTAAGGACTCTCAGGGGTTATCTCTCACCAACGACCTTTTAACCTGATCTCCTTATAGATCATCTCTCTTTCACGAGAACGAATCCTTCACACACATCATGTGTGTGTTAGCTCTATATCTTTTAACGTTTACTGTAAACGGAGAGGAATATGTATCCATCTTATGTAGGGTGTCTTCGCTGATTTTTTTAATTGTCTCTATATGATAATTTGCTTGCACTCCTTCGCCGATAGGTGATACACTGATGCGTAAGTACACGTCAGTAGATCGTTACAGAACTCGTGGCAACACGTCGACGGGTACCAAAGGAATTTTTCTATTATATGCATATACAGGGTGATTACATAATTCCCCTTGTCACATTTTACTGGAGAACTCAGATACATCCTTCGTGTTGCACAAGGGATTGTATAGTTACTAAAATACAAAAACTAACTTTTTATACGGACACTCTGTGCTCAAAAACCAAATGAGAAAGTTGTTTCCCTGTTTATTTTTGAGTCTCACAACAAAAAAGTCTACGTTTATAAGTGCAATATTCACAGAGATATTAGAATTCAAAAATTGGAGAAACGTTGGAAAAGAACAGCATAAATCGGAAAGGCGTTGTCCGTTAGTTTATGGTGTGCTTTTCATAAAAATCCCATATCAGCCGTTCCTTCAATGGAGGAAGTTCAATATTAAAATACTGAAAAGTCTGTTCACTCGGCAATGTTTTCCCTTAAAAAAAAATCTACGGCCATCATAATGACGTCACTGCGCATATTCTTGGGTACGTGACATCCACTTCATAAGGGGTATCAGCAGGCACACATAAAAATAATTTGACAAGAAACACGAACAGGACTTGCATCAGATGTTCATCCGTTGAAGTGTGAACTGAAAAAATTGAGATCGTATGAAATGAAAACATGCCATCAAATGGACGTCGAAAAAAATAATAATAATTAAGTATAATAAAAAAAGTAAGGGGGGGGGGGAAAGAATCAAACTATTGAAGGAGAGGGGAAAATAATAACGAAAGAGAGAGGGAAAAGCGAAATAAAATATTCAGAAAGGAAGAGAAAGAAATATAAGAATTTTCAGGGGAAGATGTTTCACGTGTTCCGTCGTCCAGAGGTTGCGCAAAGAACTTGAAGGACACATTTTCGTTACATCATTAGCCCAAGACTAAATTAATCTTTTCGCTGTCCCTTTTTTCACTTGCTTTTACTTACATCTTCCTTAGTCATGTGTGTGAGAGTTGGCTGAGACACCAAAGATGCAACTCAATTAGTTCGTGTTGAGATATTAAGAGACTCGCTTTCTCGAGAAAACTTTAAGAATACGCACAATTTTATAGGGTGATTAATACGCTGAAAATATTGTACAAGAAAAATGGCCGTGACAAAAAACCTTCAAATGAGGAATTTCGTCAATATTTTGGAGAATTTATTTAAAAGTGCAGTTATATATTCAAGATTCGAAAACTATTTCATTAGTGTCTCTACAACGCACATAATATACAGCAGTATATTATTTGCATATTAAACATATTATATATGTTTACCAACGTGGGCAATATCGCTCTCCTGAGGAGTGATGGAATGGTCCAGGCAGACGGTAGAGGCTGCGGGTATAACGTAAGATCCTATGGGGTTTCTTGTGTTGGGGGGGGGGGTGATGGGTAGAACATGAAACACCCTACCAGCCGTGTCCTCTCCAAACCGTTTTCGAGTTATGGTGGATAATCGATTATGGGAAAAAAAACATCAAATCCGAAAAAACACCCAAATTTATAAATTTTCTGCAAGACCTACAACCAAACTAAGTACATATTTAGAAAGAACAGAAAAAAATCCTATCAAAACCTATTAATACCTATTACTAATACCGTGATAACTAGGTAGGCGCTTCAAAGAACTTCGAGATTGAAATCTTTCTATAATAACTTATGATTCCTTTTGATGACAATAATTCGAACAAATATCGAGCATATGATTTAAAAACTTGTTAAACACAAATATAAATTTGGTTCTACTCGGAATAAATCGAGACCATAATAATATAATTGTGTAGTCGGTATCAAAATTCCGATTAATAATTATTAAAAGAAGTCTTGTTGAACTAGACTCGTCGTCAGCATGGTATTGGTGTCAAGTCTCGATCTTATGTTAGATGCACTCAAGCAAGATGTATCTCATAAAATGCACTAAAGGATACCCGGAACAAGGTGACGCCGTAAAAATAGAGAAAAGCTGAAAGTGCTTCCCTTCGATCTCGAGATTGCTTTCTGTTGCACTTCGTTTTTAATATAAAAAACTTCGATCCCCAACATAACAGTCGACTTGTCTCTCTCAGGAAGCGACGGTAAAAGGATTCCATGATCTTCGTTGAGTGTATATACACAGTGTATTTTATGTACGTAGTACAATAAGTTTATATACATATTCTGTATTTCATAACGGTCACCGACCCGGGTGTCATCTAGATGTTATCTCAGAATATGTTTTCCCAAGCCCTAAGTACTGAATAAACATATTTTATCTCTCTGAAATAGTTCTGACACTTCGTAAAACATTTCCCATCACTTCTGTTGGTCCGCGTTGACGAGTACACACATACTCTCGGTGTTTTGAAATAGGGTTTACATTCAATAACACTCGGTAATGCGTCGAAATGGGTACGATATGAATGCTATTCGGTGACATAGATAGCATCATGAGCTCTCATTATTCGTTTTAATTCAGACATTATCAGTCTTTCAAAGAAGAAACATTTGGAGAAATGCATATGCTAGCTGATTCGAACTATAGAATATCAAGTTTGTATGTTTAAAGCAATGTCGCAATGTTTAACGACATTCAGCTCAAACTAAGCTAACATTATATTTCGGGTATAATATGGGTATGCTCCTTCTTTTTGGTTTTCTAACGTAACTGTGGTTGCCTGTTATAAATTTCCGCATTTCAGCTTTTCAGGAGCAAAGTGCTTTCAAATTTTTGCTTTTTTGGGAGCTGACTTGGTAGATCTTTTCCGCCAGTTTTGGCCACACGTTAACAAACCGCATTGCTTACTTTTGCGAAGTTCGGAGTCTTATTTTTCGAACTTAGCGTATTATTTCCTTCGAAAATCTCAACGCTCGAAAGTCTGAAATTGCGTAGCCATTTAATGGGTATTGATTCGAACGAACAATTCACACGATGAACCTGTTGGTTACATAATTATTTATTTGTTTTATCAATAGATACAGGGTGTCTATAATTGAAGTTAACGTGTTCTGAGAATTCTACAACCCAATAGAAAATTCTGAAATTTTGGAAACGTTATTACAATTCGTTATAAATTTCGTAGAGGAATATGTACGAGGTGCATGTACGGTAAAATAGTGGTAGTGGTGAAGGTCGAAACTGATTTTTTTGTCGCAATTTTTTCACCATCCATTAAGGCGTTTCACTAATTTCACAACTTTCTGATGAATTGCTACGGCTTTAGAAACCTCTGAAAGCTCAACTTTAGTAACGTACACCTTGTATATACGGGGTGATTATAAAAAAACTATCCCGACATATGGGCCCCTAACTATCATACCATTCACAGAAACTGAATGGAATTTTGGCATAAGGTATTTTGAGGTATGCGCTCAAGAATGATATGGAAAACAACAGTGTCACTCTAACAGTTACGGTCACGGTGAGAAAATTTCGAAAATATCAGATGGCAACACCAAGCTTTTTGTATTGGAATGTGATCTCCATTGTGAAAAACCCTAAATAGCGTTGGAATGGCACCTGTAACACGAAAGTACCCGGAGCTAGGCAAGGAGAAAGTAAAAAGGACTTTGCCGTGAACCAGAGCATTAATGTTCGTTTCATTCGTCACACCGTCGTTTCTTCGGCTGAGATCCCAGCCTGATTAGTCCTCCACAAGGTCATGTGGAAAATTTGTGAAACACAATAAAATGCTTTATTTTATGCTGCTTCTCTGTCCTTATTGGTTGTCCTCACTTTTAGCCTATCTACCGCCGGTGATTTTCATGCTACAGTTGCCGTTCGAACGCTATTTAGGGGTTTTCACAATGGAGATCACATTCCAATACAAAAAGCTTGGTGTTGCCATTTGATATTTTCGAAATTTTCTCACTGTAACCGTAACTGTTAGAGTGACACTGTTGTTTTCCATATTATTCTTGAGCGCATACATCAAAATACCTTATGCCAAAATTTCATTCAGTTTCTGTGAATGGTATGATAGTTAGGGGCCCATATGTCGGGATAGTTTTTTTTATAATCACCCTGCATATATGAATATAATACATTTCAAATTTCTCTCATTTGCTACCAAACTGAGCTCATGATAATTAGTTAAAAATCATTCAACACCATGGATATCCGTGAACCCTCTCTGTAATCCTTTTAATACCATATGAATACGCCATAGAATTGTTTTTTTTATTTCTTCATCAATCATTATTTCATATGGTCATTGATTTTCCTGAGAGTTTTAAAATATTTTTAGCAGAATACGCCGTTCAGTAGTTTGATAGTATCTGATTATGTGGGGGAACCAAATGACATTTTACAATGTTAAAATAGTTTGCATGTTGAAAACTGATAAAAAAACGATCAATATCAGAAAAGCTCCTAGAATAAATCATACATCAAAAAATGAAATTAAATTGTATTTAATCACAATGACCATAATAAATGATTTTTACTTTTCGTTAGGAAAGTTAGCGTCCTCTATTGGTTCAACACGAAGACAACTTGAATAGTTGAACAACGGTATCTACTTTCAAACATATTTTTCTTAACGTAGTAACATATTTTCCATTAATTCTTAATGTTTGATTAAATATAAAAATTTATGTGTACAGTGGTTGATGTATATTAACAGCTGACGTGTGAAACATAATATTTGATTATGTATTATTACGTATCCATTCATTTGCCCATGCTGCAATCCTGTTTAAGTTGGTCTGGAGCAACTCCCCTATCGTTTTGATTCCCGATTACCCCCATTAGCTTCACATCATCTGCGAATTTACTAGTAATCCCATCGATAACCTGATCGAGTTTATCGATAAAAAGTGAAAAAAGTATAGGGCCAAGGACACTTCCCTGAGGAACTCCACTTGTGACGTCTGTCCAACCAGAGAATTCCCCGTTCACCATAACTCGTTGCGACTTATCTCTTAACAACGATTCTATCAAATTTAGCAAGTTGCCCCCAATTCCAATCTCGTGTAAACGCTTCAAGAGTTTACCATGTTGGACACGATCAAATGCCTTCTGG
Source organism: Pholcus phalangioides (assembly GCF_987345545.1). Taxonomy (NCBI): domain Eukaryota; kingdom Metazoa; phylum Arthropoda; class Arachnida; order Araneae; family Pholcidae; genus Pholcus; species Pholcus phalangioides. Next base: position 12,843,570 of record NW_028301628.1, read on the forward strand.
AAATCAAGGTAAACAACCTCTACATTTTTGCCCTTACCCAAAGCCTTCGTCACGTGAGAAATGAACGGAGCATGACCTTTAGCGTTGATAAGTGCATGGTTGCTCATTTTGGTTCGAACAACCCACGGTTGTCTTACGAGTTGAATGGTGTCACTATCCCGGATGCAACTAGGGTCATCGATTTGGGAATTCTCATTGACGAGCGGCTTAGGTTTTCTGAACATTGTTCAGCGGTGATCAAAAAATCGAATAGAATGCTTGGTCTCATTTTCAAAAGGGTCTCTTCGCGTTCTCCTAAAGTCATTTTTCCGCTTTTTCGAGGCTTAGTTCGTCCTGGACTGGAGTATGCTGTAAGGTTTTGGGGACCATGCCTACAGAGGGACATAGACTTGGTTGAAGGGGTGCAGAGAAAAGCTACGCGTGTCCTTATTGGCACACGGGGCTTGAGTTTTTAAGAGAGACTTCATTTTTTGAATATGTTTACATTGGATGAACGCAGGTGTCGAGGAGATATGATCGAAGTGTTCAAAATTTTCAATGGGATGGATAGGATGGACCATGAACTTTTAGTACACCGCCAATCAACTGATTTTACAAGGGGGCACCAGTATCGAGGGTTATGGTGTCGCAGGGAGTTTTTTCTAATAGGGTTGTTAAGATATGGAATAGCTTACCCCCGGAGGTAGTAAATTGTAACACAATTGACACGTTTAAAAAGAAATACGATAAACATGTTGGGGTAAATCGAGAAGCTATCCATTCTTAGAATAAGACAACCATAAGTATTCTTTATGGGCATTGTATAATATTTTATCATGTGTATATATATTGTTTATAATTTTTGTTAATTGCATTTTTAATTGGGTTGCTGTATTTTTGAAATATATGACATCCATATTTTTATGGGCATCTTTTTCTCAGCCACCTCGCTGGGCATTTTGCCTGTTGTGGCGTTGTATTTGTATTAAGTGGTCAAAAGTCGTTGAAATTATCATTTTAGCGGGAAAAACCATTATCCTTTAAGCGGGGGGAATTTTGATTCCGGAGGATTTTATCTATTTGTGGTTTGCATGTTACGTAGATCTTTCCATGGCCGTAACATCGAGAAAACAGAAGTTACAAGTTTGGAGAACATACAGGGGCGAATGATAACGTATGTTGCTTTTGAATGCGAATTAGGATAATTTTTAATTAGATGGGGTGAATGTGACGACCATTTTTTCACTCACGTTTTAGTAAGTTTAGAAAAATTACAATAAAATTATTGTACCTTATCTCGTTGGTATTCAAAAATGTTATCAGTTTTCGTTACAATTAGAAAAAACACAATAAAAGGACGCAACCAGTCTTTATTGCAATTAAGAAAACCACGACGAAGTAAATATGGCATCACTCGATACCACTGAAAAGCTTAGATAAAGGCCTGAAAAATCGTAGAAAAACACATTTAAGCACCAACCAAAATTATTAGGAGAAGAGCATTTGTTGTTATTTTCGTTTTTATTTCTAATTTTCCTGATTTTTTCCTTTCGTATGTTAGTAAACATGCAAGCACAAATTCCAAAAACTTCTTGCTGTCCTCAGTCGCCAGTTTAGTAGTTAGATATGGGAAATTTTAGGTGCCTATACCAATTTCATTGCTGACAATGGCAACCAAACACCTGGGATCTCTCAGATCTGTTTTCTTCATATAAAATTAAAACGAAGTATTACCTCGTACAATTAATTTACCGCTTTTATGTTACAAGGGCGTATTGGCATTTGAAGGAGGCACAAAATCTTTGAGATTTACAAGGAATTTCTTCAAGAGAAATATTTTGAGTAAATAAAATTCAAAAAGCATTTTAATTCAACAGACATTAAATAAAAAAATTTAGAGAATTGTTTTTATTGTGTGTTAAAGCAGCAAAAAGCCAATTGCGAGAACACACATGATAGTATTAAAAAAGTATTTTTCATTTTTTCACAATAATATTAAAAAAACATTGTCAGTTTTCGATTGTTTTCGGGGGTGGGGGGGGGGAGGAGGCACGAGCTCCATATGCCTGCGGCCCTACCACGTTACAAATAGTATGAGCTAAAAGAGTTTCAATCAAACAATGTTCATATCCAATCATCCTTTTTTAATGATAGCTCCACCTCTAGAGAGAGTTCCCTTTATTACGTGATCAAATAATTTCTACGGTTTGAGATCATCTAAGGCAGAAGGTGCACAGCCTCCGGTCCGGCAAGGGGTTCTATCCGGCCAGCGAAAGTTGTTCTGCTAGTAAAAACGATCAATATACACATCTGGACAAATACGTAGGCTGGCTGTATTTCCTTCATAAAGATACGGGACATCATTAAAAAATTGTAAGTCATTTACAAGTAAATGCAAGTAATTGCAATTTGAACAATTGAGAAGTAGCCAGCTACAGCCGAAAAAAGTGTGAAATGCAAAATGGCAAGTAAAGTGGTCATTTAAATCCAAAAGAATTATCAAAAGCAACTCTAAAGTTGTCAGTTAGTCAAAACATTTATCAAACGCAAGTCGTTGGCAGTCACTACCGAAACATTTGTCAAGCGCAAGAGCAGTTGCCATTTGCATCTGAAAGATTTGTCAAATTTAAGTGAAGTTACCAATTACAGCCAAAAAATTGCTAAAGCCAAAGTTGTCAACTATAGTTAAAATTGCTGGAAATTTGTATAATTTTTTATTAAAAGAGGTCCATATCTCCAAAATCACAGGAACGTCCAGCAAAATGCGGGCCATACGGTCATCATCTATAATTCTATATGCACAAGTTTCTGGCCCGCGAGCGGCAGAAATACTGCATATCTGGTCAAGATCGTGCATTTCTGATCTAAGGAATTGTTGAAAATGTAAAAAGAAAGGCAACGGGCGATTGAGCCGAACTGACCATTCAGTCTCACGTGTTGCCCCCTTTATTTCCTTACTTTTTTTTGCTTTCGCTCTTTCAGAGTGACCTTTCCTATATTACGCAATACAAGGACTTTCGTATGCGCTTCTGCATATGTACGTATCTGTTCTTCGGTGCACGTGAAAGAAGAGACGTTTTCTGAGTACGATAAGTGTTTTTAATGGAAGAAGAGGGGAACAAACTTCTTTTTGTGCGTGTGTTTCTTTTATTTTATCGAATTCGATAGGCAAAAGCACAGCTCGATTTATGTGGCTCTTAACGAACGGCACTTCCGTTGAAAGCATTCTTTCGTCTTTCTCCTCGTGATAAACAAACGAGGAAAACAGAATGTTATATATTCTTCTCGTTACATCAGAAATTTCTTATATTATGCTTAGCTTTTGACACGTAGCGAAGAAAAAAATGAATTTATTACGCGTTGCGACAGCATCGAAGAGTTCAATCCATCAACTATGACCAATAATGAGATGATCATTCATTCCTGGTACGTGACAATACTCACCCCGTTTCTGAAGCTTTTTGATCAGAGGGGATATTTTTTTCAAGTGAAGACCGTTTGACATTATCCTTTTAAAGAGTGAGTTTATAATTTTGCGCATGCGCGTTGTCTTTAGGCATATCTAATGATATCAGCGTTTGGATGAAAATATTTGACAATGCCGACATCATCTGTGAAATAATTCCGTTTATGAAAAAACCTTATCCCTTAAACCTAAAAGAAAACCTCACCTTTAAAAAATGCTGTTTTAATGATTTAAATATTGACACATGCAAACAATTTATTATTCTTTGTAATTAAAATTCCACGAACAAAACTTTATTAGATATTTGAGCTTGACGGTTTTTCATTTTTTTATTTTGCGGAATATTTTCTTCTTTGTATTTCGATGAGTTTAGACTTGTTTGAAAAATCATTTTGTTTATTTCTTTTATAATTTTTCGTGGCGCTCTTGTGATCCTCTCACCGGTTCAAAAACCCTGGCATATATTATGCGGTTCATGAATTAGTGAAACCGTTTAAGGACGTCTGCAACAACACGATCAACCACGTTCAGGCGAGCATCTGTAGCAGTCTAATGTTTGTACTTCCTCTCTGAGAGAAATCGATAAAAATTCGAAATGTTTTGCTGGAACTTTAACCTGTTAAAAAAATACCGATTTTTCTAATCCTCCGAGCTAGTTAGAAAAATTAATAAAAGAAAAACCGGCTAGAATATACAAAGCACATAGAAATGTCCCTTTATCCTGGAATTACTCGCGAACCGTTGATCCTAGAAGTATACGTTCAATTAGAAAAAGTATCCGAATAACGTGTAGAACACAAAGACGTGATTCTTGTGCGAGGGCTTGTGCAGTTATATAAAAAAAAAATTACCTTTTTATATGGTCACTCTGTCCTAAAGAAACAATTAGAAAAGTCATTTCTCTGTCTCTCCTGAGCCCAACAAGAAACGTTCCATGTTTTCAAGTGCGATATTCGTTTAGATATTTGAATTCAAAAATAGCTTAAAATGAAAAAAAAAAAATTATTCACACAAACTTGTGGACAAGCTTATCGCAGTTCTTAAGCTGTTCTTTTTCTCATTTTCAGCGATTTTCGGATTCAAATATCTCAACAAATATCCCACTTAAAAACATGGAATGTTTTCTGGGCTTAAGAAAGACGGGGGCAGCAACCTCCCAAATGGGCTTATTAGGAGAGGGTGACCAAATAAAATATATATATTTCAATAACTATACAACCCTTGCAAAATGAACGACGTATCTCAGTTCTACACGTTATTTGGGTACTTTTTCCAATGGGAAGTACGCTTCTAGGATCAATGGTTCAAGAGTTAGTTATTCCAGGATGAAGGACTTTCCTATGCAACCTTTGAATTTATACTCGCCATCAAAGAGCGTACGCAAACTCAACCTTTGAGGGGAGCACGACGACCCCCCTTCAGTGATATTTAGAGTTACTAACCTTCAGAAAACACTTTAGATTAACAACCGAGTGCTTGATTTCAAACCGGGCGCAACTCCGGTTTATCGACACTTGCTATTTCCTTCCGATTGAATTGTGCTCGAGTTGCGTGTGTGTACCTGACAGTCTGAGTGCGTATATAGTGTTGTCCGTGGATTTTAGTGCTGCCATCTATATTTCAAATTTTTAGTGAAGTGTAGGGATTTTCTAGTGAGGTGTAATAACTCCGCCGCCACCACAGTGGTGCTGACAGGGCGGCTGAAGTTGATTTTCTGCGGTTTCCAACTTAGAGGCGCGAATGCGAAGCTATCTCCCGTTTTAAAAGTCTCGCTACAGAGACCAACAAGGATTACAACTGTACAATTATTCAATGATTGCACTTACTCATAGTTGGAAAAATTGATGCCAGATGGCAGCACTACATAACAAGCATTACACAGTAACAAACTTCACGTGAGGTTCACAATACGTAGTACACGCACATTTTCCAGTGTAACTGCATTTCGAGCCTTCTGGTTTATTGTAAATAAATAAATTCAAAGATGTACCAATCCGTTTGAAATTCTGCAGAGGAATGTGGACGAGGTGCATGTATGATTTACTTGTAGTAGTAGTAGAAGTGTTACCAGTTAATAATTGTACCATCGTAAGCCTGATGCTCTCTGTGGCGAGACTTTTAACAGGAAGATCGGCTCGTATTCGCACTTCCAAGTTGGGAACCACAGAAAACCAACTTCATCCGACCACCACTATAGCGTCGGTAGGGTTCGAACTCGAATCTTCTTTGACATTCTCATCACACGACACTGCTCAAATGATTTTCTTTTGAAAGAAATGCCGCTAAACAAACTTTCCGCAAACGTAACAAGGTAACTCAATGGGTGAAATTTCGAACACCTGAGTTTTAACCCTGAAATGCTCAATTTTCTTCTTCAAAAGTTGATAAATTTTTTTCACAGTTAATGGGAAGTATTTGGGAGCCGTAAAAATTATTAAAAAAAAGTCTATTTCGAATTTTACTGCTTTTTCAGGGCCCTAAAGAAGACGTGCAAAGCTTCAAAAATCACGATAAAATAAATGCATTAAAGTAATACTACTTTCCAAATGTACACCCATCTTCTTTGTGATTAAAAATATAATAAGAAAAATAATTCGGGTGGCAAATTAAAAAAAAAAGAGGAAATGCAAACACAACATTTTAACAAATTATGGAAATCACAACCTCACATGCCTACAACAAACAAAGACTTGTCGTTTTAATTGGGCCATCTATTAGGAAATTCAAAACGCAAAAAAAAAAAAAAAAATGGTCCTACCTTATGTGCAAAGGCGATTCCGAATATTCATCTTGAAACTGGCTGCAGTGATGAATGTTTTAAGAACCCTTTGTACATATATAAAGCTATGTATTTAAGGGTAAAACAGGTATTGCTAAACTTCCTTTATTCTAAAAATGCCCATCCTAATGCAATTTAATTATATACCCAGAGGAATAAATAGTCTCTTTAATGTTTCCGAGAGACTTGATCTTTCATCTACAGACTAGTAGGACTTCCGTATTATGATGACGCCATTCAAAATGAATGACTCAATTTCAATTGAGTCATTCATTGAGGAATTTACAAATTTTTAAATTAAGGTCTGAGGTTATGTAATTTTTTTTCTTTATGGAGATGGACTTGAATTGTAGATGACCTATTGGAATAATTACGTTTTAATTTACGTTTTATTTTACGGAATAATTAATCAAAGTAGGACTAGAATTTCTGTGACTTAGCATATTTTTTTATGATTTTGCACATTTCGCTATTTTTATGCGATAGAGCGTTTTTCATGGATTTTCAGACATTTTTACACAATTTTACCTCTTTATATCAGACATTATAAGAAGTAGAATACGAAGAAAATGACATAAATTAAAATAAAAGTATAAATGTAATGATAATAATAAATAGTTATCATGTAAATTATTTGGTAGGTCAGTTTAGTTCTAAATAAAGACAAAAAAAAAGTTTTTTTGAAACAATTAGTTCAAAACAAATTATCTACGGAAGATGATTTTGGCTAATAATACTCAAAAAAAAAACCTCTCAATAATTGGTTCTTCCAGTTTTCTCTAAAATAATCGAAAAAATTATAAATCAACAATTAATAGGTTTTTGAACCATAACAATTATTTGGTCCCGAATCAATTCGGTTTTCAAAAAAATAAAAACACTGAAAGGCTATAATCAAAATCTGTCACTATTTAAATACCGGCTACAATAACAATTTTTGTTTATTTAGACCTAAAACAGGCTTTTGATAATGTGGATTTGACTGAATTAACGGAAAAATTACATAGAGCTGGTATACGAGGACGAATATTGGAATGGTTAAAAGATTACTTTGACAGACAACAGGTAGTAGTTATAAATCGGAAAATGAGTAATTATCTCCAGGTTCAAAAAGAGGCCCCCAGGGATCTGTTTTTGTCCCACATTATTTCTCATTTACATAAACGACTTCTGTAAACTGAAATTAAATGGTCAATTATTGCATTTGCCGATGACACAGCTCTGTACATAGAGGATGTCGACATAACAACTTTAATAACAAAGACGGAGGATGATCTGAGACGTATTAATCAGTGGATGATTGCAAACAAACTTAAATTGAACGTGCAAAAGACCAAATAGCAGATTACTAAAACGAGAGGCTTAAACTCCGACACAGAGAAATCCCCATTAAAATTCATATCTGTCATCCTCAAGCACAACAAAACTGCACCTGCCTAGGAATTCAAAAGTGTCAAAATACGAATACTTATGGGTAACAATAGAGGATGACTTGAAATGGAATATTCATTGCGATAAAATAACAAAAAAAATTCGATTTTACACAGCTATTTTGTACAAGTTCGAGTATTTGATGGGGGAGGATTTTTTGAAAGATGTCTTTTACGCGTGGGTTCTCTCAATTACAACTTTCAGTTTGTGTGCGTAGGGTGGAGCATACCATTGCAATATCATGAAACTAAGTAACACATATTAGAAGGTAAGAAATATACTAACACAAGCCTATACTGGAAACGATAGAAAAATCAACTGTCACACACTAGACATCAGAAAATTATATATTTACCGAACGATAAACTTTGCGACGAAAAATAAAAATTGGCTTCAGAGAAAAACAAATAGAACAGCAGCGAGATTCAAACATGATTTTAAAGTGCCGAAAACAAAAAACATCTCTTTCAAAAGTGTTTCTCATTTACTGTTCCTAAATTTATGAATTCCTTTCAGTCGAAAAAACCAGCTGATAATAATACTAACCCCAAATATGAAGTTTACATATATGCAAAAAGCAGTCAAAATTATGATGACATGTTCACTGCTTAAAACTATATTTTTATGTGTATTATTGTTGTACCCAGAACATACTCGCATCATCTTGTTTAAATTTCACCAAATATGGATTGTCATTTTACATTGAACTGTTATACATCTCATGTCTTAAATTTCTTATATGTTTTTCTATAATTATACTGCGTACTTGGCGGCTAAAAAATGTAATGCAATGTCTTTTGTCTTAATGGAATGACTTAGTGTCCCTTGGGACCACATAGTGTATATTCGTTATAAGTGTATGTTTTTTTTCCCTTTTGTATTCCTTTTCGTGTGTTATTGTCCAGTATTTGTGCAATGTGTATGTGCGTGTATTTGTTTACAATAGCAAAAAATCGTTGATGAATAAAGCAAATACCAGCAACTGGTATTTGTCTTATTCGTCGACGATTTTTTTTCTTAGTACAAATTATCTAGAACCTAGTCGTCCAAAGCAGTGGTGCGTAAACTTTTTGAAGCGCGATCCTCTTTTGACCAAAAATTTTATCGGTGACCCCTTGATTGGCTGACCATATGCATAGGTTGACCATCTGTCCCGGTTTCCCGGGACCTTCCGATTTTTTGCTAATAAATATGCTATTCGCTTTCTGAACACTTGCTTCGATTTTTATTAGGCGATAATAACTTCCAAAGATATTCAATTTTCTTTGATATCATATAAATATTTACTTTGTTTTTTGATGTACCTTGATGTGTCCCTTATGCAAGATGGAATTGCAGCGAGGTGCTTGATTTTCGTATACAGGGTGACCGATTTCAAAATGATTCTACACGTGAAATCGACCATTAACAAAATTGTTCATAAAACGTAGACACCTTTCCCCGTATATTCACACATTATTTATCATTCTATTCTGGGTTTTAGATTTTCAAGAAATAAACAATTTTGAAATCGGGTGATTCTCTCTAAGTCATCCCGTGAAAATACTAACTTGATATCGTCCGTCGTATGCCAGAAGCACGAATGTACAAATTTTCCTCCTTTTTTTATCAGCTGTTTGGATACCTTGTTTTGCTTTCTAAGTCGTGACTAAAACGCGAATGTGCATTCCTATAGGAACACACATTACAAATCATTTTAAGAAAATAACTTCCATAGAGTAGCACTTATCACATTCATTAGTATTCAGTTTTCATTCAATAGCATTGCACATTCATGATTCTGTTATGACGAAGCCGATATATTGATTATTCGATGAAATTACATTGTATGACACATGGTAATTATTTCGGATGAGTAAAGGCATTGTTTAGGTTTGACAGATTTTGAAGTAAAAATGAATTTCTTGTTTGGAAGTTTTTATTTTGGAGAATCTCTCGCGACCCTCCAAGTTCATTGACGTGACCCCCCGGGAAGTCGCGATCCGCGGTTTACGCACCACTGCTCTAAAGTACCGTCAGGATATAAAGGGTTAAGACATTTTTCATGATTTTCAGAATTTGAGGCATATTATCATATTTTAGAGCATTAGTTTGCATATTTCAGAAGTACAATGAATAGGGATTTTTTTTCCCGCAAACTTTTTTCTTCCTGGTTCATTTCCCACAATTGCCAATTTTTCGGCAATAATATTGACAATTTTATTTGTGTAAATTTTTTAACAACTATTGGCGATTTCCTGTAATTTCCTTTTTTTTCTCGAGAAAAATGTGGTCAGCCTATTTATATAAAAGCATAAGTTTACCACATTATATGGAAAAAGTTGAAATTTGAAGCTGAAATTAAAATTCCTGAAAAAATTGCCCGAATATAGAACTCATATAGGTGATTTAGAACTCATCACTATACTTACTGTAAGAGGAAAAAGTTTTAATAAAGGATATTCCGCGACCGGTTACGGTAACCACGTGTGGCCTTGGTTTAAGAATGCACAATAAAATAGCATAAAATAATGATTTATTGTCACTGAAGTTTTTCAGAGCTTTCGATTAGTATTTGAATAATGTGTAATTATGATATACATCATAAATTTTACTTCGCGGTGAAAAATGTCTTTGAATATAGTGTGAAATTTTTGAGGAACTGAATTTTTGTTTTCTGTGGTGGCGTTCATGTAATATCCGTTGCATATACTGTATGTTAGCGGCGGATGGATTGAATGAAAGCGTATTTACTGAGAGTAGTTATTTACAGTGGAGTTGGTCTGAACATAAGATTTTATTTTTAATGCAATCCATCCTTTTACATTTGCGATGTTGGATGCTTAAGGAGCGCAAATTCAAAATTGTATCTCACTCCACACATTAAAGAGAACCCAATAAAGCATGAATTCATTTTAGTCGGAGGTGTACAACCTCCGGCCAACGGGCCAAATGCAGCAATCCAAAGGTTTACATCCAATTCGCGACAGGTGATCCGGTAGAAAAATATCAATACACACAACACGAGAACACGATAAATACCTAGACTTAGGCCATATTCCCTTCATAAAAATACGGGAAATCGGAATCATTGAGAGATATCACCAATTATCCCCGAAAAAAATTTGTCAAATGCTAGTAGTTGCCGATTCCCACTGAAAAATATTTTAAAGGGTAGTAAAGTTGTAATTACAGCTAAAAAAGGTTTTAAAATGCAAAGAAAGGCGATAACTATCTTTAGAAATTGTTATCACTTTTCTTTGAATATTGCTGAAATATTGCCAATAACCGAAAATATTGGTAACAGCAAGTCGCAGTGGTTAAAGATTTAATTCACCAAAAATTGGCAAATATATCATTTTATATAAATATAATTATATGACTTATTGATCGTGATAAAGTCACGATATTAATTCATAATTATTATATAATTTACAAAAAAAAAGGATATCAAGAACTATCGACCAATCAGTCTCCTATCAGTAATTTATAAAATCTTCACCAAAGTGCTGACATATAGGCTTGAATCCAAATTTGACGAAGCTCAACCAAAAGAACAGGCAAAATTTCGAAGTGGATTCAGTAGAATGGATCACATCCAAACAATCAGGGAACTTATAGAGAGACATAAGGAATACGAATTACCATTGTGTATGGCCTTCATTGATTTTGAGAAAGCGTTTTCAGAAAACTGGATTGGGATAAAAAAGGAATTAAAATAAATGGAGAGTTTCTCAACCATTGCGTTTTGCAGACGACGTTGTTGTTATCAGCAGTAATCCAGACGAACTAGAAGAAATGATACAAGAATTGGCGAGGGCAAGTATTCAGGTGGGCTTGAAAATGAATCTGCAAAAGACTAAAGTTATGTTCAACCCCTTTGCATTGAAGACAACAACTCAGATATATTTAGAAGAAGTAGAAAGCTATGCATACCTGGGACAAGAAATCACCATGGACCACGGAATCATTAATGAAATAAACAGAAGGATCAGGATTGGATGGAGCACTTTTGGCAGAAACTGTGTAATTCTGAAGAGTCACATGCCATTGTGTCTGAAAAGAAAAGTTTTTAACCAGTGTGTGCACCAGCACTGACTTATGGAGCGGAAGCTCACAAGCAAGACGATACAAAGGCTACAGACAACGCAAAGGAGCATGGAAAGATGCATGTTAGGCATCACAAGAAGAGACAGAAAACGAATCACTTGGATAAGGAACCACACAAAGGTATATGATATCATGGAAAGAATCAAACGTTTGAAATGGAAATGGGCTGGACATATTGCAAGAAGACAGGACAACAGATGGACCACAAGTATTATTGAGTGGTACCCCCGTGGTGTTAAACGTCCGAGAAGGCGTCCCCACGCAAGATGGATTGACGAGATCAGGAAAGTGGCAGGAGTCAACTGGATGGCTGAAGCATCAGACAGAGCAGAATGGAAAAATTTAGAGGAGACCTTCATCCAGCAGTGGATTGAAAATGGTTGTTGTTGATGATGATGATGATATAATTTATAAGTCATGAAAATAATATTAATTCTTGATTTCAAAAATTTAACCAAGTTTATTTAAATAAGGCTAAAAAGCGGAGCATTTTGTAGAAAAAAGTTGGGACGGCGAAAATTACGCGAATGTCCCGTAAAATACAGGTCATATGATCACTCTTCATAGTATTGAAGTTTCTGCACTTCCGTGACCGGCAGGTACACCTCATATCTGGCTGCAGACAGAAAAAGTTCGTGCACCCCTGATCTTACTGAATATGTGCCTGAAGCAAAAATTACAGCATACGGAGCTCTGAATGCTCTGATGAATCTTCATCTGTATCTTACAAAAAATAAGCGCCTGATGAGTTATTACTACTTCACCAAACACCAATTCTGGCCATATCGATATATTGCAATTTATTGCCATTGATGAGATGGGTTGGGAATGAAGTGAGGCGCTGTCTATCGGTGATCACCTCAAGTTCGTTAGGTAAAATATCTTATCTATATCTTCCTTGGGTTTGAACCTGGGAGCGTGACATCAACCTTCACGGTGGTAGAGGAGCATCTTACCACCACGCCACACGGGCGATGATGTGTTATTGCTGGTCATTTTTGATGCCAGAAATCTACCAAGACAGTGTCAGTTTATTTAAGTGGGGGGGGGGGATTAAATTATCCAGACTCTCCAACATAGAACAGTGGTTCTCAAACTGTTTGAACCGTGACAAGAAACTTATCGGTGACTACTTCTTTACATATTAAATTAACCATATGTCCTGGTTTTCCAGGACATTCCATATTTTTGTTAGTTGTGGGAATTTAAATTGAAATTGATTAAAAAACTTTTTCCATATGCAAAAAAGAAAAAAAACGAACACATATGCAGCAAATGTGCATAATGTTATTAAAATACTGTAAACTCTGGACTATCAGTCCTAATGTGGCGGAAGGGCGGGCCAGATAACAGAAACCCCCCCCCCCCGGATAGGCAGGAGTTTTATAAATAGAGTACTCATTTCTTACCCCCACCCATTCTTCACCAATTCGCATCTAGACGCGTGTGTGATTCACGCATCAAAATTCAATTTTACTTCTCCAAGTTTCGTTGAAGAGTCAAAACACTCCTTCAAATATTAGGAAATCTTTAAATAGGGTTTTATTTCTCTGCTTTTTATACTCCTCTCCTCACAAAAGTACCCCTTAAAATTTTATAGAGGAGTGATAGAGGAGTGAAATTATTCTTTAAAATTATTTTTTCGTATAGTACTGCCCCCACCCATACCATCAAAAACTTATTTATACTAAAATCTCTCGAATTATTTCTGACCTCGAAGTACTGGCGAGGACTTCATAAATGTTTGTTGTGTACTTCTGAACTGTAGTGTTTTAAAAATTTACTACAGAAAGGGTGGTCCTAGAATAAAAATATTGTAGATATTTTTCAAGATAAACTTTTTTTTGATATCTAACTTAATTGCAGGAAACACAAAATCATGTACACTTTACAGCAGTCAACGGACCTCCTAGGGTCCGCGGGTTAATTTTCAGTGCTCGATAGCTTCAAACTGACCGTGTTTCTGCTCCGTGTGTTAGTTCACGTTGTGTATGTGTGTGATTTTAGATTAGAGAGAACAGAAATCACTCACAATACTAATTTGCCATCCTTTAAAAAATGTGTCAAGCAATACATGTTCTCACTTGATGGTATTTTTCTGTTGCTCATGCAATTCTTAAATAACGTAACAGTTTAATTTAATTACATGCTGCATTTAGTTGTTTTTGCTTTGATTCCAACAATATTTTTCAGATGCAGCACGTAGAACTGTTTTTAAATTGCACTCCTCTGTTGCCATGAATTTTCATTTTAATTTTTCAGTTGAATATTCTGTTTCCCATGCTAATTTTTACTAGCATTTACCAGAATGGGTAATTTTTTTGATTGACTCCTTGGTAAATTTTTCTCTTTTTTTTGTACTGTTATATGATAACAATAAATTTGAATTGATTTGAAAAAAAAAAAACCTATTCATCACATTTACCGTGGCACATATTGTCTACTTCAGCATTTTTAATCTCTTGCTTCTTTAGCCCTGCTTCGACTTTTACTGATGTTATTGTTATCTTGATCAATGAGCGTAACCCCATGTAAAAATCCCATGTACAGGATGGAGTAACGCAGCCGGAATTACACTATAAGAGTTCACAGAAGGTCTTTAAATACTAACCAATAAGCCTATTGGTTACATTCGAGCGAATGTAGGCTCGTTATACAATATATTACAATACGTTGTATATTGGTTGCGTTTTTCAAGTTTTATAAATAACTTTTCTAAAAATTTTATAGTGTAACACCGGCCTCACTGAAACGATGGGTGACTGTGCTTCGATTTATCACGCATATTTTAACTTACTCATGTTAAGTCAATTCCTTAACGCATGAAAACAATTCCAGTCTTAAATCGACGGGTCGTTTCGAACCAGCACAACATCAAAGACTCCCATAAATTTATGCCCACAATTTTCTTACGTGAGCTGAATTAACTAAGCTCAACGAGCTACCACTTTAGGAAACTGTAAGCGTGCGCCGATCATTCATCTTTTATGTTCAAAATAGTGGCCTAGTTCTTGAAAATAAGAATTAAAAAAAAGTATTTTCTGTGCTTGGAGCGTCGATTCTTCGGGCAACCCTGAGACAACAGAGAAGAGGCTCTGACAAATATATGCACATTCATTATAAACGGTCTAATTTACGTCTCCTGTATCGGGAGTATTCGATTTTGTTTTCCTTGAAAGAAAATGTATAAAAAGAAAGTCACTGAAAAAAGACATCAATCACTCACGTAGCTGATACATGCAAATACGTGATAGGTGCCTTCGGTCATGCACGGTGTCCATTTCGGTGTTGTGCGCTCTGGAATCACCCGATCAGAAAACTCTGAGGCTCTTTTAGACACATTCCCCGTGGATAGCAAGGTCATTGTCATCAAGGTTTCCGTTGATGACCTTCGAGCAAAATAAACCATTTTCTTATTCTTGAATCAAGTCTAGAGGTGCATTTATGGTTTTGTCGCCTGTGGGCCACACAGATTTCCCCACCCTCCACCCTATTCTAATCTGATTTTGTGGACCACTCATTCCTGAAATTTGCCAGCTTGAGCTATCGCCGCTTAAAAATCCCCCCTTGTCTCCTTGTGGTCACCAACATGCTTGCACACGTGTTCGGTCAACCTTTTGGTCATTCACATGTTTACAGCACTCAGTCCTGATCCCTCGCACTCTGCGTCAATCTTTTGATCTTTCACATACTTGCACACGCTCTAAGTAACTCTTTCAGTCGCCCATTGACCCGGTGCCTCATTTTGCATGTCACACTCACCTGGAGTCACAGGACCTGCACACGAATAGCAGGTCCAAAGGAATACCAATGGGGACCCGCTATTCGAGCGCCCTTGCCAACCTTTTCCCCCGCTTCTATGAACAAACATCCAAACTGCAATACAACTTTGTTGGCTTTCGTTACATTGATGATGTAATCATTTTCAAGAAATGCAATTTTAACAGCATTTTCCTCAACATCTATCCTGAAGAGCTTTCTCTGAAGGAAACCACAAAAGAAGACATAATAATGTTCCTGGATATAAAAACATACAAAAACAACAATAAATGGGAAACAGGTGTTTATGACAAAAGAGAAGACTTCAATTTTTCCGTTAACAGTTTAAGTCACTGACATTCAAACATCAACACCAAAATGTTCAGAAACACGCTCATTTCGAAAATTTGTAAATTCGGACACATTTGTAATAATAAACAGGAATTCAATACATTCAATCTTTTCAAAACTGCATCTGGCAAGAGTATTCCAATCGCCTTCTTCAACGACGTTTCCAGAAAAATCAACAAACAACAGTCTTTCCATTCTTGAGGTTTGTCCGGTTATTTATTGACTATTTTTTTTACTTTTCAATTCTTTTTTGACATTTTTCATAATCCTTGTAAAATATTCACTGTAATTATTTTTCCTGTAATTTTGTATATATTTTTCTCACACTTTTTTGAGCTTTTAATCTGAAGCTCTGTATATATATTTTTTCCAATATTGTATTTTTAAAATTTTTTCAATGTCCTTTTTCGTCCAACATGTTTTTGAGAAGGGAGATGTCGGCGAACAAGGGTTGGCATTTTTAATGCATTTAGGCACAGCCACCCTTCAGAAACGCCTGCACTTTTCGAACCATGCGTGTGGTTTCCCCTGATGAAGACCCACTGCATAGGTTCTCTTTTAAAATTCAATTTTTCTCCTTTTCGTCTTGTATATGTATATTTTTGAAAGAACAAGTGAGCCGCACTAGCGCTTTTGTCATTCAAAATATATTTTTCACTACCTCTTCATTTTTATCTTAACAGCAATCGCATTATTGGCCATGGAGTGAAAAGGTTGCGCACCCCTTGCGTTAAGGCAGTTTGAAAACCGCTATTGACCAAGTATTTCAGTAAAGATATATTTAAGAAAAACAAACAAAGGAATAGTGGATTTTTTTTATATATTTTTCCACGGAGCATGCTTTTGTAACGAAACTAAGCAAATAGTTTTCATTTTCAGGCAAAATAGTTTCATTTTCGTGGAAAACAAATGGAAAAAGGAATAAAATAATTATATTAAATTTTCAATATTGGAAAAAAAGAAACAAATAAAAACTCTAAAAGTGGAATTTGATGTTTCATCTTAAAAAGGGAGGAAACATTAAACTTTTCTTTATCGAGGATCGAACAAATTATTGTATTTTTATTTATTTTTTTCGAAGAAATCCCATAATCAGTACAGTCGCCAAAAGAAATTATTGTTTTGAATTTTATTCTTGTTAAAAGTAATAACAAAAGATGATGAAATTCAAGGAAAGAACAAAAACCATGACGTTAAGAAAAAAACAAGAGAGGAAAGAAAAAAAAACCACATTTGAGATTCTATACATTTCTGGAGAGAAATAAAAATTGATTTCTTTTGTTCCTTATTTAAGCTGTTGAGACGTTTTCTATGGATAAGATTAAGAGGGTGCACGCAAATTTTCCAAAACAAAACACCGTTTTGAATTTTCCAGTTTTCTGCTTCTAAACTATGTTCGAGATTTTGTTTTACCTCCATTCGAAATATTTTTAGATATTTTTAATATAAACTGTTGGTAGGCAGGGTGTCCTGTAATTTCGCCTGCAACTCATCAACCGTTTGTCGTAGAGGTGTGGTTCTAATTTGCTCAAAATGCGTTCAAAAATTACTTTGCGCCAGTTTCGAGATTTACCGGTGATTATGCATAATACCCAAGACTCGCGTTGTTGGTAATCATGATGATTAGTACTATATGATATACAATACATGATAATTCATACATATATTATATGTATATGAATTATATAATTGTAATTATATTATTATATTATTATATTATATATTATTATATTATATATTATATATTATTATATTATATATTATATATTATTATATTATATATTATATATTATTATATTATATATTATATATTATTATATTATATATTATATATTATTATATTATATATTATATATTATTATATTATATATTATTATATTATTATTATTATTATTGATAAAGGCGATAAATTGCAAGTATTTATCAAATTTACCAACGCCGCTTTCGTATTAACCTTATATTCAGATACAAATGCGAAGGCCACAACAGGAAAACTTGCCCAACGCGGAGCTGAAAAATTATGTATGCCCATAAAAAATATGCATGTTAAATATAACCAAAATACCCACTAGCAGGTAAGAGCGCTAAATTTTTATTAAATTTACCTAGACGATTCGAAAGTATGATTTGTCACATTTACCGTAATATATATATACAGTTGAAGTAGTACATAATATTTAGGGGGGGGGGGTAGAAATCCCTGAACAGAAGTAAAGAAAAATAGAAAAAAAAAACCTTCCGTTCATAGGGTTACAATGAAGTCTCGCGATGAGAGAAAAGAGGTAAAGAAAACAGAGAGACCTGGAATGTATTTTTTCCATTTGCGTTGGGTCAGGATATCTCATCCCTGATCGTTAAGGGTATTGAAGCTATTCATAAAAAAAATCACATGGATTCCAAAAAATAGAGTTCTATTAGAACACTTCGGAAAAACGTAAAGATTCTAATGCGATTAAAGTTTGAACCAAAGATGGTTCCAATGCACGTATTGATCGAGTTGAACTGCATAAAAGCTGACAAAAAGAACTTCGCGAAATAAAAAAAACAATCTTCGATTCGATGATGCTTTTGAATGCACGACTTTTCCACCAAATATACTGTAAAACTTCTTGAAAAGTAAAAATCTGGAGTTGATTCTCAATGGAGTCCTAAACACGTTCCATACAGAGTTTTTCTTCCAAACATTTTCACTGAAAAATCTAGAAATTATTGAAGATTCGCTGAAATCTTTTGAACCGTGAAAAATTCTCCCCAAAGAGTAAATTTAATTTCCTAAATAGAAAAATTGTTTTTTTCCTTTTCCTAGACACACAATGGCAAACCAATTTCCGGTAGAAAGACGTCTTTTCAAAGAGAGAAACAGATGGTTATATGCTATATACAACTCCTTTAAAAAAAAAACCTAAAATGAAAACTGAAAAACATGTGGAAAAGACTAACTCAGTAATCCCTTTCTCATACAGTATCATCGACAAGTGAATACGAAATGTTGTATGGTGACCGAAAATAGTCCTCTCCATATGAGCCGGAGAGAGAGAGTGTGTGTTCCGAAAACTCTCTCCAAAAGAATACCAAGATTAAGGAACGAATAAGAAGACGAAATACTTTTCTCTTGAGCGCTTCAAGGGAAAAAACACTAATCTTCTTCGCTTCGCCCATGAAATGGTGTATAAATTAGCCTCGGCTCATTCGACACATTGTATATCTTGCAACAGCCCATTGAAGAGCCCCTACCACTTGAAGGGGGGGGGGGGGATGATGATGATCGACACACTGAGATGCTGGAACTCTGTCAAGGTTGCAGATATTTTGGTAAGATCGCAGGGTTCCTGGGAATCGCATTTTGAAGATGAAGTGCTTCTTGTTCTTCATTTTCCGTGTGTGTGTGTGTGTAATACGTAGTTTTTTTTCCCAGGACTGTACATTTTTTCGAACTGTTTTTAAAAAAATGAAATTACCACGGCCCCCACATTCTGCAGCAAAGCCCCTAGGTTGAGGTTTTTGGTGGATCCCTGGCCAGACCTTTTAGGGGCTCCTTCTTTAGTGAATTGGTATCGTGAAGAAACAAATACTGATGAGATGTAGTTAGTATATGTAATACAGGTTACACCAATGAGATAGAATGGAAATGTACACACACACAACTTGCTATTAAGTAATTCATTGGGCTCCTTTATATTAATATTAGAAAAAAGCAAAACATTATTTGAATAACAAGTAAAGAAAAACTCTTGAAAAATGAATGGTGGTTACCATATACCCCTACAGGCAATAAATTATTTTTTTGCAGACCAATTGGGTGCCCATCCTAGTCCCTTGGGATCACAGAGTGGATGTTCTGAATCCATGTATAGTAAAACCCCTCTTTTTCAGACACTTGCGGGACAAAAGAAATTGTCCGTAAAAGAGGGGTGACCGCATCAGAAGGGGTCCATATTAAAACTGTAAAAGACAATGTTAACAATAACTGAAATGGTTCTTTGTTTGGAAATGAACGAAATTCTGACAATAAAAGATGCGTTTAAATGCATGAAAGTACATAACTATTTTCACTCTATTCGATGATATCAATTTTCGGAATCTCCTCTTAGTGAAAGAGAGAGACGATTAATAGAGCTGGCCATTTTGAACAGCGTGAATTGTCAAATATTAACAAACTTCAAGCCATAATTTCATAGAGAGAGAAAGAGAAATAACCGAAAAGTGGATCAAAAATTGGAAGTTGTGCTGCCATTTAGTGAACATAAACTGAATAAAAATTGCAATTATTGGTGTCCGTACCGGGGTTTTAGTCTAATGGAACGAATGATAAGCAGGGGTTCGATGCACATGATTTAAATAGGCTTTCTGGCAGGTTTTTTTCATTTCGCCGTAAAACACAAGTGTCCGTATCTCAGGGGTGACCATTAAGAGGCGTTTAAAAGAATTATCTCGAGGCTCCAGGACTGGATCTCTGTCAGGTCCCACCCTTGTGGGGGCCATGGAAAGTTCTTCTACAATTTTTTATCCTTAAATGGTTTTTTTTTTTCCATTACAAATGCACAAAGCATTTTCCCAACTCGTATTGCTGATTGTTGATAAATTCCAAATTTTACGTATATTTGTTTTTAAATTGTAGAAAAGTACTGTCGGCTCCACTTACGGAGTTGGTGCACGCATATTTCTAAAAAAAAACATTTTCCAATTTTTCAATTTTTAAATACTATGAAACTTTCTGCGTCGAACTGTGTATATATTTTAATATAAATTGCTGACAGGCATTGAGCACATGCTAATGTTTTCCTCTCAGTAAAATGCGTTTTGTTAGATAAAGAACATTTTTTCACACACCACTCATTCAAATATCTTGAAACTTTGTGTGTCTCTCAACACTATACGTTAACATGAGGGGTTTTTATTAAAATTATTTAAAAAAATTTTATGGCACAAAATATGGGAGCGTTTTAGTGATTTTTGAAAAAGTTGCATGTGTGTCGTTGGTGTTAAAATTCGATAAAAAGATAACCAACAATTAAAATCCTAAAAGCTCGTGTTAAAGTATATAACACCATAGTATTGAGAGACACACAAAGTTTCAAGATATTTGAATGAGTGGTGTTCGAAAAACTTTTCCTTATCTAACAAAAAAAAGCTAGTTTTGAGAAAAACGCATTTTAGTGAAAAGCATTAGCATGTGTATATGCCTACCAGCAGTTTATATTAACATGTTTTTAGCACAGGTAAAATAAAAAATTGAACACAGTTAGACGCGGAAAATTTCATAGTATTTGAAAATTGAAAAACTGGAAAATGTGTTTTTTGGAAAATTTGCGTGTATCAACCCGATTGCAGCCCGATATATCAACGATTCCAGCACACAATATCCGATTATGCGTGGACAAATTCAATTGCCATTTTACAACGTTAGTATAGTTTATATATTGAAAGCTGATGAAGGGTCAATAGTAATAAAGCTTTTCGAATAAATCAGCCATCAAAAATGAAATGGAAATTATATTTAATTAGAATGATCATAATATCTAAAATTTTTACTTTTCATTAGGAAAGTTAGCGTCCTCTATTGGCTCAACGGCGGACAAGAATAAATTAATTAAATGCACGTAGTGAAGACAACTTAAATAGTTGAAGACCAGTATCTACTTTCAAACATATTTTTCTTAACGTAGTAACATATTTTCCGTTTATTCCAAATGTTTCATGCAATAAAAACATTATTGTGTATAGTGATTGATATGTAAATGTATTAACAGTTGACGTGTGAAACCTGCTGGTGAAACGCAATATTCGATTAAACGGGAAAAGGTCATTGAAATTATCACATAAACCGGGGAACTTCAACATTGTCTCTGTGGGAGGAATTTTGGTGCCACAGAATTTTATCCGTTTAAGAGGGGTATCCCTTTATATGGTATACGGTTAGGGGCCGACTGTATAAAGAAAATCTCGAGCATCTAAAGATTAAAACAACTTCCGAATAGATTTCTGGACTATTTCAACTGATAGCATTTTCGAAATTCCCCTTGTTTAAACCAATGATTTTATATCTCTCCTCTTGATTCAAAGAAACAGAATAAAATGTCGGAAAACGCCAGGTCTAGACTGTTGGGGTGGATGAGAAAAAAAACTCTTGACACCCTAACTATTACAAAAAGCCGAAAGTTCCAAAGGCATCATGAGACTTGGCATTGCTGTAATCCACAAGAACACAGTGCATGAAAGCCTGATTTTGGTCAATGCTCCTGAAATTTGTTGACTACAATTGAAGAAATTCTCAGTATCGTTTTGAGGTAAAGATACGTTACTTTTCGGGTGTCATCACAACGACCTGCTCCGGAATTTCAAAAGGAAAATGACAACCATTTTCTTTCTAGCACTTTGAAATCTGGTTGCTTTGTTAGGATGTTGTTCATCATTATAGACCGAAATGTTCGTTTGTTGTTTGTATGCATGAATCCGAGCTTCATCACGATGTTACAGAGATTTTAAATTCACTCTGTACAATTTCTCCAACATGAACTCCTACTAGAGCACCGATTTCTATGCTTCTGTCAGAACCTGAAAATGCGATCCCCCTAATGACCTGCAACTATCCTTGCAATAAATTATTGATGCAAAATGTTTTGCCTTAGGAAGGGATCCAATGCTTAGAGCCCTGCAGGAATTTCTTGGTAGGAAACATATTCAAAATTGAAGAACATTTTAAGTTAATGAAAGAGGTAATTCGAAATCCGGTGAAAATTAGAAACTATTGAAAGGAATTGATGAAAATTAAAACCCTACGACAGAAATTGATGGAAATTCAGAATTAATGACAGAAATAATTCCAGAACTGATGAAAGCCATCAATAATTCTTGCTTCGTTTGGGGCTCTTGGTCCGTTTGGCTCACAACGATAAACAAAAATGCATTTAGTTGCCTGGAGCAAACACATATTTTTGTGATCCTCTATGAATTTGGATGAAAAAAGGGTTATTATTTGGTGATTTTTTAATGTGTATGGTATATATTTTTTCATTTATATTACATGGAGTGCGGCCCCTAACGATTGGACAAATTGGTATAATTGAATACAGTTCGCAAAAAAAATTATTCTCGTAAGGGGATTTTTTTGGTACAGAAAAAAAAATTGAATTTTGTCGAAAGAGGGCACTGCACAAAGCAAATTACTGGAAATACACAAATTAGAGTCCCATAAAATGCAGGGTGTACGATTGACAACTCATTTTTTGAAATTTCCTGTTGCTGTCGCTTTCATAAGGTTTTCATTGTCATTGTGATGGGTGGATAAAGCACTATTGGCAAAATTGTTCAAACTCAATCACTAATCGCCGGCTGAAACATTGCGAACGTTTTGAACACAGGAGAGATGAAAGAAAAGTTCGTGACAAGAATTCTGTGATTTGCTTTCGTGCAGTGCTGGGGCTCTGGGTCCGTTTGACTCATAAATTTTATCTGTACAAAAAAGCACAATCCTTTTTCGTGAGAATAGTTTTTTCGCTAAAAAACCGCATACAAATATAATAACTCCTCCAATTTTTATGAATTGTTGAACCATATACGAATTTATGGGACACCCTGTATAAACGAGAACACAAGCGATTGGAAAATTTGATTTCAACTCGATATTGCTGCAGAATTACAGTATTTATCAACAATCTATTTATATAAGAATATTGAGTAACTGCAATGGGAGAGCCTCGAGCACTCGAACATTTAAGGGTTCCGGTGAATGAGGTCTCGTCTCTTCGGTCAAGCACTATCATCGCGTCATTTGCCGCAGCATCTACTAGATAAAGGCCAAGGAGAGGAAAAGTAAGTGGCATTCACGGAGACAAATACAGATAACAGCAAAAAACAACCTACATGAGCGGTCATTTTTCATTAATTTAATTAAGGATGAGGAAATATACGTGCCAGTAATTAATTATCACTTTTCCAATTCCATTCAATGCGTGTGTGTGTCCTTATTTTAGAACCCTGTCTTTGAAGAAAAATGATAACTGGGCAGTGCAATCAACGGTGAGTAAAGGTCATCGACTAATTTTGAGATGTGTTTTGCAAATTCAAAAATATAAGCTTACTAGCTATAATTCCCGGACAAAAATGGGAAAGAAAACATGCTGCGAACTTGCATAATTACGAAAATTGTAAAGAAATGTGGATTTGCATAATTACAAAAATGCAGGAGAAAACATGTTACAAACTTGTATAATAACAAAATTGAAAGATAAAACATGAATTTTTAACGAATCGGAACATTGTGGAATGTGCGTTCTTGGGCCGTATGTGTGGTGTATCGTATTTGTCCAGTCAGAGATAAGACGACTGCGTACTACGCTGACGTGATTCACGTCAGATTCATGTGGAATTCGGATTCGTGTGAATTCTCTGGTATGAGAATGATGTAATGGCATTCCTACGTCACAGAATTAACAAGAATTAATGTTCGACGTGAATCTGACAGCGTAGTGTATAAGCACCTTTATGCTTGTGTCGTGTTTATGGTGCTGTCATCTGTCTTCGATATTTTGACGTGAAGATGGTGAATGCTTGAATTTTTTATCTTATGCAAGTATAATGTTGAACGTCTGCCCGCTATGCAGGCGGGGAGACTTTTTCGAATAAGAAACCGGCTCGCATTCACGCCTCGAAGTTGGAAAAAAATGTATTGAACCTAGTAATTGGTGGGCTGTGATATTCAATCATTGTGCCACGCTTTCTAGGGTGCCGTTGAAGAACCTACATAGGTGCCACGAACTGGAATAGTGGGAATCTCGGATATATGGATTTAAACATGGGAATTGAATTTGCTTATAGAGTAGAAATTAATAATGGCTAGGCGACCACAGCTGCCACTCATTTAAGAATGCAATCCATCAATATTTGGAATATTGGAATCAAGGTAACACGTCATTCTTGCAAAGGGGGGGGGGATAAAAGTAGATTTTCAGCATGACACATACTTTTTCCTCCCATTCTAGTAGTGCCAGGTGTAATTTCTTGCATACTCAATTTTGCAAGCAATGCAGTTTTTATTCTGCAGCCCTTGCTTTTAAATGTACATACATTTATCGGTACTTTGATCCTATCACATCATTTTGGCACTTTCCGCCCGTCATACTCTTTTTGTTTTCTTTACCCCGACGGTGACCTATTGGTTAGAAATTCTTACAAATACGGATTGGGGATCGCCGTTTCGGTTAGTAAGTAAGTAAGATGCTCATGATCAGATCATTTAGCTTGATTACATCAGCTGTAACAGAAAAGGTTAATATTAAATGCATTTGAAGAGCTTACTATTGATCATGATGAATGTGCGTGTTCTTGAAACTACTTTATTTCAGCGAACACAGGTGATTATTTTTCACATTCGTGTACATCTCCAGACCAACCGTGGCTCCTGCTCAGAATGTGACCAACGGTGGCTACATTCGTTTACACCAGTGGTTACCAACCTTTTTTAAGCCACGCCCCTGCAATGCAATGCATCTCTAAAAGCCTGATGTCTCCCGTATTTTTGTCATTGGTACCCCCTCCCCGAAAACTTCATAGTTCCATAATAACTTTTTTTTATTTTTTGAACCATTATGTTTTGTTTGTCTCCCTGAATTTTAAAGCCAGATGTCTTTGCCCCCCCCCCCAATTGTTGTCTACTTTTAATGCTACACACAGAATTTGATTGGTGCAGGGGATCCTTGGACTTTTATCTTAGTGGTACAAGTTTTCCGTGGAACACAAAACATTAAGAACCCTTAGACACAAAATATTCAAACCCCCTCCACTGAAACAGAAAAATAAAAGTGGTCATCAAAATAAATGGTTTAAAAACTGAAAATTGGAACTGATAAAAAAAGTGAAGGGAGTTCGGAAGGTTCCAAGCTTTCATAGAAGAACTTAATTGCGCTCCCCTCTTAAAAATCTAACTGCCCCTTTTTGGGGCGTGGGCCCCACGTTGGAAATCACCGTGTGTCGTTTTGTACTAATCGATGGTTATTTTCGAAGTTTTCATTTTCACAAGGGCGAACTTCTGGAATTCGCCACACTCAGATGGTTATGGCAACTCATTGGGTGGGGTCATTCTAATACACGGCTATCTAAGTCAGTGTTCTTCAACCGTTCGACCGGTGTCCGTCCGCAAAAAATTTCGCTCAATCTGCATATCCGCTACTCTAGTTTCGGATTTAAAAAATAAAATACACCGTCTCCAAGTTTTTATTCTTTTTGCAGTCAGCCGGTCTGCAAATTATTCTCCCTATCTACTTTTTTCAGTCTGCGAGTTATTTCTCCTATTTATTTAACGTTTGCCAATCCACAAAGTGTTTTTTCATAGTTATTCATTTGCTGATTCGCTAATAATTTATAATATAAATTTTTCCCGGTTCGCAAATTATTTTTTCTTATTTATTTTCTGGTCGCGGTCCGCCAGTAATATTTTATATTCATTTTTCAAAGGACACCTATTTATTGTATTGCCAGTCCGCGAATTACTTTTTCTATTTTTATAATTTTCGGCTGGTTTGTAAACTATTTTTGTCATTTCGGCCGAACGACGGGATTGTTTAATTAACTACTCCATCGGTCCTCAGATGTTAAAAACAGCTGAAGAACACTTATTTAAGTAGTTCTCCCTGTTCACAAGCTATATTTCAGGACAAAAAGACTTTCCATGCGTCCTGTATACACAGTCAAAGATCA
This sequence comes from Pholcus phalangioides, assembly GCF_987345545.1. Taxonomy (NCBI): domain Eukaryota; kingdom Metazoa; phylum Arthropoda; class Arachnida; order Araneae; family Pholcidae; genus Pholcus; species Pholcus phalangioides. The sequence goes on from NW_028301628.1 coordinate 12,870,119, forward strand.
GACCAACATTGACTAAACGTAGGTACACACGTACGTGAACGCGCAGTTTTAAAAACCTTTGTTCCCTTTGAACGTGTCACTACTGATCCAATACCAACACAATGTGAAAAAGAAAATAAATTCAGAAGACGGCTCTCCGAACATATTTTGGAGCCGTATGCTCTGCCTTACGCGCGCGCACGCACGCACGCACGCGCGCACGCACACACACACACACACACACACACACACACACACACACACACACACGCGCGCGCGCGCGCACACACACACACACATACACACACACACACAGTATGCTTTCAAGAAGCTGACATTAGCCAGGAGTACAATATGAAGATTACACTGGGAAGTTTCACAAAAGTTCCATTGTAAAACTTGAAAAATGCAACCAATAAGCGTACCAGTTATATTCGAGCGAATGCAACCAATAAGCTTATTGATGTTGTTTGTTTTAGTTAAATTTTGTAAGAGATATTTTATCAAACTTTTATAGTGTCATCTTGGCCTTCTATTTCGATAAGAAAATTGTTATACGTTTTCTACCTAATTAGACCGAGAGACCTTCTCCTCGATAGATTCTATGACGTAAAAGAAGAACCCTGTGACGTCGTCGCTTGTTTTCATTTAACGAATTCTCATCGAGAATATGACGTCAGCATAGAAGTTTGAACCTTGATTGTAATAGCCTGACAGCTAAGGACGCTAAGATCCCATAAAGGTATTTCTAACGAGTTTCCTTGGCTTTAGGCGGAATCAAATCAAATCGAATTTATTGTTATCATATAACAGTACAAAAAAAAAAAGAAAAAAAAAAAAGAGAACAATTTACCAAGGAGTCAGTCAAACAAATGACCCATTCTGGTAAATGCTAGTAAAAATTAGTATGGAAAACAGAATATTCAACTAAAAAATTCAAATTATTCAAATTAGAATGTACGTACGACTATATTTACTCACATAAACTTCTACTTCATAAACGCGTAAATCGATATCGTATAATCTGGATAAGTTCATTTTTTCCTCTAAAGTATATCAGATGCTTGGGGTAAAAATCAGTTTTTTTTTGTCTCCCAGTGGAGATTTCAAATTCGAATTGAAGGAGATCGCATCAATCACTGCCCCTTGTTAACGACAGAAAAGCTTCAAACTGCTGGAACCATTTTCCCATTCCCCTACCCCTGGTTTATCTGACATTGTAACAGTAAACAACAGCCATTTTCTTCATCTTTACATGAGAAATGACGGAACTTTAACGAACTTGTCATTTTGAGATGTTTTTGCTCCAGCTGTGATGGTCCAGCCAGCAAGACGCTAGAGCTCCAAGACGCAGTCGAGAACAAATGAATCTTTGCTCCTGAGAAGAAAAAATTCATTCTCTCTCCTATCTATCATAGATTACGGTTTTTTGATGGGGGGGGGGGGGTGAAACAGAGGCAGTCAAAAATTAATATTTACAACAAGAAAAAAAATCTCAGTATCTTTTCACCAATAAATAGCGCATTAGATAAAATTCATTTCGTAAATAACTCTTTTTCAAAGGCATGTTATAGAGAGCAAAAATTATTTATTTTCTTTCTTCTTTTTCAGCACATGAAAGAAAAAATTGTTAATGACGCTAAGAAATTGATGACCAGGATTATAAACTGTCCTTACGGTTCAAGAAATTGACTTTTCTCTATGAATATACTGTGGACCTCAGCGTAACATCCAGAAAACTTTCTTTCTTCGATGTATTGTAATACCATCTCACGAATTCTCATGTGCATTATGATTTTCAACGTTCTCTTGAGTCATCGGTACCATCTATTACCAAGGGTTATGTTAAGGGTATACAATCTCTGACCAGCGTGCGGTTAGTCAAGAGGTTCCGTTTAGTCCGCAAGAAGTGTTCCGGTGGAAAAGTATCAATACACACAACGCGATAAATACCAAGCATGGTCATATTCTTTTCATAAAAATACGGGAAATTGGGATCAGTACGAGACATTGCCAATCATCACTAAAAAATTGTCAAGTGCGAATAAAGTTGTCATTTAAAGTCAGAAAAACTGACAAAGTCAAGTAAAGTTGCCAATCACGACCAAGAAAAACCATCAAAGACAAATAAATTTGCCAACTATCGCTAGAATTGCTGAAAAATCGTGTATGACGGCTACTTCAAATCGCAATGGGTTAAAATATAATTCATCAAAAAAACGTAAAGGTTTTGACAAATATGTGAGATAAATATATTGTCATTATTAGATAAATATGATAGTCATAATTATCATAAATTATATTATGATAATTATGAGAGATTTCTAGTCATAAATATAAATCTTAATTCTCGAATCCAAAAATCTTAATTAGTCTCGTTGAAAATAAGAGAAAAGAACGAGCCATTTAATTTTAAAAATATGGAGCGGCCAAAATTACGTGAATGTCTCGGGTCATATGTTCATTATATGCATACAAGGGTCTGGCCTGCGAGCGGCAGAAGTACCGCATATTTATCCCGAGGACTAAAAACTTGTATATACCAGTGATCTGTATCCAACATCAGAAAAGAGCATCCTATCTCATATGCTTGAAGTAAGACGAGCAAAATTTTTGAATGAAATGAATTTTTGGATTTAATGGTCGAAATAAACACTACGCTAACAAAAAATCAAGCATCCAACACTTTAAGGTGATTTAGCGAGCATCGTAGTTGAAAATACATAGTGTACGCATATACCATTAGATAATTGTAAAAGTAATATGTTAGTCTATATTCTGATATTGTACTGTTTTAATAGAAGTATTTTTTTTGATAAATTGACGAATAAGAAAGATTTTATCAAGAGTATTAATGCGCTTTGAGATCTTTGTTCCATTGAAGAACTTGTTGATTTCCTCGAGGCGAGCAGAGATGCAATATTTCTTGATTCTTCCTGCGAGTAATTACTTAGAGATTATTCTGTCATGTCCCATTCAATATAAAGCTTGGCCGTTCGTTATCGCAGCTGACACTTCTTTTTCATGGAGATTTTTATCAAACGAGACTTAGAGACAATTTTCCTTGGGCGGTTGGCTTCCATTATTATCACCGTCTTCTCTAATTCTTTTCTTTGTTCAACATCTGAATCTTTTATTTAACGGCATAATATAAATTTACTATTTATACTATCCGTTTGAATTTTTCGTTATTTTTGGACACGGTAGTTCATAGCAAAAAAGCGCAGCAGTAAGAGTTTCAAGCCACTGTGCGGTCGTGTGGGCGTCGTACTCGACTCTCAGCGTGAGGATTTAGGTTCGAGCCTGAACCAACGAACCCGCTCAAATCTGAAACCTGAAACCAACTTTAAGGCGTCAATATCAGCTGACCTCCCATTTAAAAGTCTCTCTAAAGAGAGTAGGCACACCAACAATAAGATATACTCACATAACAAACCAATTCACGCATTCACCATCTTTACTTCAAAATATGATGTTAGGGCTAAACTTCGAGCTACAAAACGTAGAGCTCCTTGAAATATTAAACTACTGAACCCCCCACACATGCACCTCGTCCATATTTCTCTGCGAACCTCTAACGAATTGGTGCTTGTTGGAATGTGCGTGTACGTGTAGTGAAACCTGACGTGAAGTTTGTTTCTGTGTAATGCTTGTTATGTGTAGTGCTGCCATCTGCCACCAGTTTTTCTAACTATGAGTGAAGTGTAAGAAATGTTAGACTGCATCCTCATCCGCTATCTTTGAACAAAAGAGTGACATCGATATTGTCGCAATAGCCAATCGTAATGTGAATACGGTGGACTCACCATCCTGCATCTTTCAACAAGAAACTCGTTTTGCCGCTCCAAGTGACATAACCATTAAAAAATAGGCAGAATAGGAAACAACTATTGGCTGTAGCTATAATACTGACGTCAAAGTTGCGCTCAAAAATGGTGAATGAGTGAGCCTATGGTTTCAAGGAGCTTAACCAATCACGATTCCTCCATCATTTTTTTTCTTTCTACGATTATATGTCACTTCAGATATCAGAACCACAAACAAGTTTTTTTCTAAGATGGAGAATGATGAGGCGCCTTAGGCCGCGCCCATACTCAAGCGGACAAGAATAACGGAAGTGTATATTAGATATTGGTGGTGAAAAAAGTTATATTGTTTTGTTATACACCACACATGTAGGAGGAGCGAGACAAAGAAGAGAAAGAGGCAGCTTCACTTACCTCCTCCAATTATCTCTACTCTCACAAATCTTTTCAACAGCATGCTCCGAATCAACTATTTTCCACGCATCTGAAAGCTTTCTATTATAAAACCAATTCATAAAATGGGTACTGATCCTCTCATTGCAAAAAGTTATAGACCCATCAGCCTTCTTTCTTGCATATGCAAATTATTTGAGTGTATATATAAAACACGACTTGATAACTATCTTAATCAACATAACATCATCCGACATGAGCAACGTGGCTTCCGCCGAGGGCACTCCTGTGTAACCCAACTGCACAGAGTGACAGAATTCATAATTGGCTCATTTAACTACAAAGATTACGTCTGTGCAGCATGTCTTGACATAAGTAAGTCATTCTACAAGACTAAACATGATACATTACTGGTAAAACTTATCGACATGGGGTTTCCGGAGCATTTTATGTTATTCTTCCATAGCTATTTTTCAGGAAAAACTTTCAGAGTCAAAATTGGAAAAACATTATCAAACGTGCACCCAGTGAGAGCCTCAGTTCCGCAAGGATCCTGTTTAGGCCATCAGCTCTTCTTACTTTATATTAACGACATTCCTGCATCTCTGGTAGGAATCATAGCACTTTTTGCTGACGATGCCATCATACTCACCAATAATAGGAAAATCTACAAAATGCCGTGAAAATCTTCAAGAAATCGTCGAGGCCATTGAGAATTGGTGTGGCATCAATGCCATTGAGCTGAACCACAGCAAGTGCCAATTTATTTGGTTAACAAGAAAAACGAAGTAAAATATAAGTAATAGTATTCTGGACCGGCCAATGACTTTTGGTCCGCAGATTGACTATGTCAGGAACAAGGCCACCCAAGCCCTAGCCATGCTCTCCAAAATGACATTTCCTCAAGCTCGTATCTCCTTAAAGAATAAAGTCATACTATATAAATCTATACTTTGACCAATTATGACATGTGCAGCTCCGGTCTGGGCCTACGCAAGTCATAGCAACATGCAAAAACTACAATCTCAGCAAAACAAGATCCTAAGGTCTCTTATGTATACTGTGCATTTTTCTATTTTTATTGTTCTGTATAAGTCATCCTATTATATCCCACTATATCTACTTTGCCACTAGTATATTGTACTCATTCTTGTATCCGTATGAGTTATCTATATGTCTTATATGTATTGTATGTGTTATATGGTTTTTGTCTACCAACGATTGATTTTTTTTTTAATACTGAATATTTCAATTTTCCCCCTTATTTTGATCTTTTAGAGCACATACTAGATTTGTACTTTGGCCATGACGTTGGACTGGAGTTTTGTTTACTCTTACACAAACGCACACTCATGCTCTACACATCCATGTACAAACTTGTCTTTCTCCTTCACAACGCCGCAGAAAGGCTATTTGTGAGTCGTCAGACAGGGGCTGGAAAACGACGAAATAAATTAAATTCTTAGAAGAGTTGATCCACTTTGCCCAAGAATATTTAGAAGACACCAACGAATAAGGCAAATACACAAAAAATAATAAAAGTCCTAATGCATTTCAACACCAATGGGTGCCGTCTTCAGAGGAAAAATTTAACCACTAGTTTCGCTGACCGAGTTTCCCATTTGGGTTGAATACCAAATCTTCATGCTCGGTTGCTCAGCGGAAGAAGTACGTCTGTTCACTTCAAACGTCGTGGCCAGAATGAAGCTGTGAGCCTGCGTGAGATACTAATACAGCGTCCTGATTGGACCTTTGCGGAATAGTGCTATCCGATTGGTCCATTCGAATTTTCTTGTAATTCCCGCTCAAAATGAATTTAAGCCATGGTGTTGCGATCGGGGGTGTAGATTTATTATCGTTCACTAGTATATTTTTGAATCTAACAACCATAGATGTGCCCACTAAAAACTTTGGTTTCATGCCCCCTAAGGATGGTATACCGCAGAATAAACAATGGGGTATTTATTACATTCCATGTGGTGATTGCCCTCTTGGTTATATAGGACAGACAAGGAGACCCATAAAAGCAAGATTAAATGAACACGCTCGCTGTGTTAAGAATCAGGAATGTGAAAAATCGACCATCGCCGCTCACTGTTGGCAAGAAGGTCACAAATTCAAATTTCAAGAAGCGAGAGTTTTTTCACAAAGTCAAGTCCACAGTTGATCTAGATTTCTACGAAGGCACATATATTCGGGCCTTCAAAAATATACTAGTGAACGATAATAAATCTACACCCCCGATCGCAACACCATGGCTTAAATTCATTTTGAGCGGGAATTACAAGAAAATTCGAATGGACCAATCGGATAGCACTATTCCGCAAAGGTCCAATCAGGACGCTGCATTAGTATCTCACGCAGGCTCACAGCTTCATTCTGGCCACGACGTTTGAAGTGAACAGACGTAGTTCTTCCGCTGAGCAACCGAGCGTGAAGATTTGGTATTCAACCCAAATGGGAAACTCTGTCAGCGAAACTAGTGGTTAAATTTTTCCTCTGAAGACGGCACCCATTGGTGTTGAAATGCATTAGGACTTTTATTATTTTTTGTGTATTTGCCTTATTCGTTGGTGTCTTCTAAAAAAAAAATTAAATTCTGGTTTTTTTTTCTGTTTATATCTTTACAACCATTCCCAACTTGGTAGGTTATAATTAATGTGTGTAATTGTAGTTATTATAGTTCGTAAATCAAGATATTTACTTCCAGTATATGAATGTTTTAATGAATTGTTTTTGTACCGTAAATGATCAATTCCGTTATTGAATTTCTTACAAATTATCACAGTACAAAAATGAAATTGCGTCCGACATTAAAATATGAAAAACCGAATGATTTTGACCTGTCGAACACGAATATCACTATCAAATAGTTTTATTGGCTCTTGTTTTCGAGATATTGCCATGTAAAATGTAAAAAAAAAATCGTTTTACGAGAGGTACCCGTGGACAAAAAATGAAAGTGCGTTAGATATGAAATATTCAGAATCAGTAATATTCTAAAATTACTGATTCTAAATGGTTTTGATTTGTTGAGCACGAATATCACCATTAAAAAGTTCTATAAAAATCCTATCGGCCTTTGCATTGGAGATATTGCCAAGTTAAAAATGAATGAACTTTAGTGCTGTAATGTATTTGTTTTCTAGGTATTTTTGCTGTGTTTTTATTAGGGTTGGTGCAATTGATTGGTTGATCGCAGTTAAAAATTTTAGTTGATTTAATCGACTCGAACAATCCAATCAAAATTCGATTGAAATTTTTATTAACAGTTTGTAATTTTACTTGATTTATTTGACTAAACCGATTAAATGTCTTAAATTATGTTCCTATATATAACATTTCAGATAAGTGACCGTATTTAAAAATATTCTTTAAATACGGTTATTAATATCCACGGTTATATTAATAAACTTTTCGACATGAGGAAGCATAAATCTGATTCAATAAAAACTAGAGATGATGTTTCTAAAATTACTGATTTAGCATGTTCAGCATATCGTCGCCTTATGCCAGAGACATACATGAATGCGCAAATTTTCACTTTTGGGTTTATCAGCTGATTGGATCACTTATTTTGGTTAGTTTATTTGGTTAGTTATTTTGGCCAGAAACACGCAAGTGTGTATCCCCTCTTGAAACACATTTTACAAGACACACATTTTAGGAGAACAACTTCCATTGAGTAACATGGGTGCAGTAAACATTCGAATGTCGATTTCCAAGTTCTAAGAATTTTGCACATTCGTGTATCTGGCAAAGGGGGGACGATATTAAATAGCTTCAAGCGGGCGGCCGTTATTTGTTAATCTATTTCCATATTTATTCACATCCATTCAGTGGATAGATACGTGAAATGAATAGAATGTGTTTTATATAGCATCCATTAATATTACATAGTTGCCAACACTACGCTTGCAATGAATGAATAGTATTTGGAAACATTTTCGATTAAAATTCGATAAATCGATTAAATTTTTTTTATTAACCAGTTAAAAATTTTAATCGATTCCCAGTCCTATAGTTTTTATGTTTATTAATATCATATCTCTATATATTTATGTTTCTCATGCATATTTATTATATTTCCTTTGTTTTTGAATGTATTTGTAATGAACTACTATATACGTGTTAAATGAACAATTGCAAATAAAAACACCGAAGCCAGTCCAGCTTTCTTATGGTCAAATTCGTGTTCAGCGCACCGAATTACATAGGAATTGACTGTTTTTATTCAGGGCACAGAAAACCTTCTCAACACAGAAAGTTTTGTTGACTACCTATTCGCCTGAGCATTTGAAAATGATAAAAATAAATTATCAATTTTTATATTTCGTATTTCTCAATAGAAGTATTGTTTGAAGTACTCTAATGTTGTCAAATACATATCACAGATATCAATATTGCAGATAAGTAATGTAAAATCTCATGGTCTCACCACATAAAAGTTGTAACCAACTCACAAAATCACCGATCATAAAATTTCAGCAGTACCATAATCCTTATGACTTCCATAATATACTAATTAAAAAGAAGTGACATACAAAGAAAACACTAAAAAAAAGTTCAAAGGAGACATTTCATCTAAGAAACTGCTTAATGACTTCAAAAGGAAAATAGGTGGGAAAAAAATCCATTACCGAGAGTAGGAAGAGTAAAAAAAACCATTAATTTTTTGATCATACATACAATTTGTAGGAAAAAATCTATTTCATAAATAAAAGTAAATGACTGACTTCTTTTCAATTTTTTTCTCAAACGACATCAGATTATTATTATTTTTACTTTCGGGTCTTAGCAATTTTATTCATGAAACTGTACGCCTACTAGTACAATTTCTTTGCTTTTAAATGAGGTGGCTCTCTGATGGTAACGTGGCCAATTTTCTGTATTTCTTCTTATTTCGAATGGAATTTGATGTTATTATGTAGTATAGCTGTTTGTTTGGACACAAGACCTAATTTGTTTTGTTTTGTTGTTTTGTTTTTTTTACTTGCGTGATGCGTAGTTTCACGCCAGTTCTTTATGTTGTATCGGAAGTATCATTCGGAAAATCACTTATTTTCTTACGATGCATTTGTATTTCTTCTCATGTTACATAATTCCATGACTGATTCGTAAATCATGGCAAGTGCAGTTACCATTGCTTTTTCATTATTATTTATCATTTTCATTTTTACGTGGAGATATACCGTGGATAATTAATTACATTTTCCTTTTACCAACTTTTCGATGTATTTTCTAACATTATCAGTTTTTCAGAATTTATCATACAGGCCTCAGCAAAAATCACTGAAGCTTAGTACGACCATGCATTACCCTCACTTATCTTACTTACTTACTTACTTACATACCATGGTGAATATACACACTACCTTCTAAAATTAAAATACGCCATGCAAATTCACAAAAAATATTGTGGATATTCATAAACTTTATTTAAACTAGAATGGAAAAGTCAATTTAGTATTGAAATATCAAATGATTTGACCGATTCCGATTTATGATGGAAAAAAAATTGTGGAAATCAGTTGTTGTATGAAAATATCTGATATTATCGTGTGTTAAGGTCAGAGAAAATAATTCAGTTTGGTTTTTGAGATTTCTGAAAAATAACCAGGGTTATATAACATGATGTCACTCTACACTTGTTAATGCAAGATATACAGAAAACTGGATGTTAAGATATTTATTTTTTGTTATTTTTCCGTCCATAAAAATTCAACATCTCGAAAAATAAATATCTTTACAACATCCAGTTTTCTGTATGTCTTGCATAACCAGGGTTGTTCGTCAAAAATGAATGGAGAAAGTGGTCTATACAGTGCCGAATTTCCTTTTGGTTTTCCTTTCATTCATTCGAATTATGTATAATCCTCTGCCTTGAAGGCATACTAGCCCAAAAAGCGATCGCTCAACTCCTTCGAGTTATTTGACAGACACAGAAGCATATCCAGGGCCAGTTGACTGCAATAGTCTCTGTGGACATACGTGGAGCCTTTGACTCCTTGGGACACGAAATTATTATCAATCAGCTCCGACGAATGCCTCTCCCTAGGAACTTGGTGCGTACAACGGAGAGCATGCTACAAGGTAGATATATCACGATGACAACCGATGGCGGCGTTGCAATCAAAGCTCAGCAGAAAGGATGCCCACAAGGTTCTTGCGGCGGTCTTCTTCTGTGGTCTTTGGTCCTGGACACTCTGCGTAAGCTTGATTAGGGACCGCACATCCATATACAAGCTTTTGCGGACGACCTGGTTTTTGTGATTTCTCGTGCTAATTACGACGACATCCCTACTGAATTTCAGATGACGTGCAACCAATTGACTAGATGGCTTGGTGAGAATCATCTTGAGATAGAAGTCGAGAAGACTAAGTTTCTTTGGGCCCATCCTAAGGAAAATAAAACGCGCATTATAATAAACAATACCCGCATTTGGCCTTCGCAGCAAATAAAGTATCTAGAAGTACATATAAATAGCCAGGTTAACTTTATGCCACATTTGATGAAACAGATTGACAAAGTGCATGAGACTCTACAGTTGCTGTGAAGAGTGGCCGGACCACGGTGTGGCTTCCAACATAATTTCTGAACTATGCTCTACAAGTCTGTGGTGAAGCAGAAATTATCCTATGGATGCGCTTCTTGGTATCGAGATCCTACGCAGAGGCGCAGAGGCAAAGAAGAGCTCTGGGTATAGCCCAGAGACAATTTCTGCTTTATGTTTCAGGAACCTACGTCACCACGGCGAACGCCGTCTTATATGTGGCAACCGGGAATCCACCTCTCAGTAGCTTTCTTGATTACGAAGCACGCAAAACACGACTACTGTACCTCGACGAGGATATTGTAGTGGAAGCTACACGACTGCGAGTCGCCGACTTCGAAAAGACGCCCAAGACCTGTCCACAGCATCCAAGTATGGACATAGCAGTAAACAAGATAACACTATCCAATAGTAATCTTGTGATAGCACCCGATACAAGAGGTTTTACGGATGGCTCGAAGACTCCAGAAGGAACCGGTAGAGCTTTGTGGTTTTGCGGCAGGATGACTCTCGTGAAGTATCTTGGAAGAGAAGGCTTGCTACTGACAGCAGTGTCTTCCAGGCTGAGGTATATGCAATTTTATATGCAGTTCAATGTGCGCAATCCGAACGGCATCCAGTGAATGGTTTTTCAGACAGTGCATCGAGTCTGTGGGCAATAAAAAATCCACGTTCACCGTGTTACAATGTCAGAGAGATACGCATCCTCTGTGGAAATCCAAGAATACGGTTGGCCTGGGTGAAGGCGCACTCCGGAGTAGCTGGCAACGAGCAAGCTGGCCAACTTGCTAAGGAAGCCACTAATCTTCAAACTCCAGATGAACATCCATGGCCAAGGAGCTTTGGCCAACGCTGATTGCGCGAGGATCGGTTGAAGACGTTTCAATGTAGTTGGAATTCCAATGCGGTCAAAGACGCTTATTAAGTCCAACGACGTGTCCGGTGGCACAATTTATGTTTGGCCCAGACAAAATATAATAGTGTTAACAGAGCACGGTTCATTTCCGGTCTATTTAAAACAATATAAGCGTTCAACTCACTCTGCTTGTAATTGTGGAGCTTCTGGATCTCTCTGGCACTATGCAACGCAGTGTCCTAAGATGGTTCAGTTACACTTTGGTAAGATGCCAGTCTTATATCTTAGCCTGGAAGATAAAGATCCTTCGTAGTCCTACGAACTTCCGCCGCCTCATAGGTATCGTCAGGTTTCTGGAGATATGCACGACAAAACCAGAGGAGCATGCGAACCGAGAGGAAGCACCGACCTGATGTGCCATCAGGGGAGTGCAGCAGTCAGGTGAGAGGTTACGATTTGCGGCCAAGACTGAGAGGTGTTACTGACGTCACGTACCCACCCTCGCGAGATAGCAGCAGTCAGGCGAGGATATACAACTTGCGGCCTAGAAGATGGCGGACTACTGAAGACCGATGCCAACAATTGAACTGATATGTGGAAGCTGGACAGTGGATGACTGTGATTAGCTGATTTACTGCGATTCGAAATTTTATATTCATTATTGACAATTTTATTTTTTGTTGCCTTCGCGTCTGAGGCGACAATGTTTTGCTGTTTATAATAAAATTTTCCGGATATACCCATCCTCCGGGAGCGCTTCGATATCTCTCTGAGATGGGAAGTGGGGTGTGCCGGGTCTTCAAAGGTCAAAGGATAGAGCTGGTGTTTCGTAAAGTAGTAGTTTCGGTTTCAGTGAAATGTGAAATGACATATTGTAACTACCCTTAAAATGCTTATTGTATAAGTAGGTGCAGGTGTTTGCAAATTTATATTGCACAAGTATAAGCAAATTTCGTTTGAGTGCGTACTCCAAGCAGATCAAGGGTAAAGAATAAGCAATGAAATGAGCGAAACAAGTAGAGTCGATAAAGGGTCCACCTGGAAGAGGGAAATAATGGGTGGAAATAAAGTCCCTCTGACCGGGTCCAGTGCCGGTTGCCAAGTGTTGAGATGATAAGAATAGAGTAAGAGCCAAGCCAACATCCTTTCCCCCCCCCCCAAAAAAAAAAAATAAGAGGAGTGTTCTTTAGAGTGAGCGTTGGCCAAGCAGAGCCACCTGAGGGCACCACATGGATCGGTCGACAAGACTAGACTGAATACCGAACGAGACAAGCAGAGATTGCAGAAGGCCAACCTGCGGGGTCCTTCACTGATGGAAACAAAGCTCATTTGGTCGGTCTCAGCACCGGTAGGCAAAGTCTGAATAGAGAACAGAGAAGTATCCTGTGCTATAATGAAGCTGAGAACTAATAAACTGATTAAACGAGAAGAGAGAGACGATGATTTTTTTTCCAAGTTTATCAAACTTACCGAGACGATTAGTGATTATGCATAACTGGTGGCTCTGCATGCCAACTAACAATTATAACATTTACCGTAACATATAATTCAAGCTCTGATTCGTGAAAAAAATTAATTGTACTAATTTATAGATACTTAAATTGAATAGTTTATGAATCAGTTGTAATAATTTTAAGTATTTCTCTCAATTTTTTCCTTGTCTAATAGAGAATTAGACAGTTTAGATTTTTATACATCTATCGATCGTTAAATATATTGATCTAGAATTGCAGCACAAACATTCCTTTTGTTCTCTGATAAGAGCCATCCGAGTCCTGTGTTGATGGCACGAAAAGAAAAGCCCAGTTAATAAACCTTATTTGCCGTGAAGTTTTTCTTTCTGTTCTTCTTCTATTGCTGCATTCAATTCTGAACAAACGCGCAGCCAAAGTTAATTGCAAATGCACACATTAATTTGACGTGACACGGAAAAGAAATTCAAAGCACGGAAAGCAAAAAACACAGCAAAGAAAAGAAAAATTCCCAGTCAATGGATTTGACCAAAAGAAAAACCCCAAAGTTGTTTTTTTTTCAATCTCTCATTCTTTTTATTAAAAAAATTGCGGTTATCGTTAGCAAGTTATGGCGCTTCTAGACTTTTTGCGGTCCATATAAAAACAAACACTCTAGTAATAATATTTAACTCGGAACTTCCCGATATATGTTTAAGTTCTAACCACACGGAATATTCTATTCCAGCAATTTTAATTTATTTATCTCAGATCGAAATGGTTTATCATCGTGCAAAATATGCACTCTGATCATGAACGTTATTGTAACAAGAAACTGCGAATTGAGAATAAAAAAAATAGGCTGCCCATACATCTCGTCAAGAATACATTTGTCAAGAATTGGTGAAGTTTTTCTTGGAACAAATTTTACTTTTACCATTAGTGGGAACGTCACTTGACAATAATTAGCTGAACGTCAAGCTTTTTGGACTGTTTACACACGCGTCAAGTAGTTTAGTCGTTAACGAAATTTCAAAAGTCGTTAAGCACTTTAAAATGTACGTAGACGTTAAGGGCCGTTTACACGCCGTTTAGTAGGTAAGTTATCAAGTGAGTTAGTTGGCAATTAGACAAAAAGATGAATTATGTTTATTCGGTTAAGTAGGGCCTATTCGCATGCGCCAGTGGGCGCGGCCTTCTATTATTATCTGATGAACATTGACTACTTGTTTATTACATGGGAGTTTTTTGAACACTTAACGACTCAAAATTTAGCCAACTACTGAGCTACTTAACATGTGTAAATGAGCCTCATGCATAGCTAACACCAGGCATCCCGATTTACTGGTGAGCCGTTGATCCTAGAGGCATAACTCCAATTAGAAAAAAATGCAAATAACGTTTGTACTTCAGATACGTCATTCATGTTGCAAGAGGTTGTATAGTTATTAAAATAATTAAAAAAAAAACTTTTTCTAATTCCCCTACGCACTCAAAACCAAATTAAAAAAGTTGTTGCCCTGTCTCTACTGAGGCCAACAGAAGAAAAACAGTGTTTCTAAGTGAAATATTTGAATTGAAAAAATGGAAAAAAGTTGGGGGGAAAAAGCGTAAACTAATGGAAAGTGCTTTCCTCCCCCCTCATTTGTGCTGGTTTTTCCCCCAATTTTTCCCCATTTTCAAAAATTGAAATGTCTCGTCGAATATTGCACTCAGAAACGTAAAATTTCTTTTTCTCTTGGTCTCAGAAGAGACTTGACAACAACTTTTTAATTGGGTTTTGAGCACAGGGGGTCTATATAAAAGGGTTTTTTTTTTTTTTTGTTTCAATAACCATACAACGCCTTGTAACGTAAATGACGTATCTCCACACGTTATTTGAATACTTTCTCTAATTGGAAGTATCCCTCTAGGATCAACGGTTTGCCAGTTTTAAATGCGGCAAGGGGAATCATGGAGTCACCCTGTATACTTTATACATTCAGCGTATGCGTAATGGTATGATTCTTCTTCGAGATTATTGATAAGCATTTTTAATCATGTAGTGGACCGCATAGAGATAATTTCCAACAACTGACACTTATTTTGAGACAACAGCAACTTTTTTGAAGAATTCCTCTCAAATTACTTACAACTATTGTCTCATATGTTTGAATTAAATGAGTTTTTATGGTTTAAATTGTGCTTATAAAATTCATCATCAACGAGCAAAGTTATATCTTAAAAAGTATATAGAGCATATTCTCTCGATTCGCATTCAAATGCAAGTACACTATACATACAGTACATACGGTGAAGTCTTGTTTCGAACTCTATGTTCATCTTTCTTCTAGTTAGTAAATTCCAGTTTACTGCTTTTAACGAGTTTCGAAGGAATATGAATTCATACTCATCATTTCAACTAACATGAAAGTCACGTTCACAAAATCCTGACGTATAGCTGAGACAGGGCAAAACTTTTTGAAATAGTTAGTTGCGCTTTCAAATCTCCCATTTCACGTCACAAAATAGCCTAGTAATAATCCGCTCTAGCTGATTTGAGGTTTGCTATTTGTACCTTTACTTACGTTTGTCGAATTTTACGTTTGTTTACGAATGAAACATGGCATCGAGAAAAATATAGACCTATAAATATTTTTCACAAAGTGAGAGAGAGACTTTTAAAGCCCGTCTAGAGCCGTAATTCCCAACGTGGGGCCCACGTCCCCAAGGGGGAATATGATTTTTAAGGGGGGGGCAATTAGATTTTTTGAGGGAGCATTCATGATTTATGAAAATTCATATTTTTAACCTTCAAAAGAGTTTCAAATTCACAGAAGTAGATTAAAACAGCATTTAAATAATTTTCCTCAATATATTAACTTTGTGTGTAGTAGGAGGAATGGGGGCATCAGGATTTTACAAGATGGCTTGGGAGGGGAGGGGGGGGGGCATGGCGGAAAAATGGTTGAGATACACTGGTCTATATAAGAATTGATTTGGAAAAGGAGAAGAATTCGCGTCATTTCATCAATTCGAGAGTTGTTGAAGTTGTTGAGAAAAGGTTCCCAAACTGGTGCGAGAGGAAGTTTCTGAAGTAAAAATATTTGATAAAAGAAACTACTTTACTCTTCCCCCCTTTCGCAACGTAAATGAAATATATCTAACCAAAACGATGTTTCACCATCTTAACTGATATATTTAACATGAACGTGGTATGTAAAAATTCTACATTTACAAAAATTAATGCATGCAATCAGCCCTGTCGATTGGGTAACGGATAAACAGAGATATTCCGCTTATACAGATAAAATCTTCCGGAACCAAAATTTCTCTTTCTCCCGTAGAGACAATGTTGAAGTTCCGCTTCATAGAACAATTTCAAAAACTTTTACCCGTTTAAGGGTGAATTCACGTCTACAGACACTCGCCTTGTCGTATCTGACACGGCAAATATTTTTTTACAGAAAACGAATGAACGTATTCATATCTATTGCATCGTGGCTACGCAGTCACGGACATTTTTATGTTGGAGAATGTTTGCCGTGTCTGATACAACACGGCGAGTGCCTGTAGATGTGAATCCACCCCAATAGGATATTGACATTTTGATAAGTTTTATAAATTTAATATTAAAAATATTTATTAATTAAAAATTAAATTATAAATTAATTACTATTTAAATTGAAATAAGGCAACAAATTTCAAGTTTCCATCAAATTTACCAACGACACTTTGTTACTATGCATAATCGCCGGTAAAAGTGATAATTTATTCAGTATTTATCAAATTTTTAAACGACGCTTGGGTATTATGTATATTCGCTGGTGAAAGTGAAAATTTATCAACCTTACCAAGACGATTGGAAAGTATCCACAATAACCGGTTATTATGGGCAGCATACTGATTTACCGTTACATATACATAGAAACCATAAGAAACAAATAAAGAGAAGGTATTTGACAGCAGAAGGCAGTTCAGTCACTATTTTTTGTAAGAAGTTGGTTTGGCACGCATGGGAAAGATAAAATTCTTATCGAAAGGGGGGAGGGGTAAAGCCCCTTGGCACTCCTAGGCTGACTCATCCGACAACTCTGCGTAAATGGTAACTTATGTCAGTATTATTGCTACAGCTAATCGCTGTTCCTTATCCTGCCTTTTTTTAACGATAAACGTCACTTTGAACAAAAAAATGGTTTTACCGCTCCAGGGGGGTGGGGCGGTGATGAGTTTATGCCAGCTCCTTAGAAACGGGGTGGGGTTGAGTTATTAAAAAGGTTTGGAAATACTGCTATAGAGCAATGTTTGCATAGACGAAAACAACGTCCAGAGCTGTGTAGTCTTAAGTAGTGTATATAACACACATAGCTTCGATGCGGAAGGGATGGTGATTTTTCCTCACTTGGTCACTCATACGATTACTCACTGACTCAGATGGTCGCTTGACCGCTCACTTGGTCCCTCATGCTGTCACATGAAGTCACTTACTCGGCCACTCACACAGTCACTTGTGCGGTCATTTGCCCACTTACTCTATCACTCATATTCCCGCTCATGAGGTCACTCAACCACTCACTCGGTCACTCATACTGTCACTTGTGGTCACTCATCCACTCGGCCCCGTTCGGGACTAAATATCGGGTGAAACGTCAAGTGCGAAATGTCGGAGGTGAATTTTCCGGATCCCGCCTGTGCCTCCCAAGTGTCATATTTTGTCACTCGATAAATTGTTTTGAGTTCTTCGAAAAATGTTCAGCATTAGCTTAAGAAACGTAAACGACTCCAGCCATGAAATTTGAGGATGGAAAAACCCTGAGTGAAAACTAATTAAGGCACCAATCAAGTATCCTCCAGCACTCCCCGGTTTCTGATTGGTAATTATTCATTATCCCCGTCGGAAGATGCAACAACTCTGCATATTCCTTTTCCCGAAAAGTCTTTGAAGTCTTTATGGATCTTCATGAAGCAAATGGAAGTTTAAAAGCGTAATTAATTTTCATTGGAGTGGTGCTCAAATTAATGTTTGGAGTTTTAAAAATTGTTAACATAAAACTTTTTTCTTTTGAAAATTTCAATCTGTAAATAATTAACCATATACGGAATACCATTAGATGCTATTACTACCACTTTTAACGTGCACTTCGCACACATCCCCTTTGCGGAATTTCTAAGGAATTTGTTGTATGCAGTTACATGCACGTATTGTGTATGCTCTAACATATTTATAATCCCGAAATTGTGCTTGTTTCGTCTTATGCTGGTGCTGCCATCTCTCTTCCGTGTTTTGAAGTGAGGATGGCGAATGCTTGAATTTTCATGTTATGTTAATATTCATGAACTTACAGTATCTCATCTGAATTGAGAAGCTTTTGACTTAGATGAAACATGTAGGACAATTTAATTCCTACATGTGCGCTGTGCTCATTGTTCGTGTCTGATCGCAAGTTCTTCATTGACACCGCAGCTAATAGTCGTATGGGTATCGTCATGGACTCACATCGCGTGGATCCACGTTGAAACCCCACGGACGACAGAGTGGGGGTCAGCGGCTGAAGTTGGGTATCCGTAGACACGATTGCAAACCTGAAAACCATAACTGGTGATATCTATCAAATCGTCTTCATCATTACCCTGCCGATTCGAGAGCAGTAGTGTGCTTCGCCATAGGGATTAATATGCGTTATGTGGGTGAATCCTTAGGTTCACTTGACATCCCGGGGGGCTTTTTTTTCTTAAAGAAAATTACCGTAATCAACACGAGCCCAACCAGGTCTCATAGATAACTAAAATAAATTAATTAATACCGGGGAACTTAGAGTTAATGCGATTAAATATGTATGTGTGCAATATTTACACTAACCAGAATCCTCACCAGACATCCACAGCATCAAAAATAGAAAAGATAGCCAAAGTAGATTGATATGCCTTTTTTCCTCCCTTGTTCTCATCATCAAGAAAAATGGAATATTATCAGAGCCACTATATAATTACTATCATGCATGTATATTCCAATTTTCATGAGAATCATAATGTTCGGGCATGTTGCATCAAACCGAGTTCAAGAGCGCTGCAACGCTACTCAGAATTCCCCCCCCCCTTCTTTTGAGGTGAGTGGCATCGTTCACAAACCTGGAACAGCTGATCTAAGCATGTGCAGAAAGTTCTTCGGTGTGGGGAACCCGAAGTTTCACTCCGCTGTGGTAAGGATCAATTTTCGGGAGATGTAGGAATTCTCTCGGACTGAGACAGTCTATCATAGAATTTTTTGGCAAGCCTTTTGGAATATGCAGCGATGTTCTGTACTCGTGTCAATGGCGCGGGGTATCCCAAGTAGATAAGGTACTCGCCTAAAGTACCAAAAGATGTTTAGAGATGTCACAATTTCGATACCCGGTTCGTCCATGTCAGAAACTTTCCTGACGCAGGGATGCAAAATAAACGGTGACGTGACCACGGACAAAGATTTCTACCGCAATGAGTCAGACACTGAGTGGTAAGCGCGCCAACCCGTCGGTCAATATAAAAAAGGCGGTCATTCGGAATCGGCAATAAATTTTAGGTTCCGGTCTAATTAGCCCTCGTTCCCAGAAAATGACCGAGGTGCGACAAAAATGGTCTGTATTCCGGAATCTACGAATATTCACATTCTAGACGAACCGGGAAAGACCAGTGAATATCTATCGCCTGAGAATGTTCTTCTGAAATCGCTTCAAGTGCTACCAGGTTTTTTGATGAGCATACAGATACACGGGAGCTGCGTATAGAAGTATAGGTCTGATGATCATCTTATAGAGAATAAGCTTGTCGAATGTAAACCAATCTTTTCACTAACTGCGCAAAAATTAATTAATTTAATAAGTTAATTATTAATTGATTATAAAAAAAATAATAAACTAATTAATTTCATTAAAAGAACAATGAAGCTTACAACATTTAAAATTCACCCGCGACACAACCAGCAAAATAGCACCGAGTTGTTTCTTCCGTGTTCGGAAAACAGATGGCAGCACTTCTTTGCACACGTAGCAAGAATTCTATGAAACAAACTTCACGTTAGGTACAGAAACCATAGACAGTGCATTCCGACAGGCTCCCATTCGTTAGAAGTTCCTCATAGGAATATTTAAGCAAGAAGTCAAAGAAATGTTTAAAATTTTTCGTTTTGTTTCACTACAAGAGTCGAACAGCAGTTGTAACTGATCAGCTTTAGAGTCTAAGGACTTTCAAATTCTTTGCCGCAAACACATAAAACAACGTTTTTATCCGCCTCCAGAGACATTCAAATTCGCTCTATGACTGGACTGGAAAAGAAGCCTTTATACTTCAAGTAACTTTTTAGTTTTAAGGCCAGCAAGAAATGCCTATCGATTCAGTAAATGTGTAGTTGCTACAAACGCTATCTTAAAGTTGGAGCGTAATTCTAAGGCGTACATAAAAGAAAAAAAAATGTTATATCGAACAGAGAACGGAGGCTCTTATATTGAGATCTAGGCATTTTATAGCTCAGAGCTTACTCGACCATAAACGGCAGAGTGAATTTTGTGTGAGAAATTGGCTTTTCCAAAAACGTGAATTTTATTAGTTTTTATCACGATAAAATTCAAATAATTCATTGACTTTACAAACTTGACCATTCTGATCTTTAGAACAACTACTTTCTGTATAAATGTTTTTTTATAAGAAACCAAATTAACATTCATGCTTCGTATCTA
Source organism: Pholcus phalangioides (assembly GCF_987345545.1). Lineage (NCBI taxonomy): Eukaryota > Metazoa > Arthropoda > Arachnida > Araneae > Pholcidae > Pholcus > Pholcus phalangioides. The sequence continues at coordinate 12,890,849 of NW_028301628.1, forward strand.
GAATATTCTTAGAAATTTCGGTTGAAGTCTTAGACTTCTCCGATAGTTTCCCAAACGTTGTTAGTTCTACCATACCCCTTCTTCAGAAATGTTTTCGTTACGGTCGCCCCAAACTTAAGCTGACCCATAGAATTTTATCATATAAAAAAAATCTATATATTAAAATTTATATTAAAAGCTATGGGTAGGATCTTATTCATAGCTTCTATCAGCCCCCTGGACCATTCCATCACCCCCCCCCCCAGGGGTTATATTGTCTGCCTACTTTGGGAAACACTGACAAGATAAATAACGTTTAATTTTCATAAAATTAAAGAAGTTTGATAATACATCAAATAAAGCAGTGCTTCCAATGTTTCTGACATCGCGGGACCCCTGTAGTGAAGGTCAATGCTCTGCAGACACCCTGTAGCGTCAGAAGGTCAGTTTTGACTTTCCCCCCCCCCTAAAAATATCAATATTTCGTTTGCAATTTACATATCGTAAAAAGGAATAAATTACAATATCACAGCACAAAATTTCACTCAAATTGTAGCAAATAAAACTGATTCCGCTGACCCCTTACAAAATAATCATGGACCACAGGTTGGAAAACAAAGATATAGAACATACATGCTCAACCCATGGCCCCAGTGGGCCAAATGCGACCGTCAGAGTCCTTCAAAGTCGCTGTCAATCTCAAATCTAATTTTGTAAAAGTGCACTAAAGGTTTATCTTAGTATGTTTTAATTTTCTTTTGGTGATTGAGCAGTGCCTATTCTAGCTTCGCCCCCCCCCCCTTCATTGTAGCTTAAACTACGCGTGCAAACGGGCCTGTAGTTAAACTTCGACCGACATCCATCAATCGAGCGGCCCGCTACAAGTTACTAAATTATTTGAATGGCCCGCGCGAGTTTTTTCAAATTGCTCAAGTGGCCCGACATTTCCAAAAGCTTGAGCATCCCTGATATTGAGTGAAACAAATGGCGAGAGCACTAGGAGAATATTTTACTTCTGTATATAAAATATTTTAGGAGAAGACTAGAAATGGTAAATGTAAGTAAGTGCCAATCTTACAGGAGAGCGAAAAGTACGTTTTTGGCTCCGTAGACCAACATAGCAAGAGGCATCTACTAACGCGTTTTTCAACTACTTAGAGTGAGTTGGCACTTACATCGCTTTCCAGGTATACCTCGTTATTTACTCCTTTTTTCTTTTTGACGCAAAAAAAAACTTTTTTTGGTACCTACTGTGCTTACCACACATTTCCGGTCTTCATTTATTTTACAAGATTATCTTCTAAGGTAAATAATTACCTTAATGCAGATTCTACGGCACAAATATTACTTCAAACGATAATAATATTTAATTTAAATTTAATATTTAAAGAGAATTTTGCCGCTGTGGTGGTCGAGTGTTTATAGTGACGGACTCGCGATGCGAGGATCCGGGTTCGAACCCCACAGTGGTGGTTGGCTGAAGTTGGTTTTCTGTGGTTCCCAACTTCAAGGAGCAAATGCGAGCCCATCTCCCCGTTAAAAAGTCTCGCCACAGAGAGCAACAGTCCTACAACGATAAATCATTCAATCATAACACTTCACTCATAGTTAGAAAAACTGGTGGCAGATGGCAGCACTACACATGACAAGCATTACACAGAAACAAACTTTACGTCAGGTTGCACTACACGTACACGCATATTCCCGCATGTACCTATTCGTTGGGGGTTGTGGGTGCATGTGCGGTGTAGCATGTGCTGGGTTTGGCATGTGCAGCGCAATCCACCCGTTTTTAGAAGGGTGTTTACTGGTTAACCCATTATATGCCAAAACTCTATTACGTTACTTTCTCAAAAAGAAATTACATAAAAATGATAACATGAATGAAATATGAAATGAAAATTATTTGGAAAAATAAAACCAATATTCTGAATATCTGAAAAATGCAACTAATAAATTGACATTTGAAATTTATAAACTTGTTTTTTTTAATCTTCACAAATAGAAAACGTTTTCGTCCTACATCCAATTATCCACTAAAATAATTCATAATAAATTTGTAAATAAAGTGAAAAGTATATGTATTTTACAAACAGGAAAACATTAGTGCCAAAAGGAGCAATAGAAGATAGAAGATAAGGTCGAACGAAATTCGCAACAAGTAAGAATGGATATTTTTTCATACGTTGTTTGGGAGACCGAAAAAAATACCGTGTTTCTTGGCACTACCGTAGAAAAAAAAAATCAACGTAAGCACCGTCCGTTTCTTTAACATGTTTCTTTAAATGTTTAACTTTCACGTGATTACAGATTTTGTATATTGAAAGAAAAAAAAAATTCTTAAAAAATGCTTACTAAAATGCCGAAACCAATTCTGAATATCTGAAAAATGTGCAATTTAACGAGGTAATTGTTGAAATTTATACGATAACATTAATGGTCAATTACTTAGAGATGTGTTTTTTTAAACGAAAATTAAATGTAGGCACCCTGACCACCACAAGCACCGAAAGTTTGTGCTTTAAGAACACAATCACTGCAGCAGGTAGGTTGAAAATACGGAGAAAATGAAAATAAAAATAATAAGATTCATACAAAATAACGTATGGAGACAACCAATAATTATTTTCCCGTTCGTTATTGAAAGAAAAATACAAAGCGTTATTTCTCTAATATATTGTTATAAAACTTTGAGAAACCGTCAAACAATTGCCAAAAACCTTTTTTTTTAATATCGAAACTCACTTTATTTCTCTAGGTATACGTTGCGGCCTTTACTTTTCAAAAACATAATTTTTGAGATTTTTACGCTTGCATTAATGCGGCACCTACGTTAATGTTCGTCTTTAAAAAAACAATCCATCTTTAAGAAATTGACTAAAAGCGTTATTGCATAACACTAAGAAAATTCCGGAATTACTTTAGAGAATTTATCAAGTAAATATTCGCCAAATAAAAGTATAATTCGCATATGCAGCAAATATTTTTTGTTTTTTGTAGACTACGAGAAAAGTTGTAATTCATTTGGCGCTGAATAAAATTTATCAAGTTATGCTTCCAAATTCACCCCTTGATCATTTTCGGAGAAAACCCATTCGTAACAAAATGAATTCCAACGTCATTTTAGTGGAAAAAATTTTCCAATAAAACTGGTAAAAAAAGACAATTCTGAGGTAACCATCAAATAATCAGAAATCATCGAAACTTGCATTTTTCATGATTTATTATGCAGTAAAATTCTGCGAATCATGCAATAATTATTGATGTTTCATTATCAATCATTATTTAAGTTTCTCTCTCTATTGTTATTTAAAAATATATAAAATTTTATACACAAAATTAAGTTCAACCGAACGTCACCTCAAATTCTGTTTTATAACAATATTTTCATACGATACAAAAATTACTATTAAATATATTATTTTAGCAAATTTTAAGTTTTCACTCACCTCTTCTCGTTCTTACTAATCTTCTACATGCTCACAAAAGTTTTTTTAAAAAAAATCACTTTTACAGACAGGAATTTTGTAGATCATGATAGAGTATCGGTATTAGTGTTAGCATGTCACAGAATGTTAATTTTTCTTTTTACAAACACCACCACATAATTAATTTCCAGTGATTTCGATGCTGTGTTGCAAGAGAGAGCGAAAGAGAAGTTCAAGATTAAGCCTGTTGATGGGATCACGAGACACTGGTGATTGGTAAAGATACCTCTGATCTGGGTCCGAAGGTTTATTTCGGTTTTCTTTCTTATTTTATTTTCTTCGGGAAGTGGGGGGGAAAAGGCAAATCCGATGGTGGCGCCCTCTAGGACTCTATCATCATCTTGAAGGAGAAGAAAGGAAGAGTTGTCTCTTCATCTTTCTCTTTTTTTGGCGGGAAAAAAAGGCCTCTTGGTTTCGATCTTCGTGACGTCGCGCGACGTGTGGGTGCGTTTTCTCTTACCAAAATAATCAAAGGAAGAATTTCCGTATTGTAGTAAAAAAATTTTAACAACATAATAACCAAGTCTGAATATATATATATATACAAGATATACAGAAAACTGGATGTTGTGAAGATATTTATTATTTAAGATGTTAATTTTTTTAAGGAAGGAAAAAACTCATCTCTGCCTCTACCGGGAGTCACATATATATATCTTTTTAGTTTTTTTGAGTTTGAGTGAGGATGGTATAGTTAATTTACGATGTAAATGACAGTGCATTTAAATAACAATATTTCGTTAATTAATACTGCGAAAGTCCGTTATAAGGAGAGTTCACAATCAAGGGGAGAAATTGTTGTTATAAGGAATTCTCGTTATAAGCGAAATTCTATTCTTTGCTCGGTCAGTTTATAAATTGCGAGAATCCCTGTTATATCTGCATCATAATCGTCTTTCGAACTACAGTGACACCTCGCACAACGATACTCGATGTAACGATAAATCCCATTACAACGATATTTTTTTCAAATTTTGTTTGGAATCGCCTATAGTCCAATGTTAAACTCCTGTCGATACAATGATCTTCTACTACGATAAATCCCTCTATAATAATATTTTTTTTATAGTTTGCTCAAATTCGTTTTGAATTTTATTTCAACCTCGATACTTATTTTCGTTCATCTGAAGGCGTCTAACATCGGTAATTTGCACCACATGATCACGAAAAGAATTATCGAGATTTTAATATGATTTTTAGAATTATCGAGATTTTAATATGATTTTTAGAATTATCGAGACAAATCTGTGGATAATAAAAAAAAAATAATTGATTAAAAAGAATCAATTAATTAGTTGAAGGAAGTCATTTTCAAATAAAAAAAATTCAAATTGAATGAAAGAAATAAATTCAGAGTAAATAAAAGCGTTGAATAAATTTAGGGAACCCGGTTTTTTTAATAACCGATAATACCACGGTATGACTGAGTGGCCCGCGGGCTTCATGGAAATTTTAATTTGGCCCGCATTATCTGGTAGTATATACTTCCTCCCCTGGTAAATACGTAACTCTTAATACCAAACTAAACAGTCTGGACATTCCCAGAACTTATCCCAGAACCTCCGCCTGTGTGTGAGATTGATATATTAATTCATTATATCCCATTGCACACATTACATATCACACTTTTTTTTCACTATAGCCCACGAACCCTTACGCATAAGGTATACAGCGTAAAATAAATCGATATTCAGTTTCTCATCTCCCTTCAAATTCTCATTCATCTAATAGTGAAGTTGTTTATATCTCATCCTCTTTCATTTTATGAAAGAATTGCTATTATTCGATTGCTAAATGCTATGTAATTGCTAAAATTTACAAATAAAAAAAAATTTAGTTATAAAAATTTATAAAATACTTAATTTTCTTATTTTTTTTATATCCAATTCTACCTGACTCTATCAAATATTTGACAAACTATATGAACCATCTCTTTATTCACTGTTCCGGACATGACCTCTCAGCCCATTCCAATCTTTCAATATGCGCTTTTAGAAAGTTATTGTGTCAGGATATGAACGGTCTCATTGTACGTCAAAAATGTCCCAACTACGATCTAAGCTACTTTAAAAGTTTGACAGAGAACCAATGTCCTAAATCGTCAAAAAATGGTCTAAATACAACGGTTTCCAGCTGCGACTTTTTCAGAACTTAAACCTTATCTTGTCATTGTAGTTCCTAAACAATGCTCTTTCCCCCCTACAAAAGATATAGGCATGCTGTTTGCTCCTTGAATGCTTCAAGTACAGAGAAGAACGTTGGCAACACCAGGTATTTTCGTTTGTTAAAATAAGTATACGCAACTAGATAAAACTCTCTTCGATCTAGTTTTCAGAGGTTATTCACGACTTTATTTATACACACAAAAATTGATATTTCAAAAGTTCTGCGAATAATAGTTTGTAAGTTTGAAATTTTAAATCTTAATTTTTCGATATTTATAATAAAACTCATTTGACACTATTGATATTGGATTTTCTGACAAATATTCAAATATCAGAAAATTCAATATTTGATACATCTGATAGCAGATATTTTGACAACATTACTCATCTCTAAACTTATCAATTATCTGCACGAAAAAGAAAATCGGAATCATATTTCACTGTATTTTCAGTAAAAAATAATTCCTTAAAAAAAGTCCACAAAAAAAATTATTCATTCATGCTTTCTCGGTCATTATCATTAAATAAGTATGACCTTCTCACGTTAAACAACAATACTAATTTGTTTACCTTTTTCGTGGCTATAAACAGCAACCTGCAATATTTCATCTCACTTGATTACCCCACGGTCACGCAGAAATATCCATACAGACGGTGGAAACAATACAATCTTGATTATATAAATTATATTGTCATAATCGTAACCAGGGTGCGCATGACAAACAACTGGCGCGCGCGCACACGCACGCGTTACTGAATCACGATTACCAATGAATCAAATAAACAACACCACACCAAAATGACATAATTTAAAAAAATAAAAATGTGGATAAAAGAATTTGAGAGGATGGAGGGGGAAAAAACGAAAAATATTTCTTCAAGTTGAGAGGGAAAGGTTATGTATATAAAGGTAAAAATAAATAGCAAAATAATGTATAAAAGAAAAAAAACCGCAAGTGTAAAAAGTTGCCGAACCGCTTCCTGACGCCTTTCTGGCACCTATTTCTAGGTTAACAAGACGTTAAATGTGATGATCAGGTTGGGAGCTAAGCTTTTACAAGACACAACGTCATTTATATCAAAAGTTTTCTTCTTTCTGTTTGTACGTGTGCCAGTCAGTGTATGTTATATAGCTTCTCTCTCTTCACCATTTTTCTTTCATTTCTTTTAGCTAATTTTGTTTACTTACAACGTTACCTTGCGAAGAGAGTATCTCATTTGTAACGATTTGACTCAGTCTTGTTAGAGATGAACCCCCCGTTTGGGTTCTCTTATTATAAAAGTGAAACAATTCCATTTCTGTTTAATCGAAACCATTTTATGCTATAATACGGACAGTGATCATTTTTTAAGGCAGGGGTCTTCAATCCATGGCCCGTGGGCCGAATGTGGCCCGATGACCATTTTTAAAAAATCACTACTTTACTAGAAAAGCGAATAAATTCCAATTGAAAATTCGTAGAAGAGCTCTGTTGCTACTGAAATGGGTACTGCTGTATTTACAACTATAAAATATTTTCCAGATTTAATATTAAGGCTGTGAATTTGATACATTATTAAATGGGCCATCGTAACGAATTCGTTCGGACCCGAGCCAAAACAGTTTTTGAGGCCTATGTTTTCATTTTGGTCACATATTTCGAGAGACCATATTTGGCGTACAAAAGATTATACATAATTGCATCATTACAGAATTTACAGAAATTCTAAAAAACACCTTAATAAAAAAAATAATTACAGAAGTATTGAAATTTTTTTAATAATTTATAAAAGTCTATAATTAATGAGAAAATAGTTACAGAATTATTGAGAGTAATTTCGGGATTGTAAAGAGTAATTTTAGAGTTGTGTTAAAAATAATAATTCGTGAAAAAAAAGAAAACTTTTGAAAGATATAATTTCATAATTGATGAAAAAATTATTTCAACTTTATCAGGCAAATTTCAGATTTAATCAAAGAAATAATCAATTAAGAAGATTGAAATCAATTAATTAACGGAAGAAAATTATTTGAAAATAAATAAAAATTCACATTTAATGAAAGAAATTAATTCAGAGGAAATAAGGATGTTCAATAAATTTGAGAAACGCTGTTTAATAACCAAGGATACCGCGGTATGACTTGGTGGCCCGTGGCTTTCGTGGAAAGATTTAATTTGGCCCGCAACGTCTGGAATGTGGGAGACCGCCTGTGTAAGGTATCCGATTGCCTTTCTTGTCGCTTTTCAACAAAATGTGGTACTGGAGTGAACTGGGGTTTCTGGAGATTTTGATACTGACCTGCTGTATGGCTTAAATGGTTGAGACGGGTGCGTATGTTGAGCTGAATTGGGAGGTGTGAGATGCTTGAACAGGGCAGGGCTGACGCATTCCCCGTATTCGGTTTAAGTCCAATTTAGGATGTGACCGCGGCATGCTTTTGACCAATTCGCTCCGAAAGTGATTCCACCTATCTCCTCTGGTTTGATGATTATGATGGTTACTACCCTCTGAGCGATGAACAGGTTTTGAAATAGGTAAAACTGTTTGAAAAAAGTCAGAAGAACGTTCATAATTAATAACAATGTTTGTAATCACCTACGCTTTTGTGAATGCATTAGAGAGACACCTTAATTGATATTTTCTCCTTCTCATCCTCATATATTTTCACCCATTTACGAGCCTTGCCATCATTCATAGTATTTGGAAAATGCAGTGCATTCATGTCTCCTCTAAAAGAGTGGGGCTCACAGGGCTTAAACCCGGGACGATTCTTATCATTTTTGTTGTTTCACACTAGAAATTCACCACCAATGTGTCCACTTCAGATCTCAGCCTAGGGCCCTGCTGCAAGTTCTTGGGGCCATGAGCGCATGATATACTGAGAGACAAAGGACATTCGCAAACTATGAAATCACGCATTTTAAAAATATAATTACTAAACAGCACTCATTAAAAAATAGCCTTCTCATACTCTCATACACTCTTAGTGTGATAGAGCTTACACTCGTATGCAAAGCCTTTTGTTTAATTCAATCAAAACTATCAAGATATAGTCTGATAAATATAATAAGATAACTATATGGTAGTTCTAATTGAAATCTTATTCTGGAAAAATTGAAATGATTCGGCATTGGCAAGTTGTGTAATAAATCTGAATAGACAAATCTGAATCTCAAACCTTGTTAGGATAGATAATTTTTGTTTATTTATTCAGTATTGAGAAAATATATTGATCATTATGTCACAACACCGACAAAAAATCGCATGGCATATTCATTTCAACTCGTTTTTGAGTAAACAGCATTATTTGCGCATACAAATAAATAAAAAAAAACCAAAAAGAAAAACAAACACTAACAAAGGTCAAGAACCTTAAGGTTCAAGGAAGAATCATTTAGGACTTACTGATAAAACAGTGGCTAAAAACGATTCTTCCTGTATACTGCGTTTACGTTCAGCCAGTAATTTTTGAAAGCATGTAAGGAAGATGCCATTGTCGCTAAAACATTGATAGAGGACAGAAATAAGGGCGTCACCACATATCAATTGCCCCTGATGAAGAATGCCCAGAGCTCTGTATCTCTCGTACTCACTCACGCTGTTTTTTCTTCTGCCCTCGTAACATAGCGAGTTAACTACGGCAGCAAATTCACGTCATGAACAGGCCCAAGGTCACAACATTTCTAAGAACGACGAGTGAAAATAAGAAAGAGAAACACCTCTCTCCACGCGTACAAGAAAATAAACAAAAAAAAGATCTTCTAATGGAAGAAGAAAAGAATAATATTGTAGCGATCTGCAAATGCACACACAAACAAGATTGTTTATTCAAGAAAGTGAGACATACATGGAATTCAGTCAGTACTCGATCCAAGTGCGAACTGAAAGTTTTTCTTTTTCGCAGAGCTCGCGATAGTAGTGCGTGTCGTCAGAATCACGTGGTTCTGATGATTTTTCCCAAAAGGTTTATGTTCAGAGGTAAACTAGAAAACACACAAACAATTGCTCTTTATAATAAGTACACGAGAATTTTTCATTCCCATTTTAGTGAATTTTAATCATTAAATCACCTACAAATTTTTAAGGAAATGGTTATTTGCAATTATTATAAGTACAGTACTTTATATGAATGAAATCGTTGCTCCCACATCGTGAAGCAGGGAAACTACAGTCTGAGATTTTAAACCAGATCCGCCCTCAAGAAATTTCACTTCAAAAAAATAGTAACGTCAATGAGATTGGAAGGAGTTATAAAATACAGTCGATGCTCTTTATAATGATCCCACGTTATAGCGATCATTCCATTACAACTCAGTCCAGTCCAGTTTCATAGAACGACAATCATATGCATGTTTTACTTTCGATACGACCCTCCCAACGTCCATTTTTGAAAGGACGAAGGGGAAGCCGTTATATCGAGCGTCGACTGTATTTTGTCTGATATAATCACATAATGAACCGGCGAAAAAGACAAATAAAAAGGAAAAACCACGAACTACTAACGCGTTTCGAGACACTATGGGACGTCTCAAAAAAACGCTGCGAGTTTAAAAAACAGTGAGGTAAAAAAATTCGGTAAAAAATTTCACCGCCTGGGACTTACCACGTACCGAGTTCCACACAAACGGGTTGAAATAAAGAAATCAACTTTTGATACATTCCACGCACACTAAAAAACCCAGTTAGAAAGTTGTTGCCCTGTCTCTCTTGAGCCAAACAAAAAAAAAAAAAAATTCACACTTCTGAGTGCAATATTCGCTTACCTAATTATATTACGATATTTGGATTTCGTCGAATTCCACTTATAAAAGTGGAATTTTTTTTTTTTGTGCTCAGGAGAGACGGGGAAACAACTTTCTAACTGGGTTTTTTTAGTGCGTGTGGAATGTACAAAAAAATTTCATTTCTTATGCATACGACTCCTCAAATAAATGACGACATTTCAAGAAAACACATATCACTTGTAAACTTTTTGTAATTGAAAGTATACTTCCAAAGTCAACGGTTGCAGAGATAATCGTGTGGACAAACAATTCGAATCACACTGTATATCAGGGTGAATGCTTTTAATTAATGCATCTTAATTTTTACTATATTCATGTAATTATCACCTTATGAACACGAACACGTTTTGTACGTTCCCAATTTAATTAACCCCCTTCTTTCGAGAAATACGAAATGAAATTAATTAATTTGATGCATTTTTAAATGCTCAGACCAATTTTCGGGAAGGATGGTCATTAGTAAGTTATTCATTAGCGTAAATCAACGTTATTTAATTACAGTATTAAAACAATCTTACCAATAGCTACTTTATCTGTATATGTGTTACGGCAAATTTGATAAATGCGGTTTAATTGACAGTACGCACAACTTTCAACAGAACGATGACGATATCTTGGGTTTTAAAAGTTGTAGAATGAAGCGATTTCCACCAAAAATTATGGTTTGCAATTTCTTACTCGAATATGTGCAATTCGTTTTGATGAGGAGCCATCTACATATTTATTATTGTTCAAACTTCAAAATCTTCAATGTAAACCCTTATTTTTTTCCATCTTATCTGATCTACCGCATTGCACACACACACACACACACACACACACACACACACACACACACACACACACATTTACCCTAAAAATAAAATTTCATCGTTGTAAGTTTAGGAATGAAAGAGCTATGAGTGAAAATGTGTTTGGGGGCACTCTAAACATTGAGAAACTGAATTTGAAGGTTAATTTCAGGGGGAGAGAGAAACACACATAAAACAAGTTTCCAATGATAAATACTCCATATGCTACGCGAGTTTGGATTTAATGCTGTTAAAAAATAAGTAGTTTTCATTTTATGGAGGTGAAAAAACAAACTTTTTCTATTACTCTTCATTTTAGTGACTTTATAACCGTGATTGAAGGAATATTTATACCATAATTATTTCAAACGATGTGTCACAAAGCAATTTTTGTGACGACAATTTCATCTATTTAGAAAAAAAATTAGAATTTTCTGTCGAACATTGCACAATTTTGTATTATAATTTTGTTTCATTTTGCAATTCCCCAATTTGTAATAATGCTAAAAAACGAAATGCCGTGGTTTTAGCAGAGACGACTCCACCAATAGCCACTACCATGAGATCCGAGGTTTTTTTTTTCTCTAAATAAGAAAATATCGGCAAATACTATTTGTTTTAAAAATTTGATCAAAATAAATACTATGCGAATAAAAATTTATAGAAAACGCTATATCTAGACTGCAAGATTTATTTATTTTATCAATGAAAACAGCCTGTTGTTTAGTACGAGGTGTAGTGACCGTTGTTGTTGATAACTTCTTGTATCTTCTGCGCATCAAGTCAATGAGGCGGATCGCAACGTCTGGATCTATTCTTAAAGAATCCCAAGATTCTTCAGCAGCTGTCCTTACACCAGTGAAATCAACCTTTGCTTTCCATAAAGCCCATAAATATTTAATGGGATTGAGATCTGCGGCATTACTGGGCCAATTCAGAACTTGGATACCATTCTCCTCTATCCAGCGTTCAACCAAACCACTTTTATGGATTGGACTGTTATCCTGAAAAAGATTTCAAATATGAAAAAATAACTTTAGTAGTAAAATAAATAATAATAAAATAATATAAGATAAATAATAATGTAAGATAAATTTGAGATAATTTTATCGTGGCGACATTTCTATATGAATATGTTACCTGCTGGAAGTGGAAAAACCCATCTGGAAAATGGTTATCCAATACTTCGGGAATCATACTGTGCGCTAGAATGTCACAATATGAATATGCATTGAGTCGTTCTGAAATAAGACGCAGAGAACCATTGTGGGCAGAAACACAACACCATACAGATAAAGATTTTCTGCCACTACGTCCCAAACTTCCGACGTATTGAGCCAGACAACGTAAATTTCTTGGTCTATTTACTCTCTGCTTCTTACTACAGAAAGACTGGATGCAGCTTTCGTCAGTGAAAAGAACTGATTCCCATTCTGCTGCAGTCCATTGGATGTGATTTGGGCAAACAAAGGCCTTTGCTGTATTTACTAAGTTGATAACGCGGGCTTACGGGCAGCAACATAACTATGGGGAGATACCTCCCTCAATGTATTCCTTGCGGTTTGGGCACACACCTGTAATTTAATTTTCATTCAGAAATTCTTTTCAATCAACAACCACTTCTAAAGCAAAAATACGCTATTGTAGCTAATGTTTTGTGTTTGAAATGGTGTTTGTTGTCACAAGGGTTTGTTGTAGATAATGATTCTTTAAATATTTAAATATCATTTTTGAAATTCGTAATTCCTTTAACTTGTAAATCAGTTTAAATTTTACTATTTTAAAATACGTTATATTTTTAATGAGTATTTTTATTTTACAATTAGCGTTATTTTTGAAATTAAAAATGATACATACTACTGCTGGATTAAGGCAAATATTTAAAATTAGAAAGCATTTATGGCACACGCAACTAAGTATACTACTCCTGTATCATACATATTAAAGCAGCAGTTTCTTCTTTTGAAAATATGGAATTATGTTTAGGTACGACATATTCTGGCATGACCACGGAGTATCTGGTAAATAGTTTTTTTAATATTGGGAAAAATCATATCGGCAGGGCAGATTCAGCCTCTCTTTGAATTTGACGTGCATTTAGTCTTGGCTCAACAGCAACTGTAGCGACCACAGCGTAATCCTCTTGATGACTCAATGCATGTAATCGACCGACTTCACCCCGTCTTTCTAAAGAACCAGTATCTCGATGTCTAGAAGATTAAAAAACACACACATTACTGCTCTTAAATTTTGGTTTTTGCTGCAACATATTAAAATAAGTTTGAACACTTCTTTAGTAGAGTATATATGCTTACTTACAAACCATAAATGCACCGTCGACGCACTGATATTCAGCTTACTAGAAATCTGAGCCATTGATTATCCGGCGTGGTATCTGTTCGAATACCACCGTTCATTCTTTTGTTGAATTTCCCGTAAGATTTCACGAGGAGAAATTTCCCTCGCAACAACGAGATAAACCATTTTTTTTTTTCAAAACAGCCATTTTGCTTCAGAAGCAAAACATTAATGGAGGTTTTTGACTGCTCTGGTGTGCTGAGAAATATATCAATCTATATATCTATCGATTTTGGGGAAAATATGTCAACAGAGGGAGAGTTAAACTTTAAGAATTGTGAATCCTTCCAAAGTGTATCTGATTCTTTTAATTCGCGAGTACCCAAGGTGAATAATTGTTCATAGATTTCTTGCGTATAATCCGTGGATGCCAATTTCATTACTTGAAAAAAATGTCCTCCTATAGTTCACATCGGTGTATAATCCACACGTGGAAATCTAGCTCATCGATAAGGAAATCTTCAGGAATAAAAAAAGGAATTCAAATCTCTGGGGGGGAAACCTGCAGATAGGATGCCGTGATGTATAATCCGCACTAAGATGATCCAAACTACAGGATATTCTATAAATAGTTTAAGAATTCATAAAAATTAAAGGAATGAGTATATTTGAGTACGGCTTTAGAAAAAGTTATTCTCACAACGTAGCGGGATTTTTTTTTTGACGCAGCAAAAAAACTTCGATCAATTTTTTTTCCTGATAGAAGGCCAAGGAAACCAGTCCGGCCGGAGTAATTGGACGTGTGAACTTTTCTTCAATATTTTCTTTTTCCGAAATGTTCGTAAAGCTTTATCTGGCAATTTACGGTTCAGATAAAGCAACTTCATTAACATTGCTTTATGCACCAATATCAACATCACAATGAAAACGCGTTTGCGAAAATAAAGGAAAACTCAGAACGAGGTGTTTTAATCGTATACCCTACATTTAATAGCACACGTGATTTTTGCATATTTCTACTGATTTGCTTTCGCGCATGGCCCTTCATCTACAAAATATTAACTATTTGTTTTTTACTAAAAAAGCCCCTTTTGGGAAAATAACTTTTTTCGCAAACGGCATCTAAATACACCAATTAATTTAATTTTTTATGCATTTATAACTATTTACGAATTTATGGGACACGCTGCATATGTAGTCAAAAAAATTATGTTAATATTTTGAAATAAATTAATGGCTACTTTATTATTTGTATTATAATTCGACCAGCTTTTCGTTTATCAGGTTTTTAACAGTGGTGGATGGTGTGTAAGATCCCTTCAAAATACTTAATAAATGAAACATTTTCAAGATTTAGGGATCCCTGTTTCACTGGGCAGTGCCACTGGTCATTTTGTGGAAACTGATTCTATATTATTGCCTTCTTTTTTTCAATACAAAAAAAATTCACAAGAAACTGTGCAAAAATCATGACACTCCGAATATTTAAGATACAAATAAATTCCAAACTCAATTTTGAATTAAAATAGAAAGACATCATCTTAGGAAATTAATGTGCCGCAAAGATATTTTTTCCTGTCACAATTTATTCTCCATAAATCATAATTCCGTAAAGTTTTTAATTAAGAAACTCAAACTCAGTCAGCGATTGCATCTCCCTGACAGAGTTTTCACTAATACGCTTAAAAAAGGGTAAATTAAATTATAATTTCACGTCTCGAGGAGAGATTTTTCTTTTTTTGTGACTCTCTCGAGAAAAATTGAGATATTTTAACGAAAAGAATAAAGTCCTTTTTCTGTAATTTACATGAAAGATTCATGAAATATGGCTCACACTAGCTCTCCTGTTTCATTAAAATAGGAGATATGTTTATCTCTTTACTCGTAAAACCCATCGAACTGGAAAACAAGCTTCTTTATCATTTCTAGAACTTTCCTTTTTTTTAATTTCCGGACAGCATATTGAAGGAAAATGGATGCTATGGCAAAAGGAATAGAAACGAAGTCTTTTTTTATATTGGCGGAACGTTCACCCAATTTCTAAAGATTTAAGGGATATCTTTTCGTCGGGCTCTCTCTCACGGAGTTGTCAATTTCTGGCTCCTGAGATTTCTACATTCAATGTCCGTTTATAAATCATGAATTTCTCTTTTCAATTCTATTGGAAAGTGTTGAAATACGACGCATACTCCCTTCATGTATTGTGTTCGAACTTGATGGACGCTTTTGCCTTTTATTTGAGCCAAATAATAAGTATTTTAAAAAAATGTTGAAGTTGTAGGGGAAAAAATATTGTTCAAATATAATATAGCATACCACATCCGTTTTTACCATCTTTAAATTAATCTATTTTTACAAGAATGATGCTGAACATTCTATTTTTTTCCTTGGAATATGTGAATTGCCGTATGTTTAAAGAAATCGATTTACTTGCAGAGATAAAATATGGCCTGTTGGAAATCTTGACTATTGGAAAAGATATGTTTGTCCGATACAACCAGTTTTGTATGTGATGTTCCGAATTTACTGATTAATGTATGAGGAAATCCATTGGGAATATCTAGGAAATATTTTGTGTGTGTGTTTTGCAGAAATTTAAGAGAGCTCTCCCGAAAATGGTGTTTTCTCAGTTTCTGTTCTTAAAATAGATATTCTACGAACGGGATAACTTCCAACATAGTGAAAGGACAGAATTAGTATGAAATTTTTTATTCTTTTGTACACGTATTTTTTCGTTGACAGCTTGTTTCTGATGTATTATTTCAATAATATAAATAAAAATGAGCATTTGGAAAAAAGCTAAAGAAAATTTTTTGTTCGAATATTAAGCTATTTAGATGGACATATGTCCCTATGCAGGTACTGGGTGGCTATGAAACTAGCATTTAGATACCCGTAGCTTAACCCTTAAATCCGTAGCTTTGCATACATGCAAAGGGTCTTTTACACGTTTATTATTGCAGCCAGTTTAAAGATAAAAATTCAGATTGGGCTCTGCGCACATAAGCCGAGGTCATATTCTTTCCACATTTATATTTTATTTACAATATATAAGGTAAATAAATGAAACATAAAATATGTTCATTTAGAATTAAAACATAAAGTTATCTATATTTTGAATTGGCTGGTTGATGTCCCAATTTAAAGACAACTCATTTTTAACAGATGCCTGATGCGAATATGAATTTAGGAAAGAAAGGAAATTCAAATTGTCTCTGTGTAATGCTTGCTATGTGTACTACTACTACTACTAAACCACTCATGTACATCGTCCATATTCCTCTGCGGAACTTCTAAGGAATTGGCACATGTTGGAATGTGCGTGTCCGTGTTGTGAACCTAACATGAAGCTTGTATCTGTGTAATGCTTGTTTTAGTGGTGCCATCTGCCACATATTTTTCGGACTATGAGTGAAATGTAGAGTTTGAAGATTTCACCGTTCACCGTTGTAGGCCTGTTGCTGTCTGCGGCAAGACTTTTTAATATGGAGATCGGCTTGCATTCGCACCTCGAAGTTGGGAAAATTGCTATGTGTACAGCTCACATCTGCCATCAAGATTTCCAACAATGAGTGAAGTATTTAGCTAATTACAAATGCACTCTAATTAAATAAATTGCAGTGGTGATGTATTGTTTCAATTAAAAAATGTGCTGGCAGCACCAATTTACATCTGCTTCAACAAAAAAACCCGTTTTTATCGGGGTAAACCATAGAGGGTTAAGATAATAAATGAAATGAGGTGAAATTTTATATCGAGACCTTTAGAATCACAACAAATACGAAAATTTGTTTTTTCCTATCAAAAGACAACGGCAGGACCAATTTAGTAACTGTCAAAGTCGAAAAGTGCCGAAAACTAAACTATTCAAGTTTTCGATACAATTTCTCGTGTTGTGAAGTTTGGACATTCATAATAAATCATGTCAGCTTTCAGGAAATTAAAGTATGGAATGCCACCGGCATACCCACAGAATTTAGAAATCTTCCGCTGCCATTAGCCACGTCGAATAAGTCCGAAGGTAGCAATGATCAGGAAGCGTTGCCCTGTACCAGGGCTATATAAAAAGGATTGTCCAGTGATGTACCTACCAGCTAGAGTGCGTCATACTACCAGCTGACGTTTGTCTGTCAGTTTGCTTCCAGTCATTTTACATCGTTTTGACATTTTTACGGGGATTTCTGATCCGTTTTTGTAAAAACTTTTATCGAAATATAATCTTTGATCGTGATTAATATTATATTTGGTTTCAATTACGTTAATCTTTTCTCTTCGCTTATTAAATAAACTGATGAAAGACGTGGAGATGATGTGACTCGATGCCGCATGGACTTCGACTTTTACAACGGGAGCATTTTCTCGAAATCTTTATTCTTATTTTTCGTACAAAATCACGTTCGGCAAAACCCCATTTCCTTCTAATTGATAGCAATATCAACAAACGCTTATGACATTTGGATGGAAATGCGTTAAAACTGCTTGTCACACGAAGAAAGTTGCGGGAAATGTCAAATGGCAATTTTCTCTTATTTATTTGACTTTTCCATTCATTGGTTGTATTTACTTTTCATTATTCGAAGAGAAACGGTAAAGCTTTTAGAAAACAGATAATACTTTCATATGATGCAGTAAAGTTTCTGAAAGTTACGATTACCATTGACTGTAACACACATCCTAAACTTTCAATGTTCCTTTTCACTCAACCGAATTTGTTTATAACACAGTCCAACTTGGGTAATTCGAGGTCCAAAGTCACTGAAAAAAAGTTCCAATTATCCAAAATTCGAATTATCAAATTTATCCATCCTGGATCAGTAAAATGACTATAGATTGCAACTTAATCAACGAAATTAACAACTTGATCTATGTAGAAAAGCAGTCTGGCTTCTTGTAGAATTTTTCCAAACTAAATTTTCTCATACAAAAATCATGTTTTTCCCTGCCAACTTCGAATCACCCAAGTTTTACTATAATTGAATTCCTGAAATGTATTCATGGTCTCAGATTTTCTAAATAGAGATCCCTACAGATAATTCATGACAGACAAGAGGCTCACAATTTTAATAACATTTAGGGGAAGTTTTTGCGTGATTTATATTTGTTTATAGATATCATAACAATAATTATTATTGTTATATTCATTATTAGTTTTCTGCGTGTGTGTGTTGTAAGTCAAAAAAAATTGTAGACATCAAATCAAGAAATGTTTCGTGGATACGAATTCAACAAGGACAGAAAAATCAACAAATTTTTGTTGATAGAAAGTCGAAAAATATTTCTGCTAAAAATTCATTTCGAATGAAATGTCATGTAACTTTCATGTCATGAAATTTTTGTAAATGTGGTCAAGACGTTTTTGTGGATTTCGTCCAAGTGAACCTGCAATACCAAAACAATGTGAAAAATATCGTCATATCTGTGCATGGATATCGGATGTTTTTGGCCAGAATAGAATTTTTTTGTAAAATAAAGTTCAATAAAATCAGAGATTCTGTTTCACAAGTCCGAATGTGAAGTACTACTGTACCATTCCCAGAATGGCTATGGGCGTGTGTGTTCTGTCAGCGCCATCTATAGCTTGATGTTGGACTCTAACAATAGATACCAGTGATCTTATTTGTTCCTGGAACCACTGGAATTAAGAGGCATGACCATTGTTTCATTTACGGTATTGTTTCGCAACCTTTCTGAACCCCTGGGTCGTTAACATTTCTATAAATGGTCAACGGATGACTTCACTTCTGGCTCTTAAACTTTCGCCTCACGCACATCATTAAACAGTTAGCCGCGGCTCCCCAGAACAAATCTAATAAGACACACTTGAAAGCATTGCGCAGGCACACAATTAATATCGACTGATCGCCTCTGACAAAGGTTGGCGAGGCCCTTAGGATTCGCTTCGCATACATTGAGAAACACTGATTTGCAGTATAAAGACTGAAAGTTTACTTAAAGCTATGTGAATATCATTGTTATTCGTAACAAAATCTACGACGATTCAGCGCAGACACTTCAGAGCGGAATTCAGTTTCTAAGAGATGACGTTGCAGGTTCTACCGTTATAATCAATAGAAAACCACAACTGGTCCCTTATTGGTCCACTGTATCAGTCCAATTTGTACGGCTGTTTTAGTGCATCAAGTCAAATGTAGGACATTGTCATTTTTTCTCGCCGAATATTGTACAGGCAGTGATTTTGAATTGAATATTAGCAACTTACCTGCACTAGCATTCGTACCAGATTGGGACGTAGTTGAAAAGTTTGAAGATATGCTACACATAGCGAGTACTACAGAGACAATGAAGATGTACATCATATTGTGAATTATTTCGAACGCACACCTGGATTGGAAGGCCAACACGAAGGAATAATGCGGTGGGGGATTCAAAATCCTCTATAGAACTATGGAATCAGTTCAACGCCACTATTGACGGCTTAGCAAAACCCTTTCTTTCAAACCGAACACAACTCAAGTCTATCACCATGTATGAGCGATTTACTACCTAGTGAATTGTGCCGGAAGTGTAACTGTGTGTGCAACTAACAGTCTGAAAGCGTATGTAGTGTTGTGTTTGATTTTTCAGTGCCGCCATCTATATTTCAGAAGTGAATGATGTGTTATGATTGAATTTGTAGGTCTGTTGCACTCTGTAGTGAGGCTTTTTAAAGGGGAGATCGGCTCGCATTCGCACTTTGAAGTTGGGAAACACAGAAAACCAACTTCAGCCGACCACCACTGTGGTGACGGTGGGGTTCGAACCCGAGACCTCGCAATGCGAGTCCGTCACTATGACCACTCGACCACCACAGCGGGTTAGCAAAACCCAATAAAAATAATATTGAGGGCTGGCAAAATTGGTTCAGTAGCACTATTGAAAAACCTTAATCCCAATAATTTGAAATTCATAGTGGCTTTGCGGAGAGAGAAGAAGCTGATAGAAATCAAATTAGAGCAGTGTTTCTTCGGTCAAGAAAATTCTACTTACACGTCGTGAAAGAGCTGTGAAGGCTAAAAAAAATAATTTTTGAAGCACTGATTATATAAAGGTTACGAGGATCGAACATCAAATGAATTCCTACGAGAAAAAACACGTAATTTTCAGTCAGTTGAAGGTGTAACTACTTTCTATGGCATGATGATACATTTTTTATGACGAGATAAATTTTGTGTCAGAAAATTCTAACCATACTTTATTTTCGAAATCATTTCGAAGAATTTTGAAAGCTTGCCCCAGTTCTATCTTTCTCCAGCTTTGAGGCATGAATATGAGCCGGTCCCTCATTTGAAGAGTCTCTCCGCAGAGAGCAGGCAGGCCTACAACACGATACTGACAAAACACGAAAATTCAAGCATTTCCATCTTTACTTCAGAAAAGCAAATGGCAGCATGAAACAAGCGCAACTCGACAACATAAATAGCTTAGGGACAAGCATGCACTACTCAGAATACACATTCCGGCATGTGCGATTCGTTAGAAATACCGTAGAGAAATGTGTAAGAGGTGCATGTTCGGTTAAGTAGTAGTAGTCATAACTTTCGAAAAAGTGGGAAGGGAATTGTTATGTGTGTATTACAAAACACACGCACTGCATTGAATCGTAGGCGCTGAATCATAAATGCTTAATCGTAGGTGTCGAAACGTAGGCGTGGAATTGTCGTGGTGCTGAATCTCTGCGCTTAATCATCGGCGCTGAATCAAAGGCACTGAATTGCCTGGCACTAAATGGCGAGACTATTGTGACATACTTAATAATTTTCAATTCTAATTACATTTTTAAGTCTGACAGCAGATTACCTATCCAATCTTTACAAACCATAAGGTGAAAAAGTGGATTCCTTCTCATTGAACTTGAGTATTTGTCGTGTATCGGTTATTACGAATACAGGATATAACGAATGTTTTTCACGTTCTCATGGTGCTACGTTATAGCCGGGCTCAACTGAAAACTCTCTCTATAAACACCGAAATGACCTCGAGTATTCAACTTCATCCAGTTGATTTCTTTTTTATCGGCGACTAAAATTTTTCGGATATTTTTTTTTCTTTATACTACCAGAAAGCTGATACGGCCTAAATTTATTTACAAACGTGAATTTTATTATCCTCGAAAGTCCAAGAAGTAAAATAAATGATGATCAGCGGGCCAATTAATCAGATCAGCTGCGCAGTAGATGGAAAAGTAAGGAGGGCTGCGCTTCCATAGCGTACTTTATTCACTGGAATGACCATGACAAAGAGATATGTACTCAAAACGGGAAGCACTCAAATACAAGCTTCTTCGTGGACTTATCTGCCTCTTTCGGCCACCAAGGAATTCATGGAGATATTGTCCAAAAGAAAATAAACTGTCGCTCTTGATAATGAACGAAGTTATCATAATTTTTTTCCCCTCCCGTCTCCTCCATGCAAAAGAGACAGACACACACACATAGGCGAAATGTTGCTCAAGCCGTTCAATAATTCATTCGTCCCTTATTAAGCTCCTTTAACGACGATTATAAGTTGCCGTATCCGATTTCCGTCCGACTGGACGTCTTGCGACGTCCGAATGTCTCCGTCCGGAGAAAACAGAGGAAGTAAAAATGAAAGCTTTTTTAGCCTTGGCCGTGTGTGTGTGTGTGTGTGCGCGCGAGTGTATAATAATATCGCTCATGCTTTTTATGTCTTTTTGTCGACTCCGCCCTTCGAATGTTTGGAACGGTTGTAAAGTCTGAAGACGATTGCGCAATGACTTCTATTTGATGCTTCCTTTTTTTTCTCTAGCCTCGTGGTACTCGATACCACTTCGACGCGATTCCGAAATTACACCGTGATCTCTTGATTATCATTTGTAAGATTTATTGAAGCAACACAATTCTTGATGTGCAGAAAAATTTAAGAGCGCAGTGAAAGTTTTTGATGAGCTGAAAAGCTTAAAGAGGGAAAAAATCAAAAGAAATGAAGACGCTTATTTCTGAAGGTCGCTTGAAATAGTCGCGAAAGATCATGGACACCACCTAGAAGTACGTGAGGCGCCAGAACTTGAAGGGAAAAAAAGTATCCATGAGCCGACGAGCAGCGTCCTAACTAACTAACATGATTTAACATCACTATTCCGAGCACAGAGAATCACGTGCTTCCTAAAGAAGGTTGAGCCGTAAAATAGAGTTGAGCATCTTTTTCTTTCCATATTTTGCAATGTCTCTCTAAGAATTTGTTCGTTTTGACGAGTCAACTTCTTTCGAATACTTATCTGAACGATCTTTACAACACCCTTTAAGATAGAGTACGTATACTATAGCATCAATGGAAAGAAAAGGGTGGAAAAATATATTTTGTGAAATCGTGTGTCTCACTGCATACCATAAAGGCCGTTGTCTGTGGTCTAGTTTTGTGGCCGTAGGATAACATTTTTCAAGGTTTAGAGGTCAATCTCACCTTTTTTTCTATGTCGTATATAATATGTCTCTCCCTCCCTATTTTCGCAGATAGCGTTTTTTTTTCTTCTTTTTAATCGGTCAATATATGATATCTTTGAAAAGATATGTGAAATAGCAACAACGAGCGAGCTACATAACTTCTGTTTCTACATTTTGAGAAATGCAACATCTTATACTATATCATTCTTTCGGGAAATTTCAATGTATTTAACACTGTAGTTACAGTTACATAAGTATTGAGTTATCGTTAATGGGCGGTAATGATAGCACATTAAGCTATTACAATTATTGAAGTGGTAATCAATTAGCGAGACACTTTAACAGGCATTGCATTTTCCATAAGTAAATTAAATTAGTTATCTGTCAACACACCACAGCTAATCTCTATGTTTCTGAAGATATGTCTAGAAAAATGTATTTCCCACCTTAACATCAAAGATGTTAATAAAAATCGTAGTTTTCATAGGTATTATGTAAGAAAAACAAAATGGATCCGAGGAGTTTCCTCGAATTTTGGAAGAAACGTGGATGTTCAATTTGTGTGCTGACATTGTGTGAGTGTGACAAGTACATTATTTAAAGTGTCCAGCATGAGAGCTGCACACAACGTTACAATATTTTCTTGTAGAGTTTACAGTGTAAATGTATTGTCCAGTAAAAATCACTTTTTAGGATACTCCACAAGTAGAAGTCTAGAGATGTTTGACCCGGGCATTATTATCAAACTCTACAGCTTCTTCGACATAACCATCGCCCAGGTAGAGTTTCCACCACAGCATAGTTTCTTAAACTTTTTGTTCTATCTCACACTCTCTTAATTTTTTGTTCTTCTAATCGCCCTCAACTCAAGGGACAACCCATAGGATCCTATACTAAACCCAAAGCTTCTACTACCCCCGGACCCTTCCATCGCCTTCGGGAGTGATATTGCCCACTTAAAGAAATACTGCACCAGAGAATGTCCGTAGGGGTTTTTCTTCCCCCTCAACCCCCCACCCTCCGCCACCTACGCCAACAATGCAAGGGTAGTCGAATTTTCTCTTTTTCCTAAATTCGTCTTCGAATCAGTCAACTGCTAAAAAACCTTCGAATCGGTGCATGTCGGAACATGTTGGTTGAGTGCCCCTTATGTATTTATGTTGTCAGAGTTGTGCTTGTTATGTATTCCTAATAGTACTGTCTTCCATACTTTCAAATAAAGATGGTAGATGCTCGAATTTTCATGTCTGCGGAGAAACATTTTCAGATGGGAGACCGGCTTGCATTCACTACTCGAAATCGGAAAACCGCAACAAAAAAAAATCAAATTCAGTCGACCACCCCGGTTCCGCCGACCGGGTTCGAACCTGTATTTTCACGATGAGAGTCCAGCACGACACCCCCACGATCGCTCAGCGGCACCGAACTGGAGTTCAACATCAATCTATGAAGAGTGACAAATTTCTCAAATTCCAATGAAACGCTGTGTTTTTCGAGAATAAAAATAAAAGAAAGCAAAAATATGACAACCTTCTGTCCATTTATTTCTCTCTCGGGTTTGGAAACAGCAGAGAAAGAACAAGAGGCTCTTCCATCATATTCTAAGTGAAAGCGACTCCAAAAAATTCCGCATTATCTTTAATGGTGCGCGGCTCAAGAGTACATACTTCAACGGTGACAGATCTTTTCTAAATTTGCCATATTTTCTAAACGCTCGTCGGGGTTAAACGGGCGTTACGAAAGACCCATGCAAAAGGCGAAATTTAGGAGAGAGAGATGTTCTTTTTTCCTCCAGTGAAAGTATAATATAGCAAATAGGAAACTGACAACCAGGACTTTCTAAAAAGCATCCGAAAACGGGGAATAAACATATTTTTGTCGCGCTTTTATACTTTTTTTTTCTCATTTCTTGAAAAATCTGGCGTCGTATCAAGAAACATCTAGAAAGAAACATGTTCCCACAATATATTTTCTTACACATTTTTGCTTTTGTATACGATTCATTTCTTCCGAAAACTCTTTCTCTACATTTTCCCAGACTTTCGTTCAATTCCACGATGGCATTTTTGTCGACCCTGACGGAAAATGCTGCGGCGTTTATATTGAAAAGACGTATCAACCGTCATGTGATACCTACATCTATATATCCGCGGCTTAGGTGTTATTCTCTGCTTTGTGTATCGTGCACATGCGCATACCAAAACTCTTCACAGTGATTTCCTCCCTTCGACGGATATTGAAGAGAAAAGTATCATGTTATGCCAAGTAAAGGTTTCCTGTAACGTGATGTATTTACGATACCAAACTCATGAAGTGCACTGTATAAATATCCTATATTGCATAGAATAAAAAAAAACAATGAAAAAATTTTATTCATGCTTATCATCAATTACACATGCTGCCGTTGCTCTATCTAATTTTTTTACCGTCATTTACGAGACATCAAAGAAGGAATGTAAACAAACTCTATCATTTTAAATCAAAATTTATGACAAAAAAAAAACATATTCGTATAAAGTAAAATCTAAAATAATGATAAACTTGCTTCTCTCAAGGGAAAGCGAAATTTTTTTTATTAATGCGAGGTGTGTTTCGAAAGAAAAATTTACTCAATTTTGGCGAGCCTATCGAACCCTGGTTCCCTCGTCCTATTTGAGAAAATAAATGCTCTCTTTGGAAAAACCCCGTATATAAAGTTACGGGGTAAGTTACTCATACCCTCATCCTATCGCTATACGATTTTGCCGGTCTTATAACACGCGCAGTAGCGTGGCGTCGCGCTGATTATTTGATCATTTTTGTCGCAACGCGGTCATTTTCTGCACGCGAGGCTTGATTAGACGGGGACCTACAATTTATTACCGATTTCGAACGGCAGCCGTTTTTATACTAACCGAGAGCTTGGTGCTCTAACCCCTAGATGCGGGACACCGTGCGGTAGCAATCTTTTTCTGTTTTCATGTCATGTGTGACGCGCTGAAGTAAAGACTAGCTGCCTCCCTTAACTTCAACTAATACCCCCCCCCCCCCCGGTTTCAACAGCAAAAGCTAATTTACTTTCTTTGCTTCACGCTGTGTGCGTTATAAGCAATGCTTATAATCATCAAATACCTACTCGTGGGAAAAAATTGGAAGAAATTTGTCCACGTGTGAAATTTCTAAGCATTTGTGGGAAAATTTGAGAATTCGTAAAACAAAAGAATGCGAAATGTGTGGGAAAAATTTAATGAAGAGGGAAATTTTGTTCGACGAGGTTATCATCACTGTATAATAAGGCAAGTTTGTGTTTCTCGTGGTGCATTAGTTGCGTGTGTGCCCAGATTGTGGCCCCGTCAGAAATCCGCAGACGTTTCTTTCCTTGTTCACCTCAGCGGTGTTTTAATATCCAGAAAAAGTATCTTTCCTTGACGCATTATTAGCTGAAAAAAACCGCCTCTCAAAAAGATTGTTTCGTTATAATATAGAAATTATTTTCATCGTATAACGAATGTGTACCGATAAAATTGCATAATATAGAAAAAACATTTGTGCGTGTGTGTGTAGAACTCTTTGAAATACTGCGCTGAATCATCGCCATTTTTTAAGAACCATAAATGTAGTAACGCTATATTCGCTGAGATATTTGATTTCAAAAAAGCAGGAGAAAAGAGCAGCATAAATGAGGAATATTAATATTGTTTGTTAGTTTACGCTGTTTTTTACTCCTTTTTGCTCCGCTTTTTGAATTCGAATATCTCACCGAGTCTTGCTCTTAAGAACGTATACAAATGACCGTATAAAAATTTAAATTTTGTTACTAGTTTTTGTTTCTTTTTAACTTAATACTTACCGTATCCTTTTTTTACAACGATTCCCAAGGCATCACTTGGAGCGGCAGACCTGTTTTTTAACTCAAATATGGACAACGAGTCTACTCTTCTTTATAGGTACCTTAGCTGTACGTATATTCGTCTGTGATACAGGGTACTAAGGTATGTTCATGGCCGCATTCCACTGACGAACCGTTGATCCTAGAAGCACACTTCGAATTAGAAAAGTATCCAAATAACGTGTAGAACTGAGATATGTCTTTGACGTGGTTGTATATTATTAAATTATTAAAAAAAAATCTTAATACCTTCACCCTGTCCCAAAATGTCAGTTTAAAAGTTGTTGCCCTGTCTGTCTGGAGTCGAACAAAAAAAAATCCATGTTTGTAAGCGCAATATTCGCTAAGATATTTGAATTCAAAAATATGACGAAAGTTTGGAAAGAACAGCATAAACTAACGGAAACCTCGTTATGCTTTTATTTTCTCTGGAATTCTCTCAGATTTTTGAATTCAACTATCTCAGCAAATGTAGCATTTAGAAATATGGAATTTTTCAACTGGCATCAGAAGACACTGTCAGGCAACAGCTTTCTATATATATTTAATAATTTTTAATAAACATAACTTTCTCCATTTTAATAACTATACAACCCCTTGCAAAATGAATGACGTAGCTCAGGTCTGCACGTTATTTTGATACTTTTTCTAATTGGAAGTACGCCTGTAGGACCAATGATTTGCCAGTTAAATGCGGCCACGGACATTTCTTACTGCCCTGTATTTTATTTTCCTCAATAAAGTGGTTCTTAAGCTTTTGGCTCTGCCACGGCACTCTTACGTGATCATTTATCGGCGGCTCTCTTGATATAGCCGTAAATATACTCACAGTTTCCTTACCACATTAATCATTCACCCTCTTCCTCACGCGCACTGGTGGTGATAACTTACACTCGGATGCTTTACAATGTGGTCAATATTTGCTTTCAAAATTAATGTTCTAGGAGATTCATATCAGTAATCATAATTTTTTTTTTTCCTTTTCCAAATGGAGTGTTTTGGGAGGAATGTGTTCATAGAAGTTAAACTAAGTAGTAGAGTCTTTATACAGGGTGCCCACTCTTACCTTCGTCCAATGGCTATTTCCTGAACCATTAGTTTTAGAGAAAACTTTCTATTAGTAAGAAATGTTTCAAATGATGTCGCTCATCATCTCAAATGCCATTCAAATGAAAAAAAAAATACTCATAAAAAAGTTACAAAATTTCACGGTCCTCGTCCTCTAAGTTGCAAGAAGAGAGTTTTACTCTCTCTTGCCTGAGGCCAACAAAAACAGAATCCTTGTTTCCATGAGCTGAGATATTCGAATTCAAAAATCTGAGAAAAAAAAGGGGGTAAACTAACAGACAAGTCTAATATCCCTCATTTATGCTGTTCTTTCCCCTGCTTTTTTTGAAATCAAGCATCATCAGTATCTCATCGAATAGTGCATTAGAAACATGGGGATTTTTTTTTTGATTACCTCAGGATTGACCGGGCGAAAACTTTCTAATTGGAGAACAGGGGGACCGTATAAAAATTGAATTTTTTAAATTTTATTACTATATATATATTTTAATTTAGATAGCATATAATATCATTTGACATCATTTGAAACATTTTTTCTAATAGAAAGTTGTCGCTAAAACCAATAATTCGGGAAATGGCCCGGAATTGCACAACGATAAGAGTGAACAACCTGTATAACACATGTTCCATTTAACGAAATTTCCACCGCAACATTCACATTTTCAAAAACTTGGCGTACATTGAAAATTTTTTCTACATAGAAAAATGTTTTGGGAAAACGAAACAACTTACATAAGGACTTGACGGTATTTATTATTCGGAATGACTATTCAGATGCGAAAGAGTTTTTATTCGAATGAGCGCAACTTTTGGGGTCGATTGCGAAACGCTGAACTTTCGGTGAATCTGGCCACAGACATAGGGGACTGCGTAATAAAAAAGTGCAACATCGGCAGAAATGAATGACAGTAAGACTCTTCGTGAAAGGCTATTAGTTGGCTTCTTGCACCGCGGTAGTCTGATGACTGCGACCAGCGCCGGAACTGGGGCAATTTCCTGCCATTAGCACACACAAATATATTTTACCTACTCGGTTGAGAAGACAAGTGCGTGTGCATCGCATGCATATATATATACACTCACGTGCGACACATACTCCGGCACATATACATCGATAACTCACTGGTAGACGAGTTTCGTGTTATTCTTGAGAGCTTGTAAAGAAGATTTAATGCGAGTATTAAGCTAAATCCTTTGAATTCTCTTCCAATTTTACCAGCCGAGTTTGTATTTATTCAATTTTTTCACCACTAAAAATATGAGATGAAATCCTTATATTAATAACTCTCATAAATTTTAAAGTTGTCATACAGGGTGATGTAGAACTCGCGAGCAAAACTTTAAGGAATGATAAAACACATATATACAAGCAATTTTCATCATACAATGTATGGTCAAGAGGTGAATGCCTAGACAGTGCTGTCATTGAACGCATAATGCGCTGGTTATACCACTTACCCTCATTTCTATTAAGGATTACAGAAGAGATGGAAGGGTAGACATATATTTCGTGTATGGTCCTGCAGACGGGAATGCTCCGGAAGCCCAAAGACGGTACCGGTAATGTTTCCCGACATGACGTGCGACGGAACGAAAAGCTTTGAGCAATTCCACCGGCGTTTGCGTGAAAGGTTTTTCTTGGCGTGCGTCCTCACACTCCTGGCACACCCTGTATTCTACATCCCCCTAACAAAGGAAGCCGTTTCCCGACCACACCAGTGCAAATCTCCTCAATAATGCATGGCTAAAATTGCTTGTCTAGATGTGCTCTACCACTCCTCAGAGTTTTGAATCACCCTGTATAGCAGCGTCCACTGGATTCAAAATTACATCTTAATCCGTGTCATTATTCTATCCGTATATTCAGTTTGAGACCACATAGAGTTGTCAGGCGGGCCTTACCGGCTCTCGTACGAGCCTTATCATTTTCACCTGGAATTTGTCGTTTTAGTTTTCTTTATATAGGTTCGTATTTGTTAGTGCTTGGATTTAAATGTCAGAAAAAAGGTGAATCGTTAGACGGTGCTGTCATCGAACGCAAAATGACTCACTTACCGTCACTTCTATTGTGGATTACAGAAAGATGGATGTACATTTCATTCCGCCACCGATGGAAATGCTGCGGGAGCCCAATAATATCACCGATGGATTTTATCATTGATTTATCGCTATTCAAATTAAAGAGAAAAAAAACTGAAAACTGCTATTAGCTGCTAAAAAAATATATTGGACTCTTTATTCCTTTGGACTAGAGGTCCTACCAACCTTTTTTCAGTCGTGAGCACTGCCTGTACCCATCATCAAAAGACGAGCACCCTTACAGCAAGTTAGACAAACGAATGCATGAAATCAGGATGATTTCAATCTTTCAGTGCAATTTGTACATGGTAATTTAATTGGAACGTTGATCAAGCACTCGCGAGCACGAAGTCGAACATGAGCATCGAGCACTATGGGTCCTTCAAGGAGCACCGCAGTGCTTGCGAGCAACGGGTTGAAGATGCCTGCTTTGGACGTTTGAAGGAAAACGAACAAAAAATGTTTCCAAAGAAAAAAAAATCGTAACTTTTGAGAATCTCAAAAATGATGACTTACTATATATATAGGCTATATATATGTAACGACGGAAGGAAATGATTGATTCACGTGAGCCAAAAGTCTTTCTGGAAGCATTGTTGTTAAAGGTTTCGATTTCACGCGCTTTTGGTTTCCGTGGTGATGCGTGGAAAAACAAAAGGAAAGCGGACAAAAAAACTTTTGCAAAAATAAAAAAAATTTGGAAATCCACTAAATGATTGCGCATATCGTTGGGCGTTGGTCTTTTCGCTAATCGGAATTTTATTTTGAAATCCTAATCTGTACAGTACATTGAAGATATACTGTTGCCTAGACCAGTGTTTCCCAACCTTTTGAAGTTCGCGGAACCCTTGGGAATAACGTCAAAATTTCGGGCACCCTTCCTTGAATACAGAGTTTACTACAACAAAAATCACTGAATGAAAATGTATCAATAGAGAGTTTTGTTCGATTAATCATTAATGTGAAGCTTTTAATTGATGCTTAGAGCTCGGACACTTGATACCGTATCAGGCCTTACAGTTGGCAACAAAACACCCATATCGTCCTCAATGCCTTGCAGTGTATTTATTGCTTTGTATGACGAGAAATGTAAAAACTATTGTCTCCATAACCAGAAAAGGCTCGCTCGCATATAATGATATGATGTTGAAAAGGGTGAAAGTGCCAAAAAGTAATAATTTATGTCCGTGTATAGTTTAATTTCTACACTCATGTCCATAAATTAAGGATAATTCAGAATCTCACGGAAATCGAAATCTAAAGTAAAAATTTCACCTGTAGAATTATCACACACATCTGCAAGAATGATATGCAAATTTCAGGAAGCCACCAGATGATGCCGATAGTACGTCACAATGACGAGAGTGTAAGAGGGGGTATATAAGGAATGGTGGCAAAGAAGTAAAATTGTTCACAAGAGTTCTGTAAGGCGCTCAGTGCCATAAGCGAATAGTTATGACACAGAGGACGCATGTGGATGATTTTTTTACGTGGTAGAATTGTCGGCCGCCTGGAATGTGGGCGTACTCAGATGGAAGTATCCGAGGAACTTGGAATCGCCCAAAGTGTCATCTCTAGGCTTTGGCAACGATTCCAACATAACGGAAATGTCAGTAGACGTTATAGTACAGGTCGCCCCCGAGTTACAACGCCGAATGAAGACCGGTATTTGACAGTAACTGCCAAAAGAAGCAGACGGAGCACAGCATCCGACCTGTCTCGTCAGCTATCTGCAGCCACGGGTACCACAGTTTCAAGGCAAACCATGTACAGACGTTTGGGAGATATTGGTCTATATGCTCGCAGGCCTGTCAGATGTATTCCGCTCACGGCAACTCACTGTCGGCAGCGATTAGCCTGGAGTAGAGAACATGCAACGTGGACATCGTCACAGTGGGCTTGTGTGATGTTTTCCGACGAGTGCAGGTTTAGCTTGCAGTCTGATTCACGTCGGACTTTCATATGGAGAACGCCAGGTACCCGTTACCACCAAGACAACATCATTGAATGACACCGTTACGGTGGTGCAGCATTGCTCGTTTGGGGTGGAATTATACTGGGTTGCAGAACAGATCTGCATGTTCAAACCGGAACCACGAAAGCCCAAATTTATCGGGACATCATTCTGGAACAACATGTACGCAGCATGCCATGGGCGCAGAATTTGTGTTTATGGAGGACAACGCCCGTCCTCACCGAGCAAACATCGTAAACGAATGCCTTGAACCTGAGGATATAACCCGTATGGAATGGCCAGCATTCTCACGAGACTTGAATCCGATAGAGCATGAGTGGGACATGCTTCGCCGACGAGTTGCAGCCCGTCAACCACCTCCTACACGTGTACCGGAACTTCGGAGAGCATTGCTTGCTGAGTGGAGTGATCTTCCCCAAGATCAGATCGATAATTTGATACTCAGCATGCCTAGGCGTTGTACGGACTAGGCGTGTTTCATCGCATGGGAGACATACAATGTATTAACCATCATACCAACCATTTAATAGTAAGTTTTTGTAAAGGAGATATTTTTTACAATGAGCTCCAGGGAGCAAAAATCGTAGTTTTTATGAATGGTATCATACATACACCATCGTTTTTGTTCTTTATCTTTTGTTTAATAAATGGGCTTTATGAATAAGTAACGTTTGTTTTGTTTCTGATCCTTTATTTGCCGGAGCTGGCATTATCCTCAATTTATGGACATGAGTGTATAATTAATAGGGTGACTCTGCTGTACCTACAGACAAAATTCACATTTTAATTTTTCTCAGCAGCTGGGAATCATATTTTAACTTGGTAAAATGCTCGTGTTATGCTCTTAGCCTTTCTGAATAAATTCATATTTTTTAAAATCTAAAATTTTGAATACTGAATTAATAAAAATTCGAAATTCGGAGATGCAATTTTTGTTACTAGGTACAACAACCTGATGTATCAACGGACACACCCGGACATAATGCCGCAAAATGTTTAATCAATTTTTTTCCTTTTAACAATCACAAGCACATAGTCGCCGATCACTTTCGTACCGCAAAAAATCAATTTAAAAACTAACGCAATAGCATCTCTTGTGTGCATTTTGTTTGTACCCTCCGTGTACAAAGAATAAATGCAAGGATGGAAATGAAATGGAACGGAAGTAAAAAGAAAACTTTGAAACTTTCTCTTTACACTGCTTTAAGTCATTTGTCTCTATATTTTGATAGCTCTTCTTTTTTTTCTTTTTCTTAAACAGGTCTTTACTTCTGCACAGCTGTGTACTTATAGGACTTTTCCTATCCCACACAGCGTCGAACGTGGACCGTCGAATAAAAAGTTCCAACAATAGCGACGCTCCTGACAGCCTAATTACATAATACATCCGTTACATAAATATTGATCATACAAGGTGTGACTTTAGGAAATTCCCCTTGCCGCATTGGAGGCGACCCGTTGATCCTAGAGATATTCTTCCAATTAGAAAAAAGTATCCAAAGTATCCACGTGTAGAACTCGGAAACATCATGCATATTGCAAGGGGTTGTATAGTTATTAAAATAAAAATAATTAATTTTTTTATATATGTACCCCGTTCGCAAAAACCCAATTAAAATGTTGCTGCCTCGTCCCTGCTAAGGCAAAAAAAAAATAATAATCCCCCGTCCCTTAACGCAATATTCGTTGGGACATTTGAATTCGAAATTCGGAGAAAAGAGAGAAAAGAACAGCTTAAACGATGAATAGAATCCTTGTCCGTTAGATTTTGCTGTTCTTTCCCAAGTTTTCTCCATTTTTTGAAACCAAATATATCAGCGAATATTGCGTTTACAGACGTGGCAAGTTTTTAGTGTCATTTGAAGAGACGGGGCAACAACTTTTTAATTGGTTTAGGGTGTTCGTATAAAAAGTTGATTTTTCTAATTTAATAACACTACAACCCCCTTACCATATGAATGACGTATTTGGGTTCAACACGTTATTCGGATACATTTTTCTAATGGTAGGTATGCCTTTAGGATAAACTGTTCGACAGTAAAATGTGGCCGAGGGAAATCATGCAATCACCCTGTAGGGTTGATAAAGTTAACAGATATAAAAGTTGCAAACTGCAGACTATCGTTGAAGTTTTCGGCAGCATCACCGTCAGAGAAGCAAAAAATAATTAATAATTTAGTGCGACTAGAAAATGTCTCGATCACTAAATTGCCTTCAGCGAAATGTTCTTTCTCAATATTGGATGCCAACTGCGCCAATAACAATCAAAATAAAGCATCTCTATATAGCATGTAACAACTCAGTTAAGACGTAGTTCCCCGAAGTGGCATCCGAAATAATTGAGTACCAATAGAATTCAGGGTACACGAAAAGACTTCAAGTTTTTCTTTGCTTACATTTATTTATTATCTTTCCAGAAATAGATTTTATTATGGATTGTTCAGCCGATATAGTGCCTCAAGTTTCAGCATCTCGTTTTGTCGTTTATAAAGTTGCTGTAATCTGAAATCGATTTATAGCAATCGAATTTAAGGCTCCGCAGAATCCGTAAAGAGTAGAATCCTTGGTTTACCTTTTCCTAGAATCTTGTTAAAACAAATTCTTTTCTTACGATGTAACCCCTCATCAAATCCTACTTATTTGATTTATTTTCTCAGAATAAAAGAGGGTTTTTTATTTATTTATTCAATGGCATCTGTCATTTACTTTGGGGGTGGAGGGGGGGGGGAGACTGGAAGCGTGATTTTTTTCTTGGTATTTTATGAAATGTCTTATTTCAGTTTTCACTGCTGCAAGAAGTAATTCCTACGAGTTTTCCTTTACTGATTAGACAGTGATTATTGAAAAGGTCTGAGATCAGGGATGCACAACTACCGGCCGGCAGGCCAATGTGACTCGCCAAAGGGTTTCATCCTGTCCGCGAAACGTGTTCCGGCAGAAAAATAACGATATGTTACTGCCAAAGAAAGAAGCAAGGCCGATTCCCGAAGTGGCAGGAAATCTTTGGGCAAAGTTCGATGTACCGATGTAAGACGGTCGGTAGACGGCAAATCCTTTTTTCTTCATCGCTAAAGTGTATTCATGGCTATATAAGGTAGCTGTATTTGATTGGATCCATGTGACGAAAGAAAAAAAAGAGAAATTTGAGAGAAAAAACTATAAAAACAATAATATAGGATGCCATACGGCAAATTACTACCGTCCCGTTCTCGTCTTGAGCATGCAAGGGTCTTTCGGCGAGAGAAAATTAAGATTCTATCTATAGGTGGTCCTTTTCATAGGCGGAAACAGTTGGTGGAGCGTGATAATCCCTCAATCTGACAAAAGAAAGAAACTAAAACACGATATTTTCATAATATCTACCATTTGCAGTAACAACATGCCGTAATCTCATGGCGGATCAAAATTCGCAAATACCCTCCGCGCAAACGTATAGTCGGGAATTCTAAATTCCTTAATTTTTTTGTCTGTAGTGCCTGCCATCTGTTAAAATTTTCTGTAACTATTTCTGCAATCTGGTCTTAATTCTAATCAGACCATCCCGGCTCAGCGGACGTTTGCATAGGTTTCTGCGAATTTTTTTCCGAGGCATCATACTGTCGGTGCGAAACTAAAATATCATCTGCCTTCCATATTTTGCTTTACTGGAAATTTACTGTTTTCTCGAGCACACAATGCAGCACAAACTATGCAGTTATTATCACTACCAATTTTTTTAAATTCATTTTTCAATTTGATTTTTGCCTCGTCAATTTTTTGGACACTCAGTAAGATAGTTTTCGTTCTAGGGAAAACGTCTGCCATCTGTCGACAGCAACAGCAACTAGTATCGAGAAAATTTTGTCCTTGATGGCTGGAAAATTCTGATAGAGAAGCTAAGGAGAAGAGACAGCCATCTCGCCGCCACCATAGTTCTCTGTCTCTCTCGCTACTGCAATGGAATAGATATAACGTAGCTTCTGTAGAAACAAGGCGTTATCATGACGATGGCCGACAGCAGCTGTCACAGCGTCTTCCAGGAGCAAGTGGATTTACAGATGAGGGAACAGCACTTCAAACGCTTGAACGAGCCCAGTGTTTAGAGCCACTAATGGCTTATTCAGACGGACAAGTGGACCTTAACAACTCATATGTGGGAGTTGATATGTAGCCGCGACCGATCGACCACCTACTAAGAGATCCTTGCTTCTTATAAAATTTAATCAATGTTTTCTGATGGATACAGAGCATAAGAAAACGTATTTTAATTTCGCTTATATTAATTTCTAATGAAAAATAATGATTAATCATGCAGAAATAAAATTGATATTTTCGCTAACACCGCGTAAGAGGTTTCAATCTTCACTACTATCACTTCGAAAGTGTTGTTGAATGTTGGTGTCTGATATTTTACCCACGGTAGAGTAAACACAGTAGCGGCACCAGAATCTTGAAGAACCTTTGCAATTTTTTTTAAGGTGGCGACACATTTTTTTTTGATTAGCAGCCAAGATTGAGAAGACACAAAAATATACAATATTGCCAAGAACTCTTTTCTTTCTCATTCTACTCGAAGAATTTTCTTCTGAGCGGAACGGTATTGCTGAACATGTGTTTAGTTGTCTCGGCATTATTTAACGTTTTCCAGCTGCTGGAACATTTAACACAAGATGGATCCTTACGTGAGAATTCAAGAGACTCTAACACCTTTTTTTGTTTTACTATTTGTACTAAAGAGGAACAGAAACATAATCAACGTTGCAAATTAACTTGAAGTTTTTAAGTTAAAAAACAATAAATAATTGTTAATTATTTAACTGAAGCTCGATGCAGTCAAATTTGGTTGAAGTGATACAGAAGATTCTACAAAATATTTTGTCGTTGTAACTAAAATTGACCTTTTTAACAAAAAATTTGAACAGAAACAATCATGCCCCCTTCCCAAGGGTGGGACTGACGGGGCTGTAGCCCTGGGACTCGGAACGGTTCTCATTATTTTTTGCTTTTTGACGCTATAAATTCATCAAAAAGGGGCCCGTGAAAGTCTGGTTAGGGAGGAGGGCCCGCAAAAGATCCCAGTCTAGGGGCCCTGCACCAGGATATGGAGGGCCATGGATACAATCAAAATTGTTCATGAAACCTCTCTTTTCCGGATACCGACGGGACAGAAAAATTCGTCCGTGAAAGAGGGGTGACCGTTAATCAGGGGGTTTGAAATGCATACTTTTATTATACAAGGGGAAATTATTATTTGGCCGTAATAGAAGATGACCGCATTTGAGGGGTGTCCGTAAAGAGGGGTTTTACTGTATTTCATTATGTGACCATATCTGATAGAAAAAATTGCAAGTATTTGGATTATAAAAACGGGGGCATCGCTGATTCTCACTATAAATGCTGCCAGTAGTCAGTGAAACTGCTGAATATGATGCTAAATGACTCTTGGCGAGAAATGCAGTGATGTAGCGAGTCAATTAAAGCTGTTGTTCTCAATGTGTGAGAATGCCTCCTTTGTGATTCTGGTCTACTCTACGGGGGAACCTTAAATCAAGTTAAAAGGAAGCTACGATAAGTGGGTAAGTGCAGGGACAGAAAACTTTGAAAACAAATTTAACAATGAATAAACCTGAGCTTTTGAATGTACTCTGTGAGCGAAAATGTGACTACTTTAGGAATCTACCAGAATTGCCCATAAAACTTGAACTATCTTTACGCAGGGACCATTTATGCATGATCTGGGGGCCTCGTGCCCATATGACATGACGAAAAAATGGAACTATGATCTTAGCTAGAAGAAGAATTACATATTTACATACTTTCTCGCCAAGTATGAGGACCCCAAAACATGATCAAAAACATTTTTTATAAAAATTTTATTTCATTAAAGAATTAGTTTTGACTAAATACAATTCAATAAGTAGAAAAAGTTTCGTTCCTGGGGAGGTGGCTTCCTGGATAGCCCAGAGGGCCCTACAAGAAGAAATTATGGTCCAAAGCGGGCCATGGTTTAAAACTCACGAGAAACACTGATAACAAAAATAACACGGCAAACATATGAGACTAAAATTTATGGTCATACCCATTTCAACAGAATTTTTAAATTGTGCAAATTATCTTTTTCTCCTATTCTACTATAAATTGTGCATTAAATGCTTAGAAACAACAAAAAAAAACTGGGATGTCGTTATATCTGAGCCCTAATTGGAACCGTTAATCTCAAGTGCTTTTCAATCGTTGTGGATAATTGAGAATTGTTTTTGAATCATATTTAAGATTGGTTGATTATGTATATTGATATGTGTGGCCTCGCTCCGATGCATCCGAAGCAATGCAGAAAATTTTAAAATTAATAACATAAGACAAGTCTCAGGGTATAATTGAGAAACCTAACTTGATATTAATGTTAATCTACGTACTCAGCTGGATTGTCGATTGACGTCTGGTTACCAATATAGGTCGAGTACGTTGTTAGAGCATGTCTGAGGTCGCTGCGTTTGCATCAACGTAGAAACCAAGATTCATTACGTAAAATTATTCTGCATGGGAATCAGCGTAGACCACCAATTTTCGACGTTATACCCGAGGAGCCGTTACTAACGAGCTTGACTGTAACAATAAAATTACGTGGAATGAAGATTTAGAGAACGTTGAGAATATGTGACTACGTGATTGCGGAGCATGTCACGATATTTAGGGCTGTTATAATGTCGAAAGACTCTAATTTGAAATTCCTACTACCAATATAATTAGGATCTCAGCGGTCCCAAAATAAAAATGTTTATGTAAACCCATATTAGACATATAAACGCTCTCTATCGGGTAAATTTATAAATTTTATATTATTGTTATAAACTTGTTGGGCACACTGAATATCATGTGTACAAATCAGATATCAATCCGAATAAAGAAAAATAAAAGCTGCAGAATGCTCCGAACGTGCAAAATTATTTCTGCTCATCTTGTATTTTCTAAGCAACTACACTGCTTTACCTGTATTATTTTCTTTAAGATGGTTTTTATATCACATTTTTTGCCATCAATAAATTTTTCTATCCGTCATTTTACACGTTACTTGACTTTAAAATACTCTTTCAACCAGAATAAAATTTTTATATACCCTGTAAAAAAGCCAACAAATATTATTTCCTAAATTTTGTATGAATTCACCGATATTATCTGCAGAAAAAAATCCCTGTAAAAAAAGGGGGGGGAGGGGATCTTTTCAGAAGTTTCTTGAAAACTTTAAAAAACATATTTGTTTCCTTATTATCTATTCAAGGGACATCCAAAAGAAAAAAAAATTCAAAACAAATATTTTTCAATGAATATTTTTCTTTTTTAAGTTATAGAAGAAAAAAAGAGAGAGCATTCATCCCACGTGAACGTCAGTGACAAAAACGTAGTAAAAACAATTGTATGGGTTTTTTTTAAGTTTTATCTGGTTTTATCTTTTTCTTTTTTGTCCTTGTGTTTATCTACTTCTTTTTTTCAAAAAATATTGGAATATCTCAAATAAAACTTTTAGAATGTGTCTATTGCAACTACATTATAAATATTTATTCACGTAGCTTATCTAATGTGAAATTTCGTCATTGTGAATCTTCTAAGAGACTTTGTTGAGCTTAACATATAACATTACATAGCTGCGGTAAACCTGGTCTGCATTTAAAGATCGATTTTGGCAGTACATCCTAGATCCAGTGTACACCAATATTCATCGAGATACGCATCAAAATTAGATTTTACTTCTCCAAATTTCATTCGAAGAGTGAAAATACTTTTTTCACTTTTAGGATAGGTTGAGGGTTTTCCTTTTAATACAGTTAATTCTCTGTTTTTATTTTTTTTAAATAATGTTTCTCTTTTTACAAAACTACCTCCTAAAATTTTATAGAGGAGCGAAATTATTCTTCAAAATTGTTTTATTGAAAAACGCCGCAGTTCAGTATTATGTAACATGTAAGAAACATCATTGAACTAGAGATCCTGCTGCCATCTATCATATAAAAATCATAACTGTTATAATTCCTTGATTAAAACTGATGACCGGCTTTTGATTGATGTGTTGTACAGAAAAAAATTAGTTATATTATATCATTAAATATTTCATAAGTAATAATATTAGTTTAATTATCGAATATGCTCGCCAAATTTTAACGGTTGTTGTTTGTGTATCGTAAAATGGTGTTAATACAGCTAAATGAAAAATTTTGAAATTGCAATCTGAAAACCGGTCTATATATTTTATTCGATTACAATTTCTAAAAGCCAAGGAGAGATACATTTTGCTTTACTAACGTTATGTTACAATACAGAAACAACAACTGTTAAAATTTCAAAGCAAACTTCATAAACACCTAAATCAAAAACCGATTACCAATTTTTATCGAAGAATTATATCAGTTGTGGTTTTATATGACAGGTGGCAGCAGGAGCTCCAGTTGTTTCTTACAAGTCATATATGCATCTGTTAGTAAAGATTAATTAGTATATTAATTATAGATTCAAAATCTGTTTAGCGCCACTTGGTGATAATTTTTAAAATCAT
Source organism: Pholcus phalangioides (assembly GCF_987345545.1). Lineage (NCBI taxonomy): Eukaryota > Metazoa > Arthropoda > Arachnida > Araneae > Pholcidae > Pholcus > Pholcus phalangioides. The sequence continues at coordinate 12,931,254 of NW_028301628.1, forward strand.
TTTTTAAGGTTTCAATAAAATTTCATGTAATTTTCAGCCTGTTTATCAATTTATTCCTCCATGCTTAATTGCTATGCTTTGTGCTATAATTTAGCGAATTATTGAATTTTCAAATGTTATCTGACTTTTGGATCATCCTATATATTGATTAATTAATAATCATAAAATTAAATTTAGATATCACTTTTTTATTCAATTTTTTTTGCATAAATAAGTGTGTGTGTGCATAATCCTTTCAGTAAGCTATATTATTATTTTATATTTAGTATCCGGCTAAGGTGCTACTAATCCTTGTGACAAGATTATTTTATCAGACATTGGTTTAACAGCCGTTGGATTTTTTTATAAAATCTCGAAATCTTTCTTTTCAAAATTCACGGATGCTAAATCAAACAAATTTACAAGGCTTATTCAAAATTTTTCATAAACTACCAGTCTTTAACTTTAACCCATATGATTTTATTACGTTTGTCAACTTGGTAATTGCTGTATAAATACAGTCGATCCCGTTTACAACTTTCCCACTTAGAACTAAATTGATCCAGACCAATGTCCGAATTTCGGGCTTTGGCCAGCGAGTTCACGAAGTGGCTGGGTTCTTGGGCAAAGTTCGAAAAAAAGGCATGATTCGCGTTCAAAGCAAATTTGGCGTATTTTTTTGTGAGAAATGTGACCATGTTAGCTATGACAACCTATCATATCGCAGTCACAATGCGGTAATCGTTTTTCTTCCTTCAAAATTTGACCGAAAAGCTATTGTGTCTATATTATTATATAAATAGTTTTTTCTTTCAAATTTCTCTTTTGTTCTCTAGTCACATGGAGCTAATCTAATACAGCTGCTACATATAGCCAAGCGCGATCACACGTTTACGATGAAAAAAAAGGACGTGGCACCTATTCCGGGCAGTCTTACATCAGCACATCGAACTTTGGCTAGGGATCTCCAGCCGCTTCGCAAATTGGCCGACCAAAGCCCGGATCATTTCTGAACATCGGGCTTTGGCCAAAACTCTCGGTCAATTGGTGAACTGACCGCACTTCAGACTTTCCGGCCGTAACATGAAACATAGAGGCGGCTATTGTGGCTCGATGAGTACATTGTAAACCGAGTACGGAAATTTTTCGAAATTTTTGCCAATGTAAAGGGGCCTTCTGACCTCTTACATAGTCCAATAGATTGATAACGATAAATTATTCAGGAAAAAAACGAGTCTCGCTCAACCTTGCATTCAAAATTTGCAAAATAAAAAAAATCTTTCTGCGAAAAAAAATTGATAACATAAACTGCAGTTCTGACAACTATAAACGAATTTTTTCCATTTTATCCGTTCCGTCCTCAGCAAAAGTAAGCAATACCTGAATGACAACCTTTTCCTCGATTTTAATAAACGGCGTCTACTGTATAAAAAAATATCGTTGTACCGGTTATAAAATATCAAACAATACCGTTATAAATAGAATGGGTTTATCGTAGTAAAAGATATCGTTATATCCAAAGTTTAACAATAGGCCATAGACGATTCCATATAATACTTGAAAAAATGTCGTTGTAGAGGGATTTATGGTTATATCGAGTATCGTTGAAGCAAGTTTGCACTGTTATTCGCAACTTCATCTCAATAAGACATTCATTCATTCAAACCGAGCTAAACTCCGGTCTATCCATGGGCGGAGATACGGGGGGGGGGGATGCCCATCGTCAAAGGTGAAGTCGACTGATCTAATGTGTATATGCATATATGAATTGACATCATCATCATCATCGTGCCCCCCCCCAGCGTGACCGTTAATGACCGTGACCACCCCCCCCAGATTTGCAAGTCTATTTCCGCCTATGGGTATATCGCCATGACCCAAGTTGTATTGGGATTGGGACAAAAATAATCAAGACTTTTTGGAATAATTTATTCTTAAATTACTTTTTATTGATTATTAATTTTGATTAATTCTGAAATAATCTTTTTCACCAATTCTGGAAAAATATGATTATTAATTACTGATTAATTAAATTGATTATGATCGGTTTTAATTTAAAATCAATTTAAATGATTTTTTAATTTTTTCCGAAATTATATCTTTCGTTAATTTGGAGAAATTATTTCTTTCATTTAATTCTCTAGAATTCTTTCAATGTTTCTTACCATTTTCTAAATCGGCCCGCCACGATAATTAGCTTTTAGGAGCCGTGGGTCATTCGTTGAAGACCCCTTCCTGATGGGGTCTCACGACCCTTGAAGTCGAATTTTTAAACTTGGCTTCAAAAATATTTTATTCAGTTGCAAATAAAACACATAATAAAAAATTTCGTGTCAATCGGTTAATTTGTTTTTTTCATAATAAAAAAGAGAAGTAATCAATTATAGTGTAAACGTATACAATAAAAAACACTTTGAACGCGATTTTCTCAGATTGCAGTTTTTGAGCTCATTCGTAAAATCAAAAGAAAACTACTGCCCCAAAAATTCTGAAATTTAGCAGAAATGTTTATTCGAAATATTTTGGTAAAATAGGCCTCGGATTTAGCTATTGACTAATGAGAAGTTTTTTGGTTTTTTTTAAATTTGAATTTAGATTTTTAAAATATACATATTTTTTCAAACTTTAAAATTTCATGAAATTCAACGAATCGTCAGATATTTCAGTTCGAGCTCTGTTTTACTAACACATGTCGGATTGACAAGAAATTTTTAGTACTTCATTTGCAGTTGAATGAATTTGCTTCTTTGTCATTTTTGAAAATTCGACTCTAAGGGTCGTGAGACCCTCTTATGACGCTATTGTCTATTTTCCGCGAGAGGCTTTTTTCTCTCTTCTTTCTACAGACCGAGAAAGTTTAGTTCTCGCAAGCTAAGAGTTACGAACTTTTTCTTTTTTTGTATTGTCGAAGCTACTACTTCTTGACGTTGTTTGATGTTATTTCCGGACCTCGTCAATTTTGCTCAACGAGGTTTGAGAAAGAGAAAGAGCAACAACAACAAGAGAATCGGAACCAAGTAACCTGATTCCTCCTCTCTTTCCTATTCATTTCTTTTTATTTCGAGCTTGAGCCTCTTCTGCACGAAAACTACTTCCTCATCATTCTCTCGACTTCTTTTTCTCTTATGTTTCGCTATTTATTTTATTTGTTCTCGTTGAACGTTTTATTTGTTTTTACACAGGCGTTAATAAGACCGTTATAACGAGACAGCCTTGCGCCTTATATTAGTCCTCTTTAGATCTTTCTCCTTGAAATCTGACTCCTCCCTTTTAGACGAATTAATTCGAGAGTTGTTAAACGGAGATTTGACATTCTCCGCGTGCATTCATACGGCTGTCACATATATTCTAAACGAGTTGGCAGTGTGGAAGATAATGCTCAACACAAACAAGAACTTATTGACTTTCCAAGTGCCAATTGACATTTTTTTTTAATATAGGCATATTTCTATCTGAAAATAAGCTTTGAAAGAAACTTCGGTTAAGAAACACAAAATGTAGTCAACGAATGGAAAAAACAGTCAATGAATAGGAGAGTGTATCGGATATTTTCTGAAGTTTAAAACAAATTTACAAGAAAAATTTAGTAAATTTCACTAAGGACACTAAAATTTCATTAATGAAAGAATATGACGCGACAAGGTGTCTATGATTAAAGTTCCACTGCTCCGATACATCTATAGCCGTTACTATTCACAATAAACAGTTGCACAAACTCCGGCCCCGTGTCCAAATGCGGCAGCATTGGAATATTGGCGGCTAATAGACTAGATAAACTAGATCGCAACCTACGCGACTGGTAGACCTCAGTCCCACGAGAGTGGGCTAGGGGATCCTTGGTAAAATAATTAAAGTTAAAGATAATAAAAATCTTTGTCAGGATTCACGGTCGTCTCGGGCCTCGGGGAAGCAATAATTTTTGTGGCTTTCCATACAAAAGCAGCGGAACGAGCGTCTTCCTTTAAAAATGACCGGACAAGTACGAATTACTTCACGCCGGCTGTGGTTTTTGCGGTTTATGTTCAACAAAGACTTCTATTATCTTTAGACTTTTATTAACTTTAATTATCTTACCAAAGGCCTAGCCCACTCTCGTGGGACTGATCCTGCAGACTGACGACTTGGCGTGATTGGAGCCCGGATCCCACGATTACTTGGGTCGCGATGCAGGGTAAGATAATTCAGGTGAAGATTATAAAAAAGTCTTTGTTGGACATAAAACCGCAAAAACCACAGCTGGCGTGAAGAAAATCCCGTACTTATTCGGACATTTCAAAAGAAGACGCTTGGTGGGGAGAGACAATTCGGGGAGTGTGTAATGCCCCCGTCCCACAAGAGTGGGCTAGGGGACCATTGGTAAGATAATTAAAGTTAAAGATAATAAAAGTCTTTGTCAGGATTTGCGGTCGTCTCGGGCCTCGGGGAAGCAATAATTTTTATGGCTTTCAATACAAAGGCAGCGGAACGAGCGTCTTCCTTTGTGAATAACCGAACAAGTAGGGATTGCTTCACGCCGGCTGTGGTTTATGCGGTTATGTTCAACAAAGACTTTTATTAACTTTAATTATCTTATCAATGGTCCCCTAGCCCACTCTTGTGGGACGGAGGCTTAATAGAGGTCCAGTACGTTAGCTGTAGGACAATCTCTTTTTATGTTCGTGCTTATCTTTTTTGACACCTTATTTCTTGTTTGGAAATTTTTGCCCATATTTTTAGTTGCACTTATACTTTTGTCAGACGTCTATTGCCGTGCATAAAACATGCAGTGGAGCAATGATACAATGTTTTAGTTTTTGGATCTACAGGAAGGAAAACCCATCATATGGGATCCGAGAAACGACGATCATAAGGACAGGTTTAAAGTGTACGACGCCGTAACAGTAATAGTATTATTGTTAAAAAAATTATTAGTGTGTGTGTGTAAATAACTAATTACATTTCTCGTGAACTTAATCTTAATTAATGATGGATTTTTCATTAAACTGTAATTGGTTTTCTCTCGCAATGATTAAAGCATTCAACTAATAAAATACAATTTGCTGAGAAAAAAGTTAAAATAAATAACTCAAAGTTATTTCTTTGTTAAATTACAGTTGTTAAACTTATTTTAAATTAAATTCTCTACATGAAAAGTGATGTTTAATTTTGAATTTTAATTACCTGTTGCGGCTCTTATTGGCTGACGTCAACCACCATCGCCTTTTGCGCTGCACTTTTCTTCTTCGCACACGTTCTAATTCTTCGCCGCGTAATACGCAACAGCGCAAACGAGCAGTCATCCTCTCTATCCATTTCGAAATGTCTGCACGTTCCCTGTTGTAGATGTTCCTCCCATTCCGTGGACTTTATATTGAAAGTCATAAAAATTATTGCTTCTCCAAGGTCCGAGACGACCTCGAATCCTGACAAAGACTTTCATCAGCTTTAACTGTGATTATCTTACCCTGCGTCGCAAACGACGAATCGTGGGATCCCTGCTATAGTGTCCTTAATTTTGAATTTTAATTACCTGAAACATTTAAAATTAAAACGTTCCTAGTCAATTTCTTACTGATGACCCAGATGAGGCCCATAATTTGGTATATATATTATATATATGTTCTTTATCCCCCCCCCCCGGAAAATGTTGAAATAACGGGCCTCTGTCCTAGATACTAGAAGACTATGTATCCAGGTGACAACACAAGTGTGTATTTCTGTAGCACCACTGGGACGGGGGTATTAGAATATTGGCGATTATAAACATTACGCGACGGTAGACTGGAGACTTGGCGTGCTGGTCTCCTCGCTACTCGTAGTCTATTATCGCCTTTACCAAAAGGCAGCTTTACATTCTTGTGCAGTGAGGTGTTAACATGTGGACAAACAAGTCCCCGAGTCGAATTCTAAACGTTTTCTTCTCGTTAACTCTAAATTTTTATTCGTCTAGGAATTTATATTACTTTAATTAATCCTGAAATTAGTTGTCTTATTAATTATGAATTTTAATAGTTATTAATTTTCATAAAATTAAACATGCTTTTCTGTGGAAATATGGCTTCCCTCCCTCCTCACTTTTTTTTATTAAATTAGGTCCCCAAAGGGAGACTCCCCCTCCCCCCAAAAAAATCCCGTACCTTATGGTTTCGGAGCTCATTAAAACGACCCAATTCTTCCGATCGTGTTGAAGCAGTGAATTAAAAATGGCGTCATTTTTACTCAGTCTCTTCTAAGTTTTTAAATCTTCCCACAGAAGTGCCGTGTGAGAGAGAACTGGCAACTCGAGCAGTTCAGCAAACTAGTCTCTTCGTCTCTAGATCGGTTTGAGTATCCCTTTGGTCCCTCCCCCGGGCCTAAGGCAAGGGTGTTCAACCTTCAGGAGAGGGCGGGACACTTCATTGATTTGAAAACGTGTTGCAAGGGCCACTTAATTAAGTGATCATGAACAGCGTCACGGTTGTTACTTGAGTGATTTGAAACTTTGCTCCGAGTCACTCAAGGGACCTGTAACTGTATGGTGGGGTACTTGAACAATTTGTAAATTTTCCGTAGGTCAAATAACCAGAGATGTCTCAAGTGCTCTTTAACTGTTCCGCGACGACCTGTAAATATGCCGTGGGGTCACTCAAGTGATCTGGGAAAGTACTGCGGTACACTTAAGTCATCTGGGAATGTGACTCGGAACGCTAAAGTCATCTGAAAATGTACCTCAAATCACTCAAGTGAACTAGGAATGTGTCGTGGATCACTTTAGTAATTTGGAACTGTACCACGGGCCACTTAAGGGTTCTTGAACTGTGACGCGAGGACCGGTTTTATGCTGCGAGTCACTCAAGTGGTGAACTACCGCGGGTCACTTAAGGGATCTTCTTTACCGCACACCAACTCCGGTCATATATAGCCATACGGGAATTTCCAACCAGTGGAGTTCTGTGGGAAATGAATACTCCATCCATCGGGAAAGAACTTGCTTCTGACGTTCTATACCCGAATTCGGACCCATGGACTTTGATGTCCATGGGTGGTCACCACTATGAAGGTTACCTTCATAGTGGAAGACGAGCATCTTAGCACTGCGCCACTCGGGTGCTACTTAAGGGTTATTTAAGTGATCTGGGACTGTGCTGTGGGAGACTTGAGTGATCATTAACTGCGCCGTGGGTGGCTTGAGTGTTCTTGAACTGTGACACGGTGGCCTGAAAAAATATGCCGTGGGCCATCTGGAAATGCGCCATTTAGTTCAATTTTACATATTCAGGTTTGAGGTTGTGGACCATATCAGATGATTTCAAGGGCCACATTTGGGCTCGCGGTCCACGGGTTGAGCACATATAGCCTGAAAATTCACAGAAGGCAATCGATCTTGGAACATGTGGTGAAGAGATGCTTGGATAGAATAGCAGAGTTATTCAGTCGTTGATATTGAGCTAATGTGTTAGGCAGCTTGCAAATACCATTCTTAATGGTTTTGATTATTCAATGATAACATAAGAACTGACATACGCGTTGAAGTTATTAGTAATGAAAATGAACATTGCAGCTCTTTGCAAGTTTCCTACATGAAGGAAACTTCCCGGGACTCAACCGCGGGGAGGTGGCTGCAACTTTCGAGTCCCATTAATTTTTTTTTATTTTGAATTACAACCTCACCAAAATCTATTGGGAAATTAAATTTATTTTTGCTTTTTATTTGCCTGTTGTGGCGTTGTATTTGTATTTGTATTGTCCAAATTTGACAATCGAATTGAATTATTTTGATTCCTCTTTTTTACCTAACATCGAATTAGGGCGAATTATTACAGATTATCAAATTGACATCTATTTTGGGCCACTAAGAAATTAAAATTAGTTAATCATGTTAAAGTTGAAACGAATAGATAGCAAGGTGAAAGTCAATCAAAATTAATACGTGTTTGCATTATGATTTGCATTTATCGTTTGCATTATGATTTGCATTTATCGTTTGCATTATGATTTGCATTTATCGTTTGCATTATGATTTGCATTTATCGTTTGCATTATGATTTGCATTTATCGTTTGCATTATGATTTGCATTTATCGTTTGCATTATGATTTGCATTTATCGTTTGCATTATGATTTGCATTTATCGTTTGCATTATGATTTGCATTTATCGTTTGATTATGTTGTAACATTAATTTAAATTTACAATTTTAACGCAGGAGTTGAATCATTCGATTAATGTAAGGAAAGTTTATTTTGAGTTGGAAATTTATTTTTTCTTAATCAAACTTATTTCTTCCTTATACTTTTCTAAATTCCATTCTAGTTGGATTTGAGAGAGATTTAAGAAAGAATTTTATATACTTACCACTACTTACCTTTTCAAGCTATACTTACCTTATTCTGCACAGCACAAGCACCGGAGGAAACGTCGGAAGTGACGTCTCCAGCCCTTGCCGCGAGTACACTTGGGCTTCGGATCTGAAACGAGAAGAATAAGAAAAAAAATACAAAGATTAATATAAACGCATTTTTTAATGCAGTGGCGTACACCGAGGATTCTTTCACGGCCATTGCTAGGACCTCGATTCTGTATCATCAGCATATGAATTCAGAATGGGCATTTTCCCACCTGGAAGGAAAATTTACAGCAAGCAGTATTTTCTGCACAGGCATAGGAAGACCTGAAGTTGTATCGATGTTATATAAGTGACTACCGAATCATGATCTGTATGAATGTGCGTAAAGATAAATTAAAATTTACAACTACTCCCTGACTTACGGACCTTCCGAGTTACGAACAAAACACTTGACACTATTGGAAAATCTTAGTTTAACCATGGTGTAATTTTTGGCAAACGTATTCCAACCAGACGCTTTCTGTTCTCCCAAACTTCGAATTATGTAAACTTATTATTTTCAATGAATATGTACTGTATAAAATTCATTTACGTACGAGCATATTAATGATTCCAATCTGGGACAGTGTGACCTCCCATAGCCCCCCTCCCCCAAACGAGGGTAGGTCCCACAAGAAATGCAAATTAAGATATTAAAGAGAGCCATGAGCCAAAAACCAAGTGAAAAGAAAGCCACGGAGGTGCTATAAAGAGCATTGCTAATTGAATGCGAGAACAACAGAAATGAAACAGGGTTGGAAGGGTGACCACGGGCGTCTTGAAGGTATCTCAGGCTCCCGGGCAAAATGATGTTCTAGGTCATTCTATCTGACTGGAGAAGTACCAGTATACCATTTCACATACGTACTGACGATTAGAAAATAAAGTAACAAGATTTCATCATCACATCATTCCCGTGCACTGAGGCCGCTGAGCCATACCCGGGTGGGTTCATGCGTAAGCCGTACAGCCTTGCCACTGATGGAGAAACATGTGACCCTTTGAGTTTTTGAGTAGGTTTATAACTCTTTTACTATACTGTTTGAGTGTGCCCATATCATTCGTAACACAATGTCTGGATAGATGATGGAACAAGTGAGTGTCCTTAGCTTGAGAGATTTTTGAGCTTCCTCCCCAGTGTAAATGTTTGCAAAGGAGGTATCCAAGAAATCCCCGTAAGGGATTTTAATATCCTTGCGTAAGATAGTGAATTTGAAAATATCGGTAAAACATTTGGTGTAATATATATCAGTGAGTTTTCGCCAAATTCACATGATTTTATCGTACAAACGCTCAATTTCAGGGCGATGTTCGGAACGGGACCTGTTCGCAGGTCGGGGTGTGGCTGTACTGTATACATAGATACTTTAAAGTTACTTATTAATGATCAAAAGTAGTATACAAATCTAAAACATTCGTATGCATCTAGTATAACCACACACATATTAGAATGATAATAAATTAATATCAACTTCAATAAATACGTTATTGTACTCTCATCGGTATCAATTTATTAGAAATAGTGCATAAAGTGATCGTGCTCACCGTGATATCCCAAGTGAACGCTGACGAAAGAGTCCACTGCAGGCTTCTTCTTGTCCTGTAAGTGAATGACATAATCCATGAAACATGAAGATTTCATCAAAAATTAAACTTCATACTAACAAGTTCTATGTAAAATATTATGGGGTCTGATTTTCATCACTGAAAAAAATTTCAGTAAAATTCATTACGTTAATTACCGAAAAGTTACCGAAATTTTTTTACGAAGATTTACGATCTTTTTTTTTTTGGGGGGGGGGGGTGTATCCATAGGGAAAATTGTAGTTGGGGGGTGGGTATAAGAAATCTATGTACAAATCCTATCAAAATATCTAAGTATCTATAAATATAAAATACAAAATCTTATTACAATCTTATTAAGTAACTAAATAAACTTAGGCTACCATGGGTAAAATATAAATGCATAATCAGTATATGAGTGGTTGTAATTGTTATTACAGCAGAGGACTTCTGTGAAAAATGAGAGCTATGCCAACTCGAAAGATACTTATCATTACGGCGGGTGAGAAATTAACGATAGATATAAGAAGACCTATTCGTCAGCTCACGTATAAAAGTTTACTCACACGCAAATATCCGTATACTTCGTACAAGATACATAAGTCACACCACAATTTCATAATATACGATCTAATATACTCTACAATAACGTGAACTTACGAAGCTGTAGACGACGGGCCTCTCGTCAAACGTCACGCTCTTCTGCTTCGGTTCCTGGGTCGGAACCTCCTAAATTGAAATCGTAAAACTATGTTAAATTTTGTTAACAACATTTGAATATCGGAGTAATTGTTTTCTCAACCACCTGTAAAATAACTCCCCCCTTCTCCCGCAAATACTATCGATCTCATTTGAGTTAATTGTATGATAAATTCATGTTAGTGAGACATAAATAATACAACGGATTAGCAGTTTGATTTGGTCCTGAGATATTTTAAGGGCTTCCACGGCTGAAAATCAAGTGAAGGAAGAGCCATTGCAGGTGATTGAATGGGGCTATAGAGACCTGTGGTGGAACGGAGATATGAAGCATTTAAGTGAAATACGGCGAGGGAAAAGTGTAGCTACTTTTAATCCCCCCCCCTCCCCAGAACAGAAAGGCTGGGGGTAGCTATCCCGGAAGTACAGAACTACCGTCCTGGATATTAGGGGATTTGGTCGAAACGGGGGGGGGGGGGCTACAAGAAAATAAATTGTGATTTAAAGCAATGATGGGCAAACCATTTCAATCCGCGGGTCAGATATGCGGTATTTATGTCGCTCGCGTATGTATAGTGTGACCATTTGGATGCTAAGTATTTTACGGGACATTTTCGTAATTTTGGACGTTCGAACTTTTTTAAAAAAATTAGGTAAATGAAACAAATAATAATTATAAAAAGTATTCAATGCTTTCGATGAAAAAGCACTAAAGTTCCCGTGATCGAATACCATCATGTTTGTACACAACGCTGGAAAACTACAAAAAGGGAGGAATCGTGAATACTTACATGCACACACTTCCCACCATTCCTAAAAGAGACAGAACCCAATTTGGGTTTTAAAAAATCGGAGAAATTAATTCTTACCTCAATGCAGTCGACGACGTTGCCCACCACCTCTTCGAAGGAATCGACGGCCCGGTCCACGACGTCGGAGAAGACACCGGCCACCTCCTGGAGGAATAAAAATACTTCAGAGTCTCAATCGAGTTTAGGTAAAGAAAATTACAATCTCATCCATGGATAAAAATCAGAACCTATCAACAGTGCCGTTTTAAGGCATGGCCTGGGGGCCTCCTCACAAAAATGAGATATGGTTGAAATTTTCAAGAATTTGCCTGATAGGGGCCCCTGAAAAATCATTTGGCCCTGGGGCCCACAATGCTCTTAACTCGGCCCTGGGGAAGGGCATGCTCTCCAGTCAATCCCATGATCAAACAGTATCTAGACGTTCTTTGTTTGCTCTTTGACCTGGCTCCTCATTCTCCAGGTCACTCTCGCGCTCAAACAGGCGTGTCACGCGCGACACGCAAGTCACTTTCTTGATTGCTGACTCACTTGGTCCCTCATTCCTTTAAATTATTGCAACCTTTTTTAGTAATTCCTATGTGTGCATGCGTGCACAGTCTCTAGGTCACTTATTTGGTCACTCTCATGATCACACACTATCTTGGTTACTCTTGTTTGCTCTTTGACCTTGTTCCTAATTTTCTAACTTACTCTTTTCGGCTTTCAAATTCTTGCATGGCTCCCACATCTTGAAACAGGACCCTTAGTCTGGGACCTTTGTCGGGTTCTGTAGGCCAGACTTTTCATTTCACGGGTTCGTCTATAGTTCATTTATTGTGTAAAAAAAAAGAAAATGATAAGTATCAACTCAGGCCCCAGGTTTGAGGCCCTGAGTCATGCCTGCTTGCAAACTCTCTAGGTATTTCTTTTGGTTACTCACTCGCTTGCAACCTCTCTAGGTATTTCTTTCGGTTACTCACTCGCTTGCAACCTCTCTAGGTATTTCTTTTGGTTACTCACTCGCTTGCAACCTCTCTAGGTATTTCTTTTGGTTACTCACTCGCTTGCAACCTCTCTAGGTATTTCTTTTGGTTACTCACTCGCTTGCAACCTCTCTAGGTATTTCTTTTGGTTACTCACTCGCTTGCAACCTCTCTAGGTATTTCTTTTGGTTACTCACTCGCTTGCAACCTCTCTAGGTATTTCTTTTGGTTACTCACTCGCTTGCAACCTCTCTAGGTATTTCTTTTGGTTACTCACTCGCTTGCAACCTTTCTAGGTCAGTCGCATGCTTTCACATTCTCTATGTCACTCACATGATATTCCCCACTGTCTAGATCTCTCTTTCAGTCGCCCACCAACTTGTCCTTTGCTTTTTTGCACTCAGTGCTTACAAAATCTCTAAGTCATTCTTTTCAGCGCTCCCACATGCTTACTAACTCTCTGGGCCACTATTTTGTTAATTCATTTATCTTATCTCTTGCTCTCTGAACCACTTTTTTGGTCATTCACATGCTTGCTAACTCTTTAGATCACCCTCTAGGCTTGCCCACTTACTGGCCTAATCCTTCTCTCTCAAGGCAGATAGTGTCTTAACGTGTGGGCCCACCCGAGAGCCTCGGCGAAAAGTGGGACCTCATGATAATGAGATCCGGTTACAATTTTCGATAGTAAGTACAGTATAGACAGCTATACCTAGCCAGGAGCCTCAGGAAAACCATTTTGCCCGGGAGGCTCTGACCCTCTTAAAACGACTCTGCTCACGAATGGAATCAAGTAAATCTCGTCGAGTGAAAGGGACAGCAAGATTTAAGGCCTCGGAATAATTAAGCATTACAAAAATATGAAGGTGTGATGTGTACTCGAAATATTTTCTAAACTTCTAAATGGGTAGGTCACAAATTGCAGGTATGCATTCATTAAAAGAAGAAGAAACTCTTACCTCCTGGATGATGACGTCGTTCAGAAGTTCATCAAGCGATGAACTCATGTCCTCGGCGATGCTCAGGAACTTCATCTGTAACATCAAACAGAACGGGATTTTTGGGCATTAGACAAATGCATGTTTCATTGAAATCAAAACTTATGAAATGCATTCAATTTTGGCAAAATTACGTAAAAGAGTGTTTACTACTCACGATTTCGTCGTCGATGGTCTTGTTGATTGCTGATGCCACACCCAAGGTGAACGTGGTCACCTCCTATGGAAAGAAAAATACGAGTACATGCACTAATCACCATCAAAATGATTGTCTCTTCATATAAACATGAGAATTTTATCCAGCATATTGATCAATTAGCTCGTGATATATACGAACAATTACAATGATCAGGAATTGCTTTCGATCGGCTCTGCAACCATTTCACATTTATTTTTATTTTTTTTAATTGAATATAATTATATACATCCGCGTGGATTCATGTTAAACTCTTGCCATCGCAGGTATTACAAATCGATATATGGATTACAAAATAATGAAGACCTGAGTCAACAACTACCTACGATTGTCTTTATTACAATTGCATATGCATTTGGGGAGGGGGGAATTATCGTGATTGAGAATAAACTGCATCAATGAGAAACAAAGTGAAATTGTCATGAAAAATGTTAATTGATGAAGATTTACCTCCATGATGACGTTCATCTCCTCCGTAAACGACTCGAGCTCCCTCGTTGAGTCCATTTCCTCTTCCGATCAAAGATCAAGATCTGCTCACTCAATTAAAGATCCGTATAGATCCCAATCAATCGAAGCCTACGCTTCAACGTATCGCTTAGGAACACCTGAAAGATAGCAAGAACGAGAAAATCACAACGTATTGACAGCAGTAATTTTCAGTTCTTTGTGAGTGTGTGTTGAGAATCGAACTTTTAATGTTCGAAATTCTACATTGTTCAATTCTATTGTTAGATAAACAAACGCCAAACAAAAGAATTCCACTTTTGGATAACAACAATATTCAAATCTGCTTCAGCTAAAGAATATTTCTGATTTTCGAATACTGTGTCCATCTGTATGTAGGACCCACTTGGGGGGGGGGGGGGGGGTTTGTCCTCAACGAAGTTGGAAGAAGTAGACCGGGAAGAAGAGCCGTGGCAGCCAACAGAGATCAAAAACCCATTGGCTGGTGCAAAAGCAGAACGGCTATCCCGAAACTGAGCTATCACTCAATACAACTGGCTCTGCAAGTGCAGGGTCCGACTAGGTGCCTTAGACGGAGAAGAACTATGAAGGGAGGGTAACTGCGACTCCCATGGGTACCTGGGAGTCGCAGACACCATAGACCCATGGGCCAGCACTTGGGCCATCCGGCAAGGCCAAACGAACTCAGAGCTCAGCAGAGCGAAAATATGTGAGTGCAGTGTGCACTTAGGGGACTTCAACGTAGACAGAGAGAAGGACACTAAGGATTTGCCGAAAGGGGACCTGCTGAGACCAAAGACCCATTGGCCATCATATCAGACGGTACTCATATGCCGGTACTCCGAAAATTACGAAAAGGTGTCAAAGGCTTAACAGAGCAATGGGGGCTCACCTGGGAGCCAAACACCGAAAGACAAATTGGCTATCCCACCCCTGGGCCGGCTAAGGCAAGGGAACAAAGGCTCAACCGATCCCTGGGGCTCACTTGGAAGCCTATCAACTAAAGACTCATTGGCTACACTTTTGCCCGTTTACAGGAAAAATAATATATCCCGGGAAGTTACCGATGATTGGGATTTCCACTACGTTTACAAGGCTTTTATGCCGGTACTCCTGCCCCCTTTCCGGAAGTCGTCACTGGCCACGTGGGTTGAACGGAAGTGGTTCGCTCAAGATGGCTGACAAAGGAGCTAACCGTACTTATCGCGGTGATTATGGGAGAGTAAAAGTCAGAGGCCCCACCATTCCTTCCTAAAAAACATAAGCTTCTTTTCAGTCCCTCCCCTCTTCCCCACCTATGACGGAAAAAGTTGTCGTAAGTAATAATTACCAAAGCAATCCCCAACATACAGAAAATGGTGCTTTCAGAAACTTACTCGTGGGAGTTCAAGAGCTGCACAGTATAATCAACCGCTCGTGAGGCGGCTGAATTTTGAAGGATAAGCCACGACTGGCCAAATTTCACGAGGCAGCTGCGTATACTATGTGCTTATTCGTATACTTTGTATACAAACGTTTTCGTGACCCCGCCCAGGAGTTTTGGGTTCCAGGATATCCAATTGTTCCCAACTTTGAGGCGCAAATGCGAGCCGATCTTCTTGTTAAAAAATGTAGCCACAAGGAGCAATGGTCCTACAACGGTACAACTTTTGAATCATTGCATTTCACTCTAGTTAGAAAAATTTCGAAAATATGTGGTAGATGGCAGCACTATAACAAGCATTACACAGAAACAAGTTTCACGTTAGGTTCACAACACGCACCAATTCGTTACAAGTTCCGCAGAGGAATATGGACGAAGTACATGTATGGTTTAGTAATAGTACAAGATTCATCGAAAGACTGGTTATTTGTGGAGATGAAGATTGCAAGGAAGAAAATTCATCACTGCCGCCACGGGGACTCGAACCCCAGTCTCTCGCTTGCTTCCATAGCTTAGAGTGCTCTACCATCTAAGCTATGGAAGCAGATAGAATATTTCAACCTTGGAGCGTATATATATGTTGAAAAGCACCGTACATGGACGGCGTCAACAATCAACTAATAGCTCGTGAATGACAAAGGCCAACCAGATGGCCATATGCATATAGGAACGTCCTCTCCACTTGTCAATACAAGATTCATCGAAAGACTGGTTATTTGTGGAGATGAAGATTACAAGGAAGAAAATTCATCACTGCCGCCACGGGGGGAAGGAGGGGGGGGCAGTGATGAATTTTCTTCCTTGTAATCTTCATCTCCACAAATAACCAGTCTTTCGATGAATCTTGTATTGACAAGTGGAGAGGACGTTTGTATATGCATAGTAATAGTAGTTAGAAAAATTAATGGAAGATGGCAACACTACAAGCATTACACAAAAACAAAATTTACGTTGGGTTCACATTCACATCACGTACACGCACATTCTGTCATATGTACCGATTCGTTAGAAATTCCTTAGAGGAATATATATACGAGGTGCATGTACGGTTAAGTAATAGTAGGAGAATATCTGGTATAGAGTAATTCGGGGATCCAGGGGATACGAGGGGACACGTTACTGGCACGACGAAATAGATAATGGTGAATTGCCTGGGGCGATAGACCGAAGTTGTGCTCGGTTTGAATGAAGGACTGAATGCTCCATGTATATCAGGACACCAACGACACTTGGGTACCATTTACAATCACCGGTGAAAGAGATAAATTTAGGGCAATTTATCAAACTTACTAAAATACTCAGGAAGTATGCGTGATAACCAGTTATTGCGTGTAATATTATGTATAATTACCGCATTCACCGCAACATATATGTATATAAAATGTGTGTGATAAAATGATACGCTTTATTAGTCTGTTGTTCTATCACTTTTGTCGTCGTCCCCCCCCCGAAATGCCAGTTGTCCCTCTCTGAAACAAATTTCTGGCTACGGCCCCTGCTACAGGGCAGCCCAATTTGAGGCGTGTGAGAGGTCAAGCAAATTAAACTAGATTGAGTGAAGGACGGCAAAATTTGTATAGCTCACAGGTGAAAACCCGCCTCTGCTGTGGATGGGTGCGCTGCTACTCTTCAATAAGTCACGCTCTTCTCAGAGAGAACAGAGAAGATACTTTTCTAAACAAATGTCGAACATACATAGAATTTTCCAATATTGACCTGAATTCAATAGAAAATTTTCGTATAATGGAATTCGTGTCTAGAGAGATGTGGTATTGGATTTTAGGCGATCAAAATATATTGGAGGATAGTTGAATTTAATTGCTTTTCTCCAAGTGCGTGTTCATTATAGCGATATCTTGATAGGTGAAACAAACTGCCTTGGCGATGATTCCTTCCCCGTTCTTGCCAAGTCAAGTGAAACTTTCATTAGCTCCGTGAAAGACTTAAGATGCTATTTCCAGCGTCTCCGTCCGCGGCTCTTTCTGTATTCACCCCCCCCCCCCTCGGCAGCATCACTCTTTCTCTATTTTTTTAACTTTAAGGATATCAACAAATTATAATCAGCTTCTTTGAGATTTTTTTTATCCTCCATTCTCTTCCTGCACATTTCTTACGCAAATGGTTGATGTGATTACACATCTCTTGTTCGCACATCACAATCATTCCTATGAGAAATTTTCCCTACGTGATAATTCTCCTGACCTTATTCAATTGATATACCATACTTATCAATGTAATCTCACCTCATGTTCATGTAACTCTCTTAAAGCTGTCAAAAGTATTAAATATCTCGGTCTATATTTGGATAATAATTTAAAATGGAAATCGCACGTAAATTTTCTGCATAATAAATATTGAGGTACATGATTTTCAAGTTTTTTCATCTCAAAGGTCATGTTAACAAAGTGTTCATAAGAAATTTGTATATTTTTCGGGGTTTCAATCACATATACCGCCGTCTTTGTATATATTGTGGTGATTGTAATAGTAATGTCATCCTATAATTAATCTACAAAAAAAAGTAATTCGACTAATATACACTGCTGGCCACCCAAATTGCAACACCAAGAAAGACAAGAGATATCGCAACAATATTTATTTTGTAGATAACATGTTGACCAAGCATCAAATGATTAAATTTATAGACTTCTGTGAAGTGTGGTTCCTGCCAAAATCAGTAGCCAGAGTAGCCGCCATTGTTGGAGATCACCGCTGCCACACGCCTCGGCATTGATTCAAAGAGACTTTGGATGTGTTCTTGGGGTACAGCACACCAAGCAGCTTCCACGCGTTGCCAAAGTTGATCTGGTGTGGCAGCTGGGGATGTAATCTGGGTCAATCGTTGAGCAACCATGGACCACATGTTTTCTATCGGCGAAAGATCCGGAGAGCGAGCTGGCCAGGGAAGCAATTCAATCTGGCGATTGACGAAGAACCTTTGGACAATGCGTGCCACGTGTGGTCGCGCATTATCCTGTTGAAATATGGCTGTGGGCAAGCCCCGAAGGTAAGGAAGCACAACTGGCTCCAACATCTCGGAGATGTAGCGCTGGCTTTTTAAAGTACCGGCAATGCGTACTAGAGGAGTGCGAGAGTGATATCCAATACCGCCCCATACCATAATACCCGGTGCAGGACCAGTGTGGCGGTGCATAACGCAGCTGTTCAGCATCCTCTCTCCACGGTGTCTCCAGACTCGAATCCGACCATCGTGGTGTTGCAGACAGAAGCGTGACTCGTCAGTAAAGACAATTTGATTCCATTGTGCCGTCCACATCCTTCTTTCATCGCACCATTGGCGGCGGAGACGTCTGTGGTTCTGCGTCAAGGGTAGACGAAGCAATGGACGTCTTGCGGACAGACCACTCTGCTGTAAACGGCGTCGAATGGTACGCGCAGACACTGGATGATGCGGTACAGACTGAATGTGCTGTGCTATGGTTCGTGATGTGGCTGAACGATCCGTCACTGCCATACGCACAATACGCCTGTCATCACGTGAAGTGGTGCACTGAGGTGGATGCGATCGAACACGTCGGTCCGTCGTACCCTCCTGCATCCAACGATCACATATCCGCATTACAGTTGTTTGGTTTCGTCCAACACGACTACCGATTTCCCTGAAAGATAATCCACAATCTCGGTAGGCCACTATCCTTCCTCTGTCGAACTCGGATACTTGATCAAAAGATGATCGTTTTTTTGAAAAAAACACAAGAAAAACACAATTGCCGTACTTCAAATCCTCGAAATCTCCAAGCCTTAAATAGCTCTTTGAAGTGGCGCCACAGGCGCGCGTGATGTGCGTCTGCGCTGAAATTCTAATCATTTGCATATCTCACCTCCGCTAATGCATGTTGTAAATTTCATATTATTTGCATGCTTCCTTCAGGGTGTTGCATTTACGGTGGCCAGCAGTGTATAATGACTACAACACCCCGTCTAATATTCTCTTTCGTAATGCTGACGTTTTAGCTATTCGCCAGCTGTACTTACTTAAAGTAGAAATTACTCTGTGCAAAAGACAATTTGCCAATGCGCACTACAGTATATATATAAATCGACGTATACCACATTGTATTCATTCTATACCTCATGCACACAAAGATATTTTGCAAAAACACTTCATTTTCACCGCGCCAAGGTTTTTCAATTCAATACCATATGATATGCGAACAATTACTAATCTGCCTCATTTCAAATGAAAGCTTAAATAATATCTTCTCACAATTAATGATATTGAAATTCATTTTCACATAGTTCAGTAACTGCAAAACTTATCAACATACCTTTTAATATATAATTGAAGTAGCTCTCCGAAAGCCAGCCACAATATGTACATGCAAATATATATTTTTCTTTCTCCCCCCCCCCTTCTTTTTTTACTTCAACATAATAGACACACTATTTTATTTCAGGATACTTGTACTAATAATTAACTCTATTTTGCATTATGATTCTTTTTTTTTTTTAATCAATCAATCTCAATTTTATTTTAAAATTTGTGTGAATACATGTTATATGATATTATTGGCCACCAAGGAGACAAATGTCCCATACTGGTTGTTACAGTGAATAGGCTTAAAAAATATAGTACAGTGATATTATTTTCAGATATATGATGGGAAAAAAATATAAAAAAGATAGTAGTTACAGATAAAAATAGTATAATTAACAAAAAATAAATATGTTAAAAATTGCAATGTAAATAATAAAGGATATTCTCATGCAACGGCGGAGGTGCTAAAATTTACATATGAATAATATCAACACGAGTTCTTAATATAGACTTAATATTGACCCGAAATACACAAAAGAAAAAAAATATTAATAACATATTAACGATATACATAATAAATATGGAGACAACTCATGAATTTGTACAGGATTATGGGAGGTGATTTAAAGATATGATTTAATTAAGCATAATGTTAGAGGATGTAATCAGAAATGGGACTCAGTGTTAATGAGTTCGAGTAGGTAAAGTTTGAGGCCTTTTTTAAAGGAAGTAAATGCAGTAGTGTCAGTAATTTCTCTGGGTAGATTATTATAGAATTTTGGAATCAGAAAGCAAAAGTGCTTTTTAAGAATAGTTTTATGAACTAATGGCAGTGAGTAGATGGCATTTAGACGAGCAGAAGTACGGGATACGTTAAGAGGTAAGGAGTATTGGTGTTTTTTTATTATTAATAAGGATTTATAAAAGTAGAGGTAACGCACTGGGAGAATCTTAATCGATGAAATTGATCAAATAGAGGGGTAACATAATCATTCGTGATGCATCTGATAGCTTTATTTTGGGGAGAAATAATAGGCTTAATATTAGTTAGATAATCTCCTCCCCAAACTGAGAGACCATACATTAAATATGAATGAAACATTGAATAATAGAATGTTATAAGGAAATGGTTATTAATGTACGGTTTCAGATGATAGAGCTTATATAAAATGAAACGGAGCCGAGTTTGAAGGTATTTAATATGCGATTTTCATTTCAAATTTTTGTCAATATGAACGCCAAGGTATTTAATTGATGTTACTTGTTCAAGACATTGGCACGTGCACGAGGTGAAGTGTGAACAGACATGGAAAGTTATATTATGGTTGATTTTGAGGAATGGATTGAAGAGAAAAATTTATAAATTTACTTTTTGTTACATTTATTTGTAAATCATTGCATTGAAACCAATTTCTAGTTTTGATGAGGTCGTTGTTAATAATATCAGTGAGTGCCAAATATTCCGTTCCTGAATAAAGTATGACTGTGTCATCAGCAAAGGTTATAATTTTACCTACTATGTCGAGGTTACAAAGATCGTTAATAAAGATTATGAATAGCAGCGGGCCCATAACCGATCCTTGAGGGACTCCCTTTTTTATTTGCATGACATTACTCAGAAAGCTATTGCATTTTACCATCTGGGTTCTATTGTCAAGATAAGATTTGATGATACTAAATGCATTTCCTCTAATTCCGTAAGCATATAATTTCGAGAGTAGTATACTATGATTAACACTGTCAAATGCTTTCTTGATGTCTAGAAATACTCCTATTGTTTTTTTAGAATGAACTATATTCTTATAAACAAATTCAGTGAATGTCAATAAAGCAGTTTCTGTATTACTGACAGGTAAAAAACCATGTTGATTTTTCGAAAAAAATTACTAGTAGATAAAAAACAGTAAATTCTGGATTTAATAACTGTTTCAAAAAATTTAGATGTTTGAGATAAGATAGAAATAGGTCTATAGTTATACAAACAATTTAAATCTCCATTTTTGTAAATAGGGATCACAACTGCTGATTTGAGAGACTTAGGATATTCCCCATTTTCAATACAATTATTTATAAGATCTGTAAGAAGTTCTAATGTACAGGTAGGAAGACTTTTTAAAGCCTGATATGATATCAAAACAAGTAGCCGAATCGCGCAAGGACCTTACAATTTTTGTAATTTCACCAATATCTGTTAGAGCAAGAAAAATAGAGTTTTCATTGGAACATACGAATTGTAGAAAGTTATTTTGTACCATTGTTGTGTGATATTTATGAAATGAGAGTTAAAGTTATTAGCAAGGAGGCGTAAATTTGTTTCAGTGGGTAGTATGCGATTTTTGAAGTCGGATCCTAGTATTTTATTCGTTAGTTTCCAGCGTTCAGTTGACGTGTGGCAATTTAAAAATTGTACTGTGTAACAGTTTTGCTTAGCCATTTTTATTTTGTCTTTGACAAGCTTTGCAACATTTTTGTAAGCATGCATGAACATTATATGGTATGGATATTTTTTAGTTTTTAAATATAATTTTTGTTTAATCTGGATTAAGTGGGCTAGGTTTGAATTTATCCAAGGTTTGTAGGATTTCTTGTTAGGAGTTTTATGGTAGTATTTAGAATGATTGTGTATTAGAGTTTGTAGTTTTAACATAAATTCATCAAAGATGAGTCCAGGGGTGTGGCTCTTAAAAACAAAATTATAGTTTTCTAAGTAAGATGTTAGTGTTATAAAATCCGTTTTTCTAATGTATTTCTCCACCTTATCATCTGATTTTAAAGCATGATAATTGAAGTTTAATTTGCAAATAATAGAAAAATGATCTGTTATTTCTGTATTGTAAATATATGATGAAATTTCATTAATTTTATTAGAGTTTCGAATAAAGATATGATCAATGCAGGTTTGCGAGAGAGGTCTAGTTGTATTCATGATTAAGGGTGTAAAACCATGATAAGTTAACATGTCCTGATAGTCACAATGTATACCTGGGGCATTGTTTAGAATATCAATATTTATGTCGCCTATTATTAGTACATCTCTGCATTTGTTATTTTTTATCATGATTTCAAGCTCTTCAATAAATTGCTTGACAGGATAAGAATGTGATCTATATAAGCTAATGATAGAGAATTTATATATATATATAATATATATATATATATATATATATATTTTTTTTTTTTCCCCCATGAAAAGTTTGTATCAGTTATTGATTTTCTTGTGATTATATAACCCCAGTATTGGTAGCCATTTGCCTCTTAGGTAATGTTATTTTTGGGAATGTAACTGTTATTTAATAAAAATGAATTGAAATTGCAAATTTAAATTTCTAACGAATGGGAGTTTACTGGAATTTCCTGTGTAGGTGTACTTAACGTTGAAATGATTGTTAAGAGATGCGTGTCATGTGTTCGAGAAGTGCTGTCATCTCTCTTACAAACACAGAAGCAGTAAGTAGGTAATTGCCCCAGCCGCTGTGGTGGTCGTTATAGTGATAAACTCGCATTGCGTAGAACTCGAGTTCGAGTTCATTGAGGTTGATTTTCTGGGGTTCCAAACTTCAATAGCGCCAACCCCCCCCCCCTTTCCCCCCGCAAAATCATTGTACGACCCGGCTATTTTTGCATATGCCTGACTTTGCACATGCTTCTTGTACTTGTACATGAATGAACTTGACTTGGGGTCGTTTAGGTCACACACCAGGGCCCTCGATTTATTTCATTTTTCTTGTGCAGTCTCTATTTATACTTGTACATGCTACTTTGAATCTCGTATTTGAATGCATATTGTATAAGGGTCCTATAGGTACCCTATAATAGGGCGCTCCCAAACTGATTGTATGCACTGATTATCTTCATTATGTGTCTGACATCACACACGTTTTTTTTTAAATTATGTATGAATGCACATACATAACTAAGGGGTCCTTTAGGGACCTCAAATAATATATTTTTTTCCTTCTTGCACGTCAGAATTTTCTCCGGTGTGACCACACCCTCCGGGGGGGGGGGCAATGAGCTTATATCGTTTAAGCGACAGAGCCTGATTGTGCTCGGTCCGTTATGTTTTGTGTTTCTTTGTTAAAGCGAGCCGATCTTCCCGTCATTAAGTCTCGCCACAGAACCTCGCAACAAGCCTATATCGGTACAAATGCGGGACAAATATTCAATCATGACACACCTCACTTCTGAAATATAGATGGCAGTTCTAAAATCAGACACAACACTATATACGCACTCAGACTTAGGTACACACACTCACATTTCCGGCAAAACTCATTTGGCAATAAATTGCTCATGGCGATGGATCGGAGTGTGCTCGATTTGAAACAAAGAGAGAGAGAAATAGTAATTTCAATTTATTTTATTAAATAACAGTTACATTCTGAAAAATAACACTACCCAAGAGGCAAATGGCTACCAATACTGGGGTTATGATCGTAGAAATTAATCAAAAACTGATACAAACATTTCATGTCGAAAAAATAAATTTAATATATATACACACACACACACACACACATGTATAAATTCAAACACACACAAAAATAATCATGAATACAAAATCAAGTTAATTACTAGTGCAAGTATCCTGAAATTAAATAGTAAATTATGTATAATGTGTTTACTGAACGTATTGTGCGTGAATTTTAAATGTTGTTGCCATGTTTTCTCTTAATGGAGGGTCATTTTAAATTGAAAACCGAAAGTTTGAGATCCTCTAGTTTAGTCAGTGGCCTCGGAAGTGTTTCCATCCTGTGGGTACCGGCTCATCTTGAGTTTCATGTATGAAATTTTGATTTTTGAATAAATTATGGGGGTGCTCTGACCGGTTCTAAAACTTACCGTGAGTGTTCAAGCACCTACAGCTCCGACGCCACTGAATTTTGCCGACATCTCCCCCCCCCCCCCGCCTTCCACACATAAGTAGGGCAGGACGTGGGAGCGGTCTGCAGAGGTCTTAGAAAGGTTTGAGGGGGTCTACTAAAGGACTTATCTAAAGGAATGTTAGTTCAGGTGTTCATAAACTAGGGAAAGGTTTTTCTTCGTTTCCATTATTCCTAGAAAAGATGGAAAATAAAGATGTCATTAAGAATATTTCACATTTTCATAAAGAGTGGTAGATGGCGAAAGCATCATTCACTTTGGTCCCGTCCCCCCGAAATGAAAGTGCCCCCCCCCCCCCCACGAACGAAATTTCTGGCTACGCCCCTGTCTGACGAATTTTCGAGAGAATTTTGTGGTCGCGTCAACACGTCCTTGCCCGTTTTCGAAAGAATTTTCATGACGCGTCGACGCGTCTTCGACGATTGAAGTGTTAAGTGAGCACCATGACCCCCACAAAGGTAGGACTAACAGAGCTCTAGCACGGTGGCCCTGGAACAAGTCTTATTACTTTTTTTTTTTTGCACTTTAAATTCACAATAGAGGACAGACACCAAAGATCTGTCTAGGAAGGCCGTCTTTAAGATGTGGGGGACCCTTGGTGAGCACCGAGTTGCTCGCGAGAAAAGAAGAACTTTTATTGCTGCATGAAATGGGTCCTTTAACTTTTTTTACGAGATAGGAGGCAAGCACGTTCTTATCATTTTTTTACCTGCGCAGTCCTGTTGTTTCTCTGAACGCAAAAGCGCTGAGCAACCGAGCGTGAAGATTTGGTATTCAACCCAAATGGGAAACTCGGTCAGCGAAACTAGTGGTAAAATTTTTCCTCTGAAGACGGCACCCATTGGTGTTGAAATGCATTAGGACTTTTATTATTTTTTGTGTATTTGCCTTATTCGTTGGTGTCTTCTAAATATTGTTGGGCAAAGTGGATCAACTCTTCTATACTTAAAATAAGCGCGAACATCCACTATTTTTTATATTTCACAGGTGGCAGCAGATTCCGAAATGTCGATATCATTCATTATTCACGAACTCAATATGTCACCAGAAATTCCTAAACTTGGTCATGAGGACGCATGAACACCACTTTCGGCTATGCTTCTTACATATATATTTATAGCAGATGGCGCCATTACACCAACAATGAACAACAATATTGTTTTCCAACCATAACAGAACCACTTTTAATATGTGCGCAGTTTTATATAAAATGGTACTTTTCAATGGATAGTGTTCATTAATTACAGTCAAACCTCGTTAGTACGTCACCTGGTTAACACGTCCGCCGCTTACCGGATCACTTTTTTGGAAGTCCCAACTATCTTCATGCAGGAATTGGCACAGCTATGGCTTACTCCGTTTAACGAGTCACTCCGCTTATCAAGTCATATTTTTGCTCTCCCAAGAGTGACTCATTAACGAGGTTTGACTGTATTACGTATTTTGTAATGTTTCACACATCGGGATTCTTTTCTGAATTGAAGAAAGAGATTGCGTAATTTTTTTCAGAAAATTACCCCTGGACCATCTTAACGTATGGACCAGCCAGACACGAACCGGATGTCTTCTCAGTGCAGACTGGCACTCCACGATAATGGGATCAGGTGCAATTATAATCTGCAAGTGCTGCTTGGGCAAATGCCTGATTTTTTCCAAGCGTAAATTCGAACAATTGACAAGGGCCACATCGTTTTAGGTCCCTCTGATTATGGTTTTGAAGGGGCCCCCCTTCTGGGCAGATTCGATTTTTCTGTAGTTTGGAAAATTTCATTGAAGAAATTGTTTTTTATAAAACCACATTATTTCCAACAATATTGTAGAATATTTTACGGTGTGATAGGTCTACTAATTAGAAAACTATGGTGTATTTGTTCAATTATAATAATTTATTTACAGCACCCATTACTAAATAGCATTGTAGGCTTAAAGAACTATTGGACATTCGCGAGCTCCCCCCCCCCCCCTCCCAGACAAATTAGCAGGCTTTGGACTCGAACCTTCCGTGAGAAGAGAACAAATTATTTGTACAATGCTATATGTTGTGTCTAATACCAGTACATCAATGTCAATCGATCATGAAATAGATCCTGGGATTGAGCACTCTGATTTAGGGTTACTATACTTGAGAACGACTAACGTGTGTAGACCCAAAATTGCAAAAAGGAACCGCGGCTAGACGCGTTTCGGAACTATATGAAGTTCCTTCATGAGTAGCAAAGAAAATAGTAGTGAAAATACTCCTTATAGCGCGAATTACTCGCTGCGTAGACAGAGTCGAATTTGGAATTCAACTTTTGATTCGACTTTCCCCGATAAGGTGTCAACGAACAGAGGGACAAATATTAATGATATAGTACGTTGTTTCTCAACCACCGGGCCGCGGCTCGGTATCGGGTCCCAAACATCAGTCAAACCGGGCCGTGAGTGATTCATCGTTTAGTTTTGCCCGCTTTAGTCGTGTTTCTGACCACGCCTTTCACTCAATAAAAATCACTCAACCGTTCCGTGGACTTCCAAAGATTGAGAACCTATGATATAGTCGATTTTTGTGAAGTAAAGCTGCCATAATCTGCAAAAAGTAATACGTCGCTCCTACAGTTGTCAAGCTTATTTAATGTTGCCGTCCATTGGTTAATTTTCTTTGAGAATTTCAGACCAAGAGGAAAGGATTATGACGGCCAAAAAGCTACACAAGTCTTGGACTTGAAACGTCTCGATATTTTGACACGTATAACAAAAACATCATGAATTGTAGCAAAAAAGAAAAAACCGATAATGATCCGTCTCCCCTCCCTTTTAATGAAATGTGTGCACCGTCTGGTCAGTTTCATTACTTCGCCTGGAGCAAGGAGAAGGTTTTTATACCCTCAAAAGATCTTTTGTGAGTGTTATTTTTGTTGCCAGAGGAATCAGCATTGAGAGTTGTGTTATTTGCGTACTATTTTCTCTATATTTGAATGGGATAGGTAACCCCCCCCCCCTCTAGTGCGCAGCATCTGCTGTTGGTGAGCGAACAATGGTATTCTAAAAAAAATGAATACTGGGATTTTCTTCTTTCAGAGCAGTTTTCTCCCGACTATATAGTTATCCAGGGACAAGCTGGACCGTGGTTAGAAGAGCATCTGCCCTGCTTGGAGGCAACTTGGATTCATCTGAGAATTTCGATGGCGTTATTCAAAGGATGTAAAAATGTGCCGAGGAAAAACACACACGCATAAACACTCATGCCAATGAAGAGATATATGTTTCAGAGTTAAAAAAAAATTACCTTGAATAAACAAGGGAATGATTCCGGAATTCTTGAAAGCAGGAACAAAGGACGAACTTTCTAAAACGTAGGAGGACGCTTGAAATAACACCAAAAAGGAGGGCATGTTCTCTTAAAGGAGGACGGATGTTAACCCTACATACACCGTCAATTTTTTGCCCGCGCTGGTAACCAGTGTGGTTACCAGTGTTGGAAATACAATAAATAATTCCAGAACTGAGCTTTCATCAATTCTGGAATTATTTATTGTATTAAATCTGAATTTTTTCATCGATTCTGCAACCATTTCTTTCATTATATGCGATTGCCGAATTTTCGGAAGATGCTTTTCTCCCCCCAAAAAATATACTAATCTGGACAAAACGGATTCCAAGTATTTATATGGGAGCCCCTGAAGATGTCATGACTTCACTGGCCCTGCCGTTATTTTTACACTGAGCCCCGCGTCTTATGACAAGGGCGGCCCTACATCATGATGGATTGGCCGAAAACTAGATCCAATGTGCGCAACAGATAGCAGATTAAAACCCAATAAGAAATTTTTATTTCATAAAATCACATAAAAATATACAACGAAACAGAGAAATGTATTCACACAAAAGGAAATAAGACCTTGTTGAGTGCGGACGGAATGTTGAGTGTGGAAGCCCCACAAATCAGTTTCTGTTCTGCACAATAGATGGCAGCATTACGTCTCGGAAAATGTGATAATTTTGTTTGTCTGATCAGATTTTAGGTTATATGTTTTTGAACAGATGGGAGCACCAACGATTTTTTTTATATCACTCAGTGATGGTAACTCATGGGAAATTTCCCATATTCGTGGGAAAAATTGGCCAAAATTTGCGCAAGTGGGAAATTTCGTAGCATTTGTCTGAAATTTTGCGAGTTCATCAAACAAAATAATTTTTTGAAAACAAAATAGAAATTAATGCAGTGCAATACTTTTCTATTGCAAAATACTTGGTTACATATTTTTCCCGCTAGATGACAGCACATTTTGCGGAATGCGTGGGGAAAAATTTAGTCAAAGGGAAAATTTTGCTGGAAGAGGTTACCATCACTGATATCACTTATGAGCCCCGTTCACATGTGCAAGATTGGGGGTCGCTTTGGTGATAATTACCAGCATGGCAACTTTTACCCTGAAAAAAAAGGTGGGAGGAAAGCTCATCAAAAAAAGTCCATCTTTCTTGGGGTGGATAGGTGGTCGACACCGACCTTCTCTCCCATAATCCTTAGCGCCGCAAAAACTACTGCAAGCTCCTTCGTCAGCCATCTTGAATCAAGCACTTCCGTTCAACCCACATAACCAATGTTTTATTGCACATGTGAACGCGGCTATAGATTCAATTCCAGAATGTGAACTATTTAGAGATTAACGTTTCCGGGTTTTTTACTCAATCTCAGGAAAGCAAGAATTGGAGTAGGGTTACAGATTCGAAAACTGAAGCGGACGCCTGCGAGCATTTTTTTAGTGATGTCAGTTTTCTCAATTTTCGCAACAGATAGCGCTACTATTCTGACCAATAAAACCATTCGCGACAGTAATTTTTCCCAACTAAAACAAGAACCGCTAAATGAAAAGCAAAAGCAGAAAAAATTCCGGGAACTTCGACGGCTATTGGTCAATGGAAGAAAGCCACAAAAACACTCATGTGAATGAAGAGATACGTGTTTCAAAGTGAAAAAAAAATAATAATTCAGTAAACCTAAAAAGGGGAACGAAAGGGAAGGTCTCGTCATTTCAACTTTTTCCGCGTGTTAAAGCAAAGAACACATATACTCAATATATGTATATACAGTATACGGCAGATAAGGAAAACTGGCTGAGTGAGGCGATATCGATGTTTCAGGAAAGGAAAATTAGTCTCTGCCCGGGGTTCGGGTCCCCGTGAGAACGTCTAGTAACCCTAATAGAAATGAATTACCATTTGGATCACACAATACTAGGAAAAGACCAACGTGTGTAGACTGAATAACGAGTTCGAATATCATTTTTCATAACTAGAGCCCAGTTTACACACAAATTATTTGCAAATTTTGACCTTTTTCATTATTAATGCACACAAATGCATAAAATTGAAGAATACATAAAATTGCATATTTTCTTCACATTTATCAATATTTGTAGACGTAACTAAACACTGATCGAATCCATCAACCTAGGCTGAAATTTGAGAAATATTTCCGGTTAATTTGAATAATTTATTGGCGATTTATCCTATTTACCAAACTTGGGGAATTACATAGAATCACCGATAAATGTGAAAAACAAAATTTATTCAACTTACAAAAAAAGGTTGGTAACTATGCAGAATAGCCGGTGATTATGAAAAATACCGGATTTATCAAATTTCCTTACCATATATAGCGGTTCTGTTTCAGTTGGGAAAAATTATTATGGTTGTGGTGTGTGGTTTCCTTTTTCGGAAGAAAAGTTTTGCCATCGATTGCGAAAACTGAGGAAAATGATGTCGTGAAGGGTACGGGTTGGCGTCCCCCTTTCTCAGTTTTTTGAATCTGGTAACCCTAGGTGTATGTAAGTGTATTGGTTCCCACTGTGTACAGTTACCAGATCAGCAAACTGAGAAAGGAGTACGCCCTAAGACACTTTCATATACGTGTATAAAAGGGTTCTAGGACGCCCCGCACGCATCCTTAGTGACGTCATTTATGCCCATTTTTCTCAGTAGATGGCGCCACTATTTGTCAAATAAAACCGATCGCAACAATTTTTCCCAACGCGTAAATACTTCATGGCATACACATAATATATTCCCTATTTAACCTCAAGTTGAGCATTATTAGCCAATATTATTTTTATCTATATTATCATATTCATACAGCATTAATTACATCACTATTAACATGCTGCATCTCCAGCTCCAGCATCATCTTGCTCATCGTATGGTCACTTTGATTGTGTCATTTGTTCATATTACATCATATTATCAAATACAATTAGTTAGCATCAACTAAAATCAATATGTGATATCATTAGTTTCAGCGGAGATAGCTGTTAATTCCCAGGGTAAATATGTACTTCCAGATACATTTCTAAACTTCTCGCCATCTTAGAGACATTGTGAGATGACTCTTGAATTGTCATCATCCCTATTCTTTTATACCAACCATGGTTTCAATGCACTACTGCATTTAATTCGCAGAGCGATGATGAAGGTGGTGTAAGCTGTTAAAGTCTCATCTACGGCACCCCTATATACGAGTGAAGGTACATGGTTCGAAACGTTAGAATAGAATCGCTAAAAGCAGAAACAGAATAAATTCTGCGAATTTCAACGGCTTTTAGTCAGTGTGCGTGTGGGGAAACACAAAAACATTCGTATCAATGAAATATATATATATATATATGTATAAGTATATATATGTGTGTGTGTTTTAAAGTGGAGAAAAAATATTTTCCCTAGAACAAAAGAAAAATAATTACTGAACAACCAATTGCGAATGCTTTCATTGCATGATCCGTGCGCTAGTGTATGCGCGCCTTAAGAAAGGAGAACGCCTCACAATTTCTTCAACAGATGGTATCAATACTAACAGCAAAAAACCGCCACCACAGTAATTTTTCCCAAAAGACCACTAAAAATAGAAGAAAAAAAGACGTTCCGTCTCCCCTAGCTTTTGATGAATTTTTTACAGTTTTATTACTTTGCCTGAAGCAAAGCGAGAGGTTTTCTATTTCCCTCAGAAAATTTTTTCTTTCACTTTCGGGAGCGTTGCTTTTTTTGTTTCGCCACAGGCGGCGATTTTGTCATAGCAATCAGCATTGAGTGTTGTTTGCATCCTATTTTTTCATTTCATTTATGGAAGAGGTAAAATCCCTCCCCCACCCACCCACTTCAATATACGGCATTAGTTGTTGTTGAGCAGACAATGGTATTCTTGAAATGGATGTTGCAGCTTTGTTCTGCCAGGAGTGTTTCCATACTTTCTTTTTCTTACCATCCCGGAGCAAACTGGGTCGAGGTTAGGTAGCATCGGCCCTGCTTGGAGGCAACTTGGGTTTTAGTATTTCTACGGCGATTGGTCGAAGCGTGTGAAAATGGGAGAAAAAAAAAACAATAACAAAAGAGATATATGTTTCAGGGTGAAAAAATTTTCCACAGGGCAAAAAATATAAATAGTTCCGGAGACCTGAAAAGGAAGACAAAAGGGCAAATTTTCTAAAATTTAGGAAGACACTTGAAACAACAAAAAGGAGAACATGTCATCCTAAAAGTTGACGTCTGGCAGCCCTACTACAGTAGTAATATTGTTATAATTGGGCAAAAATTGCTAAAGATCATTCTCGCGGTTAGATGGGCTGTAGTTTCTGCTGCTATGAATGGGAGTCCTTAGGCCAGCGATTCTCAACCTGTGGGGCGCGCCCCCTGGGGGGGCGCGATAGTACTGAAAGGGGGGCGCTAGCATATCGAAAGAAATATGTATTATTTAAAAAAATGATTATTTTACTCTGAAAGGAAAGCAAAACAAAATGCATTATAAGAAAATAAAAAATAAAATTCGCATTTACACTGATATAATACACTTCAAATAGGGCTTTTTCAGTACTGCACAATGTATTTAATAATTAGAATACATCCCATATTGTTCAGTATTTTCGTGACTTTCTCAGAGGAAAGATTGTTTTATTTTGATTTAAAATAAGTTGATAAAAGTAATTTTCAGCAAATTATTTGAATGTAATATTCCATATGAAAGTTCCAAAAATTTCATGAAGGGGGAAGGGGGCGCGATGAAAATTATGATTGAAAATTGGGTCGCAAATACTGAAAGATTGAGAAACGCTGCCTTAGGCCATGGCAGACGCATAGATTTCTAGGGGATCCACGACTAAAAGTATTTGACATGGGCCTCCTTGTTTGATTTGGGTCTCTTGTCTCTGGGTCTTTTTCGTCCACAACTAGAAACAAAAATGCATCCAACCACCTGTGGCAAACATCTATTTTTGTGCCTCCCCCGCCTTATTAATTTGGATGGAAAAAAAGAGTTAATTTAACTATTTTTTAAATGTATACGTGTATTTTTTTTTTCACTTCCCCTTACCGTGAGCGCGTCGCAGCCAAACCGGTCGCACACCGTTGAGGGCGGCTCTAGGATGATGATGAGCAGTCGGGCTTTAGTAACTGGATACCGGATTAAATGACAAACCGGTTAAGTGGATAAAGTTTCTTTTCGTAGTTCCTCAGATTTGAATGAAAAATCGAATGAGCGGATACTATTTTTGGTGGGCTGACCCAAAAATAGTCCCAATGATATCCCGCACTGATATTAACGTGTTTCTTTTACAGTTTTTTGCATTTGCACCCGAGTAGAAACCGAAATAATTCCCCCACCCTTACGACGAACGCCCACCCTTGAGAAGAACCTGCGTACGCTACTGTTTCCTTGGGCGTACTACTAATCTACTAAGACGTAGATAATAAGGTTAACATAATTAAAATGATGAGTCAACGACTAGGGTCAGGGGAGCGATTTCTAAGAAGATGACACGTTAGCAGGTGCAGGTGACTATCACCTGTATTTTTTTTATTGCATTGCTTAGCAAGGATAATTGGTAGAGATATTCTCACGTTTTTCCCCGGGTCTTCTTTCAATTTCAACGGGGCCGCCCTTATCACACGCAGGGTCCGGTGAGGAAATGATTACGGGGCTTCTTCACCCCGATTTCATCATTTTTATGGGGAAGGGGGATTGACATCTGAAGATCCACGCATTATCACAAAATATACAGGAATGCCGGAAAATATAAATATTTAAAAAAATGTAAATTAACACAAAATTTAATGAAAATTTTGAATTGACGAAAACTGAACCCTGAAGAAAATTTTAAACTGATGAAAGAAATAATTTCATTACTAATGAAAATTAGGATCAAATGAGAATTTATAATTTTATTAAGAAGTCACCAACGAATAAGACAAATACACGAAAAATACAAAAAATCTTAATGCATTTCGACACAAATGGGCGTCGAAATGCGTTAGGATTTTTTCTCATTAGGAAAATGAGTATTAGGATTTTCTGTATTTTTCGTGTATTTGCCTTATTCGTTGGTGACTTCTTAATATTCTTGGACAAAGTTGATCCACTCTTTCATGAATTTATAATTGACGAATTATAATGAGAAATAATTGAAAGAAATTATTCCTGAATTTATGAAAAGCGAAGGAACGAAAAGAGGAAGGAATTAATTAAAGGGGAAAAACTCAGGATTAATAAAAATTCCGAATTATTCACAGAGAAAGTTCCAGAATTGATGGAAAGTCATAATTACTAAAAGAAATAATTCAAAATTGATGAAAATTTTCGGTCAACTTGCAAACGTACGCCTGAAATTGGCATAATTGCAATTCTTGAATGCAATTTAATTTTTACAGGGTGTGATTGGAACGTTGATCAAGTGCTCGCGAGCACGAAATCAGACAGGAACTTCGAGTACTTTTGGCACTTCAGGGAGCACCGTGGTACTCGCGAGAGACAGGTTGAAAATGTCTGCCTTGGACATTCCACCTGGTGTGTGTGTGTGTGTGTATATGTGAGTCAAGGCAACACCTCCCCATATATAAGAGGCTCTTCTCTTATCTATGGGGGGTATTGGCCAAGACCGTAGCGAGGAGGTGCCCCCCCCCCGCCGAAATATTGGAAAATGACTGATATATAGTGAATATTTGAATAACATGCTCAAGTCTACTGTTTTCTCACTCTGGTATCTTTTTTTTTTAAATTACAGTTGCTCCCCCATCCGAAATAAATTTCTGGCTACGCCCTGGGGTGAGCCAATTCAGGACCGGACCTAGATGATTTAGGGGACGTTAGTTTTAAGTGGGAACAAAGAACACCGTTATAAAATAATCGAATTTCAAACTTGTGAGGTGGTAAAATCAAGTTTGCCCCTTGCTGCAAAAATTCACAGGCATGGGGAAAAACGAGGGATTTTTTGAGATCAGTCTTGGGGAAAACTCTTGAAACCAGAAATTTACACGGCATCGAGTTGAAACCATAAAACGAGTTTTTTTCTCCATCCTTCCAAAGAGAGACTCCCTTTTCTCTCTCCCCTACCAGCGTCGTATATAATATAGTAATATTTTTCTGTTTTTTTGTTATTGTGCCTTCCTCCACCTGCCAAATGAAGAAGTGCCTAGCTAGGCCGGCCAACCAACAAGGAGTCAGTCTACAAACGCTTGGAATTCCTTACCCTCCCAAATAGCATCCCCTCCGGGCCACAACCAAAAAAACTTTTTCCGCGGGGGGGGGGAGGAAGACTTTTTCTTTTCTCAAATCGTAGTAAACGTAGGGAACTTTTCAAAGAAGCTCTCACCTGACGCTGCTGCTACTGTGATAAGTGCATCCTCGATTCTGTTTTGTCACTGACATGATCGTATTTATAATCTCACGTGTGGAATAATCCGGAACACAGTGACACACACACATATCTTGGATACGAGACTGAGAAATCGTGCTTCACACAATCCGGCTTATATCACCCAGAAATTAAATAAAACTATGAAAATGGCGCTCGGAAAATAGACGACGTGAGTATTTATTACTGTATTTGTTATCAAGTTGTGTTTCGATAACCAATATTTATGTCGGGTTAGATTATGCTGTTGAAAGAGCTAGAATTAGGGGTGCCCCCAAGACCCCACGTATTTTTTTAGGGTCATGTATATGAAATATTGCAATCTTTTACAGTCGAACTTGGTTATTTCGAAGCTCAAGGGAATCAGCAAAATAGTTCGAATCGTCCAACTCCAATTCCATACAATAAAACGCAGAGCCATTCTTAGGAGTGTGCGGTCGCACCGGACCCCGCACTTATCATAATAAAAGTGAAAAAAAATATATACGTATATCAAACATATTTTCAATTCTGAGGATTTTTCCTCTCATTTTAATTAATTCTAAGGTATTTTCTTTCATCGATTCTGGAATATTTTCGTCTCATAATTCTGCATTGCCCTCAACTTTGGTATTTTTTCGCATTTATTCTGAATCGATATAAATTCTGGGTTTTTTTCTGTCATTAACCCTGAATTTTGATCTCTCTCAATTATGGACTTTTTTCTCATTAATTCTGAATGTTGATTCTGAATTTTCCCTCATCGATTCTGGGATTTTTTTTCCTCTCATTAATTCTGAATTTTCATTGGTAAATAGATATTTTTCAACATTTGTGTACATTCTACGGTTATGCATGAATCTTTGGATGCCGACACAAAATATACAAAATCAGGGTAGAGCCCCGAAATTATTTTCGCCCCGGGCACCGCGTATGATAATGGCGCTCGTGAGAAAACTAGACTTTCTGAAAGTCTAGTTTTTTCTGTGAAAGTTTCACAAAAGAAAAAAAAAAACACATACATAAAAATATCACTTAATCACTTAATGTGTCAATTTCCTCGCTGTTGCAATTAGCGTTTGTATAGAACGTAAACGATCGTGAAAACTATTTCATTTGTAAATTTGTAATTTCCATTTTTTTCTTCTTCTGGATGCCCTGAAACATTGTAAAAAATCTTCAGGTTGATTTAAAGAACGCTATTTTCGAGCTTCAACAGCCGATTTTTTTCGAACCTGCCCGTAGCTTTTCCAAAGTGGGACTTTATTTTTTACGATTTAAGCACATCTGTGAGTGAAACCACAATTTTTTTTAGAGTTGAATAAGCGTATGAATTTCGTTTGGACATGGTGAGAAATGTTGCTAAAGTACATTGATTTTCCGAAATAAATTAACAAGGATGATAGAAATTCACGAATCCCCAAAACATTCTCATCAGACTGGGATACAGCGTTCCAGCTTTTAATAATTCTGTTTGTAGAGAAGTTGATCACCACACAAACACATACTTTCGTATTTGTTAAGTAGCAGCAAATGATGGCATCCATGATCCCATAAAACTCCAGTGCCCGCGGAAAGACAAAAGAGAGTGTGTGTGGTAACGAATTTAGTGATTGGAGCCCCCCCCCCCCTAAAAAAAAAAATACAGATTTCGTTCATTGAAGTTTTTCTAATATTAGTCACATATTATATTCTCGAAAAGGTCAGTAAACCACGGCATAAATTAAAAAAAAGGTTGACTAAAAG
The DNA here is from genome assembly GCF_987345545.1 of Pholcus phalangioides. Taxonomy (NCBI): domain Eukaryota; kingdom Metazoa; phylum Arthropoda; class Arachnida; order Araneae; family Pholcidae; genus Pholcus; species Pholcus phalangioides. Next base: position 12,968,239 of record NW_028301628.1, read on the forward strand.
TTTAGACAATTTGCTGGGAATTCTGAGAAAAAGAGACATTTTGCATGTTACTAACTTGGATAAAACTTCGACTTATTTAAAACATTAAGGAAAAATTCGAATGAAACAGAATAAACAGATGTTTTTCAACATTAAATTGAATAGAAAACTCAAAGGGAATTTCTAATACTCGAATCTCTACTAATTCCAATTATCCAATAATTGAATAATAGAGGAACTTGACTACTATTATGATCTTACATATATATGTAAATTGCAATCGCACATCTCATAAGTGAATTAACGAATAATTAGACTATTAGGTTGAGCTTGATTATCTAGGGACCCGAGGGTCAAAATCCATTGGTTTATTAGTTAGTATGCTGTTAATTAGAGTGGAGAAGACCGCAAAATTTGTATAATAGAAAAATTGTTTCGGGTACGCTGTTCCGCTCCACAAATAATTAAATTTATGAATCAATTTATATATATATGAGAAATATATATATGTATATTTCTCATACATGAATAAAAAACTTATGTGAAAAGATCAAAACATTCAGTCCATGTTTGCACGCAGTGTTGCTGTTGAATATCGAAAAACTAGTCAGAAATAAAATCAGAAAATTATCTGAATCAAAATATCGAAGAAATTCAAACAAATGTGGATTTTGAAAGTGATTTCTAATTTTTCCGCATTAACTTTCTTGAGTTGAAAATATTAAAAAAGAAAAATACAGGAAACCTCCGTTATGTTTTTAATTACTTTTTTCTCAGAAAGGCAACGAACTTATCAATGATAAATCCCCTATACAGGGTGATTGAGAAAGTACACGCCAATACAAACAATTGTCATCAAAGAATGCATGGCGTAACATGAAACGCGCGTTTCGAAACGGCCGCTCCGCAAACGTTAAAACGTCATTCCTGTTGAAATTTATCGGGAGAAAAAGAACATCATGCATGCAAATATAACCTGGGGAAGAAGAAAAAACCATATGCAAATCTGCGTCATGGTGAATAAAATGCGCGGACGCCACCCCTGTGAAGTTATTCCATCATCATTTACCCGGGAAGCAAGAAAGGATCCCGTTTCGCACAGCTGCCGATGCAAGCGCAAATGTTATCGGATTTGGCAACCACCTGTGGGGAAAACCCTCACCGTACATTCGTGCTGCCTCTGTGGTACTTCCCTTTGCAGCTGAAATGAAATTCATGTCTGCTTTTTTAGTGTTATAAAGTGCGCCATTATCCTGTACGTTACAACTGTTAGAATTGTTGCACTCTGGACTAACTTTACAAGGCCGGCGTCCGCGCTTTTTATTCACTGTGACGCAGTTCTTCATACGGTTTCTTCTTCTTCCCCAGGTTACATATGCATGCATGGTGTTATTTATCTCCCGATAAATTTCAACAGGAATGCCGTTTTAACGTTTGTGGAGCGACCGTTTGTGTGTTTCATGTTAGACCATGCATTCTTTTATGACAATTGTTTGTATTGGTGTGTACCTCTTAAAGCTGTTCCCATCTTTTCTGAATCACCCTGTATTTATCGTAATTTTATCTATTTCTCAGTTTTTGAGATTATTTGACTTTTTGATGTATTATGAAAAACCAGACTTACCATCATGGTAATTTATTGTATCTCGTATTTAATAATAACATGCGAAATATTATTGAAGTTATTATTATTATTGTTGTTATGCAAAGTTACAGCTTCAGTTTTCACAGAGAAATCATTTTCCCCAGTTTTGTTTTCGTTGATAAATAATTTTTTTCACCCTTTGACCTCGTGTTTGGTTCCTCTGTAAGAGGAGCGGCCCGTGTTTTCGTCTCTGAACCATTTTTTCTTTTTTTGCGAACAATTTGAAGACGACTTTTAAAACTGGAGTTCTTTATACGTAAACGACACCTAAAACATCTGAAACCCTTGTTGTGTAGATAAAACTGATTTTAATGCCAACGTTCTGAATGTATATCTACATACAACGTGCGACCAATTTTTTAGCTGGATTTATGAGAAAAAATACCACACAATAACAGTTGTCGAGCAACATTTTTTTTGGTTTCACCTATGGCTTAATGAATTTCGGTTGTAATGGTTTCTTCCGATCTCTCTCTCCCCCAAACAATGTGTTGTTATTCAACGATGCAGAGGCCTATTAGCAATGATTTGTTCCTTCTTTAATTCTTCTCAACATTCCAAGTATAGAGACATACCAAGCAGTGCCGGTATTGCTTTTAGTACTGAGAAAAGATATACTGTAATTGCATTACTTGGTTATACCAATTACACACCACACCAACACCAATTTACATGTAAAGTCAAATCGAAAGATACCTTTTTCGTGGTTTGAGAGATGGACTTAATTTTCCTTGTCATCCACTTCTTTTCTTATCATTCCGTCCGTTAATATGGATACAGCCATGGCCCCCACAAAGGGGGGGGGGGCTGGCAGGGTTCTATCCCTGGAGCCCGGGACAGTTCTCATAATTATTTGCTTTTTACGCTATAAATTAACTACAGAAGGGGCCCGTGAAAAGTCTGACCGAGGAGCCCGCAGAAGATCCGAGCCTAGGGACCCCGCTCCAGGATGTGCGGGCCCTGGATACAGCATATCAAGACTAATTTCGTGAGCCATACGATCCTTTTTTAAAAAAGTCTTTTTAAAAAAAATACAATTACAGTGCGCATTTCTTGCCGCTGTGGTGGTCGAGTGGTCATAGTGACGGACTCGCATCGCGAGGATCGGGGTTCGAACCCCACCGGTGCCACAGTGGTGGTCGGCTGAAGTTGGTTTTCTGTGGTTCCCAACTTCAAGGCGCGAATGCGAGCCGATCTCCACGTTAAAAAGTCTCGCCACAGAGAGCGACAGACCTACAACGTTACAAATATTCAAGCATTACACTTCACTCACAATTTGAAGTATAGATGGCACACTGAAATATCAGACACAACACTAGCTGGGCTGGAAGAGATCTCGGCAAAGGGATAAGTCCGGTGGCAGAGACCCTGCCGTTCATTCATTCAGTGCGCATTTCTTAGAAATTTTTCGAATTTTTTTTTTCTTGAAATGCTTTATTTTGAGGGACAAAAAGAAACAACGAGGTTTTATGAAATGGTGGGCACTGTATGAGAAAATTAATTACAGTGAAAGTAGCACGTTATCACAAAAGAAGATAAAACAGATTTTCAGTAAATGCCTATGCATTCGTAGAACACGTACATGTATTGTACGTGTTCTACGTACAATACATGGCCTCTGCATCTCTCATTGTAATTTATTGTATTCAATAACATGTGAAATGTTATTGAAGTTTTTATTATTGTTGTTGTTATATAAAGTTGTAGCTTCAGTTTTCATTGAGAAATCATTTTCGCTAATTTTTTTGGTCGATGAGTAATTTTTTTTTTCACCTTTTGACCTTGGATTTAGCTCCTCTTTAAGAGGAGAGCGGTCCCAGTTTTTATCTGAACCATTTCTTTTATAAACTATTTGAAGACACGTTTCAAAAACGAGTTCCTTATATGTAGGAGCGCGGAAGTTTAGGCACTAAAACTGGTCGAATATATAATAGGCATGCAAAAAGGCACTAAAAATGCCTAAAATAGGCATGCAAAAAGGCACTAAAAATGCCTAAAATAGGCACTAAAAAAAGGCATTTATAATTTTTGGAAGGAAGGAAAAATAACCAAAAACTAAGGTACTAGGGGTCCAAATACTAGCTGAAAAATCGATTGCGTTTAAGCCGTCTATTGTTTTAATTATAGTTTATAATAACTGCATTGTGTTATCCAAGTTAAATTGATTTCAAGCCCAAAATAAAATGTTAGTAAATTCTCGGGATTAGGTCAATTCCAGGACCACCACTACCGGACACGTAGCCGGTAGAGAAAATGATCTGAGGTGCTCCTTTCGAGTTACAAACAATCCTCGTTCATTTGTTATATTATTATGAATAATCGCTCATTTTCTATAGTTGAAACATAACTATCTTGTTCTATTTTTATATTAAAAAAACTGTTTATTTTTTTATATTACCCCGTACGCGGACTCCTTCAAGTGCGGGGCCCTGTGTGGCCGCATGTGTCACACACCCCCTGAGGGCGACACTGTTAAATTTAATCGAATACTAAATATTTATGTTTAATAAATAGCCAAGGTTGTTTGCAGAGCATTTATGGTGCAAGAATATATATAAAATCAAAACAATGTGGCCCCAGAGCCCTGTCTGCTCCTACCCCGCCCTGTGTAAGCCCTGACGTCAATTCATGACCTTGGGACAGTCATCGGTCAGCTATACACTCACTTCTAGAAAAAAATATTTGTGCAATGTGGCAGGCGATATCTTGATGACTTTTTTTTTTTCACAGAAAGGTCGCGGGAATTTTCATAGTAATGAAAAATTCATTGTCTACATAATTACATTTACAACTTATCTACAGCTCAAAAAGCGCCGCCTGCTGTAACAAATATAACTATCCTAACAGTAAAACTATGGTGTTATTTAAACATTTTCTATCTTTCTATGCATTTTTGGGAAAACTGCATGAAATATGCTATTCAAATTACTGAATGTTAACTTTTTCTGTAATTTTTATATTAATCACTTGGTATAGATAGATGGCAGTGATAAACGATTGTTGTGATCGGTAAAAGCAGAAATTCGCATTGTTCTAACGCAGCATAAAAATCTCCACCTACTAACAAAAAAGCAGGTTGAGGACGAGGAAACCGAGTGACACCTAGAAGATGTAAGCGTTATGTCGAGTGTCACTGGAACTTTAAGAAATCATTAAATATAAAAACAAATCAGAAATATAAAATTAGGAAAAATATCACAAAGCATGTTGGTTTATGATGACGGTAAAATTCATGAACATTAGTTGCTTTCTTTTTTTAAAAATATTACATAAACTAGCTATAATACCCGGCGCTACCCGGGTTTTCTTTAATGAGGCGTTTTGGATCATGCGATATCTCCCTCTTTCTTTGAGGGACATGCAAACCCTGTCTAAGTTAACCAATATGGTGACTTCCAGCGCGACTCACGCAAGAAACAAATCTAGATTTAAAGAAACGTAGAAATGAATATATTTTTTCCTTTTTTAAGGGCGCTAAGTATTTCGATTCCCCCGCGAATTTCAAGTTATGCATCTGCCTATTTCAGCTTCCAAAAATGCTTAGTTAAAGCTGCGGAATTTCCTCGATGTGCTTTATGGGCCCATAATTAATTTTAAAATATCTTAAACTATATGAATTTATGCAGTTGAATATTAAAAGACACAATACGGAGACATTAATTTTCGTGCTTGAGAAGATGCAAATAAAAAATTGAAATCAATGTTATTACATGAATATGCAACTCAAAAATAGGTCCGGGGCTAATTACTTCATATTTGATCTCCTGGGCTTCGTATACCTCTAAGCGAACTTAATATTTCAAAAATCTAGAATTCAATACAATTTTTTAAATTATTGATGTGGCAGAAAACCACACTAAATTTCCGCATTTCTACAGTAAAATCAGCAAATTTGAACACTGATATCTATGGGGATCATCCTTTGCCTGACCCTCAAAAAGATGCTGATAATCATTATGCATCTATTCAAAAAGTCTCATTACTGGGAGGATTGAGAAAGTGGCAAACCATTGTAAAGGCATATACACGTCTGAAACGCATTGCTAGGGACCCACGGTAACCAAAGTAAACGTTCCGAAAGTGATTGTTGAGGCCCAGAAACTATTGTTGCCCGACAGTTTTTCGCCCATTTGCCTTGCTCTGATGGAATTTTAAAGTAGCCTATCGTCGGTTCCCATTTGGTATGTATGAAAAATTTGGCGACGATCGGTCTAAAATTGTAGATTTGTATAAAGAACATACACGCACAGACAGACACAAAATCAATTATATATTTATAGATACATCAGTTTATTATTTATTTTCTGCTTTAACCAGCAGCTTGACAAAGTGACCAACGAAACCTTAAGCACATATGTAAAATGGTAATGTTATATAAGCAGATTTTCGATTTAGACGACTGCTTGTGGTTCTCTAATAGCAGCCTATGTGTTACTATGAAATGAAAAGAAATCTACTTGGTTTCCACCTCGACCTTAAGAGCATCGCTTCGACACGATGCTCTTAAGACGGCCCTGGTTTTCAGCTTTTGGCCATTGGGCTACAGCTCTGTTCAGAAGTGAGCTTTAATCTCATGTTTGGTAGGACTTTCGACCTTTTCCTCCAACATCCATGCGAAGTAAACAAACTTACAATAAAATTGTTCGCGATGCTCTAAAACCACGAAACAGGTCCGTAAACATGGATTATTATAATGGGTTTTTTTTCCCCACAAAAATTAGAAAGTATACTTGCAATTGAAAGTGTTTTTTTTTTCATTGGTGATATACTGCAACCTTTGACCCTTGGCTGGTTGGTGCCACTACTACACCCACTGACTGGTTTCATTGTCGAGTAGTGAGTGCATTCTAAAACAATTTCTTTCTATTGCCTATGGTTTTTTTTTGTTTTGTTTTTTGTTTCTTGTTTCTGTTCTTCCTACGAAATAAGAGTTGATTGACTTTTGTAGCATCTCGGGGCGTCCGCAACGTTCATCACGTTGCTGTTTGGTAGGGAGGCCGAATACGTGGGGCGAATCCCGATCAGCAGGAAAGTACTACATGCCACAAGTGTCAACCAGTCTTCTTTTTTTCTCCCCTTTTTTTTTGATAGAGAGAGTCAGACATGGACATACTCTGAGTTCACCTTTGCTTTTTTTTTTTTGTCATTATGTTTTTCATGTTTCCAGACATCCTCGGGCACACACACACACAGACCTCGAGATCTTTTTCATCTTCATATACATTCATAATAGAGTCGAGAATTTCTGAACTTAGTAATTTCTTTAAAAAAACGCCTCGTACAGACGTCTTATACCGCACACAGATATGAATTACGTAGGAGATAATTCAAACGCTAATCTTTTATGCCATCTTATAGGAGAAACGCAGAAAGAAAAAATAATACATAAATGTATCATACAATGCATGGAACTAAATTGGTTTTTTTTTTAATTTCTTGACACGCTTATGTTATCATTTCTTTTGGCACATTTTAATCACCTTTTTGGCTCGCCGTATTTACTTTTCGTGTGCAAGTTGGAAAAGTCAGCTTCTCTTTCAAGAAGTTTAAGAAATGTTGAAGAACATCTGTCTGAGATTGGACTCCAATGCAGTTCCCACATCTAGGGTTACTGGATCTCTTCAACTTACAAACAAAGTATTTGTGTTTATAGCTGGCTATATTGCTATATTAGGAAAAACAGGAATGCAAGTAAATCAACGCAGATTTCTGCTTTTAGTCATGATAAAATTAGAGAAAGTTCTCTTCTTCACTTGTTAATACAAGATACACAGAAAAGTGGTTTTATATACGCTACAAGCAGGAAATATTCTACCTGCTTCTATGCCATAGATTTCCAAATGAAGTTCCGCCGAACAAGAGGGTTCCGTGAGAGGTTTTTTGGGGTTCTGCGGAATAAATCCGTGACGTTTGATTTACGTTCTGATTTTTGACGAAACTTTAAAAATCCCAGAACCCGGAGAGCTTCGATCGACTAAAAAAAAATTTTCTAAATAATTAATGCTTGTAAAGCTGTTCTTTATTGGAAATTCTGAGAATAAAGTATGCAAATTAGTAGCTGGAGCCCCAGCATATCATTTCACTCGGGGTCCCATGATTATGCCAGGACGGCCTTGAGGATACCACGTGAGTTAGAGAAATATTAAAAATTAGTTTGAGTTCTGTCGAACAGCCTTACAACCGTCAAGGGTTCCGTGGAACATATATTCATTCATTCAAACCGAACACAACTCCAGTCTATCGCCCTAAGCAATTTACTACCGATTCGGATGTATGAGTGTCTCCCCCCTCCAAATATTCTGGGTCCCCGGGGACGCGAAAACGATTATATACCATATATACATCACGCATAATACACAAAGCTGCCTCGTGACATTTGGCCAGTCGTGGTCCAGTTTTCAAAGTTCAGCAGCCTCACGAGTATTTGTCTAATTGGCGCTGTTTTCAGTGCGGTGCCTCACGACAGTTGTCCATACGGCGCAGCTTTTGCCTTCCTTCGAGTAACGTTCGCAGATCTTGTGGACAGTTGAGTGGTGGGCTCCGAAGTGCGTCCCAGTGCTCGATTGAGCCCTGAGCTTCATGATCATAAAGGGTTCCGCGGAACAGTTTTATAACTGTTGAGGGTTCCGCGAAACCTTTTCCGTTGGAAACCACTGTTCTATGGCGTAGTGGTAGTGCACTTGTTCGGCATACGAAAGGGTCTGAATTCGAGTCCCTAGAGGCGAATTTCTCTTTCCAAAAAAATCAGCATTTCTACATGTAGCCAGTTTTTCTGGGTATCTTGTGCTCGATGAAATTACCTGTCCACGCCATCAAAGCTCAACTAAGCAAAAGGTAACCAATACGGAACCAGAAACGGGACGTAAAGTCAAATCGGGTGCAACAAACGTCACGGCTCAGTTTTATTTTATGTCATATAATTCATACATTTCGAATTTAAGGTTTTTGTTATTTCATATTATTTTTCAATCGATCGATGTGCAGGATATAACATACGGTATACATGTTGATGTTTCAAAAATGTTATCACTTATTAAAAAAAAGAAGAGAAAACACACCGGTAAAAGGACTTGGACAGCGGACTCCCGCCCTTCTGGTAACTTTATCCTGGAGTGGAGCCCCTATACTAGAATTTTTGTACAGGGTTCGTCGAAGTGAGTCTACATTGCAAGTAATCGTGAAAGTAACCCTTGTCCCGCAAGCCAAAATCCTGTTAATTATGTTTCAGGCCATATGCACTACCAACATGAAATCGAAACTTGTATACATGTGTAATAATTTGCGTTATCTCTATGTCAAGCTCCAGGGTGTTCTATAAATTCGAAAATAGTCAGAAATTGGTATTCAATCGTGTCATATGAAAAAAAAATTATTCTCACGAAATGAGATTTTTTTTTAAATGCAGGAAAAAACGTTCAAATTTTCGTCAATAGGAAGCGCTGCACGAAAGTGAATCAGTGGAAGTTTCCAAATGTCATAAAGTACCGGGTGTACAATTCATTTCTGAATTTTCCTGTTACTGTCACTTCATTAAGGTGTTCATTGTGATGTTGACCATTGGTGAATAAAGCACTATTGGTGAAGTTTTATTTTAACCACAAATCACCGCGCCAGCTGAAGCTTTATGAACGTTTCGCTCACAAAAGAGATTGAAGAAAGGTTCAGGTGCAGAATTCAGTGATTTGCTTTCGTGCAGTGTTTAAATAGTTTAAATTTCTGTCGACAGAAATTTAAACTATTCTTTTTCTGCACAACTGCACCAAAAAAAAATCACCGTGTGTGTGAGTGGGGGGGGGGGGGAAAGGAGCGAAAGAAAAAAGAAATTCGACCAACCTTTTCGGCAGATATCATTTTTCAGATGTACGTCGAGGTTGGGGTTCGGTTTTCGAAGTCGAAGATTTTTTATGGAGTTGTAATGAGTACTCTAATAGGGTTTTGATTTGTGGAATTTTATTAATTGTGGTGATTTGGCCAATCAGTATTAGACATTATTAGACATGTGCAACGTGCGCAGCTGCGTAGGATGATGAAATATCACTGACAGAATTAACTGTTAGCATTTTCACAAAAAAAAAAATGGTTTTGATTCACCGGGGAGAGAATTTAAAATACAGGGTGTTTCAAAGAGAATCATCCGATTTAAAAAATTATAACTATTCAGCTTTTAATCCGTTTTGATCGAATAATGCATAGGTAGAAAGAGGAGAAATCCCGACCTTCACGCAGTTGCCGACAGGTATAGCGACTGCACAACAGAAATCGTTTTGTGTTCTAAGCTTCGCGAAGTGTGAGTTCGTAAAAACTGTTCATCTACTTTTCGTCGACGATACCCTGGTGTTGAACTGCCTACCGCTCACAGCATTAGGCGATGGTATAAACAATTCCCAGACAAGGGTTTACACACTGTGTAAAGGGAAATCCCCTGGCCGTCCCCACATGTCAGACGAAAATGGAAATCCACTCGCAGGGGATGCAAACATGTTCGCATAAGTTTGGATCGAATTTGACTACCGTGCATCCCAAGGTGGACACATTGAGCACCTTTAATTTGGTTTGTAAAAAAACTTTATGATTAGCCATGTAATATAAAAATAATCTTAAGTGTCTATGTTCAATATTTTTCGTAATGTACGCATTTCAAATCGGATGATTCTTTTTGAAACATCCTGTATTTAACTGCGCAGGGTCGGAAGAGACTAAACACGGTCCTGCAGATCAGAATAAAAAAACATATAATAAAACTGGAGGAAAGTTTTAACCACAAATTAGATGAGCTGTTTGTGTCGACGTTGACGAGTCGGCACTCGTTATTGGTGTGAATTTAAGCTATTATTTATAATAATGAAAAATTAAAATCCCAAAATGAAAAATGTCTTCACAATTTGTGGCAATAGTGATAAACATCAGGAAACTATAACATTTTTTGAAATTTTAGAACCACCAATAATCGGACGTCGATCCTCACCAAAAGTATAGGTCTATTTGAGGTTTAGGAAGTTGTGCAAAAGTAATTACAACGCAACCATTGATCCAGAATCATCGGCCTCTTGTATAAAAGCTTAAATCATCACCAAAGATTTACACACACACATGTGATTCATCTGAAAATTCCAGGCCAGCTATAAGCAATCAACCCATCAAAATCCTCTTTGGTCGGAGAAAAAGTGACCATCAATGGTATAGACCAATTCAAGCGCGAAAACGTCAGCATTTTTTTGATGGCTTTATACCATTTATTATATAAGCAATACTTTTGAAGTCTTTAACTACAGGTCTTCTCATTGTTTCCACGTGTTTAAAGAGGATAAATACTTGTAATGGAAAGATCGCTTGGCAATGGAGAAGAAAGCAGAAAAACAAGTCTCGCCTTAACCCGGAGAATGGGTCGACGGCCTTCTACGAAGTCTAGAAATTCGACCACATCATTTCTCTATTAAGAAGCATCGAGATAATAGTGCCTTTTTTCTTGCTGTTATTGTTATTGAATGGCAATAAACACGATGACCCTCCATTTACTTCCACCTTCAAGCTTTTAATAAAAATTTCTCCACTGAATGAGAGAGAACGAATTTCTAGCTTAACGAAGCATGCTCAAACAAAAGGAGCAACAACAAAAACAACGGCCAGAACGACCACACCACCACTACCAGCAATAGTCGGTCACGCTTCAGAATGACTGCCGCCATGGTACATGGCACTTGCGGCACGCCGATTGGTTTTAGGTAGTATTAGCATCACAGTGCTTATCAATGGTTCGCTAAGTTTATGGTCAAGGCCTCTCGAGAGGTTTCATGTCATGTAGAAAATGATGATGGTGGTCGAGTAGTGATATGCACCGCACCGTTAATGTTGACGTTGTTGATTCTTCCGACCCACCAACGCCGAATTTGCTGTTCAGAGTGCCCAGGGTACATACGGTTGATACGGCTTGACGGATACTTGATGTAGCCTATCTAATAATATTGTGCCTTCTCCCTTTACTTCGTCATTCTTGGCCCACCTAATACGAGTATTGGTTAGATTTATTGAAAGCCGCACATTATCAATTTTATATGCATCTTGAGTTAATTCAAAGCTGATCTCTAACAAGACTAATCCGGACTGTTAGCAGCATTTTGAATCCGCCCCCCCCCCCTCGCGAATTTGTTACGAGTTCTATTTTTAATATGTCAAATACACATCTTTGCTTTCTTTGCTTGTGAATCTGTAAAACATCTAACAGTTGTAAATAATACAGCAGAACAATACTCATTATCCAGCAGGCTTAGACGAAATTTTTCTTATACAGTACAATCTCGATTATATCTGGGCTAATGTTGGGGAAGGTGATCACGGATAACCGGAAAACGCAGTTTTCGCTTACTCGTTTGCTTCCTTTTACTTGTTCTCTAACTCCTTCACTTTTTTACCACTTGCTCATTCACCAACTTCCTTATTCACACACTTACTCACTCGTTCATTCATTCACTCACTCATTTGCTCACTAACTCTTGACTCACTGCTTACTTACTCGCTTGCTCACTCACTCACTATGTCACTTTGTCGGCGAATATCGGTGATAGATTTTCAGCACACGATTGGGCTCGAGCATATTGCACCTTTCGATGCCATTGAACACTGTTGTACTCGCGAGCAGAAGTCTGATGTCCGTGCAAGGTGAAGAAAAAAATGTATCAATGTTCATCGCGCTGGAATTTTTTTTGTAATGCTTTGTGATTGCCATTCATGCACACGAAATAGCGTAATGGATGTTCAAGCAAGAACAGTTCACGTTAAGATGCGTTGTATGGTCCCTCTTCCGTGTATGGACTTGGACGTTATTCTACCTGCAATCAAATAAACGGAGAAGATAGTTATATAGGAAAGTGGCCAGCAGCAGCAGCTCTAGATGCGCCAAGCGAACCAGAAACATAGTTTATACCCTTCGGGTACAACAACCGAAGGGCAGCAAAAATGAATACATACTTCATTGCTCTCTCACAGTGTAGCCAACGGCCAAACGACAAAAAAGAAATCGGCGAAACTTGGTTGGAGTCGCATTGTTTCCAGGCTGATTGTTCGATGCAGGAAGTGTCTATATAGTGCTCATTATTCGTCCTACCTCTGTTATCTGTAGTGTATTTTCAGGTTGTTTTGTAATGAAATGTGTCTCAACATTATCAATATTCAAGAGAAAGACTTGCATTATTGTGTGGAGTCACGTGATGACGTTTTGTTATAGTTTCGATAATGTTAAAAAGGACCATGGCCACCTGAGACCATGATAGTATCTCGCATTATCACACAAAGGTCGTGGTGTAGCTGGAATCAGCATTTCTGACGTCAAGTTGAATAATGTTTGGAAATCTAGTTTCATTTCCTTATCGGGAAATGTTGAAAATTTGTAAAAAAAAAAAGTATAAACTTTCACCAGGAATTTCCGGGTTTCCCTTATATTCTCGTTGGGTTACCATAATCAGTTGTTTGAAACGAAAACTAGACAACGGAATACTCCCAAATAGGACATTAGTAGATTTTGCTAATTATAGGTCATAATTGCATGTAATCGTCTATTATAATGTTATTAATCCTTTCCAAAAGCATCAATCACAAAGGACTAAAAACGTCATTTGAATTCAGTAAAGATAAGGAATATTTATGTTCAACTCTTTGCAACGAATACATTGTCCTTGTATAACTTGGATATATAAATAATTGAATCATTGTTGCATTTTTGGAGAAAACATCCACCATACATATTGCGATAGTCATTATTGAAGCAGAGGAAACTATTTTACTCTGACAGTTTCTTGACAATGTCGGCTATTCTTCGAAATTCGACGTCGGTAGATAAAGATTCGAAGCATGTTTTCTTACATCCCCTTTATCAGAACTAATTTCAAAACAGCATCAGTTAACGCTGACTCTTTAAAAAGAAGATATTTTTTCGATTCATATCTGCAAACTCGCGTTAGCCGCAGAATGATCCGTTCGTCTGATCCGGAGTTTCAAAGTAGCGGATCTCTTTCGAAGCCCTTCTCGTATAATCCAAGGATCTTCGGCAAACATGAATCGCGTTCAGAATAGAATATAATAAGATGAATAACTGGAGCTTGTTTGTCTGTACATATAAACCAGTATGATGATGCATGAACCAGTTTCTCGAACAATGCCACTGAGCTTCATTACTAGAAAGAGATTTGCTGCCCGTGAATATAACGCCAGAGATTAAAATTTAAAATAATAATAATAAAATGGTGAGACAAGAACTCGGATACAAAGATAGAGAGAGATATCTATCCCTTGACCTGAATCCTGCAGAAAAAAAAAAAACCTTCCTTTTGTTCCAAGGATGATGTCAGCTTTCGGAGATGGATAAATGAATGCCGCAATTAGAGATTTGAAGGAGTTTCATACAAACAATAACTTGTACTCTCTCTCTGTGGGTGGTAGGTAGAACAACATGGTCGATGTGTGTGATTATAATGCCCCATTTACTTTGTTTTCAATACTTTTTTCTTTCTTGTGAGGTGGGGGGGGGGGGGTTATCATGTCCGCATAAGCTGATATGAGTCAATCTACTGCAAGGATCTGTGGCTTCTCTTATTCTTACATCACCAAGTAAGCTGCATACTACATCCGTCCCCACGTGGCCAATTTTATCTTCCATTGTCTTCTTTTTATGTTACCGTAGTTCAGGGGTCTTCAACTCATGGCCTGCGGGTAAAATGTGGCCCTCAGAGCTTTTTGCCGTGTCCCACCGACAGTTTTGAGAAAAGAGCTACTTCACTTTAAAAAAAACCGATTGAATTTCAAAAAGAAAAGAAAAATCATTATAAAGAGCGCTGGCTACTGAAATCCTGTTGTACTGCTGTATATTTAGAACTATGAGATTCTTTCCAGATTCAATAGTAATGCTCTGACCACTGTATACATTAAAAAGGCCGTCGTAACGAATTCTGGGAAGGAGGGAGAGGCCCGTCAAACTGAAAGATACCCAGGATACATCGTCATACGGCAATATCGACTCATTGTCCTCACGGCCTGGATACCTCTGGCAATTTATTTATAAAAACATGCATTACAATCATAACAAGTATAAAATCATTATCTAAATATAAAATCAGTTGCAAGATCCTAATCTACGTATACAATCGGAAATCAAACATATAATCCTATATCACAATAAATCTTAAGTCGAATATAAAATCCTAAATCGAATATAAAATCCTAAATCGAATATTGAAATCAATAATGAATCAGATATAAAATTCATAATCGGTTCCATCTTCAATTTACATCGTTCGATTTCCACGGCATTATACTGTTGTTGTGCCATTCAGTCAATCTTCTTTATAGTTGATCAATTTCTTTATTTCTTTCTTTGTGAACGGCGAGGAGCTACAGTCTGTACTTGTACTATCGGTTGAAATGGCATCTTTGTGGGATCAATTTACAATTATTTTTCTTCCGGGAGTGGGGGGTGGGAGAGAACCGAAGCCAAAATAATTTTTGCGACCTATGACTTCACATACAGCAGGGGTAACCAACTTCTCACTGTTCAAGGTCCAACATAATACAAATACAAATAAAACGCCACAACAGGCAAAATTCCCAACGGGATGGCTGAGAAAAAGTAGTCCATAATAAATATGGATGTCATATATTTCAAAAATACAGCAACCCAATTAAAAACATAATCACAAAAATTATAAACAATATGTACACATGATAAAATATTATACAATGTTCATAAGGAATATTATGGTTGTCTTATTAATGATATAGTGAGTAGATAATGTTCAGCTTTAGCGTGGAGGGCCGCATCAGGTAAAACATTCCCGCGTATAAGCCGCAGCAGTAGAAAACTAGCAGATTTGTGTCCACCATAATTAATATTGTTGAAAAAAACGGGCAATTTATTCATTAAAATTTTTACCTGGGCTCCACTTCTTCGTAATCTAATACATATCCATTGTTTTTCTGGTTCCCAGCTAGTATAGATACAATGCATCAAAAATTACTGTCTCTCTTGCAAATTAGTCTATCCACTTACGTCCATATTTTGAAATTTTAGAGACGAAACATCGTTTCTACATTTTTCTCCAATTATTTTTACCCCTTACTTCTGATTTGGCAATCGGTAGGGCAACGGGTCAAATAGACGCTCAAGTAATTGATTCGCGCAGCGGTAGACTTCATGAGGAGTTTCATTATTGGGATGGAAAGCGTGCCTCAAGCCAGTCGTGTGACTATCCGGAATGGGTAAACCCGTGATGGCACCAAAATAAAATGAACTAGCTTTGCATGCCAGACTACCTGTACATGTAAAAAGATGCGCACACGCACCGTTACCTTGGACTCCTGTGCGTCCAAGAGATTACACGGAACTAGATTTGCGATGCATGTGTTCTTATTTTTTGAGTTACCTTCTTGGAACAGGATACCGGGTATTCTGTTCTAAGAAGGTAACTAAATACCGATATCATAGGTATTTTAGATTGAGAAAGTGATAATCTGCTTCACACTGTGAAATGCCACCAACCTGCTGCGTCGTAATTTACAGATGATTACTTTTCTGTTTTCGGCACAAAAAATCATCGCATCTGGGTGTGGAACTCAACAAAATTCTTGTTCAACGACACAATATGAACCAGACTATCCCATGTGACACATTTTGCTCTTTGGAATTATTAGATTATTACAATATGGAGAAATGGAGTAAAAATGTACATAACAAACTTTAAGAGCAATGCTTGTGTATGAAAATTGCAGTTCAATGAGAATAGATAGATAATTACAATCGTCACTATAAATAATGAATATAAATAGTCGGTCGGTCATGTCTGTTGTGGAAAATGATTTCTTAAATAATGATGAGAAAATAAATTTAATACACAGTGATTTTTTCTAATCGCAGACCGCACAAAATCACCTCATGGGCCAGCTTTTCACCACCCATGATATATTTCGAGAGGCAAAATTCGGCATCCAAAAGGTATACATAATTTACAAAATTGCTAAAAAATAACCTTAATGAAAGAATTTTGGAAAGTGATACTCATGGGAAAAAAGGAATTTTCGGAAGAAACAATTTTATAGTTATTTAAAATTTATAGATAAAGAAAAAATAACTTCAGAACTTTTGGGACAAATTTCAGAATTAATAAAATAAATAATTAATAAAAAAATCGGAATTAGTGAAAAATAATAAAGAGTAAATCAAATATTCAAATTTAAAAGAAATAATTCCGGATTAAATAAAAGTGTTCAATAATTTGAGGAAACCTGTTTAATAAAGGGGAATACCAGAGTAGCACTCGGTGTCCCATGGGCTTAATGGGAAGTTTTAATTTGGCCCGCAATGCCTGAAAGGTTGAAGACAAGACATTGTTTATTGACATGCACTTGGGGCTAATCAGGGTGGCAAATTTCAAACAATACGATGTAGCAAACAGTACTCATTAGAGGAATAGAAGAGCAAAAAATGTGATGTGATTGTCACATTAACAAAACTTATTAATGATGAGCAGGTCCTGAGCTTGACCAAGAACCCACCGAGATGACAGAAATAAAAATAAAAAATTTACAAAAAAATTTATTACCAAAAGATTGCTACGCTCTTCTACTTTAATAATGTTCTTGAAAATCTGAATAATAGTATGAATTTGTGGAAATATTTCGGTCCATGAATGGCCACCATTGTCTACTATCATACCCAGCCTAGAGTCTGGTGAAGGAAGGCTCGCTCTTATGTGAACATAAGGTGTCAATGGAAGGATATGATTAGCTTTCAATGGCATTGTTCTCAAACGCAGTAAGTACCTTTCCTTCGATCGTTTGCATAAAGGAAGTAATGGACAAATTTAGGATTGAAAGTTCTGCAACAACCAATCACAAAATTCGATAGTAGTCAAACTGTGTCCACATTTAGAAAGCTTCAGGAAGCTTTCCAGTTGAGATTCTTGGAGCTCGGGAAAACCAAGTGCGCACGTTTAGGAAGTTCAGAGAATGAGTGAGCAGATTTCAGAGCTCAGAGGGTGCCGAATTCACATGTAAGAAGCTCATAGAGAAGTCAGATCCACGTGTAGGTAGCTCAAAGGAAACGTGCAGATATTTAATGAGCCCAGGGAAAAATTGAAACCTCTCGATACATTTTTCTTCGGTAGCTTCGTTTCAGAGCAGTTTGAAAGAAAATATGTTAACTTTTGATACATTTTTCCAAGAGGTCAGAACCACGGAATAAACAAAACACAAACATCACAGAGCTTTTACGATTGTTTTTCGTGACTTAAAATCTTGCGGTGTGATATAACACGAGATTAGACTTCTCTGGAGAAAAATTTTCGTCTCTCTCTTTCCTCCTAAAAGACTACTTATCTCTCTTTCTCTGTCTGTACTCGAAATTCTTAGATGAGTCGTTTCTGAACTTTTCGCCTTACAGGAGAGAAGAACATCATATGCTCACATCTAAAGCATTCACATGTGCGTGATAGCGTTCTTCACTGGGAAATTTCAGAAGAAATAAATTAAAAAAAACCTATTTCCTTATAGTCACGCATGGTTTTCAAATGCGCCTCGTTGGCGTCAAGAGGCGGTGGTTCAACTCTTTATTATCCCTGGCGTTTTTAGCAACAAGGTCAGCATTCGGGTCTCCAATCTTATTGTGCCAAGCAATAAGCGTGTCACACCCTCTGTGTGACCAGCTTCTCACACCACTTGAGCTGTATTACTTGAATACGCGAAAGGAGAATCATTTTTCTCTCAGAAATCTTTTGTCGAAAATGAAATTCAAGTGAAAATACTCCCGGTGCTTGGGGCCGGGTTTTTTTTTTTTACTTAGAGCATTACCCATATGCTACTCTGGATACACCTGTAGCGAACCCCATTAACCATAGAATTTCGACGGATGGGTAGTATTCTTGGTTAAGAAGCGTTTGAGAAGTGACAAACGATTTTAAAAGAGTGAATGTCTTCTAATTATTGAAAGGCGCATTTTTTGGAACCCAGTAACCGTATTTATCAACCCAAAAGCAATTTTTGAAGTACAGTCGACTTCGCTTATAACATACCCTCTTGGTAATTCGGGAAGTGTATGTAAGCAAGGTTTGAAAAATTAGCTTATATAAAGAGCTTATTTTCAAGAGGGAGTTTTTCACTTTTGTTAAATTTACAGTAGAAGTAAAAAACGTATTCCTCCGGAATATGCTTGCTTTACAAAAATAGAAAATATTCAAACAGGTAGCAGCAAATAGGAGAATGACAGATAAGTATTTAAATACTGCTTCTCTTGATCAACATTCGGGGGAAAAAATGAAAATTTTACTAAATTTGAATTTCGGGATTGTTCCTTTTGAATTGAAAATTAGTGGAGATGTTTATCTTCTGATTAAAATTGGAGCTGGTCAAGTCTAAAAAAAATGGAATTTTCTACGTCACGTGTTGATCCAACAAGGTTTTACCTAACTTACCTTACCTAATCGGGGGAGGGGAGAAACCAGACCTCTATGCTCCCCGCTACGGCCTTGGTACCCTTAGCCCTCTCGTCATTAACATAAGAAATCTGATCATTCTACAGTGGAGCCTCCCGTAACGGACACGAGACCATTAGAAAACAAATTTCAGAAAAAAAAATTCCCTTTTAAAATAAGCTCCTCATACAGCAGTTAGTTTCCCAAACTTTTTGTTCCATCGCCCCCCTTCTTCAGACATTTTGTCTCTCATCGCCCCAACTAAAGTGAACCCATAGGATCCTATGTTATACCCATTGTTTCTATCGCCCACAAGGGGGTGATATTGACCCCTTTACGAATCACTGAGTTGTATGCACGCATAAAGTGCATTATCCAGATTGTCCTGGACAAAAGAAACTAACGCAGCATGTAATTTTAAAGGTGTCGTGCCTTGTGCGACCGTGCCCTGGGCGACCCGTGCCCTGAGCGGCCAAGATGGATATCGTCGTGTACTGAGCGACCAAATCCTTTTCCATTCTTTACTGGGACAAATCCTTTCCTTTGTGATATCTTGGTGAATAGAGTAATCTTTCGATTAGATTACCTTTCTTCCTTTGTATTGAAGCTTCCCTCATCACCAATATAGGTGGAACTATAGGAATACAGTAGATACCGTTTATACGACCTTCTTTATCTCTATTATGGGATTTTCACATTTATACGACGCATAGTGAGGTATTTTACCCGAAAACCTGGCTAAAATTATTTTTACACTGCACTATTTACAGTGCACTATTTTGAGCTGATATGTCGACTAATTTATCGTTAAAATACTAAAAGAAATAATTTTGCGGGATAAATTATAAAATATGAACATATGAAAATATATTTTGACATAAATTATATAATTCCCCCAATGATGAGGGAAATTCCTCAATAAAGAAGAAAAAATCTAATTGATGTAAAATTGTTATAAAATGCTAATAATAAATTGGGGGAAGATAGTCACATATCTAATTTATTTTTTATTTTAATAAAAAATAAATACTCATCTCTGCACAAAATTATCCCTTAAAACTTTGGAGAGGGGTGAAATTATTCTTGAAAATTATTTTTTCCAATAACATTGGTCACAATACCTCCCTGTAGATTTTAATGTCAAAATTTTTCATTTATACGACAAATAACTTCAATTATGTCGACTCTGACTGCAATGACAGCATGGCTGGAGATACATGGGGGGGGGGGAGAAGGCGTGGAAATGTTTCAATTCCTTGAGCTACATTAATAATTTAGTTTGATTCCTCAACTTCGTGAGGAAAAGTAAAAAATTACAAAAAAATTCGGGTATGATTTCGTGGACGTATCCGCAAATTTACATGTAAAAGAATCTATTTTAAGTCTTGATTATGTGCAAACATTATTCCTCATTGTTTGAATCCATCACTATTAACCGAGAAATTGCGTAACCAGTTTAAATTCCATTCGAGATAAAATGAAAAATTTTCATTTTCATTCAACTGCTGGAGAAGTTCCACAATTTTGATAGATTGAAACATTTGAAAATCATATTTTGTTATCGTCATAAATTTCAAGACAGTGTAATTATCAGTAAAAGACGGTGGATTGAAATCAATTCTTCAAGAAAAACTACGGGGAAATAGGCCCGTGATACACATGTTACAAATAGCACGAAAGCATGCTACTTAGTAGCATGTGTATCACGGGCCATATGCGAGATGAATATTCTTATTTATAGTCGTAATTCTCGCATTATAGTTTATGAGTTAGGAAGATGGTTTTAATACTTGATTTCAATGAATTCGGGGATGTTCCGAGAAATACAGGACGTATAGTCATCCCACATATATCAGCATAATTGAAAAATAATTTTATTATAATAAGTGTAGAAGGCTACATGACAACCATAGAAATAGTATTAAAAGTATAAATCGCGTTTTTCAACTTTACACTAATTTATAGCATATTATCAGTAGGGCAACCACGTGTCCTTTATTTTACGGGACATTCTCGTACTTTCATGTAAATTTGGCCGTTCCGACTTTATACAATTTTCCTATATATAGTATTTTCAACGATGCTAATTTGTATAATTAGCATTAAATATTATATAAAATTTCTACTGAAATTGTGAATGAAAGTAATTTTCATAATTTATAAAATATTTAGATAATTATTAAAATATCATGTCGTGTATTTTCCATATTAAACATTTTTTCGGTTAATTAGAGTTCAATTCGCTGTGATTTCTATTATCCCGTCATTGCTCAACCCTCGTTAATTTTTCAGAAATTTTAAAACAGTTGGTAGTTTTGCCAACATCTTCAGGGAAAGTATGTTCCGTATTTTCTTTATAAAATTCAAATTTTCCATATTTTTCTAACGAAATATGATCACCACGCCATGATGAATGATTTTTTCTCCTGAAATAATTTTTTTCTACAGGGATTTGTAGAAGCTCAAAATGTCATTTGATCGTTTTTGTCGAACCACGGTAATTTTCTGCACACGAGGGCTAATTTGGCCAGGACCTACAATTTATTGCCGATTCCGAGAACGACAGACTTTTTTTTCATCCTCACCGAATAGTTGATGCACTAACCAATCGATGTGGGACTCTGCAGCAGCAATCTTTTTCGGTGGTCATGTTGCCATTTCTGTAGTACCCCCTGTGTCAGGAAAGTTTCTGACATGGACGAAACGGATATCGAACTCGCGACACCTCTAAACATTAGTTATAAACCGGTACTGTCCCTGAAAACGGGACGTTTGGTCACCTTTTATGAATCTGTAACAAAACTTCTACTTTGCGCTAGATCAGTTTCCCAACTTTTTTTGTCCCATCGCCCAATTCTTCAGAAAATCTTTTCACACTTGTTAAGTTTTCACAAAACTGTAACGACTGTTAATTGTAATGACCAATGACTGAGTTTTTCCTATGTTATGTTATCGAATGGCCTGTAGCGAAAGTATTTGTGAAACACTGAACTAATCATCTTCTCATCGAAATCGTCAAATATGATCATATTTTAAATATAAACGGATAATAAATTTTCGACCTACCTTTTTACTCATTTTCATCAAGTTGTTATACTACCGCAACTGTCTTTGGAGTCTAGTGAGCTTGTCAAACGATGTGATGGGCTGAATTTTAAATAATATGTTCTCCACGGGAGCTTTTTGGTGTGCATAAACCCTAAGTTATGAAAATAATATCTGAAGAAGTTAGCGGGCAACCCTTTCTGATCTCTAAGCACCCTAACGTGACACGCGACACACCGTTGGAAATAACTGTCTTAATTGATATTACAGCCATACTTCGGTATAACGTCCCGCCTCGGGGCCGAATAAAAATGACTTCATAAGCGGGGTGATATAATAACGAATAAATTTTTTTACAAATTGTACTAACAGGACCAAAAAAAACTGACGCTATAGGCGGGATGACGTTAAACGGGGTCAACGTTATACTGAAGTCTTACTGTATAATGTTACTCTCAAGATGGATATTCAAGTTTTCGTCTTGATTCGTATGAACTAAATTAGTTCATACGATTTGAACGGTATAAAAAAATATAAAAACGATTTTAAATAAATTAAAAAAAAAATTTTTTTGCTTTCCATCACATACTAAACTGAATGTTGCATAATCTCTGTTGTAGATGGATTACAGAAATAGAATAGCAATTCAATTATAATGCCACGTCATGAGGGATGGCTCCTTGTTGTGGAAGTGAACAATAGAAAAGGATTTGGTCGCACAGGGCACGACGATATTTATCTTGGTCGCACAGGGCACGATTTTTCCTTGGTCTCACAGAGCACTGTCGCACAGGGCACGTAACCATTTTAAACTGGAAATGACAAGAATATAGTTTTTGCTTGATATCACCTGAGGAAACGTGACTATAGAGTGTATTTCACCTGTGTGTAAATAAATAAAAATTTAAGAATGCTACAAGTCCTTGGACACACTTCTGAATCATCATGGTACCTTGTTATAAACATAATCATTGAACCAGGGACAAATTTTTTGAGGTTCCGGTTTCGATTCGGCAATATAAATGCGTATAAGTGAACATAAGGAAGAGAAGATTGTATTTATGGTGTAATAATTGTCCAATATTTCAAGGAATCAGCTCTGATTTACAGTGTTTTTTTAATAACTGGTGTTTTCTTTCCTGCGCATTTCTGGTTTTATTCTCAATGTACTGGATATTTCGTAATTTCTTCAGGTACCAAAAAAGTTCAGCTAAACACAAGAACTCTAGTAAATCAGTTGACACATGCTTAGGTCATAATACATATTTACATTTTTCATCTTTTGTGGAATGGGAAATTTTTGTTTTTGCTTTTTTTTGTTACGGCCATGGCAGGTCGGCACCGGTTTTCTCCCAAGACCAGTTTTATTTGGGAAGTGGCTCGTGCCGTTCCAAACAGTTTCATACCGACCGGTCTTTTGGTTGTTAGATGATGTTGATGAAGAGAGAGAGAGAGATTCTGAAACAGAAAAGATTGGAGTAGCGAAAGGATGGTTGGAGGAGGTTGTGCCAACCATCTTGCGATTAAAAAAAAATATTGTGGATGGGAAGAGTAGAAGAAGAAGAAATTATACCCGTGAAATTACGGCAAAAGTCAGTAACCTCCATTTTGATTGCGAACAGCGGCGATTGGTCGGAAACCCGTTTTTTTAACTGCTTTTAAGATTCTCTTTGTGGGGGCTGAGCTTCCAAAGAAATGCCTTTCTTTTCCCCCTTTTCTCCTGAGGTAATTTGATGTTAGGTAACAATTCTTCCAACTTCAACAACAACAACAGTCACGAAATCAAATGACGCGATTTCGTAAAGGACACAATTTACACGATATCCTTGTCAGAGAAATGTAGAGCACGAGTGTCTCGATACTTAATTGTCTGAAACAAATTGGCGGACCACCTGCGTCCCGTATTACGGGACATTCCTGTAATTTTGGTTTGATTATTTTATGCCATTGTCCCCTTTTCAAGTTTATTTGGATTTTTAATATTTATTAAAGTCGTGAATACAAAGCGTTCTCATAATATATAAATTATATTATGATATTTATGGCTAAAAAATATAAATATTTATTTCAGATATTTCAGGTTCTCAACGTTTTTTACCGCAATTTTAGTCGGTGATTGCGTTTACTTCAAGCAACGTATTTGATCACAATCAGCGATCACTCGTTTTTTTATCCCGTATAAGACCTCAGTTTGCTGTTTTTTTTCTCAATTAAATATGTTCGTCATATTCTCTCATTCGGATGTACTTTTCGTGGAATACTTTTTTTAAAATTGGAATTTTTAGCAGTCCTATATTTTCCCACCCTTCAGCAATTTTAGCAATATTAATTATCGAATTGCATTTAAGGCAATAACTTGAATTTTTACAAGATGTAATGATCGCATATTTAGGTGTAATTTTTATTTGAATCCATATCGTTATTACTAATATCAATGGTAACGGTTTAATAATATATAATGACTACTGTTTTCATTCAGTTAGAATTAAATGATGAAGTCGCATGCTGACCATGGATTGAGAAACGCTGGCTTATTGGTGATTGGAAAAGTTTATCCTTTCTTTTAACTCCTAGCCCTTTGGAAATTCGAGAAGTTTATGTTATCAGAATCAGAATCTTTATTTAATTTGGAGGAGCCAATTTTAAAGGTGGGGATATGCAATTTCATTTCAGCACACAAAATAAAATATAAAAAAAATTAAGTAAATTAGTGGGACAGCATTGCGGAGAAAAAAACAACATATACTTGAGCGCTTTATGAGAAGCGCTTTTCTAAGTAAACAAAAAATTAAAACTGGTGAAAATTTACGAGGGTGGGGGGGGGGGGGTGGAAAACAAAAAAAAAAACTCTGGAGCTGTAGAAAAACGCGTGCGAGAGAACGGTGTCTCAGACGTGTTGCCACCAAAGTTTATGTTATAAGCGAGTTCCTGAAATTAGCTTACATTGCAGTTGTACGAAGGCATAAAGTGCATTATTGAGATTCCCTGACAAAATAAGCGTATGTAGTCAATGTAGCACGTTACTAAATTCAATATAGAATGAATATTATTTTGAAAATTGATTGAAATATAGTACAACGAATAGGATGTATAGAGAGGACTTGCATGGACTTATGTGTCTGTCTGTGTGTGTGTGTGTTTTCTATACAAATCTACAATTTCAGATCGATCGTCACCAAATTTTGCAAATATACCAAATGGGGCCCGACTTGAACGATAGGCTACTTTAAAATTTCGTCAGAGCAGGGCAAATTCCCCAAATGGGCAAAAAACTGTCGGGCAACAATGATTTTTGGGCCTCAACAATCACTTTCGGAACGTTTACTTTGGTTACCGTGGTTCCCTAGCAATGCGTTTCAGACGTGTATATGCCTTTACAATGGTTTGTCACTTTTTCAATCCTCCCAGTAAGGAGACTTTTTGAATAGATGCCATAATCATTATCAGCATCACTTTGAGGGTCAGGCAAAGGATGATCCCCATAGATATCATATGATCACCTATGATCACCCATCCACTCACTTGGTCACTCATATGGTTACCCACCCACTCACTTGGTCACTCATACAGTCACTCACCCATTCACCTGGTCATTGATATGGTCTCTCGCCCAATCACTTGGTCACTCACTCGGTCACTCATATGGTCAGGGCAAGCGAAATGTCAGATGCCGAAATGTATTGGGGACGAATACTCACCACCATGAAATCAAAAAAACATTATGCCGTCGATCTAATTATTACGTTGCTTACAACCAATTATACTGATCTAGAAGGTATGAGTCAAGGCTTGCTGAATAGCGTCAATGAATGGACGTACGAATATGAACTCTTAATTAACTTCGAGAAATCTCGCTTTTGTGTTTACACATATGCACAAGAGATTAAAAGAAAGCCACACAATTAGGTTGGGAAACAACAGAATAGCATACAAAAAAGAGAAAGGTGGGAGATAAAATGCAAAAAATAAAGAGATTGATAAAACTCCGATAGGGTTTGAATTTGAACCGCAGACAGTCAGACATTTACAAAATCTGTATTGAAACCAAAATAACTCATGCGGGAGAAGTTTGGTATGTAAACCTTAGATATATCAACGAGAGATTGAAAAAGATACAAAGAATAGCATTGTTAATTATTACTAAATGCTACAAGTCAGTAGCTAATGAATCTCTCAACGTGTTGGCGGGATGTATGCCCCTGTACTTAAGAACAAGAGCGCAGAAAAAGATATTCGATCTGTGCGAACAGCTTAAGACAATTCAAATTGGAACTGAAACAATACAACTTAACATGATATATGGTATTTCGACAAACCGCCATGGAAAATTAAAACGTTGAAATAGGATACTAATGAATGCGATTGCTTCATACGGTCAATATGCACTGATGGGTCCAGGATCTGTAATAGAACAGCTGGTGCATATGTGATATATAATTATGGTGAGTTAATATGCGAAGATAACTTTCGCTTATCGGGCTATGCCACGGTATTTCGAGCCGAATTGATTGCAATAGAGATGTCACTAATGAAAGCCCGAGAATTAGAGATCACACAGGTACACTTGTTCACTGACTCAATGTCTTCATTGATGGCTTTATGCAAACCAGATAGCCAAAGACAGAGATGCGGAAGCTCTTAAGAACCTAACAATGCATATGCAGGTTACACTGCATTGGATTAGGGGCCCATGCGGGTAACAGCAAGAACGAAATTGTGGAGAAAACTCGCAAAAGATGGAACAAATAAAAGATTAGTTGACATCGATTGCAAGTATAGCAAAGCCTAGATGCGCAGGATGCTCTACAAAGAAAACCTGGGAATATGGCAAAGACACTGGAATACATCAACGAAAGGCAGACCGGTATATGCTCAAATATCCGACAATTAATGATGAAAAATACGTAAGAGGGAACTTTTTAAATCAAATAATTACAGAACACGGACCCATATATGGGATACTATCGAGAATGGAGACATAAAAAGAGTGGTAACTGCATCTTCTGCGGCGAAGCACAAGTGCGTAGATACCACTATATTTATCAATGTGTTTATTGGAGAGAAAGAAAAAACAATGTACTCACACTCGAGATCAACAACATCTTCCAACAGCGATCCTATTGAAGAGCAGAAGAGCACAGAACTTTATTACGGAAATAATGGAGTTGTCACTGGAAAAATATCTAAATCCGTAATGGACAGAATATTTTATTTGGTGATCCATTGAACTAAGCTCAGTACAAACAACAACACTGATGGATACATATGTGATCTTGTATTTTTCCGGCTACAAGAGATAATTGAGACTGTGAATCTTATACATTAAATTGAATATTTTAAATAAAGTTTGACTGTGTGAGTTATGTGATAAAGCTGAATACGCGATAATGCATATTGCGTATACTACGTGTCAAACTTGGCATAATTACGCCGCTGTGATATAGTTATAAATGTTACAATGTATGTTTCATGCGTAAGATATTGAAGACCTTTTTGCAACTTTGAATAATTTTGAGGTGTACTAACAAGCTCTTTTAATCACAACGGTTAACAGTGATACATTACTTGAATAGTAGAACATCGCTAAACTAGTTCATAACATGATCGCTATTCTTAACATAATTAAATTTTGACATTTGTAAATGGAACAGTGCACGCATATTGAAACGCAGTTAATAACTGCGCGAACGTCCTTAAAGTTTTTTTTATTTATTTCTGGATTCTGTCAAATACTGTATAATTGCCTAGTTATGATATAACTGAAAGCATAATAATAATGTATACTTGATGCGTGAGATACTGATTAGTACTCTGAATTTTACAATAACTTTTGATGCTTGTATAGTGATTTTTGGTTCGACCGTGACATATTTGAACCTGGTATATTGCACATTCTATACATAGTGTGAGTATTCATTTAATATAACTCTAAGCACGATATAGGCTTTTTTGTAAGAATGTAGGTGCACTAAAATACAGTGAATAACGGTGAGAGCATTTCCTTTAACTTTTTTTTCCCAAATATGTTTAGTTATTTAATATTACTTGAAACAAAGAGTTTCTGTTCGCTTTGTATATTCTTCTTATTATTAATTAATTTTTTTTTTTTTTTTTTTTGTGTTTTTAGCCATTAGTGAGAGTATTTGTAAAAAAAGGGGGGGGGGACAAAAAATGGATTTATGGGCACCTATTATGGAGCCCTATTATATCGTAAAAAGGGGGGGGAAGAAAACATTTAATGTGTTGTTTGATTGAGTGCATTGTTTTATCCCTTAGACACTAGAAGAATTAATGCGATTGTTCGTTATGTATGAGATAATACCATAACGAACTTATATAGTATTTTTTATGAATTGATTGTACCTTGATATTAAGAGAATTAGTATACGGTGACAAATTGAATGTATTGATGTAACAAGGGCCCGGGTCGGTCATGCCCTACAATAACATTAGCCGTGACCGACTCGGGAGTTTGAAAACCGCCTGTATGATATACAACTTGTATGTTTTATGTTTTGTTTACTGAGAGGCAGAGGATCTGCCTCCTTAATTTGAAACCAAGGTTTTTGGTTTGATTGTGTATTTTTTGTATGCTGCGGTACTGGTGAGGTCATTAGTAGAGAATATGGTATATGGGCACCAAGTAGGAACCCCCAGTTTAGTTTTTAATATAGGTTGCGGATAAGCTAGGGCCCCCGGGTGAGGAGACATAATGACGATGTATAAGCACAGTTCTACATGTAACTATTTCGCACCACTGATATAGAAACATTTAATTTTTTAAAGAAAACATCTTGAGCAGAATTGTTCACTCAGCGTCCGATTAACAGATCTTGTCGTATAGGCCAACGGGCCAGGATGAGGCTTAGATGATCATGCCCTCCTGAAGTCTAAGTTGCTAATTACATATAAGTTTTAGGCGTCAATTCCGACTTTTTAGTCGCGACGGTGACAAGGCACCAGGGATTTGGCCAGCCCTGCTGATCACAAATAATTTCTTCTATTTGGCTAACCTTTTCGGCTGTCATTTCGACAATCAATTAATTTTTTTTTTAACATTCAGTGTGTTAATGTGTACGAGGTGCATGTAAGGTTAAGCAGTGGTAGTCAATTTTTTTTCTTCTGGTTACCGTATTTGACAATGATATTGTTGGCTGCCGTATTCAAATTGCTACAATTAAAATATTAGAGAGTCTAAAAGTCCTGGGCATTAGTAAAAAGAGCTTCCGTGCGGCAACTCTTATATTCATTATCAGATCAATAGGCCGTATGATGCGAATTCTTGAATGGAATGATTTGATTTGAGGGTGTCGATCAACAGGAGCGCAAAATACTATATTAGGGCCCTAGAACTGAACAGTCTTGAGTATGATTATGTGCTATGCAGCACCATGCTTTTCCACAGAAAAACCTTCTGTCATCAAGCAACAAAAAGCACAACAAAATAAAATACTTCTGCGATATACCGGGGCACTACTGGTGTATCGGAAATCTTGACATATTTAATGAAAATCGAAAGCATTCATAACTTCAACCTTTCTCGAGTCTAGAGCACTGCTTATATCCATCATCAAACTAAGAGCACTCCTTAAGAAAACTTTGGTATACTTATACCTTAAATCTGCATTTTAACTGTAATCCTTGAATACGATTTCTACAAGGTGTATAGTCGAAACATTGATCAAGCGCTGACGAGTACAAAATCGGACACACCATTGAACGCACTTGGTGCTTGGGGGAGCATCCTTTTGCTTGCGAGTAACAGGTTGAAGATGGCCGATTTAGCCAAACCTAGTCGAGGCTATTCCGATAGGGCTGAAACATCGAATATCAGCATATAAGAGGCATCTCGCCGTATCCTACGGGATAGATATGTTGAGGTTACTTGGGACCTAAGAACGCATACTGGCCTGATGCGAATCAGTGAATTTGATTCGTTGTGTAAAAAGTGTTTCTAATTTTCTCTTCATTGATTGAAGGTGTCGTGATATACTGCACACTAATACCCGAATTATTGCATTTAATCTTGTACACATTTCATTTAAATTAATATATATACACTGTTGTAAGCATTAGCTGGAGGGTTCCACAGATATTAGTCAATAATTAGCTCAAATAATTGATAGTTTGATTTTGTATTTGCATATGAAAACCATTGGCCTAGCCAATAAAATGCAGTGAGCTGCTCAATATTTTTGAACTTGATATTTGTGCAATAAATATGGTGGTCTGGTGGTGCCTCTTGGCTCCAAAGTAAGGGGGGTTCCTCGGAAGAGTCGATTCAGTAATAAATATGATAACAACATACCGGGTTTTTCCCTAAACCAGCGGTTCTTAACCTTTTTGACTCACAGAGCCCTTTTCAGTATATAAATTTTTATGGCGCAGCCCCGTTTGACTCAAGGAGACCTTATTGTATATAATTTTTATGGCGGACTCCCCGGCAGACATCTTTTTTTATTTATCTGTCAAATTTACTGATTTATTTTATTTTCCTTGAGTTGCCGCGGAGCCCCTGGGAAGTGCACACGGAGCCCCGGTTGAGAACCACTGACATAAACAATACCATCAGTTTAAGGGGTTTTATCCCGAAGAACCAAAAACCATCGGTTTTCCAGTTTTTTACGCGCGCAATAACATCGTCCGTGGTTTTCCTGTCGATTATCGTGACATCTAGTAGAGATTTCTCGACCTCCTTCGGGCTTGGCTTAGCTCTTCAACTTCCAATAACTAATATGATAGGTAAGCCACATTTTATCGAATTCATATTTTCTTAATTAATTTCAATTGACTTAATTTATACTGACTCTCTGAGTACAGCTCAGGCTGTATATTTTGGTATATTTTATAGAAACACCTTTTATACACGTAGATTCACACACCCAACTATCACATACTAACAATTTCTAATCCTCTTCACGGAGCAGCATCGAACAAGGAAGCTTATGAGAGTCTTAAAGACTCGGTACTCCCTGAGAAAATGCATCTACCTCAGTCAGTCAGTCTTAAGTATGATGGAATCGGTCGGAGATGCCGCGAATTATTTTGGGGTCAAAATTATATTTAGCATACCAAAAAAACTGCGATTCCAAACGAGTGTATTACGAGGAAAATAGAATGCCTAGTGCATAAGAGGCACTTCAGGCATTTTTCATTTTCCCTTGAAAATATGGAAACATATGTCATCACTAGTCTGAAATGAAACAAGCGTAGCTCTGGCAATATGGATACTTTAGAGCCACGTACATACACACAAAACGTGATAGCGTGTACCAAATCATTAGAAATTCCTCAGAGGAATGTTTATAGATGCATGGGTAATTGAGATCGAGCAGAGGCGGAGCAGTGGTGACGCAAGATTCTTTGACATTTATCTGAACAGTATCAGGATCGTAAAAAGTTTTAGGATCCCTGTTTTTAGTGAATCAAGGTGCTAGTGTGTGTGTGAGTAACAAGTTGTAGATGCCGGCGTAGTCTGCGCTATTACTATGATGGAATCGATCGCCGCTATTCTATCGAGTAAATGGTGTCAAATTCATTGAAATACGTGACAGTTAATGGCTGATTTTAAACTAACAGTAATGTCAAACCCCTTGTCAATCAATTGTATATGACGAGAATATTCATGCGTCTACTCGACAACTAGATCAATACACTGGAATTGTCTTCTTTCATGACCTAAGTTTGAATACGGTAATAATGGTCATCAATGGATCATTATAATAGTTCAATCATCTGTCAAAACAATTTGATGTCACTCATCTCGTATGCTTCAAAGAAAGTTGCATAATATTTATGTAATTTGCAGCATTCATACGTTATGATGATAATCTTCTATGACGTGCTGCAACTGGATTCGTTTTCAAAAGAGACTTGAAAAGCAACTTACGTGCCGTCATATACGTGAGCTAGAGGAAAAATAAATTGGAGCTTTTTCGGGAGAACCATAATCTTGACGAGATCGACCTCGTGTCCAGTCAGATAATTCATACTGTCAGTTTCATTAATTGTACGACGCTGATATCGTCATTTATGACGTTGCAACTACCAAATTTTGTTCATTTCTTGCTTTATATGTCGGTATTTGTTGAACACCGATGTCCATGAATTTTGAAGAGCAGGTGTATAGTATCTATAATGTAATTGTAAAAAGTATGATTTTTGACTAACAGTAGTCGGAATCAGCCGTCGGTATCGACAGACGCTAATGGAAAAATCAATTTAAATTATTGAAAGACCAATTTGTGGAGAAAGTTTAAAAATCAATATGGAACGACGTTAAAAAAAACAATTTTAATTGCTAAAAAAATCAATTTGAATTGTTAAAAAAATCAATTTGAATTGTTAAAAAAATCAATTTGAATTGTTAAAAAAATAAATTTGAATTGTTAAAAAAATCAATTTGAATTGTTAAAAAAATCAATTTGAATTGTTAAAAAATCAATTTTTAAATAATTAACAGATAAATTTAAATCAGAAAGGATCAACTATTCTCTCGACTACTAAAATTCTAAACCATTCAGCATAATTTATCAGACTTTTTCAGTCACCAAATGATGACTAGGTCCCTAGAACTAATCATTCCCAGCTGTGAATTCATGACGCCAAAGTTTTCGCTACAGAGTCCAGTTTTTTTAAATTTTTAAGCTCAATCCAAGGTGTGAACTCCGAGCTTTCATTTTATTCTAAAAACAAAAGTTTTAGACAATTTCAAGCATTTTGCTACAAAGCTTACTCTTATATTCCCAATAGGTCGATTTGAAGTAATTTTCCAATTTCGCTAAATCTCCTGTTTATTTGAAATAATTTATTTCAAATAAATAGAAAATTTGGAGAACATTTGCTATAACGTCAATAACACAGGTCTGTGATGAAAAAGTTTTCTTAAAAACAATCGGCGTTTTTATTTTAATAGTTTTTTGAATGATAATTAGAAACTATAATCTTCGTATATCGGGGACAAAGATAATTTGCATAGTTTTCATAAGGACGAAGATATTTTCATAGTGGAAATAACTATAATCTTCATAATATGATTATAATCTTTATAATAAATCTGGGAGGAAGATAATTTCACAATGCATATGGGTATGCGTAAACATCATAGTGCAGCGTGTGCTGTGTTCGACCTTCTTTTTTGTAAATGCATTTCGATTCACTGCAAACTTGCAGTAGCACTTTATTTATACAAGGAAAGGGTCCCAAGATGACGTCTTCAAAAAATTTGACAGAATTATCACTGAATATACTCATTTAAATGTGCACCAATGTACAAAAAAATCCGGCTTAATTATTATGGGTCACTCAAACAAAAAAAGTATTTTGAACGCCAATAGAGGCCAAGAATGAATTTAAAAATCATGCAAATATAGAGTATTAAAGTGACGTCATTTAAACACATGATCAAGTACAGCACAGATAAAGAAAGTGACAAAAAGAGAAATAACTAGTTTATGTGTAGAACAGAGAAAAAAGCTGTGTGGAGAAAAGTTTTTTTATAGATATCTCCGAGAAGCGTCAAAGGCCAACTGTGATAATTTTTAATAATTTTTGCGGCTTTAATAATTGCATTCTGTCTGTATTTTTTTGTTTTTATATGTATCTAGGCGTGAAGAATGTACGTATTTGTTGTGATTTTTTGAGGGCGACACCTTGAAACACTTTGCTTGAAAACGCTGTTAATAAGCTATAATTGGTATATCACTGACTATTGGCAACATTTTTAGCAAGAATTAGAGATGTCCCATGTTTATGATGTGGCACTTTTCTCAACAAAATATGGTCATCCTTATCGTAATGAAATTTCAACTTCCAGAAAGTATTTGATTGCATCTTATTTGGAAAGTCTTGAAAACTTCAACCTCCCTCGATTGCAACGGCAAGATTTCGTGAAATCTCCGATGTCGTTATTACCGAGTTGTCTTTTGTAATTTCATCACATTCTTAAATATATTGAAAACTAAGCAATCTGCTAAAAATCGAACGGAGAAATTCCTTCAACTAAATTAATTTCGAACCCTTGCCATGAGAAAACTCATCGTAGAAAGAAGAACGCGAGAAAAAGCTTCATCAGAAGGACTGGACGGCGTCGTTGATTTCAGAAACTGTTGTTGGAATAGATAGATATGTTTAGTCTGTATCGTTGAGTAGGCAAGGCAAAGGAAGCGGCGACACCTGCACAACGAAAGAATTCGCACGATATTTACTTTGTATACGGTGTCTGTCACACGCTACACAAAAGTAAACATTAGCCAGCGTACATTCGTGCTTGTGTGTGTGTGTGTTCTCTCTCTCCTTATTAATACATAAAAACTCTTCCAATAGAGAGGACAAGCTGGATATTTACGGCCTTTTATAACTCGTGACCGGGAATTTGCAGCCTTGACACGTTTGCCACAACTGCAGGTGGGTTTATTGGTCGGCCTCATCAGGGTAGGCCCCCTCTTCTCTGACGAATTAAGAAAGAAGAGAAAAACATTTTTGATAAAGGCCCCCCCCCCCTCCTCAACGATAACGTGTTTTTTTTTCGTCCAAGTCTCAAGAAAAATGGATCTCATAAGGTGAGTATAAATGTATTTTTCTTGAAGGAATCTTAAAAGAGAGAAAGAGGCTTGAGGCGGAACGTTGATAATAATTGTTTGAGAAAATCCCATTTTTTGATGCGATGAAAAATCGAAGGGGTGGCTTCACTTTTTCTGGACTAGTGCGTACGTTCCGAGCATCATAATTATATTTCGTAGTTCTTGAAGAATCAATGTGTCTTATTACCTGCTGCAGAGTGTGTAAACAATTCTGAATTTTTTTCGTGCCTAGAGAGTACAGATTAAACAGAAATGTAATTCATATCAGAACATTTTTTGGGGTGAATCAGCGCGCATTCAATTGATATCATAACCGATGAAAATTCATATTTAACTTTTGAAAAAAAAAATCAAAATTAATGTGAAAAATATTTTCTCTGAAAAAGAGGGGGAAAACGTGTGAAGCGTAGATTGAGTTTGTTTGTTAGTTTATGCGGTTCTTTCCTTCATTTTGAGTAATTTTTGAATTCAAATATCTAATCAAATATTGCACTAAGAAACATGGAATTTTTTATTGTCCTCAGGAAAGACAGGGCAACAACATTTTAATTAGGTTTTTCAGGACAGGATGACCAAATAAAAAGTTTTCATTTTTCATTACATCCCCTTGCAATATGAATGATGTATCTCAGGTCTACATATTATTTGGATGCTTTTTACAAATACAATTATGCTTCTAAGATCAAAGGTTCGCGAGTTATTCCAGGGTATAAGGACCTTCCTATCTGTATACCCAATACCAGTGTTTCTGAACCGCCGGGCCCAGAAATTCATTGTTCTATTTTTACCCATTTATTTCTCATCAATCGTATGTATGACCGGGCCTTTCATTCATGGAAATGAAATCGACTCTGTCAGAGGCTTTCAAATGTCGAGAACCATTGCCCTATACTGATGTCATCCAAATTTATCATGTTTTTATGTAGGGTTTTGTTGATTAATTTGGACGAAGTTGATGAACGTGTTAGCCCAGTTCGATAAGATTCTCGTCCAAAGTATTGTACCAAAGCATGTTCAGGCATGATTAGTTCGATACCGCCTAAATTATCCAAACGAACTACCGGAATGCCCTAGACATAAACTACATTGAGCATGTCGGGCACATATCCGGAAAAAGGACTGCACATCGATTTTCCCGCTGTCAAAACTGCCTTCATTCAAAAATGAATTTAAACCCTTCTGTTACCACCCATCAGCTCCATGTTTCACAATTGTGTCCACGTCAGAGCAAATTAATCTTCCCTCTCCCCATCAGTTGGAAACGTTTTTTTCTGTCAACGTCGGTTTTTCATTTTAGTTTTTTTAGTATGCTTAGAAATAGTCATTTACGCGGTTCTCTGATTGTGTGTACGCCACTTTTTTTCTTTCTACATACCCTACGATGACAGTAGTTAATAAATTATCTACTGACATGTCCTCGAAATCTAGAAATACAGTCGGCTCCACTCAATTTGATAGCGGATACTACGCTTAAACTGATAAAATCCTTCGGCATCAAAATTCATCAATGTTAGTCACCCACGTTTATTATGATAATTTCACTCCCCGTCTAACCGAATATTGCATTTCGCACGTATATACACATAATGTTTTTATTTAATGAAACGTTTGGAATCAATGGGAAATATGTCATTCCATTAAGACAAATACATTTGAGAGTAGGAATGGCCGCCAAGTATATTCAAGTTGTCTTCAATGCGTACATTTTAATTATTTTATTTTTGTTCTCTGTTGAGCCAATAGAGGACGCAAACTTTCCTAATGAAAAGTAAAAAATCTTAGATATTATAAAATCATTGTAATTAAATATAATTTCCATTTCATTTTTGATGGCTGATTTATTCGAGAAGCTTTATTAATATTGACCCTTCATCAGCTTTCAATGTACAAACTATACTAAAGTTATAAAATGTCAATGGAATTGTTCCCCTCATAATCGGGTAATAATGTCTTTATTGTGCATTAGGCCGGAGCCCACAGTGCAAAAATGCTATTACAAAAGAGGAATGTGCTTGGTTGGACAATACAGACGAACACTTAGATGCAGAATGTTATATAAACGCTTAAAAAATGCAGAGCAGTGAAAAAAAACCCGATATGAATACGAGGTGAACCATTGATGTTTCTCATTTCGTGGCAAATTTTAGCATAATCGGGTATTGTGTGCTAGAATCGTTGATATCCGATTAAGCGGGCCGACTGAACGCAGAAAAAACAACTCGATAATCAAATTATCTTCAATTTAGAGTCGGGAAAAAAAAAATTGCAGTGAAAATAATAATTAGGAAAAAAATGTTCATATTTTCAACAATCCACCAATTTTCATTGTTACACTGAACAACATAGGCAGAGATAGATTTGGAAGTCTGGGAGGCACGGTCATTATTGCTGGGGGGCCACGATGATGATGACGTCAGTTCATATATACATATATACATTAGATCAGTTGACTCCACCTTTGAGGCTGACGGGGGGGGGGGGCAATGCCCATGCTGAACAACAAAACAGATTCCATTATGTTTGAATCTTAAACAATGTGCAGGAAACAGCGATATAAGGAAATCATGAAGCCGTATGTTTAGCGACACACTCTACAGGTTAGTCCGCCTGGAATCAGTGGAACTGAATTCACAAATAGCGGGTCCTTTCTTAGGGTTTTTTATCTGCGGGTTCGGAATTGGAATTTAGACTTCGTATTGGGTGGATCATCGTAATTAAGTCGATGGTCCGAAGAAGAAAGGAGACTCAGTCCCAAGTATCTTAATCAAGCATTACAGCGGCTGTGAAATAATGTAACAAATCCTCTTTGGCCTGGGAGGGATAAGCCATATACTTACTACAATGCCATGTTGTACGGTAAAACGATGATTTCGAATCAAGGGACCTCTCTCTATTCTTATAGAGGAGAGGAGGGTCGAATGATTTGTTTGAATTCACACACACACACACACACACCGCTTGTGTTTGCAAGAAAAAATAATCGATAAAATGAATTTCATTTGATGACACAAGAAATAGTTGCAGCGATTTGTCAAAATATGAACTTCTAGGAAGTAAATAATGTATAATGAAATAATGAATAATAAATCTCTATGGAGTGAAAAATGTTCCATATAGAGTGAATTCAATTCATATGCATTTTACTTATTTTGCAAACATTTTATAACATTAGTTGAACTTTGAGCGTGGTAGCCCAGGTCCATAGGATAATCGCCTGAAGTGCCAAAGGATGGTTAGAAGTGTCACGAATTCGATACCCGATACCCGATTCGTCCTTGTCAGAAAACTTTCCTCACATAGGGGTACAACAGAAACAGCGACATGACCGCAGCAAAAATTGCTACCGCAGGGAGTCCCCCATCGAGGGGTTAGCGCACCAACCTCTCAATGAGTATAAAAAACAAGCCCGCCGTTCGGAATCGGCAATAAATTGTAGGTCCCGGTCTAATTAGCCATAGTGTGAAGAAAATGACCGTGGTGCGACAAAAAAAATTATCAAATTATCAGTCCGAAAACAAAAGACATGATTCAAGGTCATCGACGTTTGACGTATTTTACGTATTATTATTATTTTTTTGGGATAATTATATCCACATTTTATTATATCCAACACATCATATCACAGTCATGATGCGGTAATCATTTTCTCCCATCTAAAATTTGACAAAAAACTATAACAGGGCAGAACAAATCGCAAAAAAATCTAGGTGCCATGAAAAATTTTAGGCGCCAAAAAAAAATTTTACCCGTAGAAATAGGTCCAAAATAATGCTTCTTTTGATTTTTTTAGGGCACATTGATCCTTTTTTATGTTGACAGATTGTGCTGCTATAAATTCCAAACTTTTTGTGCTGCTCTCAGCCTGCAATTTCGCAACTGCACAAAGAAAGTTTTAGGCATCAATACAAATTTTTTAGTCGCCGTGACGACCTCGCGCCTGGGCTTTGTTTACTATCCTTGGTCTATATTATTAAAACAGTTTTTTCCTTTCAAATTTCATATACGGGGTGATTATAAAAAAACTATCCCGACATATGGGCCCCTAACTATCATACCATTCACAGAAACTGAATGAAATTTTGGCATAAGGTATTTTGAGGTATGCGCTCAAGAATGATATGGAAAACAACAGTGTCACTCTAACAGTTACGGTTACAGTGAGAAAATTTCGAAAATATCAGATGGCAACACCAAGTTTTTTGTATTGGAATGCGATCTCCATACTGAAAAACACTAAATAGCGTTGGAATGGCACCTGTAGCACGAAAATCCCCGGAGCTAGGCAAGGAGAAATTAAAAAGGACTTTGCCGTGCACCAGAGCATTAATGTTCGTTTCATTCGTCACACCGCTTCTTCGGCTGAGATCCCAGCCTGATTAGTCCTCCACAAGGTCATGTGGAAAATTTGTAACACAATAAAATGCTTTATTTTATGCTGCTTCTCTGTTCTTATTGATTGTCCTCACTTTTAACCTATCTACCGCCGGTGATTTTCATGCTACAGTTGCCGTTCGAACGCTATTTAGGGTTTTTCACAATGGAGATCACATTCCAATACAAAAGACTTGCCATTTGATATTTTCGAAATTTTCTCACTGTAACCGTAACTGTTAGAGTTTGATCATTGATCATTTTTGTCGCACCACGGTCATTTTTTTGCACACGAGGGCTAATTAGACCGGGACCTACAATTTATTGCCGATTCCGAACGGCAGGCTTGTTTTTTTTTTATACTCATCGAAAGGTTGGTGCGCTAACCTCTCGATGGGGGACTCCCTGCGGTAGCAATTTTTTGCTGCGGTCAAGTCGCCGTTTTTTGTTGTACCCCTGTGTCAAGAAAGTTTTCTGACAAGGACAAACCGGGTATCGAACTCGCGATACCTCTAAACATCCTTTTACTTTAGGCGAGCATCTTATCGACCGGGCTACCGCGCCCAACTGTTAGAGTGACACTGTTGTTTTCCATATCATTCTTGAGCGCATACATCAAAATACCATACCTTATGCCAAAATTTCATTCAGTTTCTGTGAATGGTATGATAGTTAGGGGCCCATATGTCGGGATAGTTTTTTTATAATCACCCTGTATATATATTTCCCTCTCTCGTTACATAGAGCTAATCCAATACAGCCGCTGTGGTGGTCGTGTGGTCACAGTGACAGTGCCTCCTTAACGCATGGACTCACCCGGGCAGTGCCCGGGAAAAGAAGGCCTCACAGAAATATGAACTCGTTGATGTTTTAGAGAATTTTCCAGGTGGAGCCTCAAAAAAATCACTTGGCCCGGGGACCCATAATTCTCTTAAGTCGGCCCTGGATAGTGACGGACTCACATCGCGAGGATCCGAGTTCGAACCCCACCGGCACCACAATGGTCGTCGGATGAATTTGGTTTTTTGTGGTTCCCAACTTCGAGACGCGAA
The DNA here is from genome assembly GCF_987345545.1 of Pholcus phalangioides. Classification (NCBI taxonomy): domain Eukaryota; kingdom Metazoa; phylum Arthropoda; class Arachnida; order Araneae; family Pholcidae; genus Pholcus; species Pholcus phalangioides. The sequence goes on from NW_028301628.1 coordinate 13,008,362, forward strand.
TGCGAGGCTGGCTGGAAAAGATCTCGACAACGGTTGTCAATGTTGACAATGTTCAATGGCAGAGTCCATGGCGTTTATTCATTCAGCTATGTATAACACGTTAGCGATTAAAAAAAAGGTTTTTGGGCCTACCTTACATCAGAACATTGGCCTTTCATCTCTAACGGACAAAGGCCGATTTACGGACTTTGGCAAAAACTCTCGGCCAATTCACGAATTGATCGCACTTCGGGCTTTGGCTGTAACACATGCACCGGAACGACCACACCGCCGGTCTGAAGATCAGTAGACAATCTACAATTGTAAATTGTCACACATCATCAAATCTACAATTGTAGATTTGTATTGAGAACACACAAGCATATGAAGTGAATTTTTTACATCATCCTAACATCTTAACCGAACGGTGACCCAGTCCATATTCCAAGGAATTTCTAACTGAAAGGTCACCACCGGATTATGATATCATCTTTCCACACGGGGCCCCAAGATCAGCCACACAGGCGAACAAAAGACTTTACCCCTGCCCGCCGACACAAACCCCCAGTGCGACCACTAGCAGTCCCGAACACACACCAACCAGAGGATGATATGCGGTGCTAGAGAGAGAGAATGATAATTTACTGTTTTACTTACAAATAAATTTACTGTTTTTTATTAGTATGAAAAATAATAATGATTATTTGTTTAATTTATTCAGAGCTTGACAATTCCCAGGCACTAGATTGCCCTGGCTACTGTCAAATCGATATTGATACCCAATTTTTTTTTTACGTGCGATTGATAAACTGGAGTCTACGAGTGATAGAAATTACAGCAGTCTTCCAATATGAGAAAAAGTTATCAAGTGCCACAGAAGTCTAAAAAACATTATTTAGGATCACTTTTCTTGAACTTTTCTTCAAGGTAGTAGATGAGTATGTGTCCATAATGACCTCACTTACATTTTTAAGAATTACAACTAAACCCCTTGATTCATGTTGAAGGTAATCAACCTGTCGGGGGAACACCTTGGAAGTTCTAACCCTTATATTTTGAGGGCAATCGACGAGTCCCAGACGAGCATCTCACCACTGCACCACTCGCACTCCCTTCATGCTATACTGGTGCTGCCATCTGGCTTCTACATTTTGGAATGGAAATGGTAAATGCATGAATTTTCATTTTATGTAACTATCATGTTGAAAGTCACTCTGCGCGGAGAGACTTAACTATCAACTACTACTACACCTGTAGTTCCGCTGAGGGAAAAACTAGATCACACAGAAATAAGTTCACCAGGAAAAATCCAGGATTTAAAACGTGTTTGAGGCATTTATAGTTCCGCCGTTCTTCGGTAATAAGTGTCGTCGCACTTGTTTGTTGCATGCAACGATTCAATGCCATTGGCGTTACGTCATCACGATCAAATGATTGAGAGTTTAAATGTGGATCAGAATCTTAAAACAGCAGCAGAAGAAAAGATATCGCCCGTGAATGAACTTTTGTCTGCATCACCCAACACTTTGTTCTTTTTTTTTCCCCGTCGATTCCTTTAGGTATAAATTTTAAACGCTTTCTTGAACAAGTGAGATGATCTTTTACGCACGAGTTGTCGCGTTACTATTAGTACTACTACGTCAGTTGATTCAGCTTTAGAGGATAAGAAACGAAAACACAAAAAAAGTCATCGCAAGCTGAAGGGGGAATAATGAAAAGGAAACAAAGGAGAGTTTCTTCTTAAAAGAGTCGGTCATTATTACGTAACCGCTATTGTTTCTCTCAACCAGAACTGATTGATTCGGAACTGGTTGCGTGAGTTCAAAGTATCGCAAAAACAAACAAATTTTCAACAAATCCTGCATTTTTCCCTATTTTTTCCGATTCTCGTCAGAGATGACAAAAAAAACATTACGATATGCCATTATTTTTATATAACGTCTCGTTCACAATGTTGTAAGAATTGATCTACACTAGGTAGGTATCGGAAAATGGCTAAAAATGCCGGAGGCGTTTGTTAGTCCGGATTCACACTGGACTGGTACGATAAGCATTACGACCAAGATATCGACACGTATTGGTATTCAGGACTTTAACCATTCCCTGTTGATGTCGCGGTCATATCACTTATCGCATCGGTGCAGTGTGTTCCCGGCGCCCGAGTGGTGCAGTGGTAAGATTATGGAATGTGGACGAGGTGAATGGGTGGTTTAGTAGTAGTAGTAGTAGTGGGAGATGCTCATCTACCACCATGTAGGTTGCCATCAGGATTGCGGGTTCAATCCTGAAGATAGAGCATATATATATATATATATATATCAAGTTCTTTCCATAAAACGGACCCGAGGCGACCTCCGATAGATGGTGGCTTCATTTCCGCCCCGATTGGTAGTAAATTAAATAAGGCGATATGAGACCAGAGTTGGTGTGCGGGGTAAAGTAGTAGTGATCCCGACCTTAAGCAATACCGTCTCAACGCATGGGCCCACCAAGCCGTATCAAAAGGGAAGAATCCGGGGGATTCACCCACACCCCCCCCCCCCCCGAAATATAAGAAAACTGCTAACCAGAACATTTTCTTTAATTCAAACAGGTAATCGTTGCCGTATCTTCTATATACGGCATATGTTCCGCTGTGGTGGTCGAGTGGTTATAGTGACGGACTCGCGATGCGAGGATCCGGGTTCGAACCCCACAGTGGTGGTCCGCTGAAGTTGGTTTTCTGTGGTTCCCAACTTCAAGGCGCAAATGCGAGCCGATCTCCCCGTTAAAAAGTCTCGCCACAGAGAGCAACAGTCCTACAACGATAAAACATTCAATCATAACACTTCACTCATAGTTAGAAAAACTGGTGGCAGATGGCAGCACTACACATAACAAGCATTACAGAGAAACAAAAAAAACTTCACGCCAGGTTTCACTACACGTACACGCACATTCCCGCATGTACCGATTCGTTGGTGGTTCCGCGGGGCGGGGCGGGGGGTGCATGTACGGTGTAGCAGTAGTAGGTAGGGCCTCCAAAAAATGGCTCGGGGATCCATGATGTTCTTAAGTCAGGCACCTCGTTGGGCAATTTGCCTGTTGTGGCGTTGTATTTGTATTTATATTTAGGGAGATATGATTTTTTTAAACCATACAATGTTTTGTCTATGATGCACCATTTTCAGTCCTTAAACAGTGGTGACAAGTTTTATTATACAATTAAGTGGTTTCTTGGACATATTACTGCATTTCATCATGTTTGGTATTTCGAGTTCTAAATTATTTCTATAACTGATTTTTACTTTGTCATGGTTAAAGTTTTTGCCAAACATGTTGTTCTAAAGCAGTGGTTCTCGAACCTTTCCAAGCCCACGGCCCGGTTTTAATCATTTTTGAGAGTCGGAGGCTCAATCAAACACACGACCAACAAAAAATGAATGAGGAAAAATGAAAAGGCTAATCATTCGCGGCCCGGTATGAATGATATCAGGGCCGTACCGGGCCGCGGCCCGGCGGTTTAGAAACACTGCTCTAAAGGGACACCGAAAATCTTCTTGGTGACTGAGCCTAGTTGTCTTGATTTACCCCGTCTAAAAGATGAGTAGCTGGTTAATACCCAAAATACGCTTGATATCTCCAGCACAAGTAAAATCATTGAAAGGACACAAATATAAGTCATTTAGGAATATCATTCATGTTCATTTATTCACACGAAACCTTTTTGCAACGGAAAAAAAATAGTTTTCAGGGTCAAAATAGACATCAGAGAATAATAAAATAATTTTACTGCAATTTATTGGAAATAATTTTAATTTTCTTATGAATGCATCTCATCTCATTCATAATAATAATTACTCATAGACGTAAACCTGTATTTGAGCCCTCCCCTCCCAATATTTGCCACCATATCCATCATACCTATAGAAATATCTGGTTTCATCCCCCTCCAATATTTCCAATAACTTTATGCCTATGTAATTATTATCGGTTACATTATTACTAATACTATTGTAATTTCTTAACAAGGGCTTGAACTGGGGAGGGGGCGGGGGGTAGACTTCTCGTCAGGGCAGCAAACTCTAGGAGTAAGCAAGTTTTTTACGAGGAAGCAAAAACACCATTTCATTTCAATTCTTCTCATACTGTGCACCGCCCAGGCTCTATAGACCATTGTCAATTTTAGTCATTGACCCAGATGAGAGGGGCTGGGCGGTATAGGTTGCTTTATTATGCAGATAAAATACATTATATGAATATGAACACATTATTTTAAAAAAAAGTATGTACAAATATAAATATTTCTATTATACAAAATTTATATCGATGAGTTCTTATGATGTCTGTAGCTCTATTGAGCCCTTTTTTTGCTCTCTGTGGCCCGGCGCCAAATCCCGAACCACGTTTTCCCTAAGACGTACAAAAACACCAGTATAAAATCATCTGAATTTTCCGTGATGGAAGCGGCAAAAATCATGTCCCCATGTTTGTGGAATCTAGTTTTTTCGGTACAACTTTTGTAGCACATGGTGTAATGAAGTGCAATTTTTCACTGAGAAAAAAAGTATTTTTTTTGAATAAAATATAAAGAGCATTTTTCACAAAAAAAAAAAAATAAAAATAAAAACTGTAATTTATAATCGTTGAATTGTTAAAATTACGTGTAACAAAAATTTGTGGAATAATCAAATGTAATATAATTTATGAAAAATACGTGTTAAAAATAATCAATAACTGATCATTTTTCCATTATTTTGAACGACATCAAACAAGTGATCTTCCATTGTAAGAACTGAACTTTGTACGAGTTGAGGGTTCAAATCATATCAGTTTCTATGGCATGTTTCAAGGCGTTCGTCGAGCTGAACTGTCACACATTAAAGTGGATTTAAACATGCAGGGTGCACAGCAAACGGGGTACGACATTTTACTGGAGAACCGTAGACTCCTAGAGGTATACTTCCAATTTAAAAAAGTTTCCAAATAACGTGTAGTAGCCCTACTAAGATATGTCATCCAGGTTGCACGGGGTTGTATAGTTATTGAAATAAAAAATAAAAATAACTTTTTGTACTGTCCTCGTGTGCACCCAAAAATCCAATTAAAAAAAATTGTTACCCTGTCTCTCCTGATACCAACTAAAAAAATTCCACATTTATAAGTGTTAAAAATTCAGGAAGTTATTCGAAAAACGCAGGAAAGTTGGAAGGGGGGGGGGGCGGGAGAAACAGCGTTAAATTCGGGAAAACCCCATTTACTCCCATTTCATGCATCGTGTTTACCTAACTTTCTTCCGTTTTTGGAATTCGAATATCTTAGTGAATATTGCACTTATAAAAGTGGAATTGTTTTAGTTGGCATCAGGAGAGACAGGACAACACCTTTTTAATTGGATTTTTGGGTGCACACTGAGACGGTACAAAAATTTTGTTTTACTTATTTTAATAAGTATACAACCCTTTGAAACATGAATGACATATCTGAGTACTACATGTTTTTCGGATACTTTTTCTAATTGGAAGTATACCTCTAGTACCAACGGTTCGCCAGTAAAATGTGATACGCCCTGTTGCCTACGCACTAGGGTGGATCGAAAAATCGAAATGTGGATAAAAGAATCGACATGGGGTGTAAAAGTTGTCTTTAAAGCATACTAGCATAAATACAAAATTTTTTCAACTTCAATTAATTTCTTCCGGTGTCCCAAGACACTTAAATATTTGCCAAAAATCGATTTTTATGCAAATTTTGAAGAAAAAAAAGGAGTCATTTATCGTTTATTATTAAATGTATAAAATTATTTAGTAAAGTAAAAGTTGGAAGGAATGGTGAAAATATTCATGCCATACCAAAGCAGGTATTCGCCTAGTGTCTGAGGTGTCAGAAAATTTGTGTGGAGAAGAGAAGAGACACGGCTTCATATTGAATAGGATAAAATCAAGAAGCCATATCAAACATTTTATTACCAAAAGAATATGTAAATCTTCAAATTAATACAATTAAAAAGCCATTATATAAGTTTTATGATTTATTGCTTTGATTTTTAACTTTATACTACATGTATTATTACAAAATTATTATTATTTATAAGTTTATACTTTAATACTTAAATTTATAAACATTTTTGAATTTAATAATTTAAAATTTTTAATACATTTTCATAAAAGTGTGAACTATTTCTGGGGTGCTGGGGCCACCAGAATAGTGGATTTCAATAAAAAAAAAATTGTGGAAACTAATACACCCAAGACACAACTTTCCTACCCCAAGCCAAAAGTAATTTCCAAAAAAAAAATTGTTCCTATACTTTTCGATCCACCCTACTATGCACCCTGTATATGATAACTTTGATTTTTTCCGAGTAGTGAAATTGTGGGGATTATACGCAGGAAATTACAAAACTCTCTCTCTCTCAGTTCCATAATTCCAAAAAAATGCAGCCAGTGAGCGCAAAATGAACCGGAAAGTCCGGTCAAGACATTTTCTTTTTTCACTTCCCTTGTACATCAATCAAGTACTATGTATACCCCTTCACGAAAATATTTTTACTGGATTGTTCTTTTTATTAAATTTTTCTCAAAAAAGTGACTGGTTTTTTCTCCTTTTAGTCCTAAAATGAGCTGTCATTGTAGAGATAAAAATCAGTATATGCAGATAAGCACCTGACAAGTGCTGCGCAATTCTAGACGCCCTTTCAAAACCTGACTATTTCTGACTAAGATTCGTTCGTATTTTGAAGCTCGCTCGCCTCATTTTCGCGGAATAGGGTGTGGTTGACGAACAACAATAGATAACTTCTTTTCATATTACCATACGTGTATCACAATTCTATTATTCTATGTAGTTCTTTCATTTCTTGAGGCACTTCCAGGTACTTGTCTATTCACAATAGCAATGAAGAATTGGAAGAAATATTGGCTGATTCGACTCAAAAATTACAATACTTATCGCATGTTGTTACTTCGATATACATAGAAAGATTTTGGTTTCAGTCATAATAGAGGTCGCCACTCAAGTTGGACAAGTCTCTGGTAGCATAAAAGTAACTCTAAGTAACGGCGGTGAGGCCCACACAGATAGGTGGAGATAAAATTAAATTCACTCTTACATTTCCTCTTAAATGAGCGCGTGCGCGGCTACTCACGGTATAAAATATTCTTACGTGACAAAATCACCAAACGCACGCTATTGGTTTGCATCATTCATGCTCAACCCATCGCCGGCTGGCCAAACGTGACCTTTGGCGTCATCTGGCCCATGGGCCAGAAAAAAACTTGAGTGGTCACAGCTCACTTACAGATAACTCAAGTGACACGCGACACGTTTCCAAACCAATGAAGTGGCCCGCACTCTTCAGAAGGCTGAGTAGTTTTATTCTTTTAGTGAAATCAGAATTAAGATCAATTTAATCTTATAGAGAATAATATGATAATTATGACACTATCGTTATTATTGTCATATAAATATATTTGTATCACATATTTGTCAAACACATACTTTTTTTGGTTAATTACATTTAATCCATTGCAAATTGCCGCCCTCTATTTCCCGTCATTGGCGATTTTCCTGCAATTTTAGCGATAGTTAGCAACTTCACGAACTGTTTTTTTGGCTATAATTGGCAATTTTACTCTCCTTCGAACATTTTTTGTTTGTAATATACAACTTCACTTGCTTTGACTATTCTTTTTGTCTACAGTTAGTAGTGACAATTTTTTTCGTTATTTTTGTTTCCGTTTCACAACAATGACGTTTTCCTAAGAAATTCCTAAGATTACAGCTGATCATATGCGGGGGGGAATATATATATTGGTCTCTCTCTCTGTTGCTCTATTTACACCTAACATTGAAAAAAAAGATATGTTACATGTTTGTCGTTTCGACTTGATCATTCGCATGACCACTTTTCGAAGCATTTCCGTGTATTTTGCCATACCCGACCTTTTTCTGAAATGAATGTCCTGTTTTTCTCAATGAAGCTTGCTTTAATTCCTAATCTTTGCTAGAATTAGGAATGGAGGCAATTGCATAATTTATTTATTGTGTTATGATGAATATAACTAAACATTTATATATCTCACATATTTACTAACTTAATTTTTCCCACATGGAATAAATTTTAGCAGATTTGCAGCTTTTTTCTTCTTGCCAAGGTTTATTTGTAAACAATTTTTTGTAATTTGGTTGACCTTTTGCAACATGTTTGGCGAGAATCGATGATGTCCCGATTAATTAATTGTCTGAATTTCCTTTATTTTTCTCGATCAAATATGGTCACCGTAATCCTAAAGGATAAAAAAACCTTCATGCAATATGTAGTAAAACCCCTTTTTGCGCTTATGGGCGAGACAAAAAAATTCGTCCGTAAAAGAGGGGTGACCTTTTATCAGGGATTTGAAACAAATGAGTTTATTATATAAGGGGAAATTATTATTTTGCCTTAAAAAAGGGGGTGACCGCATCTGAGGGGTGTCCGTTAAGAGGGGTTTTACTGTGTCTAATTGTGTCTGGTTATATTTTTGTCGAGAAACGTCTTGGAACATCAGCCTCAGTTATAATCTAGAATCTCGAGGAATCTTCGAAGTTGTTATAACCGAATTTGATAGTGGTTTCTTTTTAAAACAAAAATATGTTTTCAAAGATTCACAACATTGACAACCTTGATACCTACACACTTAAAAATATCTTCCCCCTAAGATCGTCAAAAAAAATCCAATCCATTAGTGCTGATCGCATTGCTTCCGAAGTCTCGCCCTTGCCTCAAGGCCCTCGTTCATTGTGTGTCTCAACCTCTTCTTCTATCACTACTAATACTACATAAATACTTCCCCCTAATAATGTTATCCGTTCGAAAGTCATTACTACCTGTCTTTTGACGGTGATATAATTCACCCTGTATTCCGAATACATTAGATTCTTTCAAACGGAATATCCGAGCGCGTGGGCGATTCATTCTCTCAAACCGACGACCGACGTCTACGTGTCGCCTTTTCAAGGATCGCACGACATGCCTACATGTCTCAAACCTGTTCATTATAGGGACGAACTGAAATTTCCATAGCTAATGATTACTGTTTCCTATTTCGAAGGACCGGATCATTATACGAGTGTTTCTTGAGAGGATTGCTAATTGGCGGTGAAGAATCCCCGTGAAATGCTTTTCGTTCTGAAATGTCGCTGCAAACAATGTAACGAGAGGAGTAACAGCTGAGAAAATTAACTGTACACATGCCAATCGCTCATTATTATTATTATAACTTCGTGGACGTACGATTTACCTGACAATACGTATTGCAGTATATATTCTAGAAGTAGTTCTAGTATATATTCTAGAAGTAGTTCTAGTATATATTCTGGAAGTAGTTCTAGTATATATTCTAGAAGTAGTTCTAGTATATATTCTAGAAACCTTGTATTGCAGTGGTCTTCATTCTTTCTCGAGTCACGAACACCGGTTATGCCAGGAGTTCTTCTATGGATCTCGACCCAAACTGGGGTCGTAGGGACTTCCGGGATGGGTCGCTCAAATCCACTAACAGCCAAGGATTCTTGAGTGACGGGTCACGACCCAAAGCTCTTATACGTAGGAGCTCCCGAAATGGGTCGTACAAATTCACTTACAACCAGGGATTCTTAAGCGGTGGGTTACGACCCAAACTTGATTCGCAGGATCGTACAAGCCCACTTACAGTAAGAGATTCTTGAGCTATGGGTCAAGACCCAAAACTGATTTGGCGGGACTTCCTAGATGAGTCACTAATCCATTTACAGTTCTGTTATAGATACACTTATTGCGTCACTGGTTTCACGAAACCAAACAGTCCCATGGGCCGCGGAGCTGATCTTATTGTTTATTTTGGGTCATGGCGAAAAAAGTTAAAAATTCGTGGGTTATGCCAAAGCCTCCTAGATAGACCAGTAGTATCTAGAAGGCTTTGGTTATGCCCACCATCAATTGAAGAAAAGCACCCTGTCGCAATTCCGACAAATGACTAAACGAACGTTTTTGAATCATTTTTTCTCTCATGTAAAACATTATTGTATTAGGGAAACCCTTGAAACAAGATCAATGGTTAAGAAAATCAATATTATTCACATTCCAAGAAACCCTGGAAATAACTGTGAGAGAGCCCTTGAAACAATAAAATTGTCTCGGGGAACCTGTGAAGTCGGCGCGTTGACCCCTAGCCTTTTTAATAACCACTTTAATGCAACTTGAATATGGTGATTAAATTTCTCTGGTTAAGCAAGAACTCGCGAGCATAAAATTAGGCTTTAGTATCAAGCATTCAGTGATCGCCTGGAACTCACGAACACCAAGTTAAGGATGTTAGCTTGAGGAAGACTGTCGAGATAATATTCATATTCTCTAAGTCAGCGTTTTTCAACCTATGGTCCGTGACTATGGCATAGCTGGTCCGCAAGGTGACGATAAAATTATTCACCCGTTGTAGTTGATAAAGTATTAGTAATATATATCCACATGGGTTCAAATAAAGTTTTATCTTTATGCTTAGGTTCACCAAGATAAGGAGGGTAATGCAGAAAATTGCAATCTTAAATACAGGATATCACTAAATTTTGTCAAAAATTACAATTTATTGTTTTAAATGCAATTTTTAGATGCTGCTACAAATCGCAGTTGACAAGAATGCAAGGAAAAAAAACTATATATATATTATATATAAAATTAAATATTTTAATACCTGATGACCTCATTTCATTGAAAAAAATACGGCAAACTGGGATCTTTAATCCGTAAAATACGGGGTATCGACAATTGTCATCAAAAAACTCTGCCAAAAGAAGGTACAATCACCGATCGTAATTGAAATTGCTGAGAAAACGTCAAACCCGACAAATATGTGAGATGAATATTTATAATTTTTGCCATAATTATCATAATATAATTTATATTATGAAAACGCTGTGTGTGTATGTATTACGACTTTAGTAATTATCACAAATTCGAATAAGTATCGTTGAAAAAATGGGCAAATATATAAAAAAAATTGGATCAACGAAAACTGCAGATATGTCCCATAATATGGGTTCGTCAATTTGTTTCAGACATTTTACTGGTCCTTGTTTTCAGAAAGGTTCCTCTACAAAATACTGAAACAGCATCATTAACTTTTAGTCAATTTGTCTATGAAAACGTTGATAAATCCCACAAAGTAATAGCAATATTCTTGGATATAAGAAAAGCTTTTAATTCAATAAATCACGATATTCTCCTTTCGAAAATGTACTCAATAGGCATCAGGGGTAGCACACACGATTTCATGAAATCATACTTGGAAAATAGAATCCAAAGAGTCAGATGTTCAAGTTTCTATAGTTCTCCTTTATTAATTAAAAGGGGAGTCTCTCGGGGCTCGGTTTTAGGTCCCTTATTAATTCAAATATTCATAAATGACTTTTGTGGCATTGATATTTTTGGTGAGATTATCTGCTTCGCTGATGATACGGTGGTCATGTATGCAAGCAATGATCCACTAGAGGTATTGAAGCAAAAAATAAATGACGATCTTTTAAAAATTCGGAATCGGTTTCTTATTAATAATCTGGAAATTAATATTGAAAAGAGCAAATACATGAAATTTTCCCTACGAGATGATCCCCCTGACCCTATTCAATTGATGTACCATACTAACCAATGTAATCTCACTTCATGTTCATGTAACTGCCTTGAAGCTGTCAAAAGTATTAAATATCTCGGTCTCTATTTCGATAATAATTTAAAATGGGAATCACACGTAAACTTTCTGCACAATAAATTGAGGTACATGATTTTAAAATTCTTTCATCTCAAAAGTCATGTCAACAAAGTATTCATCAGAAATTTGTATTTTTCATGGTTTCAGTCACACATACATTACGGTTTTTGTATATATGGTGGAGATTACAATAGTAATATTCGTCCTATAATTAATCTACAAAAGAAAGTAATTCGACTAATATATAATGACTATAACACCCAGTCCAATATTCTTTTTCGTAATGCTAATGTTTTAACTGTTCGCCAGTTGTACTTGCTTAAAGTTGCAATTACTCTGTACAAAAAACAATACCATTTGCGCATGCGCACTACAGTAAATCCACGCAGACCAAATTGCATTTTTTCTATACCACATGCACATAAAGATATTTTGCAAAAACACTTCATTATCATAGCACCAAGGTTTTTCAATTCAATACCATATGAAATGCAAAAAATTACTAATCTGCCTCATTTCAAATGAAAGCTTAAATAATATCTTCTCACAATAAATGATATTGAAATTTATTTTCACATAGTTCAGTAACTGCAAAACTTTTATTAATTTAACTTTTAATGTCTAATTGAAGTAGCACACCGAAAGCCAGCCACAATATGTACATGTATATACATTTCTCCCCCCTCCCTTTTTTTTTAATTTTAACATAATGATTTACTATTTAATTTCAGGATACTTGTACTACTAATTAACTTGTTTTGTATTCATGATTATTTGTGTGTTTGAACTTATATATATGTATTTTTTCCCATGAAAAGGTTATATAAGTTTTTGACTTTTTTTTCATGATTATAACCCCAGTATTGACAGCCACTTGCCTCTTGGGTAGTGTAACTTTTTTGAGAATGTAATTGTTATTTAATAAAATAAAATGAAAAAAAAAAGAAAAGACAGTCAATTTCCCGAGAGGTCACTTGGCCGAACACTAGGGAAACAACCTCATGTGCTATTTCATAAATTTTAGTTTTGTTCGAATTTTTGCATTGTTTTTAAAAACATCCCCCTGACCTTTTTCCGAAACGATGTTCTAGCCCACGGAATAAAGTCAATGTACTAGGCACAATATTGTCCGAAAAAAATAATTTTGAAGAGTAATTTCTCTCTTGTCCAAAATTTCAAGAGGTAATTTTGTAAAAAGACTGTTTTATAATTGAAAAAATGTAAGAGCAACTCTATTAAAAAAAGGCCCGTTAAGTTTGAGGGAGTATTTTCACGCCACAACGAAATTTGTAGGAGTGAAATTGAATTTTCATGCTTGAATCATGGATCTAGATGCGTATTGGCGAACACTGATTAGGTGTCCTTTGAATGATGTCCATGATCGACAGTTCGAGGGAAAACTGCCTGCACTGAAAACATTTTTCTGAACATTACTGTAAGAGTATTTCTGTCACTGCATTATTATTTCTCGTGAAACCTTTATCAATGTACAAAGCTTCTGCGGAACACTGATTTAAAAAAAATTCGATTAAACTAGGACTATCATAAAATGAATTCTTGAACGCACCTTGAATAGCATGATTTAATCGAGATGTCAATGGCCATGAAATCGGATACAAGTATGGAACACTCTTGGATGTTTCAGTATACAGGGTGCATGGGGAAGGCCCTTTTATCCTGGAATAACTCGCGAGCCGTTGATCCTAGAAGCATACTTCAGAATTCGAAAAAAAGTATCCAAAAAACTTGTAGACGTCAGATAAGTCATTCTTATTGCAAGAACTTGTATAGTTGTCGACAACTTTTTATTTGTTCAACCGGTCCTAAAAACCCAATTAGTAAGTTGGTGTCCTGTCTCTCCTAAGGTTAACAAAAAAAAAGTCCATGTTTTGAAGTGCAATATTCGCCGAGATATTTGAATTCGTAATCAGGAAAATGAGTAAAAGAATCGCATATAAAGCGTAGAATGAGCTTCTCCATTAGTTCATGCGGTTCTTTCCGAATACCTCAGTGAATATTGCACTTAGAAAAAAAGTAGATTTTTTTCCTTTGAGCAGGGTGATTTTTTTTTTTCCTTTTGAGAGGCAGGGCAACAACTTTCTAATTGGGATTTTTAGCACAGGATCAGAGGCGGATTTAACGGTGGGCTCACCGGGGACCCTCCCCGGGCCCCAAACAACTTCCAGTTTTTTTCTAATTTAAAGGGCCCAATATATATATATATATATATATATATATATATATATATATTTTTTTTTTCTTTTTTTTTTGCGCCCGGGGCCTCGGCAGACTTTAATCCACCACTGCACAGGATGTTCAAATAAGAAGTTTCTATTTCAATAATTATACAACTGCTAGCAATATGAATGGCGTATCTGAGGTCTGACACGTTATTTGGATTATTTTTGTAATTGAACGTATGTTTTTAGGATCACAAACAAACACACACACACACACACACACACACACACACAACGGTTCACCAGTAAATCGGACTTTCTTATGCACCCTGTATACCATACAAATACAAATACAACACCACAACAGGCAAAATGCCCAACGAGGTGGCTGAGAAAATGGTGCTCGCGAGTAGCAAAGTAAAGAAAAGAAAAGCTGCGAATTGATTCGTGAGAATTCAGAAGTGTGAAACTCATTCATAAAATATAGGTGGCTATGGTTAGATTTGATGCATGGCATACTAATTAAATTGACCTTTTTTGTCACATTAATTATAATACAAAAATGATCTATTTTCAGTGTTTTATTCGCGTCTGTTAAATCACCAAGGTTTCAAGGACTGCCTTTAATGTCTCTATGTGTCTTCCTTTCCTCATTATCATTCAGCTTCTGAATTGAATCGTATGATATTTGACATGATGTAAAAAAAAATATGATAATATTCATCCGATACATCTTCAGTATATTATCCGTGTGTTCCGATATTTGTAATATCCTTAAAAGCCTTCTTTATCCCATTTCTCAAAAAAAAGAGAAAAAAAAAGAATTGGAAATTTTTACCCATCTTTTGACATGCATTCAACGAAAATGTCTCCGCAAAGTCAGCTTATTGTAGTTCTTGTTGTTTCGTTGTCACGATAGCGATGATTTTGAAAAGTCCGTGACGACGACGACTGCCCGTCCCGTCCCATCATGGTCTCCCAGACCTCTAACGAAGAATGGGAAGCCTCACAAACTCGCAACAGCAGCACGTTGACAGTGGACTGCAGGCAGCCGCCACAGCAAGTCGATCCTCCAGGAATCCGTACACCTCCCTCCTATTTCGACGCTGTAAGAAGCCGGCGCCATTCTCTCAGCCAGCCTGACAACAACGTCGAGAAGCCACTACTCAATCCTCAGCAAGTCAAATATAACAGCCTTCCTAGGTATCTATGTTCATCAATCATCTATTATTACCATATTACTCAGTCATCTATTAATACAATCATATATAAATGCAACCATTTATTATTAGCTTATCATATAATTTATATCATAGATAATAATGTCACGTGATTCCTTTTGAGTCATGAAAATTATCTTTTTTCCCCCCATTTCTGAGCTTAATAAATTGTGTAATTAATTTCACATAATAAATTGTGTCTCATTAAGACACTCTCAATCCAAAATTTATTTCATTAGCTTAAATGAATAGCCTACAAGTTTTGAGTGAGAATTTAAAGTTAATTCTCTGCATTTTACGAGTTTATTTGAAAAGTTTTCTTCAATTGTGGCAACATGGCTGTAGAAATGTCATGCAATGGAAACAAGCAACATTGTTTATACAGGGTGCATAGGAAAGTCCTTTTCCGCAAATTGCTCACGAACCGTTGATCCTACAGGCATACTTCTAATAAGAAAAGTATTCAAATAATGTCAATCTTCAGGTTGCAAGACGTTGTATATTCATTAAAAATATACACCGCCTTCTTAACACGTTAGTTAAATACTTACCTTGCTTCAGACAGAGAATAGACTTTTACTTCCAACTGCAAGCACACGAGCAATATGCCAATGCCTACAAAAACGAAGACTTGTTAACGACTATCTAATATTTTGCGTTTTCTAAATAAAAGAGCTACATTGCATTTAGATGTGCTATAGGCTGTGCTAGATCTCCATGAAATACTAGACTAACTTAGGGCTCCTGCACACCCTAGGCTAACTTATTCGCAATCTTTGACTGAAGAGAGATGTCGGTATTATATATCGCTATATTATATTATTATCGCTATAGCAAATCAATGTACCCTATTCTAGCTTCTTTTTTTTCAAAGATCTAACGGCACTTTGAACAAAAAATTCGTTTTGCCGCTCCAAAATGGAGAACGATGACGCCACGGGGTTATATAGCCGCCTTAGACTGACTCAACTGCCGTCTTTGAGTAAAAATGTGACGTCATATTATTTTGCTGTATATCTTATCCTTCTTTTTTTTTAATTTAATTTCCGGAACATATTTTGGAGGGGTAAACGTGTGTTTTCTATGCTCAAAGATGAACGAAAAGTTCACTCTCTTCTATTGGTGCCTTGGGTTGCGTAGCCCGATAGTGTCACCAACGAAAGGATTACCGGTCATCCCACATCTCCTTGCTCTCGCAACAGGAGCAAGAGCCTACAGTGAAGGACATTGAATCCAGAGGAAAACTACCGCCTGAAACATGCCTGCAACTGTTCTGAAGCGAATGTAACAATGTTGTATCTCAATCTTAGATCCGTGTTCAATGCACGTTATTGAGAGAGTTCCCCATATACACTACCTCTAATTTCCGAACTCACAGGAACTAAAATTTGAATAGTAATGGTAGGGGAGGAGGGTGGGAACACTTCCTAATCCCGGCGGTCGAGAAATCAAGTTTGTACCGCATTCACTTGAACAGTTTTGAGCACCCTTCAGAAAAGGCTTTAGCTATCTCGTTATTGTTTCATAAGAGCCCTCGGTGACACTTTAATGCAGTACAACTTGTGAATACGTGAATGTCAAAAGGGAATGATTGTGCACATTCACTTCTTATCAAGTTCATTCTCTTTGACATCCAGTCAGGGGCGTAGTCAGAAATTTCGTTCGGGGGGGGGGGGGAACTAAAGTGATAGAACAATGGATTTGGCCATCTTTTTCCGTTTCATCGGTCATTTTCTCGCATTTCGGGGGGGGGGGGAACAGGCCCCCAAGTCCCCCCCCCCCCCCCCCGCTACGTCCTTGCATCCAGTTGCTTTGTCATCACTTCAAATGCGCATTTAGTGGGAAGATTAAATACATTTGCTCTTTTTTTAAAGCCAGGGTAGGTATATAACTCACAGGCGGGACTTACTTGCTTCGTCGCGTGGTTTAATACAGCAATGTTGCCACCATTAAAAGAAAAACTACGCTTGCAGCAAAAATTTTAATCAAAATAATTGCTTGGAATTTTTAGAATGTAATTCAGTGATTTCATCATCAATGGCACTCTGTTGTGAATGATTGTCCTTTTGTTTTTTCTTCAGGCCTCTTCCACAGAGGTTGCAGGTCTGCCCTAACGGCACAGACGTATCTGTTACCCACGACCCATCTCGCCCACCGTGTAACGTTCCAAACGACAGGGGTCGTAACGTCGTCGTTCCACCGCAGGATAGGAATAACGACCCAATCGAATCTTCGAGGAGTGGTTTCCAGATTTACACTAGACCACCAGGACCAGCTAACCACGTGCCGCTCAATACCACCAGTCAGTTCTTGGATAAGTCCAGCAGCGCATCTTTGCCAAGGTGTTTCCCACGTACCAACAAACTGATGCCTCCACCTCCGCCGACTCGCCAACCATCGTCCACCCATCATCAACCTCCTCCTCCTTCGAGGGATGTTCAACAGCCTCTCTCGGTGATTGTCCAACAACAACCGAACGATTATCCCAAGAGAGCTCAACAAGCCAACGGATTCCATCAGGTGAGTTCGAATAATTCCAGAAAATAATTCAGGATTAATAAAAGAAAAAAATAATAATTTGAGAATTCAAGAAAGCACACAACAATTTAAAGCCTCTGTTTGATTCGGGGCTCCCTTTAGCCCATAATAAAAAACAAAAATGCATTTATTCCATAATATATATTTTTTCCAAGTTGAAGCTCTTCTGAGTTGGCAAATAATTTTACTTGCTAAAAAAATTAAAAAATTGATATATATATATATATATAAAATGGGATCCGCGGAACTTTCGCCCCCTACATTTTGTCCCCGACATCTCGCCCCTGGAACGTTTCGTCCCCGTTACATTTGGCCCCCGGAAATTTCGCCCCGGTTCATTTGGCCCCTGGTGCGTTTGGCCCCCGAAAAATTCACACCCGACATTTCACTTGCCCTGAACGCATGAGTGACCGTGTGAGTGACCGTGTGAGTGACCAAGTGAGTGTGAAATGGACTGTAGGAGTGCGTTAGTGACCGTATAAATGACTAAGCGAGTGGCAGAATGACTCACCACGTGAGTGACCGTATCAACTAGTGTGCAATTGACTTTATGAGTGAATGACCGTATGAGTGACCAAATGAATGATCGCATGAGCGACCAAGTAAGTGATCGAGGGATTGACCTTGTGAGTAACCAAGGGAATTATTGAGCGATGAAACGTTTGAGTGAATGAGTGACCAAGAGTGAGTGACCGATTAAATGCTTGTGTAAGTTTCCAAGTGAGTGAATGAGTGATTGAGCATATGAGTGACCAAAGGAGAGGCTGAGTAATTAACCGTATGAGTGAACGAGTGACTGACCGAATGGACGTATGAGTGACCAAGTGAATGACCACATGAGCGACCAAGTGATTAACTGTATGAGTGATCAAGTGAGTGATCGAGGGATTGACCGTGTGAGTGACAAAGGGAGTTACTGAGCGATGGAACGTTTGAGTGACAAAGGGAGTTACTGAGCGATGGAACGTTTGAGTGAATAAGTGACTGACCGAATGAGTGACCAAGTGAGTGACTAATTAAATACTGGTGTAAGTTCCCTTAGTGAGTGATTGAGCGTATGAGTGACCAAGGGAAATACTGAATGATTGAGCGCATGAGTGACCGAGTGGCTGACGAAATGAAAGACCGAGTGAATGCTTGAATAAATTTCCGAGTGACTGAGTGATTGAGCATATGAGTGATCAAGGGAGAGACTGAGTGATTGAGCATATGAGTGATCAAGGGAGAGACTGAGTGATTAACCGTATGAGTGACCGAATGACTGACCGGGTGGCCGTATAAGTGACCAAGTGAACGACCGCATGAGGTACCGAGTGGTTAACTGCATGAGTGACCAAGTGAGTGACTGTATATTTGACCAGGTGAGTGACGGTACGAGTGTCCAAGTGAATGATCAAGGGACTGACCGTGTGAGTGACCAAGGGAGTTACTGAGTGGTGGAACGCATAAGTGAATGTGTGACCAAGTGAATGATTGAGTGGCTGCATGAGTGACCGAAAGATTGATAAAGTGAATGACCGTATGATTGACCCAGTGAGCGATTGATTGATTGACAAAGTGAGCGATTGAGTGATTGACAAAGTGCGAGGGTGGAGTGTTCAAGGTCGCTGAGTGACCAAGTGAATGACTTCTTTCACTTGGTCACTCAGTGCTACGTAACTGAGTGACCAAGTGACTCACACTTTAATGGATCCTAAGAATTTGGAATTTTCAGTTGAAGCGTAAAATATGTTTGCCAAATTTACGTTGTTGCGAAATTTTTCAATATAAGAAGAGGTATTACCGTCCTGAACAAAAACATTAAAATCCCCCAAGGTACCTTTTCCCTCCCCTCACGCTTCCTAGATATCCAGATGGGTTTAAATAAAAACCTTCATGCTTAGGTTCACCATGCATCATCGAGGAGAATGCTTATCACTAACGGCTTATCACTAAATTTTGCCAAAAATTGCAATTCATTGCACTTATAAATGTATGATCACTCACAGGGTCAGGGCAGATGAAATGTCCGGGGGTAAATTTTCATTAAATTAATTTCATTTCATTTCTTAACTCGATCACTCATATATTCACTCACTTGATCACTCATATATTCACTCACTTGATCACTCATATATTCACTCACTTGATCACTCATATATTCACTCACTTGATCACTCATATATTCACTCACTTGATCACTCCCTTGATCACTCATATATTCACTCACTTGATCACTCATATATCAACTCCCTTGATCACTCATATAGTCACTCACTGGGTCACTCATATGGTCAGAGTAGGCGAAATTCCCGGGTTGAAATTTCCGGGGGCCAAATGTACCGGGGACGAAATGTCGGAGGTGAAATATCGGGGGCAAAGGTTCCGTGAACCAAAATATATATTAAAAAATATATATATATACTGTATATATGTGTGTATATTTTCTTTCTTTCGCTTCTATTACCGTCAGAGTAATTCGTGAAGTGGCCTTCTCCGCGCTAATTGGCCGCACTTCGATCTTTGGCAGTAGCATATAGGGTCTATTATCAAGCTCAGTACTTCATTCAACGAATACGTCAACGTAAATTACATTTCCGTACAGAATATTTTTCCACAACAACGGCTACGATAATAGTTGGGCTACCAACCAGCTATAGACCGAATGTGTAGCTAATCAAGTTTACCACTGGTTGAAAATATTTTATTTCAAAGATCTGTAATATCTTATGATTAAAGGTATCTAATGATCCGTGATCTGATGATTAAAGATCTGCAATCATCAGTTTTAATTAGTTCGTGAATGTAATATTAGTAAATAATCACGTGAATCGTATGTAGCTCATTTTTTATTGATTATTCATTAACCTAAGTCCCAGAAAGGTTGAAAATTACAGTACATCGTAATCGTGTAAAAAAAAAAACGGGAAAAGCAGCTACAGGTTTTAAGGTCCAAAAAGATCATGTCACTGCTATGGTCTGTGCAAATGCCACCGGCAATCGTAGATTGCCCCTTCTTGTAATTGGTAAATCTAAACAACCACATACTTTCGAAAATTTTGATATGAACGCATTGCCTGTGAACTATTATATGCCCAAAAAAGTGCTTGGATGGAATAAACAATTTTTTTCAGAATGATTCCTCAACGTTTTCGCGGCTCAAGTTAGATCTCATGTGGCCAAAAAGCAGTTGCCACAGGAAGCACTGCTGTTAATGGGCAATGCTCCGACACACCCTTCTTGTGAACCCTTAAGTGATGATCGCAAAATAACTTGCCTCTTTCTCTCAGCGAATACAACTCCACTTATTTGGCGTATGGACTAGGCCATGATTGAAAATATGAAGCGACATTACAAAAAAGCTTTTATTCAAGACTTGCTCTTATCTCACGATGCCATTACTGTCAAAAAATTTTTGAAGAGGTAACTAAAAGGACGCTATTTTCAATGTCGCCACTGCCTGGGCTGACCATGTACTGAAGTTTTTTATATTGATTGTTTTGTAAAATGAAATACAATATGTATGTGTTATTCACTTTAAAGGATTCTTTCTATTTTCATTTTCGTCCCAGGCCCGAAATGAAATCGCGTCACTGTACATATGTATTAAGAGATTTCCGTTATCCGTCACAGCCCTGGTCCGGACGGTGATGGTTAATCGAAGTTTTACTGTATTAATAATAAATATATTTACAACAAAATTGTAATTTAATCCGCAAGTCACTCACAGATGGCGCCACTTTCGAACAAGTATGTTGTATATTTGGGAAAACATTCATCTAAGATGTTAGTATAATTTACCCACGTATATTAATACCCACGTAATTTACCCCCATACTTTTAGTATAATTTACCCACGACCACGGACAGAGAGACGGGGGGGGGGGGGCATGGGTAAGCATCGCCACTCTTCACCCACCGTCACTTGTGGAGCCGACTCATTTGTTGTTTTTAAAAGGAGCATGTCCTTTTTATGATATCATTTCAAGCGTCCTCCTAAGTTTCGAAAAATTTATCCTCTCCTTTTAGGTTTTCAGAATTATTTTTCCTCTTAGGAAAAGAAGGTTGTAATTACCCATTACATGATGACATTTGTCGTGGTGACTTATATAGCTAACGAATGCATAAGAAACGTAACGTTTTAATTGCATTTATTTGTAGAAGACTTTTCCGATATAAATTCCTATTTTCCACAAAAGCCAACCAATAAGAGAAAATAGCTTCGCGTTCTTCTGATGAGCAGTTAATCAAGTTTAACCATGATTAAGCGCACATATTTAAGCAAAAGAAATCTGCAATAATCCATCATCAGTTTGAATTAGTTCATCAATGTAATGTTAGTTAATAATCACGCGAATTATGTTTAATTAATTTTTTATTGATTATTTATTATCTCAATCTGGAAAATGTTGTAAATTACGGTACTAATAAATATCCAACAAAATTGTAATGTAATCAACAAAGCTACTCATAGATGGCGTCACCATAAAATGAGTCTTTTAGCTTGGATGGGCGGAAGAGTCAAATCAGATTTTTTAGGATAATTTAATATATAACCATAACTGGAGACAAATATTAATAATATTAATTAAAGAATTAATCACTATAAGACTTGATTAACTAAAACATTAATCATATCAAGACATTAATCGAGAAAATTAATTATGTTTGTCTGTGTTTATATTACGAATGCTCATAAATATAATATTCCAGTTTTTTATTTTCTTTTGATAACATTTCTATATTGTTCAGCCCACCAGTTCCCATAGGCGGATGATGCCTGTGCCGGATCACGTCCAGTATTATGCGCAAGGGAATGGGAGTATTCCTCCGATTCATGGATCGAACGGCGAACATTTGCCCATCCACAGATCCCCTTATGCCAACATGAATCTTCCTAAAGAAAGAGCAAACTCATTACAAAGGTAGATTTCATTTATATTTCTGTTCAATCAACAAGTTGAGTTTATTTTTATTGAGCAACTGCATTAATAGAGGGGTGTTCTGAAGGTTCTCAAATGTGGCCAAACTGAAGAGAGAAAAAAAACTTTGTGCCCCAAGCTAGTTTTAAATAACTCACTTTTGGATGTATCGAATTGCCTGCTTTTTCCCCTTTTTATTCATGTGTGACCTCCTCCTCCTAACCAGATCATGGCCGCTCTGTCTAAATGGAGAGATATAGTTGATCCAAGAAGACCTTTTGGCCATACTGCTAGTTGTGCGTCTATGTGTTGTGAACCTAACGTGAAGTTTGTTTATGTGTGATGCTTGTTATAGTGCTGCCAAATGGCATCATTTTCTCTAACTTCTAGCTAAGAGTGAAGAGTAATGATTGAATATTTGTATCAATGTCTATGTGTGACCTGAAACCAATGAAAACTTTTATTCGATATTTTCATCGATTCTCAAAATAATTGTTATTCAAAGAGGTGCGAGAATACACTTGTTGTGAGGACAAAACTGCGTGCGTGCCTTTAACACTGATAGCAGATCTTAAAGAGCACACTAATACTATCTCTCATGGCAGGCAGGTTTCAAGACATTGCCTTCCGATGTGCTTTCATAATCAGAAAGTTCCGGTATCCGTCAATTTTCACTTCAAAAAATGGGAAACAGATGGCAAAAAGTGGCAGATATGCAAGACAGATTTCACCACCAGTAGAATAGGAAGTCCACCATCACTACATGGTGGTCGGCTGAAGTTGGTTTTGTGTGATTCCCAATTTCGAGGAGCGAATGCGGGCCGATCTCCCCGTTATAAAAGTCTTGCACCAAAAATTTACAAATATTCAACCACCTGCTAAAAATCTCTTCATTAAGACAGCAGTGGGCCATGATCTGGTCAGGAGGAGGGGGAAATGAGTAAAACATGAAGTGACTCCTCGCTGGGCCAAGGCAGCCAAAGAAAGCAGTAGAGCACGAAACACGAAATATTCTGACAACATAAATACTTAAGGGAATGTTTGCAAAGTGCATTTACGGTTAACTAGTTGTAGAGTGTGCAAAAATGCGTAGTCCTCTCAAACGTCTATCGAAAAAAATGACTAAAATCATGTAAATATCTTCCGTACATTTTGGCCTTTGTTCCAAGATGGTCTCTCTGGACGGTCAGCGGTCATGTCTGTCTGTGCCTTCTATGTTCAAAACATTGGCCATATACTGTGTTTACTGTATTGAAACACTCAAAAAAATTAAGAACAATTCTCTTTGGCTTTAGAAATTCCTGAGTTTATATATGTATATATATATATATATATTCATTTCAATCTTTCTTTGAAATACAGAAATATGAGGATGAATCCAGAATTGAGGCAATTTCCGGATGGGAGTCATCGACCCGCTCCTCCACGGAATCCAAACTATCAGGACTCTCTCCGTCAGAGAGAGGCTTTTAAGTATTGCGATGGCTCAAAACAGGATTACGGCGGACCAATTTACAATAATTTTCAACACCTACCGAGACAACAGAACGTTGCACCAGAACCGCCGGAGCCTGTCGTGTCGATGAGAATGGGTAAACTTGGCACATATCCAGAGACACCTTCCCATCGCCAACCACCCACGAAAACAAATCCGTCGAATAATTTACTGAAATGCGCAGATACGGAAGGAGGGATCAAGCAATATCCGATGTCTCAGCAGGAACGAATCTACAGGAACGGTCAGAATTCCGAGAGGAACGCCAGACAAGATTACCACCACGAGAACACGCAATCGACTTCCAAGAACTACGGCCAAACCAGCCGATTGAACTCTTATCCCACTTCAACAGATTCCGATCCTTATAATTACTCTTCATACCAGTACCCTCAAAAGTACAACCAGGGTCCCGAAAACAAGAACTACAGGTTGCCGATGTCTCCTCTCCCTCCAGCTGCTCCTCCAACAAGAAGGTCCAATGAAAATGGTAGTCAAGTTCCCACGAATCTTCCACCACCCGATTCTGGATTTACGTCAAATTACTCGAACTATAACAACGCGCAGTATCATCCGCGTCAGAACTCATCGACGCTCACAAACGGCCAGAAGTATTACCCGGTTTCCGACCCGGTGCAGAATTTCAGTTCAAAGAACAGCGAGGAGGATTACTTCAGATCGTCGCCTCACAAGAACATGTGCGAGACACCCGAAGAAGCTGGTTTGGTGATGATAGTCGAATCACTAGACGTAAACGGCCAGTTGAAGAGCACATCTAAAGATCTCGTGAAACCCAAGCCGAGGATACCCATGTCCCCGACGCATACACTTCCCAGAGTGCCACAAAACTCTCACGAAACGTTGGCGTCATTCAAACATCCACCGGAAGGGCCCGAGCTGAATGGCACGGCTGAAAAATTTGGCAGAATGCAATACGCCGCGCCGCTTAGCCGCAGTGCATCTAGCTCTTTTTCATACCCACCCACACACAACGGTTCGTTACAACACAACAATAACTGGAACAATTCTTCTCAGGGAGATAGAGCTTTCTCTCAGTCCAACACTTCCATCAGCAGTGGCAGCAACACCAGCCAGCCGTTGAGATCGCTGAACCTGCCATTACTCCGCAGGACGCCACTGTCTTCGTCCACGGCCAGTCTCAGCAGCGAAATCTCGTCCGTCTCATCCAAGCAATGGAAACCTCAAACAAATGGAATGAATATGAGGTTTGTTTGTCATTTCTAATTTCCGTTCCAAATGCTCAGCAATGAGTTAGTGATGATTCGTTCATCGCGTGACTTACATCGTGAAATTTATGATTTTTCTTTTTCAGATTCCCAGGGTCCGTGAAAGTGATGCACGGTCACATGATGAACGGCAAAGGTAAAGGCAATGACATAAGCCCGTCTCCATGGACAAGGGAAGAAAAAGAAGAAGTAATTAGCTACTTCAGTCTTTACTCACTAAAACATGAATCATATTGTAGAATTTGTATATAATTTGTTTAGTTATCTTCTGGAGCTGTGCCTATCAGAGCAGCCCTTAGGGCTGTTGGCGGTGACAGGTGCGGTCGTTCCGAGCCCTGCACTTACTGAAATAGAAGTAAAAAAATATGCATATACAAGGGTGTGTCGAATATATTTTTTGTAGCAAACTTATGGAATTTTGAATTGCTTTTTTTTTATAAATTCTGAAATTTCATCAATTCTGGAATTGTTTCTTTCATTGATTCTGGCATTGTTCCTTTTTTATTAATTCTGGCCTTATTTTCTTTCCTTAATTCTGAATTTTCATTTATTCTCAGAAGCATTTGTTTCATTGATTCTGAATTTTCATCAGAAATGCTATGAATTGGAATTATTTCTTTCATTAGTTCCTAATTTTCGTGAATTATTGAATTTTTTAAACATAAATTCAAAATTTTTATCAATTCTCGAATTATTCCTTTTATTATTTCCCTTCCTTTCATTAGTTCTGAAAATGTTCCTTTTTTATATTAATTATGGAATTATTTTTTCATTAAATCTGGAATTATTCCGTTTATTAATTCTAGACATATCTATTTCATCAATCCTGAATTTTCATTAATTCCCGAAAGCATTTCTTTCATTGATTCTGAATTTTCATCAATTAGTGGAATTATTTTTTTCAATCATTTTCTTATTTTTAGTTCATCGGTCCTAAATTTTGATTTATAATTAATCAATCGACAATTTCTTTCATTATGTCCTAATTTCTTTTTTAACACTTTCATTAATTGAAAATTTTCTTTCCGGATTTTCATCAATATTTGTGTTGATTTATATTGAATTGTGTCGATATTTTGCAGCATTTCTGTAATAATGTATGAATTTTGGATGCCGACTAAGCAGCCCCGAAAATGTTGAGACTCCTCTGGCCTCACTGCTACTTTCGCACCGGTCCACGCGTCTGATAGGAGCAACTCTGGTGTCTATCAAACTACCACAAACTAACTGCTTACAGTTTGATAGCACCAACATCCAAATTCTTCTCCTATTCAGTAATAAGGTGAAAAAAGGGAAAGGTGTATAATGACGCTGATGTCGTGGATATTTCAGCTCCATGAAAATCGACTGAAACGATAGTTTTCAGCTTGAATTTTGTTTCTTCTGGAATTGAAGTTGATGCATAATGTAACTTGCTTTTACTTTTTGCTTTTTACGCGTAAGTCGGCTCAGAGGTAACGAAATAATTACAAATTTTAACACAAAAATTAGAAACTTTGCCTGGTTTTAATTTATACAAAAATTGCCACGTTTTCAAGACAAATAAATTCAATTGGTCGAATGGTCGACGCGGTTTCGGCTCTTCAATGGAGAGCCGTTATCAGGACCCCGTGATCAGAATTCACACGAATGAGTCGTGGAGGGGTGTTGTTTACGTCTGGTCGTCCGCCTTGAGTTCGTCTTTGTATTTGCTGCATCCGAATGGTCTTTGTTGTGTGGTCAAAGACCAGTGCACTATTCCAAGCATAACTTTTTTTTTTTTTTTTGAAACCTAGCACAACTCAGGTCTATCGCCATAGGCAATTTACTACCTAGTGAGTTGTGCCGGAAATGTAAGTGTGTGTACCTAATAGTCTGAGTGCGTATCTAGTGTTGGGTATGATTTTTCAGTGCTGCCATCTATATCTCAGAAGTGAAGTGAGTGATGTGTAGTGACTGAATATTTATACTGTTTGTAGGACTGTTGGTCTCTGTGGCGAGACTTTTTAACGGGGAGATCGGCTCGCATTTGCGCCTCAAAGTTGGGAACCACAGAAAACCAACTTCAGCCGACCACCACTGTGGCGACGGTGGGGCTCAAACCCGGTTCCCCGCGATGCGAGTCCGTCACTATGACCACTCGACCACCACAGCGGCTCCAAGCATAACTACGTGCCATCCTAGCAGCGGCTAAGGAAGCAGCAAGACGGAAAGAACATGCTCACATAAGAACGGACAGTCTCTCCGGAAACATGGCCATCCAGAATGCACATACACGCCACCATACGGCCCGGAAAATAAGAACATTGCTCCACAGATACCCAAACATCAAAATATCATGGATAAAGGAACATGCGGGTTTGTGGGGAAATGAGGAGGCTGACCGTTACGCCAAGGAGGCCACAAAGAATGGCAGCTTCACAATTGAAATTCGCTTGCCGGCATCTGCTGCCAAAGCCAGGTTATGGGGTGACATGATGATGAACTGGCAAATAGCCTGGGATGATCCGGAGACTTCGGGAAGGTCCACGCATATGATACTGCGTCGCGTTAAAACGTGGAACAGCAAGTGGTGCAGAGAACTGATTATGTTCGTTACTGGACAGGCCCATTCTCTGCTAATCTCCAAAGATTCAAGTGCATCCCCAACGATCGCTGCAGCTGTAGTAAACTTGGCACAAAACTCCACTACGCCACATCTTGTCGTCACACCAAAGAGTTCCGTCAAAGAGCTCCCTCGGAAGCCTGATTTGTATATATTGTAATTAATCTAAAATTTTCTTTTGTCTGCTTTTTTTTTTTTTTTTTTTTTTTTTTTTGTATGTATTCTATGTACATGGAAAATAAAATGTCCCTTAACCGGGACGTGGGCTGAAATTGACGAATGTCGACAGAGCCTCGGTGGTGTACGGTTTAAAAGTAAAAGTAATAAACTGAGTCTATCAAAAGTAAAAACTATCTTGATACGTTTATGAAAATTTTTGATGCTGTGGGGGAGGGAGCTCTTTTCTCTCAGATCACTGACACCTTTGGGGCTCGTATTCTCATACAAAAATTCGAAGCCCTGCCCTAAGAAAAAAATGTGACTGAAATTTCGGCCATCACAACCGTCTCTCTGTACTAGGCCGCCTTAGCTTACAGCCAAACCGTCTCCACACTCAGACAATTTGAAATAAAAATACGTGAACTCACTACCATTAATCCAAACAAGTCAAACGAGGACTTCTAGCTGTAACCATCCGGAGAAATGACCCGGCTTAAAGGAACGACCAGAGCTGTAACTGGGATTTTTGTCAAGAAAGGAAAACTTGATTTTGCCGCTGCCCTATCTACTACTATTACCTAGTGCATGCACCTAGTATACATTCAGTATGTGCAGTTCGTAAGAAAACGAAAACGAACAGGGCACGGATCCCGAAAGGGGGAGGGGAGGGATTAATCAGTTTCTTGACAGGAAATTGTATATACTGGATGATTCAACGAACCCAAACAATCGCCCCTCATGACACATCACCATGGGTCGGCGCTTACCACGGGCTAAAATAAGCTTTCTTATTTTCGGTGCATGGACGTCTCACCATCATATGGTTTCCTGGGAGAAGTGAGTTCTGGGTACAACCCCCCTCCCCCATACTTAGCTGGAGGTAACAGCTTACATATTCACATACTTATACTAATCGAAAATCACAGTATTTCGAGCGCTGGGGTCTGCTGCACCTGACGCTGGTTTCACTATTTTCCCATTAGAAATTACGATGGGGGGGGGGGGGGGGCACCGAAATTGGGTACTGGCCTCGAACTACAGAGTGAGTTTTCATTTCTAGTTGAGGCTCTGGATATATGGCTACCGGTGAAGATTGCTTCCATGAACAGCTCATCAGTTTCTGAAAGTAGGCATGTTTTTTCCCTACATATTTCACTTGAAAGGTTTATTTCTTTACAGCTCTCTGCGACCCCCCCCCCCTTTGTCATGGTTCCCCTTTCATCTGATTTTTACTGGTGGCCCCCTTCATATATCTCATTACCACAAGAAGACCAGATGCCCCCCCCCCCCCCAGTTGAGAACCGCTGCTCTAGGAGGAATAACCAGATCAATTGAATTGGGCATGTCTACCATCGTACTTATGACAAATTGACAGAAGTCTTGAGCTCTGCAGCCAGGGATGAATCTTATATTACTGTATTACTCTTTTTGATAATATGAATGAATATGCAATTTTTTTGATGAGGTCGTCAAAATTGAGGATATTCACTTAACCTTGGTTTTTTTCGTTCAGAGACAGAAGCAACAGATCCTGGGAGCGCGCCAAGTGAGAGACAAAGAAATATCATACCTGGAATCGTTGTCGGACAGGAGCGACAAGCAAGAAGAATGGCTGCGAATCCTCAGATTGGAACAGGAGTTTCAACGCAGAGCTGAAGAAATCGGAGATGAAGATGAAGAGGAAGAAGAAGATGAGGTAAGGCACCTATCTCTTATTATTTTAATCGCTTTTAATAATAGTTTTATAATGGTTGTATTAGAGCACAAATATCGTAGAACCATTTGGAAACATGCCTTGCATTTTTAAAGAATGGTTTGATCGAGTTTAATACGCAGAGTTCGAAATGATGCTCACAATGCACCTGGTCACTGACCTGCCACTTTAACTGCCACTACTGACCTAGAAAAGTTTGACTTTACAAAGAAAAAAAACGAATATCAAAATTAACTTGCAAGTGAAGAAAAACAAAACACATTTTGATAGAATTTTTTTTTTCTAAAAAGATTTGTTTTTTAGAAATATTGATTCCAATTACCACTCATTCGATGTATTTGTATGCGAAATTCCCCCCCCCCCGACGTACACGAATTCGACTTAAGCACTTGGTGCCGGTCCCACCTATCGCTTAACTCCGGGGTAATACTGTACGCGTCAAAATTCCGGAGCATTGGATCTGGACACATCTCAAGAAAATTTTTCGGCTTTTTAAGTCTAGAAGTATCGATGATATTACAATTGGAGCTTTCCCGGAGATGTTCATGGTCAAAGTTGAGAAGAGAATCATAGCAGTAGTTTCTGTGGAGCCTTTTGCAGAGCCGGTTCTGGACGTTTTTCAAGTGTAAGCGAATAATATTGTGGTGATAAAAAAGTACTCCCCACCTGTAGTTGGCGCCTCCTGCAGCCGCATAGTTCGTAGCATTCAAAGTCCAATCTTGATCTTTCTGTCGTAATCGCCGAATTTCAATCTAAGACGAAAACGAAGCACTAGTAATTCGTTATTCGAACGAAAGTTATACTAGGTCTGCTAGTTTCATGAGAAATAAGTATTATAAGCGCAGTGTTACCGAGATATTGAAGACTAGCGCTGAGAAATTGTGGACTCTTTATACTTGAGCACATTATCAGCCAATTAGAATCAAGCTACTACGACGTCATAGAAACATTACTGTATGCATAATATGAGAAAAGACGATTTCTTGGAAAAATCCGGTTGATACGTTTGGCAACTTATCGCCAAACACCAGGATCTATTAACGATTTTACTTTTATTTTGTCATGACGTCTCGTTGCTCACACGATAATAATGACATATAATTTAATAATACTATAATATAACGATCATAATAATAATAATATATAATATAATGATATTGACATGCAAAATAAATACAGCGGCGTGACGCAACGCATGTTCTATGTTTCGTTTCCTAATGAATCTATTTTCATTATGAACCAAGGAATGGGTCGGCAAACTATGAATCAATAAATGATATCAGGGCTCAGCTTCGCTGGGCGCTGGCTTCGTGAGTCGTTATTATTTTCAACTTGATGCAACTGAAGCACATTTGGATTAAATCAGAAAAAAAATGAAAGCATTTTTAGTGATTCAATAAATGATAACTTATTGTATTGGGGCGTGTCCCCTTCCCATGCATCTAACAATTGGTGGTGAATTATAATATAATTAATCCCATTTATCGTGTGTAACGGCTAAAAGAAATTGAATGTAATAAGAAATTAAATTTTTCAAACGAATATGGTAAAGAAGAAAAAAAAAATTGGATGGGAATCGAACTCACAACCTTTGCTTTATGTGTGTTTCGTGAGCGTTCCACTGTACCAATCGTGGTTGCCGGGTTGGAGAAGAATTTAGTATATCCATTATTAAATGTGGCCAAGAAATATGGTGTGCGCCAAATGGATCAAAAGTTGCTGTAGCCTCGTGGTCCACTAATTTCGCAAATGCACCGCTTTTCCGCGATCAAACGATTTCAACCAATCACGTCTCTTCTTGGTTTACAATAATTTTGGCTTACGATAATTCCCACTACCGTAAAATCGTACAATCTGTTGTGCTTTCGGTCACAATATGACTTAGTTATGTAATTACTGGACAGACTTAGTTATGTAATTAAGTCTGACAGGTTAACACGCTGTATGCCAAAGAAAAACTTTTTATTTTGATTCGTGTAAGGGAAAAATTAAAACCCAGTGTTTAATGGTAGCGAGTGATGAAGGTAGTAATACATTTCCAAGAGGCGAAATTTCTAAGCTTTAATGTTTCACTAAAAGTACGTGCTCTTAGTAGTAAACAGTTTTAGGACCTTTTCGTCAGCTGAATTGGTGTAGCTGGTAATGTATCAGACTGTGAACCTGAACTGAAGACCAAGGTTCGTAGAAGTTATAGTTTTTTTTTTCCACTCCTCAACCGAAAATGATTGAAACCATTTAATTTTCTTTGCTAATGCAATATACTTTACAATACATTTTGACAACTCTTAAAATGCAGGTATATCAGTTAAATATTATAACAAAAGCATGTAGAAAAAATTAAGGTCAATAATGTTCTCTAAAAAATGTAGTTATCTTTTCTCTTTCGAAGTTCCGATACATATATATATATACATATATTTTTTTAATACTATAATTTTTCTGTTTATTTTTAGTCGATTCGCTATCGGAAAACGCATCGATAAATTGCTAAATAAATATTTCCCTGAAATTCGCAAAGATTTTCGCGATCCACTTTTAGCTATTTGAATATTTCAGTTTGTGCTCTGAGTGTATAAATTTGTTGGTTTAAACAATAAAATCGTTTATATTGCATTGTAAATAGCGCGATCGCACATTTTTGAAACGTCTCGCAAAACGGCGGTGTGTGGAAATCATTCTTATATTACGCTCGCGAGAGAAAGAGAGAGATGATGGAAATATCATCTACCTTGTGTTTGCACCGCTGGTTCGGCGATCCAGTACGAAAAGAAGATATCGTAGAGTTACGCGAATTATATCGTAGAGGCTGAAGCAACGTTATTGGCTGTGTGGAAAAAATTACAAAAAAAATTGTGTAATGGCGGCGAATTATGCTCGCGGTCCCCCCACTGTGACGTTTCTATGATGTTACAGTTTGCTTGATTGGTAATGTGCAAAAGTATGAAAAAAAAGAGTACTCGATTTTTCTAAGCGCTAGTCTTCAATCTTGGTAACTTTGCATTTTTTATGCTTATTTTTCATGAACCTGGGTGACCTGGTATACGTTCGAAATACGCGAATTGCGACGAAATAATTTGTTTCTTAAAATAAAGTAATTTCTTATTCTGGCAAACTGTCGAAAAATGTTTTTGAGAGCAATGTTTTTTTATTAACAAACGTGTTTCAAAATTTTACACAAATCATTGTTCTCTCATTTACGTGCTGCTATCTAGTGGCAAAAGAAATAACTATCAACAGTGACAGTTCTTTAGAAAGGCAATAGATGGCTTCGAGTCTCTGATATTGTGTAAAAAAATTACCTAAATTGTTTTTTATTTTTTCTCATTTGTTGCTTGGCTTGCTTTCATTAAATTATGGCTTATTAAGCAAACATTTGAAAAGAGTCCAATACTGATTTATTATACATGTTACTTCGGTAAATGTGATTAATCAGTTAAAGTATGCATAATCGCCAATCTTAGTATTTTTAATAAATTCATTATTTTTATCGACAATTATGCATACTATCCGAGTGTCGTTCGATAAATGCTAAAAAGTTATCACTTTTTTACCGGTGATACTCGAACGTACTTGATAAATTTGAAGCTTAATTATGTCGGGGTGTGGAATTCGTTGAATAGGAGTTAGTGTTATATTGGGGTCTGATTTAAAACCAAAAAAAAAATTGTAATTCTTTAAATCAGAGAATCAGTTAAATTAGATATCGTTATATCGGGATACGATCATAAAGTTTTTTAAATAGGATTTCGTTATATAGAGGTTTGATCTCACAAATCGTCAAATAGGAGTTAATTATATCAGTTATTTCGAGGATGTTCGGAAAAATTCGTTAAGTCGGAGTTCATTATATCCGGTTCAGACAGTGGCTCAAAAGTACGGTCATCTACATAATAAATCTTATTACGACAACTGGAATCGATTTATTATACGTAATAATCGGCAAATGCGATGAATTTTTAGTACGATTTTGAAGTATGTATTTATCAAAGTCGCTTGGGAATTTTGCATAATCGCCGGAAAAAGTGTGATTAATTTAACGAATTTTTTCAAACTTAACGAAACGGTCGACGATTATCAGAATTTATCACATTCACCGCTCAACATGCACAATATGTCTGATGTTCCCTGCCGTCTCTTTCCAATTTTATTGATTGTTTGAATTGTGCACCTGTGGAGTTAGAGCCTACTGGCCTTGCACAGGTTTGTATATAATAAATAAAATAAAAAAATAAAAATACGTTCAAATTTCATCCTTGATCAAAGACATGCAGGGTGAAGCAATGGACTCTATGAGGGAGAAGATGTCAAGGCTGTTGTAAGAAATGAATCATGCATATTTTTAATTTTTTTCCACTGTAATTAAAATAGCAATTTTAATTACTTACAAGACTTTCAGCGGAACCCCCTTACATTGGTAAGGGGTCCGCTGAAAGTCTTAGTTACTAAGGTGTGCCGGAAATTCTGGCCGAGCGGTCAAGGGATTGTGATTGGCACGCATAAATGCGTTGTAAATATGGTCTTGCACATTTTTTTTCCATATTCGAATACTCTTGCAGTAATGCGCGGTATTTCTATTATGATTTTTCAGGTGGTACTCGAGCGTGCAGAGCACAGAGAAAGAATGCTGCTGATGGAAAAAGAACTGACCTTATCGGAATCGGATAAATCAAGCAAGTTCCGCCGAACAAATAAAAGGAATTTGACATCTTCGAGTGACCAGTGGCTAGTTACGTCGCAGGCAAAACACTCACCCAAAAATACAGTAAGTAGGCCTACCTATTTTATAACATTAAGGGTGCCATTAAGGGTACATATAACATTAAGGGACTACTACTACCTATCATTACATGCACCTCCTCGTACACATTCCTCTGCGGAATTTCTAATGAATCAGTACATGTCATGGTATCGTGGGAGTATCAGTATCGTATTGTGGGAGTCTATGTAATAGACCTATATGCACAGCCTAACGTGTTTATGTTTTCGGAGTTGCGATGTTTCTTGTTCTTGCTAATTAAAGATGGTAATGACAAGGATTTCACTGCAGGGCGTGAAAGTGAAGTTGACGAGCTCGTCATCGTTTCACGACTCAATTTATAAAAATTCACGATTATTGATTTGTTTTTTAACCGTTTTAGTTTTTTGCCGTTGTTGCCCGGTTTTAGGGAATTGTTGAAAAATTTAAGTTTCAAAATAAAGGAACCTAGATTAATAATTATAAAGGAAAAAGCCTCCGGGCATCCCCCGCCTCAAGTAAAATACTTGAGCAGGGGGAATCTGATCATGTCATGTCCCATACTTCCCTCCAATCAAATCTGCATCTGCGGATTTGAATATCAAGTGAATGTTTTTTCTCTTGCAACAAAACGCAGATATAAACTAGCGTTTCTTTACGTATCAGAGCGCTCATTCGACCAATACCACACAATGGTATTTGAATGCCTAGCATATTATGATGGTCCCTTATTTACTTAAGAATCACTTTTTTTTTATCATCCTCTCTATATTCATACATTCCAATCCAAACGTTATAAAGTTTCGAATGAAGTTCATATTTTCTGAGAGAACATGTCTTTCCTTACAGGTTTTGCATTTTTCTTTCCCCTTTAGTGTAAACAGTCTGTGCAATATACATAGTGTTTCAAAATGCGCATTCATTCACATTTCATCATACAGGGTGATCAGCGAATAAGCCCTTATTTCAAAATTAAATATCTCTACAACAAAGATTAATAGAATTATGCGGTAAACGGTAAGTTTATTAGCAAAACTGTAAGAATGTTGTACAGAAATTTCTAAAGTTTAGTTTTTTTAATTTTTTAAAATTTAAAAAAAAAACAAAAAAAAAACTGGAGATTTTGGGGTTCCGAAAATCCTCATTTGTGTGAAGAGAAACCACTGCATTTGCCTAAAGTTACTGCATGAGCTGCGGTATGCGCCAGAGGCATTATCGGCCCCTTCTTCGTGCGAGAAACGATTACTGCTGAACGTTACGTTACAATTTGGAGAACAATTTGTCAGCACACATGGCGCATACCGCAGCCCATACAGTAACTTTAGGCGAATGCGGTGGTTTCTCTTCACACAAATGAGGATTTTCGGAACCCCAAAATCTCCAGTTTTTCTTTTTTTTTAATTTTAAAAAATTTCAAAAAAACTAAATTTTCGAAATTTCTGTACAACATTCTTACAGTTTTGCTAATAAACGTACCGTTTACCGCATAATTCCATTGATCTTTGTTGTAGAGATATTTAATTTTGAAATAAGGGCTTATTCGCTGATCACCCTGTAGTTTACGAATGGTTTTTTTTACAAATGAATATGAACTATTTAACAGAAAATAACAGATTTTACTTATAAATTGAAACATTACCTTTGATAAAAGTTTAAAATAACTTTGGATTTATTATAAACAATGAAAACGTTGGTCCTTTTCACGGATACATGGACACATATTTTTTACCAGATTGCTCGAGATTTCACAAAATCTGCAAGAATTAATGTCTGGTGTTGCATTTTAATGATGTTAGTCTCGAGATTTCATCAATCTTATGTGGGTTATTGCAGTACGCTATATTTTTAAGATTGCCCAAAATTTTGGCATTGGGGTTCACTACAAACCTTCATATTGTTCGAGAACAACCCTTACGTGATTTAAAAACAACTTTTTTTTGTTGTACCTATATCACACCGTTGGATTGTGGGACCTATTTTTTCCGATATACCTAAGTCTACACAAACATAATTACTCAATTCATGTCACCGATCAACAGCGATGAATGGTAATCCTGGTTTCAACAAGGATAGTACCACACGGTTAAAAAAAGACTTCAGCCTCGTCGTCGGAAAATATTCGTCGCCGTGGGTTGCTGTGAGGGGTGAGTCTTCTGATTATGCCGATTTCATTTTTGTTGGGCAGTCAGTGCGCTTGAAAATGGGAAGTAAGAGTATGTCGAAACTGTGTTTTTTGCATGGGATTTCTTTTGCCAGCCATCGTGCGGCATGGGACAAGGTATCTAATGCTTATATTTCATTACTTGAATATGATATGAACGCACGTAGTGACGACGACGAGGCCCCTAACGAAACTAGTGTTAGACACGACCTAATAGTCGCCATACTAAAAACTCTCGACATGCATTCGTCCCGTACGAGACATGCAGAGATTAAATCGTCTTCAAGAGGCGCGTGCAGTGGTAACAATTCTTTCTGTGAACTTATTGAACTGGGCTTTAGGCTCGTAAACTGTGAAGTTGATTATGACAAGTACGAAATTGAGGATGCTATGATATGGAAACTCGGTGAAGTGCTCGATGCCGAGGCATCATCTTGTGGTATATTTCGCAAAAACAGCCCTTCTCCCCGTCAATCATCTGATGACGATGCAAATAGCGTCAATGGAAAGGGAGGTCAGAAGAAAAAGAGAAATAAGAAGAAAAAGAAGAGAGATAATGGCCCGAAGGACATTATTTGTGAGCCCATTATTGTAGAAAGGTGTGAGGTGCCCCAGGGTACCCTGTGTAATGATGGTTCAAACGAATCCCCACTTGTTAGTGCCTACGCTGTGGCCAGCGCATCAAAGGTCGATTTGGCCAATGCTGTAACAGCAAGTAATGACGTAGTCGCTCCAGCCAATGGGCAAACAGCTACTTGTGACGTCATTGCTACAGCCAATCAGGACTCAACCAGCAATAAGACGCGCAGGAGCGATGTCACTAAAGCTATACCATCAACAAGTACCGTAGGAAATGCGGGAAATACAGGACAAAATATCGGAAACTCTGGAAATAATTCAAAAAATGAAGAAATTGATGATCCAGACCCTGATAATCCTAATCAATGGAGAGAAGTCTCTCATAAGAAAGTTCGCATTCCCCCATTGACTCTTACCAAGTATGGGAACTGGATGGAATTGCTGCAAAAAATTAAAAGCACCTGCCAAGAGACTTTTTCGGCAAAAACAGCCGGTAAAAATATGATGTTGTTTTTGAACTGTGAAAATGAGCACCGTGCGATTACAAAAATGTTCGATGCGAATAACATAAAGTATAGCACATACATGCTCCATTCAGATAAGACAATAAAAGTGGTTATCAAGGACTTAGAAAGAAAGACCCCCTGTCAAGTGATCAAAGAGTCGCTGGAA
Organism: Pholcus phalangioides; assembly: GCF_987345545.1. Lineage (NCBI taxonomy): Eukaryota > Metazoa > Arthropoda > Arachnida > Araneae > Pholcidae > Pholcus > Pholcus phalangioides. Next base: position 13,046,228 of record NW_028301628.1, read on the forward strand.
GCCGAGGGCTTCGAAATCATAAATGTTGCTCAGTTAAAAGGCCATAGAGGACAGGGCCCTGACAGAATAGTAATACCAATTCCGATTTGGCTAGTGGAAATGCCCCGAAAAAATCGGAGTAAGGAAATTTATAAGTTGACTTCTTTGAACTACATCAGAATTCGAGTTGAGATGTATAGAAAACGCCAGGGTGTGGTCCAGTGTTTCAATTGTCAGGCCTGGCGACATACATCGAAGTCATGTCATAATGATCCACGCTGTGTCAAGTGTCCAGGGGAACATCACTCCTCTGAATGCAGTCTGAAGCGGGGTGAGCAAGACCCGATATGCACCAACTGTGGAGGAAAACACAGTGCAAATTACAGAGGCTGTTTATCGTGCCCCACTAGCAAAGGCAGAATGGCCAGAAATGAAAACACGACAAGACGTCCAGATATACCAAGAAACAGACCAAATATTGGTATGCATAATCGTGAAAATGATAGACAATCCGACAAGTTGAGACCAAGTCACAAATCTCAATATAAATCTCAAGATGACCATGATGATGACTGCTCAAGCGTCAGTTCAGCTAGAGGCTGGCCCAAAGGAAGGAAGGGAAGGTTCAACGAACCTAAAAGGACTTCTACTGTACCAACGGCCGAGGCAGTGCCAACTCATGATGACGAGAGTGTCGTGGTTCAGCGGGCTACCGACGAGATGGTGCCTTTTGCCAAAATACTGAGGTCCCCTCCTCGACGAAGTGAATCACCGGCAACAGCTGTTAGAGACGTGCGGGTCTCCAAAGCAGCTTCCAATAGCAGTAAAGTAAACTGCAATGTGGTGAAACCAACAGCTTCGAATCAACGATCTGACATGTGTGGTGGCAACCGTGTGGAAAAAGAACCCACGAAAATAGCAAATAACGATATCAATATGAACTCTAATAGCATAATTTTCCCGATTCAACAACTAATATCTATTACGAAGGACTGCTTTCTGAAAATCCTCAGAGCTACTTCAAACGAGGAGAAAATATAAATCTTCTTCAACTGTTTTCTAACTGCAGCTGAACACTTATTTGCTTCAACACTCACAAATGTCTAGTACACCAAATGTTGTGTTGCATAACATGAAGATCATGGCTTGGAATGCCCAAAGCTTGGTCTCTAGCATGACTGAGTTCAAGGACATCCTTGACACTGAGGGTGTTCACTTGGCACTGGTGGGGGAAACTTGGCTTCGTCCTTATCACACTGCCAAAGTAGCAAATTATGACTGTATCAGACAGGATAGAAGCTTTGGTCCAGGAGGAGGAGTAGCTATATATGTAAAGCGACACATTAATTATGATATTATTCAGCTACCTCCCTCGACACAATGTGAGGTAATAGCAATAGAGATCTACGTAAACAATCAAAAAATTAGGATGGGAGTGTGCTATAAACCTCCGAGAAATACCATAGACATTCCACTTTTTAACGAATTTTTCAATTGTCAGTACCCAGTGATAATGTGTGGCGACATGAATGCTAAATCCTTTCTGTGGAACTCATACTCTACAAACACCCAAGGCAGGGTGCTCGAAAATTTTTGTATCAGAAAGAGCATTCAACCTTATGCGCCATACACTCCAACTCATTTTCCTGACCAGGCTGATATTCTTGACATAGCGCTTGCTAAGAACCTTACATTTACTATGTCGGTTCACGTTCAACCTGTCACGGATTCTGATCACAACCCTATATTTCTGGTAGCGGATTTCAATATTCCTTTTATATGTAAACCAAAGAAAATAGTGATATGGCCATTATTTAAGCGAAAGCTGGCCAGAATCACCTTGCCTTCCTTCACGGGTGGCAATATTGATCAAATTGAATCTGACTTATTGTTTCTCACAGAAACCATCACTAACACTGCTAAGGAATCCACCCGAGATGCTCCCACTAATAATCCACTGGGTATTCCCCGCTGGATTAAGGAACGCATCAAATTAAAAAACAAATTTAGGAGGAAATGGCAAAGAACGTTAAATCCGTACTACCAAGATAGATACAGATCTATAAAAAGAGAAGTATCCAGAGAAATCAAAGAATTTATGAGTGAGCGTTACTTCAGCTTTTTACGTGAGGCAAATTGTGCTGATGGCACGTTATACAAAGTGTATAAAACATGTAAGCCCACTTATTCGAGGATTCCTCCGATTGTCGGCACAAGCGGAACAGTATATAGTGACAGTGATAAAGCGGAAATATTTGCTGACACATATGAGAGACAGTTCTCTCCATGTGATAACACTCCTCCTCAGCTTATTGCCAGTGTTGACAGAGAAGTTCAAGTATTCTTTAGGGATATTCCCCCAGAACAACCCTCTGCTTTATTTCCTACGAACACTGAAGAAGTAACAAACATTATCAAAAACCTCAAAAAGAAAAAAGCACCTGGTCAGGACACCATCACCAACAACACTATCAAGAATCTCCCCGAAAATATGGTTCGCCAGCTGGTCAACATATTCAACGAATTACTTCGTACAAACCACTTTCCGGCAGAATGGAAACTCGCTAAAGTTAAGGTCATCCCCAAAGCTGGACATGACCTACACTATCCGCAGAATTGGCGCCCAATCTCACTTCTCAGTTCATTAGGGAAACTTTTTGAGAGAGTGGTAGCCATCAGACTACACAAATTTGTAGAGGACAATAACATTATCGGTCCAGAGCAGCACGGTTTCCGCAGCAAGCACTCGACGACCACTCAATTATTGCGGTTCGTAGAACGAATTCAAGAAGCCAAAATTTATAAAGACACTGCAGCAGTAGCCTTTTTCGATTTAAAGAAATCTTTTGATAAAGTTTGGCACAATGGGCTGCTGTTTAAGATGATTCGCATGGGAATGCCGTATAACATCATAAAATTTGTGAGCAATTATCTCGACTCGCGCTCCTTCCGAGTACAGATAAATGACTCAATATCTAATTCTAGACAGATTCGTTCATCAATAGCTCAGGGAAGTGTGTTAGGTCCTATCCTACATAATTTTCATATGAATGACTTCCCAGTTGCCCCTAAGGGTTTCACCGCTCTTTATGCCGACGATAGTGCCCTTTGTTGCACAGATAGGGACCCTGGCAAGGCCCTTTCAAACTTGCAAGAAATGGTAAGATTGGTCGAGCGCTGGTGTGTGCGAACCCGTGTTGAACTGAATGCAGATAAAACCAAATTCATGTGGTTCACTAACAAGTCCTCATTACCACAACAAGCACACATAGAGGTACAAGGAGTTATAATCAACGCAGTCATTCACAATAAATATTTGGGGGTGATAATGGACAAGAGATTCAGTTTCTCCCGGCAGTGTGTTGATACCATCCGTAGGGCGACCGTGGCCTCGGTCATGCTCAACAGACTAAGCCACAGGCACTCAAGTCTTTCAATTCGAAATAAAATTATTCTGTATAAGATGGCAATTAGACCGATTCTTCTGTATGCTGCGCCTGTCTGGTTGTTCTCGAAGAAAATGAATATCATCGCTCTGGAGAGATTTCAGAACAAGACTCTGAGGAGATACACCGGACTACCTTGGTACGTTAGAAACGTTAATATCAGACGTGATTCCGGAGTGGCTGATGTAACGTCATATGCAAAGAAACTGGCAAGGAACTTATTTGATAAATTGAACGATTCTGAATTTCCACACCTTGCGGAGATTTCATCATACGACAGTAGACACAAAGCACGATTAAAAAGACCAAAAAATTTTCTACACATGCCTCGACCTGTGTTGCCAGGTCTATGAACATTTGAAAACTTTTGAAAAAAAAAAAAAAAACCCCTTGGGTCTCAGGTGAACCTACGTCTTCACCCACCTTATTAGAATCTAACTATCATTGCAAAGTGCACTACTGCACAGGAATTGGCAGAGTCATGATGAAGGGGGTTTGATGGATTATAACTATCCATTGGAACCCCGTTTCACCAATTACGGTTTTCGGTTTCGGTTAAAAAAAGTTTTCAAGTTTTCCCGTTTTAACTGAATTTTTTATTGATCGTACGCACGGACTTGTTTTCAAGTTTTCCCGTTTTAACTGAATTTTTTATTGATCGTACGCACGGACTTCGGCCGCCTCTTTCATGGGGGACTTGCAACCCCAGAACCTTTTTTTAGGCTATCTTAAAATTGAGGTATACTGTAACAATCCACATACGATTGATTAACTCAAGACTAACATCATATGATGAATATCAGACATTTACTCTTACATACTTCATGGTCTCGAGCAATCTGATAAAAAAACGTGACTATGTGTCTGGGAAAAGCCACCGTTTTCAACATTTATAGTAAACTCTTATATAGTTTTTTTTTTAATTTTTATTCAAAGCAGTGTTTTAATTCATAAGTTTAATCTGTTATTTTCTGTTAAATAGCCATATTCATTTTTTTTTATCATAAGCTATGATGTGCGCGAGTTTTGAAACACCCTTTACTTTCGTGCTATTATGTAAAAAAATCCTAAAATCCCTTTGTTTTTTTAGAATTCGGATGGGAGTCTCTTGAACACAAGTTTCGAAGTTGAACAGTTTAATGATCTGCTAGAAACCATGAACATGTCACCGGTTATCAGAGACACCGGTTCTCAAGACGAACCTCCCAAGAAAGCCACCACGCCGACATCTTGTACATCCAGGAATAGTTTGAATTCCATGAACGGGGGCAATGATGACGTGTTTGTGTCTGGAAATGCCAACCAATTTGAAAAATATCCTCTACCATCGCCATCTACATCATCCAGGTTGAATAGACCTTCGTCGACGAACACGCAAAAGGATTTCCATAAGAACGCGTACACATCACCTGCTGAATTCTGCTTCCCCATCGAGAACGCACAAACGTATGGGAAAATGAGCAAATCATCCCCTTCACCAACATCCATGACCTCTACCGGTTTGAATCAAGTGAACGGCCACGGTTCCGCCAGAAGTGATAGTTTACAGTTCATCAACAAAGCCAAGAGCTTCTCGGATGAAGTGCCCGCTGGGAACAACAGTAGTTCTTTGAAACCTGAACCGAAACCAGTGGATAATGATGCCATATTGCAATCAAAAGTCGAGGATAAGAACCAGTCGAAATATGCGGCCAGAGTTTTGTTGTCTGTCGCCACAAAAGATAAAGAAAACGAGAAGAAAAACGGTATCGGCCGGAGAGATTTCTTCAGAAGCTCTTCAGTCGGTTCATCTGGATATTCGAGTGAGAACTCATTGAAACCTACTACACCCAGCGCCATCAAGACATCCCTCAAAGACAAGAACACTTATTACGCGAACAGCATTCAGTTGAGCGACCCGAGCAAGAAGAAACGTCCGACCTCCGACTCTTCCATCAATTCATTCCTCAACCAATCTCTCAGCAAGTCGTCGTACCTGAAAGATACCGGATCATCACCGACAGACGTGCCAGATGCCAAGTCGCCAGAATACAATAAAATATGGACTTCGAGACCGGAGAAATTGACGTTCTTGGATAAAATCAAAAAGTTTTCTCAACAGGCTGGAGAAGATAACGTTCCCAGGGATAAGGTGAAAAACTCCAGGGCACAGAGAGAACTGGAGATCAAGTTCAACGGGGATGGCATCAAGAGCATCGAGCAGAGAGCGTGATGTGATGTGATCAACATGGTAACTCACTCGTTGAATTTACTCGTGCAATTCCAAATTTAAGCTCAGCATTGCTTTCCCAATAACATGAAAAAAAAGGAATAACGATATTGATGTCAAAAAATTTTAACATGACTATTTTCCCATCATGTTTAGCATTTCAGATTGTGTTATATGTGAAACTACAGTGTCGTGCTTGGTCTGATGATTCGAATCGGCAGCTCTAATTCCGTGTGACCATGCTTGTTGTACGTACGTCCGTGACAGCTAGAGCTAGAATTTCAACATTAGTGTACCATGCAGGCCCGTCATTTGGGAATGCCCCCACTCCCGGCTTTAAAAAATACAATAAAAATAAACAAACAAGGCGAAACGCATGTACATAAATATTGAGTGCATTTTTGTCCCACTCCCTATCCCTGGAAGAAGTTGAAATGACTGGCATGTTACCATAGAAAGCATATATTGAGAAAATTATTTACTTTTACATGAAGTACCAGCGACATACACTGGCTATCCCCGTACCGTAGGTGGAAACGGGGAGGGCTGTAGGGGCCGCCACCCCTACCCCCCTCCCGTTTCCTCCCAAAAAAATTCATTATTAGTATAGGTCACAGGGTGAAGGTGGAACATTCGCCCCCTCCGCTCGAATAGCCAGTATCCGCTTATGCTGGTTACACACTGGCCCAAAATTACTTGACGAAAAAATATTTGTTTTCAGTACAGGAAGAGCAAAGTGGAAGACCACTTTGTGTATAATTATCATTACATATTCTCCAATGTACTGACACTGAAGCCCTGGAGGGGAACATGAGCATGCATGAGTGCATTTTCCTCTCCGTAACTGAAACTGAATAGAAGTTTTATTTATAATTTTGTGCTGAAATGCGGACATTTGATAATTTTTATGCTCGTTGATTGATTGTTTTCTAATAAGAAAGGCCATAAATTCATGTATTTTCTGATACATTACCGTTAAAAAAATTGAATGTTCTTTTTTTTTTTATTGTGAAGTGTTTCTCCCCCCACCCGTTTGCGTGCTGTCTGTGATAAGCAGTGCTTATTTTCTTGTTTATGTCATCTCAAAAAGGCAGGTTGAGGTAGATGTTGTGCTAAATACGTAGGTTTATCTCGTCTCAGTGAGACGGTGCTTATATTCTGTATTCCCATATTACTGTACACTTAATCATTTAATGCTTTTTTATGGTGCTAACTTTGTAATATACGAGTCTAACAATACCTGTCAAGGTTCAAGGTACCCATCCTCCGTTCTGGACTGGGGCACGGCTGTCTCAATTCAAGGTCAACGAAACTAGAGATCACGTGACTATCTGTCCGAACCTCGGGCATGGTCGACCAGCACCTCCTAGAGATGGAAGGCCTCCACAGTCAGTTTGTGACGTCAGTAAGTAGTCCATTTTCCCTCAGAATATTCAAGGAAAAAAATTCCCTGCTCGTGCCAGTATCATCGTTGTAAGGAAAAGAAATGATCGGGCTCAGAATTGACGATTTCTATGCCTCACGTCCAATCACTACGCGGTATTTTTGAGCCGATCTGGAAGATTCCACGCTAAAATGAGAAGAAACGAAATAGAGCTGTGTTTCAAAATGTGGCAAACTTGCTAGGTAGTCTGAATGACGTTTATGGCAAACAGTGCAGAGGCCTTCTATCTCTAGGAGATGCTGCGGCGACTCGATGTGTTTGATCACGTGATGCATTCCGGGAATGAATGTAGGGAATACATTCCTAAGTCAGACGGATAAAGTCACGTGAACTCTACCTTCGTTGGCCAGTCCAGTCAGGACTTGGCTTCCCAAACAGAAGCCTATTTGAAATAGTAACTGTAAATTTGTAGCGAAAAAAATCTAAGATTCATCCTGATCCTCAAGGTTAAATGTCCTGTCAATTTTCCTCACTTTGGGGTGTATCATGTCTCCATTTACCATCAAATGAACATTAATGTCAGATTATAGTTAGTTTGTAAATAAAGTTATTCAATCTCTCACATGCATTTGTAAACACAGAAAATAAAAATTGTTTTGTTTTCAGTTGATAAATTGCGCATATTAATTTTGTACGTGCGCATTTGTATATTTTTCTTTCCCGTAAGAAATAGAAAGCGTATTTTACAAATTATGGCATTAATTATACACACAGATTTCTCATAATCTTAAATTTTTAATTTTTCAGTTAACATTTTTTGTATTTCACAGCCGATTCTCTAATAAAGAAAAAAAATCATTTTATTATCCAACATGTTGTTTATTTCAATTTCGACTGTTGTTTTACATTTCTCAGCAACTCATACTGTCTCATGATTTGTAGATTGAGGTGGCATCATAGACATAAGATTAAAAAAACACTTCTTAAGGGTTCCCGCAACATAAAACATTCCGCAAGAGAGTGACGAGCTCAGGAACGTGGACATTTTTTTTAAGTTCTAAAAATGTGCTTTTACGTCGGAGTTATGGGTGCTACGCTTTGAGAAATGAGAAATTTAGAATGCGCGCGGGAAAAAGAAAATGCTTGCAAAGAAATTGAAATCTATTTCTCGTTTTCGAGATGAGAGAAATCGCAATTATATTTACTTTCATTAGTGATTGCTTTTGGGCCACTAGTACGTTTCGGGGGAAGAAACTCTCCCATCCACTCTTCCCCCCGCCCCCCCCCCCAAGAGAAATCGGGGTTAGAAAAAATATATTAATTATATATATGTTGCGGCCAGTTCGCGAATTGACCGAGAGGTTTGGCAAAAAGTTCGATTTTCAGAAATGGCGTGTTTTTCCGACATTGGATATCCAATTCGCGATCTGGCTGGAGATCTCTGGCCAGTTCGATCTGCTGATGTAAGACGGTTCGGTAGATACATGGCTATATATGGTAGCTGTATTGAGATAGCTCTGTGTGGCAAGAGAGAAAAAAATTGTTTATAACCTCTTCGAACCTAAACCAAAACTGGCAATTAAAAACATTCTTTTTATTGATTTGTGCTTTTATTTGTATGTCAAAAAATGATCCATCAAAACAAAAATATAACCATTCCTGCTATCAACTGAACAATACATGTCATTGCATGACCATACGTGAATTCGGTGTATGCCAACTAAATAATTTTTTGTTTGTATTTACACATTATATATGTATGTTTTCTTTGTTTCAGCTAAAAAAAGGAGGGAAACTAAAAATATATAAATATATACGACTTTATAAAATATTTAACAAATTAGTACAATAACAAGGCCATTGCATAACCCAATTAACTCTTGAATCTAATTTATATTGACCCACTGGAAGGACTTGTAGTTCCTTGGGATCACAAGAGTGTCTGTGTCATTGTAATGTCATTTTTTGTAGGGTTTTTTTGTCTTTCTCGGTTGGTTTGATTGTATTTTATGTGTTGTGTTCAGTCCAATAAAATAAAAATTAAAAAAAATTAATTAATTTGGGTCAATATCTTTTCCAGGACACATTTAAGTTAGGTACACCTCTTTGTGTGCCTCAGGTCTTAACTCGAAAAAAGAATCATTACAAAAGAAATAATTATATAGACACTTAGTTTCTTTTCTATTAAATTTCGCAAAAAAATTCGGGTTGGGATGGAGTGGGAAGGAGTGTGCGTATTCTCACGCTTCTATATCTTGCGACCGCTAAAAGATAAATGTGAGGCGAGGTGAATATAGACATGTCAAATCAGACCGAAACAACATAGAAGTTTCACTTCTATTGCTTGATATTCTCATGCAGAGAGATATATGTATATATACCTGCAGAGGGACATAGACTTGGTTGATGGGGTACAGAGAAGAGCTACGCGTGTCCTTATTTGCACACGGGGCTTGAGTTATGAAGAGGGACTTTATTTTTTGAATATGTGTACATTGGATGGCTGCAAATGTCGTGAAGATATGATCGAAGTGTTCAAAATTTTCAATGGGATGGATAGGATGGACCATGAACTTTTAGTACACCGCCAATCGGCTTCTTTTACAAGGGGACACCAGATCGATTGGTAAGGGACAATGCGAAGTTAAGGTGTCGCAGGGAATTTTTCTCTAATAGGGTTGTAAATGAATGGAATAGCTTACCCCCGGAGGTAGTAAAACGTGTCAATTGTAACACAATTGACACGTTTAAAAAGAAATACGATAAATATGTTGGGGTAAATTGAGAAGCTATTCATACTTAGAATAAGACAACCATAAGTATTCTTTATGGGCATTGTATAATATTTTATCATGTGTATATATTGTTTATAATTTTTGCGATTGTGTTTTTAATTTGGTTGCTGTATTTTTGAAATATATGACATCCATATTTGTTATGGGCATCTTTTTCTCAGCCACCTCTTTGGCCTCATTTTGCCTGTTGTGGCGTTGTATTTGTATATATACACACATACATGCATATTTTATGTGTAAAAAAAATTTGTAATTTGTAGATATCCCTTGATTTTCAGGTTTCTCCTTTCGGATACAGAAGTTGGATGGCAGCACCACAATGCATATTATGCACGTTGGTTTTATAAAATACACAATTCGGAACGGAAGAAGTTCGCCTTTTTCAGGGTAAAATATGTCTATGGCGATAGCCCTTGGTTGCATGCGTTAAAATAAGTTACGGTATGAAAATCAGAAGGACGATATTAGTTAAACTCAAAAATATTCCGTGCTAAATAGAGTAGACCGATGGAATTACAGTCAAACCCCGTTATGGCGTGCTTCAAGTGGACGTAAATTTCGTTCAGTATATCCCATCCAATTTCATAGCATCCTATGAAATTTCGTATTTTCAGGGTCGTAACTGATATATGACTACACATCTCCAAATCTCAATCATCTCTGGACAGCCAAGGACAAGCTTGGAATTCATTCGCCTCTGGACAATAAGAGTATGATCCGTACTGCACTGCTGTCTTCACGGGAGATTTCTAATGAACGTGTAATACCAGTGTATCCCAAAGTGAGCAATGGGTTTAGTATAGTATTCCATGATTGGCTTGAGTTGGTGGGGTGATGAGGGAAAAGTCTAAAGAGACAGCGATGGGACGAAAAGTTTGGGATACTATGATGTAATAGATCAGTATTTCTCAACCACCGGGACCTGGCATCAGTCAAACCGTGCCGTGAATGATTCACTGTTTCATTTTCCCCATTTGTTTCCCAGTAGTCGTGTGTATGACTATGTCTTCCACTCACAAAAAAACAACCAACCGGACCACGGACATTGAGAACGACTGATGTGGACTAATGTCTCTCTATGGACGATATAAACAGAACATAAAATATCATTGTGCCTGTGTACAATCCCCTAGCGGCCGCGAAAATCGACTAATGCGAATGAAATTCGAGATATAGGTATGCTCTCGAGAATGAGAAGAAAAACAAAACTCTAGCTGTCGCGGTTAATTTGTCTGGGTCATGCGCCGGCGTTTATTGTACTTCAGGTACCGTTCTAACGACATTCATGGTTTTTAACTGCGCCGATAATTTTCCAATGCATAAAGTGAGTGTCGCTATTTGAATTTTAGAGAGAGTTTCGGTTTTTCTTCTCATTTTCGAGCGTATACTCGGAAACACCTATATCTCGAATTTCATTCGCATTAGTTGATTTCTGCGGCCGCTACGAGCTCGTATATCGGAAAAGTTATTTTATGACCACGATCATAATGGAATGTCCGGAATCTCTTTCCGCCCTAACGCCGGCAGTGAGACCATAATATTTTTTCAATCAATTAAGGATACGAAACCAATCAACAATAACTTATATTTATTGCCAAGTATATGCATAAAATGCCATTACATAAAAAAAAGTTTTATGTGCAACAAAATAAAAGTAACAATGAACAAGAAACAGATGATAAGCGCTTAACGGTGAATGTCATTTTGCTTCTTCCTATACATGGGATAGAAGAATAAAAATAAAAACAGGCAGAACACATTCACCTTTAGCGCAATTTCCCTATTCATATTTACAATATCTATGCTTCGTGCTTCTTTTTTTTTTTACCCCCATGTCAACATTTTGTGTGTTATTCCTCTTCCTGAATAAAAAATTTTGACTTTTAATAGTAATTGTAAACGAATAACCATAAATACATTTTAATATGAAATAGATGTGAATATTTTTTTCAGATGGTTTTTGTTCACTTTTATTTACTATTTTAAGAGCAGAATAGCCGGAGGGTGGGGGAGTTTAATCAACAGTTTTGGGCATAAATATTTTTGAGGGGGCTCCTGTTATACCCAATCATATATTTTTAAGAGGAGTGGTTGACATCCTATAAAGCATTTAGAATATGCTGAGGAATCAAGGAGAATTCAGCATTGACGAAAAAAATCACCGTCTCTGAATTAATGAAATTTCGAATAATAACATCTCAGAATAAATAAAAATTTCATTTACACTCACAAAATAATGATCACTTATTTCCAATAAATTAAAATATTTCAGTTGATATTTTTCAATTAATGAATTAGTTTCGGTTTAAATCATTGTATTGGTGAAAATTTGTTTTCATTACTTAGTAGATAATAAAGAAAGTAATTATTTAACAAAGTAGTTGTTTTGATCGAATTGCGTTCTATTTATATAATTATAGAAAAAAATATATACTTTTTATTAATTATAAGAAATTCATTATTTATTTATTTATTGTTTTGCAATATGGCTGCTCAAGAATTTCAATTTAATTTCTGGTATTAAAAAAAAGAAGGGCTTTCTTTCAAAATTCTTAAACTCCAGACTTTCATTTGAAAATTTTGATATTTAAAAGCATGATTATGAAAGAAATATATTCTTTTAAATAAAATAAATATATGCAGCGTGATTACAAAATTCCACTTGCCGCATTTTACTGGGGAACCGTTAATCCTAGAAGCATACTTTCAATTATAAAAATTATTCAAAAGACGTGTAGTACTCATATAAGTCATTCATGTTGCTAGGAGCGACATAGTAATTAAAATAAAAATAAAACTAACTATTTATACGTGCACCCTGTCCTCAAAAACCTAATTAGAAAGTTGGTGCCCTGTCTTTCACGAGGCCAACAAAAATAATTCCACGTTTCTAAGAGCAATATTCACTGAGATATTTGAATTTAAAAATCGGAGGAAATTTCGGAAAGAACAAGATAAATAAGAGAAAGAAGCGTGGTCCGTTAGTTTTTTTGCTGTTTTTTCCAAACTTTCCTCCGACTTTGAAATCAAATATGTCAGTGAATATTGCACTTAGAAACGTGGAATTTATTCTTTTTTTATTTCTTTCTTTTTGGCCTCCAGAGAGACAGGGAAACAACTTTCCGATTGCGTTTTTAAGGACAGGGCGGCCGTATAAAAAGGTTAATTGTTTTCATTTGAATAACTCTACAACCCCCTGCAATGCGACTGACGTAGCTGAGTTCCATACGTTATTTGGATACTTTTCTAGTTGGAAGTAGATCTCCAGGATCAACGGTTTGCCAGTAAAATGCGGCAAGGACTGTAGAATAAATAACCTCAGTGATGCACCCCTGTCCAACCCATAAAGGTATGCAGGCAAACGTCGTAAATCGGACGCCACCATCCTGCTCAGTACATGCTCTGGCAGGGCGACAAGGAAATAAATCCCGAGTCGAGTGACGGTGGAGAGTGATTCTAGGGTGAGGTGCTGCCCCTCTTAATGTCCGTCGCGTGGTTTTTGGCTATATCTACAAAGCAGCTGACCCCAGGGCTTATTGCAGAACGTGCGCCAAGCTGAAGTCTCACCCAACTGTATCAATCTGGAAAGCCCAGCCTATCAACAGTAGGGTAAAATACTAACCTATCTCACGACAGTCTGTCGAATAAATAAAACATAGTTCAAAAATCAGGAATTTACGGATAAGGAAAAAAGGATACCTTTTTGGTTCAAGTATGCCGCTAGAATCAACGGTTCGCCAGTAAAATGCGGCAAGGTGAATTGAGTAACCAGTGATTGTAACCTCAAGCATAATTTCCCTTTTGACTAAATTTTCCCCACAGTTTCCAAAGTTTGTGCTGCCATCTATCGGTGGAAATATGTAGTCAATTATTTTACTCTAGAAAAAAGCATTTTGTGTTTTGCATTTATATATTTTTTTCAACAAAAATTCTTTTGTTTGATGACCTTTCAAAATTTCCCACGAACGCCAAGAAATTTCCCATGTGGACCAATTTTGGCCAATTTTTCCCACGAATATGGGAAATTTCCCACGAGTTACCATCAGTGTGAGTAACCCTGCCCTTTATATATACGTATGTATTTGTATTTATTCATGTAACAGTATTTTTCAAATATTCGGTACTGCTGCCATCTATAGAATTGAATGTAAAATATACAAGATTTATAGAGATTATAGAAACCGATGAAAAGGTTTCGAAATCACAGAAAATATTATTTTTATGATTTAAACAAAAATAAAAAACACCTGAACAAGTTTATATCGTGATTGGGATTGAAAATTATAATATATATATTTTTCAATAATATACGTATATACATATAAATACTACACGGTTAATTTCAGTATATATTCAGGAGGAAGAGTATATTCTTATTCTCCCGAACACACGATGTTTTCTTTTTCAGATTTAGTGCTGCCATCTCGTGAGAAAAGCCATAAAATGTTTATATGTCCATGATTTTCTCTCTACTATTTCCTAAAATACAATACTTATTTTATATGCATTCCCCCCACGTAGTGCGTATGTGCTATTTAGTCCCGGCGTGAACAGGAATTTTAACCTAATAGATACTGATCTCGCATTTAGGACGTAGGAAGTTTGATGCTTCCCAAATTGGCATGTTAATGACGCTCATCATCTCATATGTGGATCGAGTTTCCTGATTAGAAATCGTTGAAATGGAAATCGATTGAATATCTTCAAAAGAATCGAAACTTTTCTAACAAAGGAACTGCCTGCCAACTCTAAATATTGCAATTGCTGGTCCGTGGGGATTACGGGTAGTTTAGAATTGGCCCGCAACGAGTTGGAGACACATGGAGTGAGAAGAATTCATATCTTCATGGAGAAATACGGGAGACGTTTTTCCTCACGGCCGTTCGTGAGGCCGCGGGAGTCTATGGATAGATCAACATCTGAGTCTCAGATGTTAACGTTTTTACATCTAATGTGATGGGGGGGGGGGGCTACAGCGTAATATTTACCGTTTTTGTTCCCAATCTGACGTAAATTATTCACATCTGATATTAAATGTGAGTTTTGAGTGAATGGAATAATCCCAGATTTTTCCAAACGTTTCCTCTGTACATAAGCTATAAAGCAGCGTGGCATGAAGCATCTGCGAACTTCAGATAAATGTGTGTATGGGAGAGATGTGTGTTGTGTGTGTGTGTGTTATATAGATCTCTCTCTGTATATACATATATATTATACATGTTACGGTAAATGAGATGAATCTAGTTAGTATGCATAATGACCGATTACTATGCATAATTACCGACCATTTTGATAAGTTTGGTGAATTTCTATAAATTTATCACTTTTACCGGTGATTATGCAAAAAAACCCAAGCGTCGCTGCTAAACATAATAAATCGTACTAAATCCATCACATTTGCCGGTTATTATGCATAATCATCATTTCTTGCTGTTAAATATGATAAATTGGTCCAATTGCCGTGATGAGGTTCATTATTTAGATGACCGCACTAGTGAACATAGTCTGAATCGGATCTAACCCCACCTCCCTGAGATAACTCCTATTTGACGAATTTTGAAATCATCCCTCGATATAACACTCATTCAACGAACTTTACGGTCACACCCCGATAAAATGGTCTCTCAGTTAATAAATTTTACGGTCATGCCCCGACATAACAAATTCTTCGATTTATCAGATTTTTACAAGTTTTTATGAGTATACAACCAGAGCCCAACATAATGAACTCCTAATCAATGGGCTCTATAGCCAGACCCCGATATAATTGACTTCTATTTGATGAATTCTACAATCGAACATCAATGTAACGAACCCATAGTTGAAAAATTTTACGATTGCACCCCGATATAATGAATTCCCAGGCGACAACCTTATCTGTACAAAGGTTTTTAACAGCTGGCTGATGGGAAGATATATTTTGGAAAGAAAGAGAGATATAATTCAACTGCCCCTGCAGGGAATCGAACCCACGTCCTTTCTTTTTCCGGGTGAACATCCTAGACCACTAGACAACAGAGGCAACGAATATCTCAATTTTTCTTTGGAGCTCATGCAACCTTCTTACGTTATCTATAACCAAACTACAACTAACGACGCTTGGGTGTTATCTATAATCACTAGTACAAAAAATTTTTTTCAGCATTTATCAAATTCACTAATAACAGTTGGGTACCAAAAATAATCATCAAATTTACGAACGACGCTTCGGTGTTATGCATAACCACCGGTGAAAATGATAAATTTATCACATTTATCAACGACACTTGTGTATTGTGAGTAATCATAGGTAAAAGTGATAAATTTTTTTAAACTTACTGAGATGATTGTCGACTATTCATAATAATCAGTTATTATGCATAATAACCGATTCATAAAATTTACTGTAACATATATATAGCATGTTGGCAACAAAATTCGCACACAGCGGATTTCAAAAAATGGTTTTGCTTTGGCCCGGAGAGTTCTTACGAGAGAAATAATCAATAAAAAAAATATACATGCAAGTGTGTTAGTGTCCATTCACCCTTAAAAACAAAAATATTTGCAACGAGTTCTCTATGGCATTGGAACGTCCGGTGGGGGAGGGGGGGGGGGAGAAAATGATCGTTGTCGAAGAAGATCGTCACTGAGAATTCGATCGATGGGTTCGATCGATCGCGTCGTTCATTCCAGATCACGACCGAAACGTCTTCGAAATGTGTTTGATGGTGAAGGCGTTTCCAGTTTGAGGCACGATACATTGTACCACCAGTCACAAACTCCGCGATTCTCGTTGAAAATAGTTCCGTTCGGACACATGAAACTGTATCGATGCGGCGCATTCCCTGGACACATGTGCCAAACCTATAGAGAGAAAAAAATGTGATAATGAAATGTTTTTTTTAAAAACACTGGAAAAATACTCAGCGAATAACGTAGGTCATATCTGAAGATGATGTCTCTCCGCTATTCATACTAAGGTTTAGGTACGATACATTGCACCACCAGTCACAAACTGGTTGGTGTGAAGATGAATTCAGGAAAGAAAATTCAACATGCTGGTGGAGTTAGGGCTGACTGTATATGTACGGCCCCGTTCAGTGCACACAAGCTCCAAAGACAGAAGTTCGTTTCGTCTATATCGTAGTGGTCTAGTGCTCTGGCCCGTCATGTGAGAGGACGTCGGTTCGATTTCCCATAGAGCAGTGGTTTTTAAGTGTGCGTCACCAACCATTGTCAAGAGTGTCCTGGTGAGCTTTCTTATTAATGTGTGCCCATATAATACCATGAAGAGGTTAGACTATTCTGGGGAATCGCGGATACATGTCCGCTAGGACAATGGAGCCGTGGAAGACAAAAGTATGAGAATCACTACTGGAACCGACAGGCAGTCGAATTTTCTTTAATGAACCGCATATTAGTCAGTTGTTAAAACCTTCTTATAACTAGGGTCACTCTGAAAGTTATTATCAGAAATTAATTGTGCACAGTGTCACAAAAAATGTTATCTTTTTTCAGTTGTATATTTAAAGAATATATAAATTCTATTTGTGAAATAAGACGGAAAAAAAAGAGAGATCTAGTTATGGATCACTTGAAACGGGATTTTCTACGACGTAAGTGGGGTTTCACCAAAACACAGTGAAAGCTCTTGGTGAAATTACACCTGTGAGACCGAGAACTAAAAACTGATAACATAGACGATAGAATATGGATGATGACGCATGCTCAAAAACACGTGCTCTAATTGTGTTGCATGAAAACAGGCAAACTTTAGCTGTTTTTGTTAATAAAAACCGAAAAGTTACCAACCACCAGATTAAGTTACGCATTCAATCATGAGCAGTTGAAATCATCTTGTTTGAATAGCCTATTTCTCTCAGGGGGGAGGAAATAACTTCAAGTTATTAGGTGTCACCGAAGCTGACAAAAGCATAGAAGCAAACCAGATCAGCTAAGTCTGATGTGAGTTTATGTTGGAGAAATTCCACACTGGGAGGAGGGGGGGGGGAGGGTCGAACAATCTAATTATAATAGCGTCACAGATGATGAAAACTATATTTGTTTCTGAGAAAACCAAAACAGCAATCTACAATTGAGGGGGTTGAAGTCAGAGTGGTGTAAGTCGATTAATACTCATTTTGAGGAAAAGAAGTTTTACCAGCGTTGTTTTCATAAAGTCCCCATGTGAAAAATTCTGCGCTTTCACAATCTGGTGGAGAACTATTTAACCTGAGACATGAAATTTTTTTTTTCAAGAGTTCAGTACTCTTCTAGATTACATTTCTGGACTTTAGTCATAATTGTCGAGAATGTGACTTAGACCAATCTCTCTTTATCCCCCTCAATTTCAGGTTGTCTTTGGTTGTCAATTTACAATGAGGTTGTTCATTCTTATGAAATGAACAGCTTCGTTATAAAATAACCAGATATCAAGATGCTGAAATAACCATTACCAAGAAAACGGTTGGCATTTCCTTTTAGAATTTTTAAGCAGTTCAGATTACAAACAGCTCTCTGTCACTCTAAAACGATAATGTAAAGTTTTCTAGCAAATTGTGTTCAATAGTCACACATCCCAGGTTCTATACTATCCTCCGAACTTTTGACTTTGTAGCTAGTTCAAACCTTCAACTGTTGCCGGTCTAGAACTGATTTATAAGGGCTTTTTATGTTCCCTTGAATTGAGATAAGAGACCTTTACAGATAGTCATTTGCGTATGCAGAAGCAGTGGTTGGTAGGGGTGAACGAAATTTTCAAAAGCTGTCAGTTGAGCAGTTCAAGAATTTTTCTCGAAAGTAGAATTAGGATGATAGGACGCACTACAAAATAATATTGGAGAATTTTTCCAGTTCTGCAGGTATGAAAATTAATTTGCTTCTGAAAACGTTTGGAGTGGTCTACGTAACTTATGTAACAATATGATTTCAAAATCATTCAAACAACAAATATATAGTCAACAACATACCGTACATACAAGTGGGTATGTACAGTATGTATATCAAGCACGTTCATCACAGAGTTTTATTAAATTTAAAGAAAAATATATTTAAATTAAGTAATGAAACGTTATAAAGTAATCATTCAAAAGAGATTACATTTTTTTATTAATGCTCTAATTTCTTGGCTGATCATTCATCACATCAGTTCGTAACGTTTCATCAACGCGTAAAGTTGAGCAAAAAGCCTGTTCGGGGCCTAGTATAAACGTTCCATGACCGGGCCTTGAAGAAGCGAATGGGCCTACCCTTGCCTTTTATTTTTTCCCACCGCATTATTTCGTTATAACAACGCCCTGAGCACGCGTAACATATAATCACATACATACACACACATGATTGCGAAAGTGACATAAAGCTTCATTTGGGCTTCGCGAATAAACAAAAAGCTATATGTTTATGAGAGTTTGTGTGTATATATATTCATTAATCCACACCCAGCCTATGTTGCCGATTTCTCATTCCCAAAGTCCGAGGGAAGAGAGAGAGAGAGAGAGGAAACTCTCTCTTTATATGGCCGTGACCGAGAAGACCGTGGCCCGAAATTTCCAGAACAGGTTATCATGGTAATTATCCGCCGGGAATTAATTAGTTTTTAAATGCCGTAATTGAATGGGTAATACCAAGCTGCAATTACTTAATGCCGGAGAACGGGCTTTAAAGTCTTCAATATTAATAGTAAACTTAGAATCCGCAGTGGCCATGTAAGAATGGTCAATTCAGTCAGAGCCGCCCTTGGGGGTGAGCGACAGGTGCGACCGAACCAGGGCCCACGCTTACGGTAAATTATTCCAGGCTTTCAGCAGTTCCTAAATTATTTTTTTCATTAATTTTGAATTTTCCTCTACTCTGGAATATTTTTATGGCGTTCATTCTGAATTTTCATGAATTGCGGAATTATTTATTTTAATAACATTATCGAATTTTCATCGATTTTAGAGTTATTTTTTCATCAATTCTGAGTTTTCACCAATTCTAGAATTTTTTCCTCTGTTGATTCTGAATTTCCATCAATTCCTGAATTATTTCTTTCATTAATTCTGAATTTTCATTGGTGCTGGAATTATTTCTTTCAATTGTTTCTAATTCATCAATTCTAAAATTTCCATTAGTTTCGGGAATCGGTTCTTTCATTAGTTTAAAATTACCTCTAGCGGTGAATTTTCCTCAAATTTTGTGTTAAATACACATTTAATTGCGTTTTTTTTTTTTTTTTAAATTTTTGTGTGTTAGGATATTTCTTAGCATTTCTGTACATTCTGAAATAATAGATGCCGATTTCCCTTTCCCACAAAATATATAAAATCGGGGCAAGGTGTTTGGTAGAGGCACTTAACAATTTTTTGGTATCCCGAAATTGTTGAGATGCACCTAGTCCCGCGTCTGGTAAGAATGACCCTGAAATCAGGGAGATTTTAATTTCACACATACCTGGCATCCAGCCTCGGAGTCCGCGTACATTCCAGGTCCCGGTTTCGACGTACAATCGAAGTTCGTAGTCGGTATCGAGGAATACACAGGGTAGTCCTTCCCGGGTGTCCCTTTCCTCTTGAAGGCCGTGTACCTACTGACGGACTTCGTCCTCGCCGCTTGCGTCCTCTTGGCGAACTTGTAGGCGGCTTCTTCGTCTTCATCCAGCGATTGTCGTCCATACTGCATCATCAGAGATTGAGAAGAAATATTAGAAGTTCGTTCAAGAGTTATCTAATACGGAAATCTCATTAAAAAAATATCGTATGGAACTGAATTATAAAATACAGGGTGTCCTGATGATGACTTCATGAAAAAGTCTCCTCGTAGCCGGCTGAACTCGATAGGACAGAGGAATGATGATGTTTTCGCGGCTAGAAATATGCATGAGATTTGATTTTTCTGGTTGTTATGCCGAAGGTCCGGTACCGGGCCGCGGTCCGGTGGTTGAGAAACACTGCTCTAGCATACTGGCCAAGTTTCTTAACTCCATACTATTTTTCTCTATACCACCGCCACCTTGGGCGAAATTGCTGTACTTGAGGGAGGTTGCGATGCATCCAGTCAGCACATCTTGCTACTAATGTGTGCTGTATCGAAAGAAAAGTAACTCTGTTGTATTGGTCAACGCACGTGTTCGATGTGCCGGGTATGACCGGGTTCGATTCTGGGACGAAACAACTGATTTTTGTTTCCAGAAGTTCGAATCGACATAAAAACCAGAAAAATCTATTAAACACGATATTTATATAACATAAAAATTTACACGCAGGTAAGCACGGATGATATCTGCAATTTTTTAACGAGAATACGTTAAAAAATAAACACTTTGTTTTTGGATCGAATGTCTACTAACATCAACAAATTCCCTGGACGGATCATTCTGATTCCTTGGGAATGCGTGTGGGGATCATGTTATATATATATTAGTAAAAAAATTCCTAAATATTTCGGCAATTGCATTGCTCATTCGGAAATAAAATAAATTTCGATATACTCATGTTTTTTTTCACAATGATTCGAGATTATTCGGAAATTTTTCGTAGGAAATTGCGGATAATTTTTTTTGTTAAATGATAGTAGAATGGAATATTGTTCAATTAGGATATACAGTCAAACCTCGTTAGTGCGTCACCCGGTTAGCACGTCACTCCGCTTGCCGGGTCACTTTTTGGATGTCCTAATCGTCCTCAGGCAGGAATTGGCACAGCTATGGCTTACTCCGTTTAACGAGTCCCTCCGCTTAGTAAGTCTTATTTTTGCTCTCTCAAGAGTGACTCATTAACGAGGTTTGACTGTATATACAGGGTGATTCAGTAAAGATGGGAAAAACTTTAAGAGGTGATAATACACACCAATACAATTAACTGTCATCAAAGAATGCATGATCTAATACAGTGGTTCCCAACCTGTTTCAGACTGCGTACCCCCAGCTGGCTCGGATCCTATCCGCGTACCCCCCAACCCCGAATCCACCAGACTTCCCCCCCCCCAATCTGTTTCACCCATTACAGTTTTCGAAAAACTTCCAAAAAGGTACATGTTGAATTAAATTAAAAATTGTCTATTTTTCATTACTTCGCCTTTTTATTTTTCAAGTAAGCAAACAAATTAACACAAAGTTTGTGAAAGAAATTAATGCGATGTTTGGGACAGTATTGAATTACAAAGTTTTCAAAAATTAAACTGAAAAGAGGACAAACTCAAGTCCGGAGCGCGTTCAATTTGCTTCTATATTTATTTTTTATGTAAATATACGAAGAAAACGCCCGTTCAACAAGCTCCGTGCTAACAAAAAGCAACAAAAATATGGTTTTTTTTAACACTGTATTCATCACGGCGACGAGCCCGAAAACTGACTAGGTTCACCATTCCACCATTGAAGAGAATCTTCAGAGTGGTATCTGATGCGAGCTCTAGCAATTTCTCCTTTTCTGGAATCGACAATGAAGCCGGTTCAAAATATTCTTCTTTGAAAGGATTGGATGTCCACCGATCACCCATTTCTGGCTCTGAAAAATATTCTTCAAACAAGGATTTTTTAATCCTTCCAAGTGGCCGACTGTTAAATTTTACTCAGCTTGTGGCAAGAAATCGTGAAGTGTTTCAAACGCTTCCTAAAAAAAAAGGGCTACCTCGTGCCGAAGTTTTAACAGCAACGTCAGGACTTAACCCCTGGACAACCACCTAACTTCGGTGTGCAAAAGCAAAGCGTTATGAATGATGTCCATGGCTTCACACAACAATTTAAACAACCTGTAGTTGGTAGAATTCACCTTGACAAAGTTGACAACCTTGAACGCTTCATTAAGAGCGTTCCGAAAATTCGGAGGCAACGGTTTCGATGCAGGGCCGTGAATATAGCAGTGAGTCCTTTTCATTTTGGGAGCGACTTCTGCCACGCGTGCACGACGGCCAGAGTAGCAACCTTCCGTGGATCTTTCTCCATCTGTAGTGAGCCCAATGCATTTTGACCATTGCATTCTTTTTTTCAAGGGAATAATGATTAATTGCTTCAAAAAAGTCTTTAACAGTCGTACGACCCTTTCAATGGGTGACAAATAAAATGATTTTCTTTGAATTCTAAGTCTTTCAAGTACTTGGCAATTACAATTAGCACAGAATGTTGCGCAACGTCGGTACTTTCGTCGACTTGGATAGAAAAAAAATTCACAACCTTTGACGTGGCTTATGACTGTGCTCTCAACATCGTCCGACATGCCTTGTATTCTTCCAGATACCGTATTATATGACAGAGATATTAAACTCATTATAAGAGCACTTATAATGATTATAATAATAAAAACACCAATAGTGTGATTTTTTTTTCATCGTCTCGCAATGCGATAGCTAATGCAATAAGAGGTTTCGGTAGCTTTGGCAGAATCACTTTTGGAAGATTCAAAATATGTTTTCACGTTTACAGGTGCACGGTATTTCATTTTGGTGTTTCAGTCCCCTTTCGCACAGATATAGTTTAAATCACGTGAGTAGTAGGTGCTTGGTAGACAGGTTGACGTAGAACATTGTGAGATTAACACGCACACGCCTCAATACACACGCCCACAACAAAAGTTAAACACAACACGAATTATTTTTTTGTTTTTATGCAGAGTCCCGCATGCGTCAACAATCAAATATAAAACGCCGAAGAAAAGTGAGTCGAGAGGAAGGTGTGCGCGAATCCGGTTCATAGGTTGGGAGCGGGCGAGACGAGGGAAGGCCGAACCTTCCAGCGGACGCACCCCCGCTATATGACAACTGGCAATATTAGTAAAATCCTCTACTTACTTTTAAAAACTATTTTTAATCTTTCTAATTATTTTGCTCTTTTTTTTAGATGGATGGCTACCATTACCATTTTCTTCTCGCGTACCCCAGGGCACCCCCGGATGGGAACCGCTGATCTAATATGAAACGCAAACGCACTACTACGTTTCGAAACAGCCGCTCCGCAAACGTTAAAACGGCATTAATGTTGAAATTTCTGAGGAGAAAAAGAGCACCATCCATGCGAATGTAACCTCGGGAAATCTCGTCTTGCACACCCGCTGTTCTGGAAGTCCTTCTACGACCTGCATCAGATCGGGAAGTAAGAAAGGATCCCGTTTCGCACAGCCGCCGATGCAAATGTTTTCGGATTGGGCAACCGCCCGTTGGGAAAACGCTCACCGTACATTCGTGCTGCCTCAGTAGTACTTCCGTTTACAGCTCCGTAAATGAAATGCATGTCTGCTTTTACAGTATTGCTAAAGTGAGCCATTATCCCGTACGTTACAACTGTTAGAACGCGCGCGGTTGAACGCTAAAATAACTTCACAGGGCTGCAGTCCACACCTTTTATTCATTGTGACGCTGATTTGCATACGGTTTCTTCTTCTTCCCCAGGTTACACGGCGTTCTTTTTCTCCCGATACATTTCAACAGGAATGCCGTTTTAACGTTTGCGGAGAGGCCGTTTCATGTTAGAACATACACTGGTGTAAGAAATTAAGAGAATTTGCAGACCTGGTCGATTATCTCTAGAACTACTGTACCGATTTTAGTGAAATTTGATATGTGCATACATTGATACAATACAAAACAAATAACTATTCAATAATTGTAATGCACACGCATGATCGTGCGTAACACTCGTTGGAGTCGGAAGGTATGAAACAGCGGTTGCAGAATAAACAAAAAAATTGGTTAATAGATGGGTAAATAGGGTCCCCTCTTACAGATATACAGGTCTCACAGCGTGATTTCATACTTGAAATAAGGCAGTTTATCAGTTCCTGTGGCAATTGGTCCCACTCGTTCAGCAACGCTGTTTTCATTCCCTGGATGGTTCCCGGAGGAGGGGGGTTGAGAGTTGCAATTGCCCTCCCCAGAGCGTCCTAGACATGCTTTATAGGGTTAATGTATGGAGATCTGGCTGGCCAATCCATCCGGCGAATATCCTCACTCTCTAGAAAATCGTCGAGCAGAAGAGCTCTATGTGGCCTCACGTTATCGTACATTAAAATGAACTCAGGGCCAACTGCACCCCTGAAAAGGCGAACATAGGGCTCCAAGATCTCATCCCTATACCTCACACCAGTCACAGTGCCTCTTTCAAAGACATGGAGAGGTGTGCGGCCATCCAACATGATGCCTGCTCAGACCATTAAACCTCATCCGCCATAATGGTCGATTTCGCGGACATTGGAGGGTAGGTAGGTTCTCTCCATATGAACGTACGGCGAGAATCGGTGCTTAGGCTGAACCGGGACTCATCAGGGAAGAGAACGGTCGCACATTGATCCATACTCCAATCTCTATGCACCATGATAAACAGATTCTCGTGTCCGTAGAAGTGAGCGGGACGCAAACAGCAGGTCTTCTTGCAAACAACCCGCTCTCATGAAGTATTTTGGAAACGGTCACCCACGGGTTCCTGTGGCTGCATACAAGTCACGAGAGAGCTGAGAAGCTGTAGCACTCTTGTTATGCCTCGCTATAATCGACAAATGGCGATCTTCTCTGGCTGTCGTGGCTCTTGGACGACCTTGCCCAGGCTTTCTCTCGATGGATCCGGTATCCTGGAACTGTTTCCATAAGTTACACACGACGCTTTGCGTTAAATCGAACTCTCTACAAATCTGGACTTGAGATTGGCCTGCTTCTAGCCTTCCCACAATTCCCCACCTCATTCCATCATCTAAACGTTGTTGGTTACTCATTTTTACTGTTACAATTTGAAATTAACCGATTGCTGCAAAATAACACCAAGAAATTCGCCGAGGTGTGCTAGCGAACGAAATGCGTCTTAACTTACGCGCGCTTATAAAGCCTGTTTCCCTACTGGCTCCGCCTACACACACGTGTATGCTTACGTATTTGACGTACAAGATTTGCATTTTTGTCTAGAAGCAGTGGTTTTACATTCAGTTCAGTTCTTTTCATGAAATTCGATAAAATATGCAAATTCTCTTAATTTATTTCACGAGTGTACATTCTTTGATGACAATTGTTTGTATTGGTGTGTACTATCACCTCTTGAAGTTTTCGCCATCTTTTTTCTCAATCACCCTGTATAATATAAAATTGGGAGGGTGAGATCCTAACTTGACATCCGCTTAAGTCGACATGTTCATCCATACTTTTGGAGTGTCGCGTTATCGAGAAAGAGAAGAAGAAAAGACAGAAGAGGTTCCACTGCACACCATACATATATATACACATATTTCTATATATATGCCACTCACACTTCTATTATTGAAAACAGATGACAGTACCAATAAAACACGAAACGTGCATAATTCTCATTAGCTGTCACATATATAGATAGATGCGCATGCAACGCGTTCCCGAATGCATTAAATTGTTGGAAATTCTTCAGATGAATTATTGCGAGGGATGCATATGTACGGTTTAATAGTAGTAGTAGCAGCAGATAATGACTACACAGTTTAGAAAGTGAATGATAATTTTGCGAGGTGAACCATTCGTGGCATTTATATTGGAGAGATAATAATTTCTTAACTCAACATCATTGAATTTTCAAATCGAGGAATAAAAACAAATTTCGTCTATAGATGGCACCGAAGATGATCTCCCTACATATAGAATTATACATAGAAATTATATAAATAAATAAATATATATATTAAAATTATAATTATTATAGAATTATATTCTACTACTAAATCGATCACGCACCTCATATGCATTCCTCTGAGGAAATTCGATAACAGAAAAGCGTGTCTGAAAGTATTTGTATGTGCATTATACACGTGTCCTGGATGTTCTTTTGTGAGTGTCTGGAGGGAGCGTGTTATTTGTTTGAAATGCTGCCATCCACTTTCGCATTGGAAGTGAAAGTTCCAG
The DNA here is from genome assembly GCF_987345545.1 of Pholcus phalangioides. Taxonomy (NCBI): domain Eukaryota; kingdom Metazoa; phylum Arthropoda; class Arachnida; order Araneae; family Pholcidae; genus Pholcus; species Pholcus phalangioides. The sequence goes on from NW_028301628.1 coordinate 13,072,844, forward strand.
GTACCTGAATACTCGTGTTTGTGCAAGTATCGAGTTATTGGACATTTTTCAAATGAAAGTGTCGCAGAAATCCGCAAATTTCGTTTTTCGAACACGTCAGTCATGTGATCGAGTTAGTTTCTTCAGATTACAGTGTCATCTGCCAATCAATTTTATGACTAATTTAGAACTTTAATACGCTACGGAATATACTTGCTACGGAAAAAAGTCAAAAAATTATTCATTTTTACCACTAAAAATTGTTTTTTTATTATTATTTTTTAATGGTGCGTGTCATTTCGCAGACCTCCGTATTGTTATGCATCACGATTTTAAAAAGTGCTTGCTTATTTGTGGCCTTTAGGGTGTCGCCATAATTAATTAATTTATCTATTTAGACTTAATTTATCTATTCAACTCTTCTATCTTAATTTATCTAGCCGTGGCATTTTGCATTACTGCTCGTTGAGTCGGCTTGAATGCACGCCTGAACTTTGCCATTGGACTTATCCCGTAGCCGAGATCTCTTCCAGCCCAGCTTCGTGGCAGAGTCCGGAATACTTTATTTCGAGTCAAAAAAGAGGAAAAAAAATTTAATCGGCAGTGTGATGATGGAGGGGGTCTTGACGAGTTATTTGCTACTCGTTGGAACCTCCGTATCACCAATCAGGATTTTCAAATATGTTATGTGAATGACTCACAAAAAATTTAATATGAAATGAATAACATGAGAATTTCAGTGAAATTGACTAAAGGATTTCAATTTCCATAAATTTTGAAAAAAGAAGAATTTCGAAAACTGCTATAAATTTAAGAAAATACGGTTCACACAGGTTTTTGGACGTTAGTGTTAGCAAACAGTGTATACTTTTTCCCGGGTACTCTCAATACTTTGTTTTTCCTTCCATTTGGGCCTATTGTTGTAGTGTTAGTGATTTGAGATAGTTAGCTAATTCTAATAAGTATAAATTGTACTTCGTAGCTTAATACTTTTTTTAGAGGGTGTTGTATTCTTTATATACATATTTATTTTATTCTTCGTGATTTAGTGCTGAGCATTCTATTTTACGTAATTTTTTCGTATAATCCCTTAAGTATATTTTGCATAGTAATGTATTTTACATTATTTTAATTTCCAGTTAACGTTTCCCATTTTCCTATTTTTAAGTATTATTATTATTATCTAGCTTTAGCAATAGTGTTAGTATGCCTTGACCTCGACTAGTGTTGTGTAGAGCTTGTGACGGGAAGTTTCCCTGGTCTAGGGGCATAGTAGCTGGTAGTTTCAATTGTAAAGGGTGCTTGGATAGGAAAAGGCTGGAACTCGAGGTCGAAGCTTCACGGGAAAAGGTTAGGGTGCTAGAGGGCCCGGTTATAACGGAGCCTCTGGTCGTCGAGCCACCTGTTGATGAAGAAGCAATCTCCACGAACAACGACAGTTTAGAGGGCGAATGGGTGGTCGTGGATGAGGTAGAGGGGGGATAGTGATAGGGGTTTAATCATCGGCGATTCTATGGTTAGGGAACTTGGGAACCGAGTGTGTAGGGATTTTCGGGGTTTCGAGCGCTGTTGTCTTCCTGGGGGGAACATATTGGCAACGTTCGAGACGTTTTTCATTGCCGAAAGTTGCCCTTGCGGGTGATTCTGTGGGTGGGAACAAATCAGGTAGGAGCGAATATTAGTGAGTCTCTGTCAGAGTACCGGGATTTACTATTATCCGCTAGGGAGTGGGGTTCAGATGTGGCAGTGATTCCAGTGCTGCTAAGGGGTAGTAGGGGATATAAAAGTAGGATCCAACAATTCAATATAGGCCTGAAGGAAATTTGCTCCTCTCTTGGGGTCACGTTCTTGGAGCTTCCCGCATTTACCGATAGGTGGCTTCGTTCGGATGGGATCCATCTAAATAAGAGGGGGGTCTGGGAGGTTTACGATAGTCTTAGGTCAGGTATTTTACTCCCAGACCACGTAGTCGGGAATACGGGTTAGTTAATGATAATCACAACAGTACTGACGGGGAATTACCCACCTCTGACTTGGATGGCTTCTCGATTGACACTAAATCGCAGGGGCGAATTAAAATGGGTGTTAATAAATGCCAGGAGCATGGGTAATAAGAAAGATTTTTTAGAAACTATGATAGTTGTGGAGGACTTGGATCTTATAGCCATTACAGAATCTTGGGCAAACGATGGGGATGAATCTTTCTTACATATCTCAGGATACGATACTTTTTTGAGAAATAGATCTGATAGGAAAGGGGGTGGAGTGTTGATATACGTGAAATCCTGCTTGAAGGCTAGAGAGTGTAACGTGAAGAGAAGTGATATTGAAACTGTATGGGCTGAGCTTGAGAACAAAAGACGTCATAAACGTATTGTTGGGGTTTGTTAAAATCCACCGAATAGGGATCAAAACTACATCGCCAAATTGCACGATGAAATTTCCTACATGTGTAAGCGAAAGAGGGTTCTCATACTAGGGGATTTAAATTACCCGGGTATTGATTGGGAGAACCTTTCATCTGGAAATCAGTATGAAAGAGACTTTCTTAAGTTGGTGCTCGAAAATTTTTTGTATCAGCATGTATCAGAAGCCACTAGGGGTACTGCTATTTTGGATTTAGTTCTTACTAGTTCTGAGGATCTAGTTGAACATGTTTCGGTGGGGGAAGAGTTTTCTTCCAGTGATCATCGTATCGTCAGATTTCACTGTAACTTTTCCTCGGGTAAGGTTGATAACAAAAGACTGGTTCCTTGTTTTCGGAGAACTAACTTTGATGTTTTGCGAAGAAGGTTAGCGGAAGTTTTCAAAGACCGGTTGGAATCAGTAGGGGTGGTAAGTCAATGGGAAGAATTTAGTACGAAGCTGTCCTCTGTTCTGCACGACGTCATACCCTTTGTTCGAGAAAAGCGTGTTTGTACATCACACCCTCTATGGTTCACGGATAGCGTGCGGAACCTTTCTCTTGAAAAGAAAAGAGCATTCAGAGAGTATAAAAGTGGACGTGGTGACCTATCATTGTTTACTGATAAAAGAAGACTGTTGAAGAAAGCGATAAGGGATAGTAAAAAGGAAGTTGAATCTAGGTTGGCAGATAACATTGGCTCTGACCCAAAATCATTTTTTCGATACGTCAATAATGGATGTAAGGGGACAGTTGGCCCACTCTCGATAGGAGGCTCTAAGGTAGAGAGCAATGTAGGCATGTGTAGTGCTTTCAATGACTTTTTCGCGTCGGTTTTTAATGGAGATAATGATATTCGATATACAGGTGTTGCATGGGGTAATAAAACCCTCAACGATATTCAAGTAGAAGACGTGGAGGTCCTAAATCTTCTAAGAAATGTATGTGCAAGCAAAGCACCAGGACCAGATGATATCTATCCCAGGGTCCTCGGGGAATGTGCTAATGAATTGTTGGGGTCAGTGGCACAGATATACATGAGTAGTGTTGCTGAGGGTATCGTCCCAAGAGATTGGAAACTTGCTAACGTTGTTCCGATATTTAAGAAGGGTAGTAGAGAAGCGGTGTCAAATTATCGTCCAGTGAGTTTGACGAGCTCCCTCTCGAAAATTTTGGAAATTATCATCAAAAGGCAGTTTGTGAAGTGGATAGACGAGAATAATGTATTGTCGGATAATCAGCATGGGTTCAGGAAGGGGAAGTCATGTGTAACTAACCTCCTTTGCTTCTATGATCACGTGACTAAGGCTTTGGATAAGAGCAAAAATGGATAAGAGCAAAAAAAAGAAGGCATTCGATCGGGTCCAACATGGCAAACTATTGAAGCGTTTACACGAGATTGGAATTGAGGGCAACTTGCTGAATTGGATAGAATCGTGGTTAAGAGATAGGTCGCAACGAGTTATGGTGAACGGGGAATTCTCTGGTTGGACAGACGTCACAAGTGGAGTTCCTCACGGAAGTGTCCTTGGCCCGATACTTTTTTCACTTTTTATCGACAAACTCGATCAGGGTATCGATGGGATTACTAGCAAATTCGCAGATGATGTGAAGCTAATGGGGTAATCGGGAATGAAAGCGATAGGGAGTTGCTCCAGACCAACTTAAACAGGATTGCAGCATGGGCAAATGAATGGAGCATGACGTTTAGCGTAGATAAGTGCATGGTCGCTCATTTTGGTTTGAACAACCCACGGTTCTCTTACGAGTTGAATGATGTCACTATCCCGGATTCAACTAGGGTCACCGATTTGGGAATTCTCATTGACGAGCGACTTAGGTTTTCTGAACATTGTTCAGCGGTGGTCAAAAAAGCGAATAGAATGCTTGGTCTCATTTTCAAAAAGGTCTCTTCGCGTTCTCCTAAAGTCATTCTTCCGCTTTTTCGAGGATTAGTTCGTCCTGGACTGGAGTATGCTGTAAGGTTTTGGAGACCATACCTACAGAGGGACATAGACTTGGTTGAAGGGGTGCAGAGAAGAGCTACGCGTGTCCTTATTGGCACGCAGGGCTTGAGTTATGAAGAGAGACTTCATTTTTTGAATATGTTTACATTGGATGAACGCAGGTGTCGAAGAGATTCGATCGAAGTGTTTAAAATTTTCAATGGGATGGATAGGATGGACCATGAACTTTTAGTACACCGCCAATCGACTGCTTTTACAAGGGGACACCAGTATCGATTGGTGAGGGACAATGCAAGGTTATGGTGTCGCAGGGAATTTTTCTCGAATAGGGTTGTTAATAAATGGAATAGCTTACCCCCGGAGGTAGTAAATTGTAATACAATTGACACGTTTAAAAAGAAGTACGATAAACATGTTGGGGTAAATCGAGAAGCTATCCATTCTTAGAATAAGACAACCATAAGTATTCTTTATGGGCATTGTATAATATTTTATCATGTGTGTATATATTGTTTAGAATTTGTGTTAATTGCATTTTTAATTGGGTTGCTGTATTTTTGAAATATATGACAACCATATTTTTATGGGCATGTTTTTATCAGACACCTCGTTGGGCATTTTGTCAGTTGTGGCGTTGTATTTGTATTTGTATCATTTTAATGATAAATTAGGCTTTCTTTCTCCATGTCATTTGGCGGAAAATGCTCCACGAATATAGATCCTTGATTGCAATCACTCCTGACCTTCATTACTATGAGTGACAGTCGATTAGCGCAGTAAATGGGGATAAATAAGAGTGTTCGAATTAATTCGAGATTAGGAAAATAAATGACCTTTAAGTCTTTCCATTCAGATTCGATATTATCTTTAGGTTTCTCGATTATAAGATTATCTAAATACCGTATTTTATATAGTTCTAATTATCTTCAAATGTGTGTGTATGTAGGGAAGTTTCGAAATAAGTTATTAGTTCCGAATACTATTCATATTTTCAATTAAATTAAACTAAGCAAAAGAAATGAGGATATTTTTCGTAAGACATTTTCAACCCGCTACTTATGCGATTGGGAATATATCCGAAATATTCGAATATCTACAAAAAATGTGAAACATCGTGAATAGTGCAGATTTCGTGATTGAATTTTTTGCTTGTTAAAGAGCTATTTCACATATTATGTTTATGCGTGAAATTTACCAACATTTGAATTTATTATTTTTGTTATTAGTTACTAGGGAGATGTCGATGGAACGGAAATCGTGTTGACAGCAAACACATTTGTTGCGATTCTATAATCCAATGAGTCTCAAACTGCTAAGTTCTAAAAAATTATAAAACTTGAAAATTTAAGTTCTTGATACATACTTGGGTAGTTCGAATATCTCACGACACGCTTGCCCGATCTTGAAAATCTCTGGCGGCACCTTGAATGCACACACAGTATTCGGAATCTAGATCTTTTGCCTACGCTAAATATACACTGTAATTTTATCCTGAAAGCTTTTAATCCCATGGCTTCCCTAGATCGATCTCACGACACCTAAGTGAGCTTTGGTTCACAGCCAATGCTTCAAGTGCTCCCTAGAAGTGCTCAGTGGCTTCCATTCTGCTAGAAATGTATAAAACGGCCTACGTACCCACAGCTTTAATTTATGAGCCCTAGAATTCAAGAATTATAGTGGGAGAAAAGCGATGTTCATAACTGACTTCAAGTGCAGGTTTCGATTAAAGTAGCTCCTTGTGAGCAATGCCATTTTTCTTCGTTTGAGTATATTGTTACGGAAATTATGTAAGTAGTGATTATTTATCATCTATTATGCCATCTTTCACTAACAAATAATCGGCGATGCAATTATCTGTAAATACCGCCAAGTTGGCACGTTTGGCAACATGTCCCATTCTACAATGTGACAATGTGAAACCTGAAATGTAAAGATGCCACGCGAATCATCGAGATCATTCTAGAAGGTCTGTTTCGCGTTTATACGCTTGCTATTTTCAGGTCACGTTCCGTCAAGATGTCTGTTTGCAAATACGCGTAAAAAGCTGTTCTGTGGAATAAATCGATGACATCCTGCATTTTGTTTCATTCTCTGCTCACTTCAAGGACTTGTGCGAGACAAGGTCTGGACACACATATCCGCACCGTGCCAGGACCGCAGCTCGGGCGTCAGTTGGCCGAGGCTCGGCTCGTTCCTCTTCAGACCACACATTTCCGTGTGCTGCCCGTATCGCTGCCGTATGCTGACTACGAACCTGTGTCGATTGCTTCAAGGCTTTAACGCAGCCGGTTCGGTGTAATCAAAATGTTCAGTAAATTAATTAACAAGAGTGATTTGGATATAATAGCCCTAGCGTAAATTAACAATAATTGTTCTAAACATTTCTGTAAATAATCTATACATGTATATAAATTTTTTATCTGTCTGTATATGTTATTTTTTTTACCTGCGTGTATGTTTTCTACAGAATTTTTTTTAATTTTTTTATTATTTTGGATTGATCTCCGATAGATTTTTTGTATGCGACAAACCCACAAAAAAGGATAGGATCTTTAAATGCAGCTGAAAATGAAAAGACGGCCATTTGCTTAGTTTGACTGTATACATTCTTGTTTATAGTTTGGAGAGAGGAGATTATTTACGGAGTGATATAACGGGAGAGGAGAAGAAAAAGAGTCATATAGAAATTAAAACAATCTGTGGGGGAGAGCGGTACTCTCTTCCTCACGTACACACTCGCTTTTATTCAGAGTCAACCGCCATCATAAATATAATCATCTGTAGGGGCAGGTGGTGTCAAATTCCGATAACACCTCGGAGAAGTGTATCTCAGCTCAGTAGGAGCATATTGTACGAAAGAGCGCGCATATCTTTTACTCTGTGTGTGTGTGTGTTCACGGAATCTTCTAAACTAAAAATTGGCTCTTCTGCAGATGGCAAATGGATATTAAAATCAATAACAATCGAGGTGTTTAGTCTGCCGGGGCTTGATTCAATGTAATGCCCCACCAGTATTCGATAATAATTTAAAGCACTCATTGCCAAAGTCCCAGTCGCTGAAACACCTTTGTCAGATATTTAGAACAAAGGTGCTCGACTTTTTGGAATGTGTGGGCCACTTCATTGTTCTGCAAGCGTGCCGCGGGCCACTCGAGAGATCTGGAAATGTGCCACTATCCACTCAATAGGATAATCTGCAAATGTATCACGATTCACTTAAGTGAACTGGAGGTGTGCCGAATCTGGCTTGAGAGCACTTGAGAGGTTTGTTTTGTTTTTTGTTGTCACGGGCCACATCAAATGCTTCCGAGGGCCGCATTTGGAGCACAGGGCATGCGTTAAGCATTTATGGCTTAACATGTTGCGTCTGATGTGAGTACCAAATTTAAAATGTCTCCTATATTTTCCCATAAGAAAAACCCAAAAATTTTCGAACCGTTTTCTATTTATACAATTTATGTTAAAACCAAAACAATGATTCATTTATAGAGCATCGGAAATTAAACCCAGTTACTTTTCCAAGTTTACATTATTATTTTAACAAAAATCTCCCCGGCAAAATTTCGTTATATGCAATGTGAAACATAATTTTAAACTTTGTTTTCCCATCAAAGTTGTGAAAATGCTTATCCATATGTTTTCTACATATTACGCTAGTTCCACAGAACCGGGGCCAGGTGCGTCCAAACAATTTCGGGGCACGAAAAATGTTTAGGACACCCCTTCCCTTTAACAAGATTTCATATATTTTGTGGGAAGAGGGAATATACATGAACGCTAAGAAATACCCCCATACAAAAAAAATAACAACTACACAAATGTGAATTAGCACAAAAATTAATGGAGGTAATTTTAAACTAATGTGAGAAACCGTTTCTGAAATTAAGGAAAATTTTAGAATGGATGGATTAAAAATAATTGAAAGAAATTACTTCAGTACCAATGAAAATTAGAATTAACAAAAGAAATAATTTCGGAATTATATTGAAAATTCAGAATAAATGAAAATCAAGAAAAATAAATGGAATTAATTGTTCCGCAATTGATGAAAATTGAGAAGCGAAATAAAATAAATGAGCTCTTTTATAAAAAAATATATCTGCTCTCTCTCTCTCCCGAGACCGCACCGGCAAATGTTAATTAACACAAAAATTGATGGAGATAATTTTAAACTAATGTGAGAAACCGTTTCCGAAACTAATGAAAAATTTAGAATTGAGGGATTAAAAATAATTGGGAGAAATAATTTCAGTACCTATGAGAGAGAGAGAAAATTCAGAATTAATAAAAGAAATAATTTCGGAATAGATTTTAAAATTTAGAATTAACGGAAGAAATAATTCCAGAACTATTGAAAATTCAGAATTAATAAAAGTAATAATGCGGAAATTGATTAAAATTAAGAAATAAATGGAATTAATAATTCAGCAATTGATGAAAATTGAGAAGCGACATAAAATAAATGAGCTCTCTCCTCTTTTATAAAAAAAATCTGCGCTCCCTCTCTCTCCCGAGCCCGCACCGTCACCGTAAAAATATAAAATAAACTAGTTGGTGACGGTGCGGACGCGGTGCGGTGACGGTGCTCGGCTACGGTGCGGATATGTGTGCACGGCTGCATTGCTTAGCAAAGAATTATTCTTTGACCGTGTGATGACCTACACTCGGCCGACACACGTGTCGGGCACGGTGCGGATATGTGTGTCCAGACCTACATTATCCCCAACAATATATATATATATACGTTGAACGAAACCGTTCATTGGACAGTATAACACTTCTCAGCTAACAGCTCATGACGGCTTTAACCCAGGTCTTTATAGTAAGGGTTGTTTCACCGCTTTCAAGTCGTGCTTTCCGCCTTGGGTCAGTGGACATGGACTCGGCGCTACTACTACTTAACCGCACATGCACCTCCTGCACATTCCTCTACGGAATTTATAATGAATTGGCGCATGCCGGAATTTTTCGTGTACGTGTTGTGAACCTAACGTGAAGTTTGTTTCTGTGTAATGCTTATTATATGTACTTCATTCATAGTTAGAAAAATACATTTTGCCGACCACCACTGTGGCGACAGTGGGGTTTCTCGGAGCTACTGCGTGACGTCACTGCTCAAATACTTCTTTCAGCAGACGACATCAGCACACGAGAAACGTGCTCTAATTAACATTTTTGTTGCTTATTTTACTGTTTTAAGTGAGTGATCCCTCACTTAACCCTCAACCTCGTTCGTGGTGCTGTTGAAGTCTCACAAATATGTCTGCGCGGTATTTTTATAATATTTTTAAACTCTATAAGCTAAAAATGGATTAAATCTAAGAAATAGCTGGTAAGTAATAATTTCCTTTGATATTAGCATTCAAAATGATAATAATAAACTCAAACTTTATATATATAGAGCTTCCCATGTTTTTATGTAGCAGTTGTATTGGTAATAACGAAGTTAACGTTTCTAAAAGCTACACCTAATTCAAATGAAAATAGAAAGTTAATTAAAAATTATTAGAAAATTCAAAATGTGATTGAAATTATGTCTCAAGTTGGATTTGTCAATCAACCCAATAAAAAAATAACTAAACTGAAAACGTGACTGAACTGAAATTATATTAATTGCAAGTTACCTCACACACACACATAGGCAAAAGAAAAATTTGTTAATTTAAATTTTGAAACAGTTGAAAAAGCAAGACAATGAATACGCAGATATTAATGGCAATAATAATCGAAAAGATAATTTTGTAGGATGGACAGTACACCGCAGGCCCGTAACCAGAAATTTCGTTCTTAGGGAGCATATTAGTCTGCATTTCGGGGGCGGGGGCATAGGGCCTTGGTACAGCGCTTGCAAATTACCAAATTACCGTAACTGCACCGGGTAGCAAAGCTAGCAAACTCGGTTCTGTTTGAGCAATGACGTTACGGATGACGTCAGCTGGTACGACTTCAAACCACGGTGGGACCTATATTTACGCCCGAGTGGTGTGCTGGTAAGATGCTCGTCTACCATCGTGAAGGTTGCCGTCATGGTCCCACGTTCAAAAACTCGGGGAAGAGTATAGAAAATAGAAAATATGTGTGTGTGTTTTTCCTGACGAGTTTAAGCTGACCACCAATAGATGGCGCCTTCATTACTAATTCAACTCATTAATGACATTACATTGCAGTAAAGCGATATGGCCAGAGTTGGTGGTAGGTGAAGTAGATGGTACGGCTCTCTCCCTCTCTCTCCGGCGCGTCATGAAACAGCTCTTATTGCTTGCATAGCCCTTTCACTTCCCACCAGATGGCGACATATCATTACTGCTACTTAACCTTTTAAGATTACTACTAAGCTATTACTCAACCGTGCACGCACCTCTTCAACATTTCTCTGGGGAATTTCTAACGAATTGGAACATGCTGGAAAGTGTTACCACTTCTTTAGCGCAACTCACCACTTATCGGTTGGTTCGGAAATAAAGCCATCTGTCGGCGTTCGCCTCAGGTTCGATAGAAAAAACTTGTTACCTATGTTCTTACCCCTACGACCGCACAACGCCGACGGGTCATGATATTGATTGCACGGTTCCACTCAGCGTATACATATTCTCCAATATTTTGATGAAATTCCGTTTGAAAGATGCTAATACGGAATATCTGTTTTTCTCGATGCCAACCACTTTAGAATAAATTACTACCAACTATGCAATTTAATGTAATCGAAAGACTTGGACGGCCTGATTAGTTGAAAGATATATATGTGAGTAAAATATAGATCGATCAGTGAGTACCGTGAGAGCGAAACTTGGAACTCGCAGGGAGGAAAGGTTTGAATGTTTTAAAGACTGTCTGGGCAGTTTGTGTGTGATATCCATTCCCGCGATTTACAGTATTGGTATTAGCATAAAGTGCAACCATCACAGAGACGAGGAAAATGTTAATGCTTTAATTGACCCACATTTATACGAACGTGATGTGTGTTGACCCTTTCCTTTCTCTTTCTCTCCCTTATTCCAGATGGATATGTAATGACACGGTGAAGTTAATTATTGAGGGATTGTCGAATAACCTTCGACAGAGAGAAATGCACGCTGATGTACAGTCAAAAAAAAACATTAATTTGTCTTTTCCATCTTCATCCATCTTACGAATTCTGTTTTCGTTTTTCCTGCCAAAACGGCCGATATATTTTATTTTATTTTAGATATTCCTTCCTCGTTCGAATCTTAAGAGATCGTCTCTCCTCTCTCTCTCTCTCTCTCTTTCTCATCCGACGTACTTTTCAACCATAATGCCAATTTCTTTTCTTTCTTATCGGCTAAATTCAAATCATAAAAACGGAAAAAGAAAAATGCTATAACCAATGGTTATGAAGTCTATAATTACGGAAGACGTAGAAGAAGTAAAAAAAAGGAAAAAAAAACCCAGAAATTATTACATCTATAGTAATCACCGGGTTGTAATTTCTTTCTTCGTGATCTTACTTGATCTGAATTCGTGGTAGTAATACCTTGTTAACGCGCGAATCGATTCGGCAATAACATTTCCCTAAAACTGTCTGCGACCTCTTCCATAGATGTCGTCACTGGCCCTTGAAATGGCCCACCTAGAAGGGGACCGAGAGACCAAGTATACTTACTACTTTGTAATTGATGGGTAATTCCGTTTATTATTTCTTCTCTTCTTGATTTTTTGCCTCATTCGAAAAAAAAGGTTGGCTTGTAAGTTTTTAAACACTGAAGAAAGAGAGAGAGACGCAGATTTATTCAGAGGAATTTTTCCCTGTGTACAATATAAACTATATCGTTGAATAGAGTGTTCACTAATGGTGCATCGAAACCCCTGCTGCCATCTAAAACAATGTTCTTCAACCGCTGGTCCACGGGGCAATCCACCGGAATTTCCTAAAGTATTATACCACGAAATATTCCGTTCAATTGCCCTTTCTGAAGTCACAACATGATTTTTATATAAAATACACTCTATATAATATATGAACAATATTATTGTTTATGTAACTATATTTTTCGACAGTCCGTCAATTATTTCTCTTGTTTACAGAGGGTGTCCCATAAATTCGTAAATAACCAAACAATTAATAAAAATTGAAGGAATTGGTATATGTTTGAATGCGGTTTGAGAAAAAGTTATTCTCGCGAAGGGAGATCTTTTTATTTAATTTTTTTTTTGTACCAAAAACAAATTGAGTTCACTTTTATCGACAGAGGGTGCTGCACGAAAGCAAATCACTGGAATTATGCAAATCACAGTCCTATAAAATGCGGGGGTGTACGAGTAACAGCTTACCTCTGCTCTTTTCGCTGTTATCGGCTCTTACATAAGGTTTTTATTGTGATGGCACATTGGTGGATAAAGCATATTGGTGAAGTTGTTTTACCTCAGTCTTTTAATCGCCGACTGAAGCTACGACCTTCGAGATAGGTTATCTAGGAGGTTGTGCTGAATCTTTACTAATATTTCAGACACAGAAGAGATCGACGAAAATTCAGGTCCAATCACTCCTGCTGGATTTCAATGCAGCACCATCTATAGACGAATTTTAACTGAGCTGTTTTTGAACCAAAAACAAAAACCCTTCGCGAGAATAACTTTTTCGCAAACCGCATTCAAATGTGCCAGTTCCTTCAATTTTTATTAATTTTTTAACTATCCATCAATTTATGGGACACCCGGTATATATTTTACTAGTCCGCATCTTATCCCTACTTTTTCCGCTTTTTTGCTGTTCCCTATGTCAGTATCGTGTTGTAGGTCTGACTGCTCTCTGAGGAGAGACTTTTTTTAAATGAGACCGGCTTGCATTCACGCCTTGAAGTGGGAAAACCGCAGAAAACCAACTTTTAAGGCGAATGGAATTTAAATTGATATCATTGCACATATTTATCATTTTTAGGCGGAAAACTGGCTTAAAAGCAACCTATTTTTTGTACAGAAATACATAACAAGTTTTGTTTTTATTAGATAGGTGGCAGCAGGAGTTCTATCACAACGCTGTCTCTCACCTGTATAATAGAGAATTCATTGATGTGTTACAATGGAGCCCCCGCTGCCATCTAAAACATATAAAACGAATTGCCGTAAAATATCAAACTACCTGCAAGGTTCCAACTCTGTTTCTCATTATTCACATAAAAAATAATAAATTCTCCTTCCTACTTAATAACATAAATGGTTTTATGGCGCGTATAAAATTCACATTTATATCACATAGACTGGCTCGAAAGCAACTAATTTTACTTGCAGAATTATAACGATTATTTTTCTTTTTATTTAATAGGTGGCAGCGAGAGTTTCGTCGCAACGCTGTGTCTCTTGCCAGTGTTTCCTCGAAACGCTTCACCTAATTCACGACGCCGCTAAATAATTTTCGATTGATACATAAAATACCGTCTCTACAGGGTGCTCTGTTAATGGACCGGGACCAACTCAGAGGGTTGTTGGTAGACATCACGAGGAACAAAAATTGCAATGGAACGTGGTGTCGCAAACCCCGTTGAGAGGGTGAAAATCGCGAAAAACGCATGTAGGTTTCGACGTCGCGCTGGAACGACAAAAAGCGCAATAATAACTACGCAAAGATTTATTTGATTCATTGTCACAAGAGTTGTTGGAAGTGGTGGCCGCTGACGTCATTGCACAGTCTACAATGACGTAAAAACTATTCCCGGACGCGCGCAAAGATACCAAAACAGACAACTAACTGCTACACGTGCTTTCTACCGCAATATTATGTCTAACTTATGTCGTCCGCAGGGCGTGATCCTACCCCAGCGCAGGCGTTTCGCGACGCTGCTTACGTCAGATATGGCGAACGAACCCACGAACGCATTCAGCGATCAACTGACATCCACCTTTCCCTTTGGACTCAGAACCTGGGTGCGTTTTACGCGATTTTCACCCTCTCAACGTGGTTTGCGACACCACGTTCCATTGCAATTTTTGTTCCTCTTGATGTCTACTAACAACCAACCCTCTGAGTTTGTCTGTCCATTAACAGAACACCCTGTATATTAATTTTTATTCCTGTCTTAGCCCGTCAGCAAATCCACGAATTTTTCATTGCATTAGCGCTGGTCCGTGATAACGTTCAACTATTTTCACCGGTCCGTAGGTTTAAAACGTGAAGAACACTGACTGCTCAGTTATTGCGTATTTTCACCCTTTCACAGCCCCAAATATCTCGTGACCCTGTGCAACTGCATTCATCACTCTTACCTAAGTCTGGCCCTGGATTCATTCGGTCTATATTCCATCGCCAAACCTCCATTATATTTTCTCATGCACTAGTTGAGAGAGATGAGCATAAAATAGTTCGGCATGTTCAGAGCAATATGACGGTATAGCAAATGGCGATCGATACCAAATTGTACACAGACTATAAACGCTTTATGCGAGTCTGGATTAGGTTCATGCACATATTAATTCTGGAACCTTATTAGAGTGCTGCTAATAATCGTCAACCTTTTTTTCATTACTGTGTCTAGATAATAGTTCCCGAACTTTTTGTTCCCCCATCGCCCCCTTCTTCAGAATTTTTTTTCTCTCATCGCCCCCAACTCAAACGAACCCATAGGATCCTATGCTATTGCCTTAGCTTCTATCCCCCGGACCATTCCATCACCCACCAGGGGTCCACTTTGTGAAACACTGGTCTAGATTGCGTGACATGCCCTAGGAGAAGGGTACACAATCTTTTCAGTCCGCGAGCCAGATATGCGTATTTCTGCTGTTCGCGAACCAGACTCATGTATATAACCCCTGACCATATGGCCCGTATTTTACGGGATATTCGCATAATTTTAGACATCCCAGTTTTTTTTTATATATGAAATGTCCCGTTTTTCCCCTATTTTCAACAAGGCTTAGTTGAAATTTTGAAATCAAGAGTTAGGATCATTTTCCTGACTTATAAATCATAAAATAATAATTATGTCTTTAACACAATTTATTATTTTCATTCGTGTTACATATTTATCAAACATATACTTTTTCGACAAATTACATTTTTACTTGCAGTGCTCATCATTTTCCGTGATTGGCACTTTTTCAGCAATTTCAGCGATATTTGGAAACTTTACTTCCCTTTGGCAATTTTTTTGGCTGTAAATGGCAGCTTTACATGCCTTTGATAACATTTACGATATCCCGCATTTTCATGAAAGAAATATTGTCTGCCTAGGTAATTATCGTGTTGTATGTATTAATGCTAATCTACTGGAACTACTTTCACGAGCCAGATGGAACCCTTTGGCGGACCCCAGCTGTAATAGATAGTGTCCTAACTCTATTCTTACGTGCGTGGTTCCTCACTGTGTTAATATTTTTACGATTCCTGTGACTATTATGCACAAATTTACGCATCGATCCGACTAAGGTTGCACTTAAGGAATCACCTTGAGAAAAGAAATGGGAGAGAATGAAATATCTAGAAGATCAATACGTTACCCCTTTCCTCTTGGCAGTTTTTGGCAGCACAGAGTTCGAATACCGAGCTTTGATATGAGGTGGTGCTTCGGTAGTCGTCACTCTTATGATGGATGGTTTTGGCACGAAACCATCCAAACTGTACATGGCCGGTCTTGTCGGGCGAGGCAACAAGAGCTTGGGGACGGGCCTCTTGCCCACCTCGTCGTCATCGTCGCTGGTGCTGCTTGGGTGGTGGTTGGAAGCCGAGGCCCACATGCGACGGTTGGTTGCTGGCCTGCGAGGAACTGGCCAAGCGATAGACTGGCTCGTGTCCGATGACGACTGCTCAAATATGTCGGCCTGCCGGAGCAGTAGTAAACTCGTGCTGCTGTTGTTACTGTGATTGTTGATGATGACGTTGTTTCTCCTTATGGTCCGCCTGGTCGTAGGTGCAGTCGTCTCTACCGTGGTTGCGGCCGCCGTTGTTGGTTTTACGGTTGTCGTCGTTGCATTTACTAGCGAAGATGAAATCGTCGTCGCCTTAGTCGTTGCTGCGGCCGTCGTTGTCTTGACCTTGAGTCTCGGTGGTATTATGGGGAATTTGTTGCGCCGGCTACCCAATTTCCCCTGGGTAACGATGAATATCAATGTCTGGTTCTTACTCCTCGGTTTCAACTGAAACGTCAAAAACATAACAATCAAATAACTGATAAGGGTAACTAATCAGATTCAAATTGATATTGTGTACTCAAAAATTCATGTATTAACAAATATGGTCCAAAATTTAAAGATAAGGTTTTTAAAGCACCAAGGAGAGCCACAAGGAAAGACAAAAAAAACTGATCCAAGACTAAATGAACAACTTCAAAATTGGATAAATGAGAATTTACAGGAGGATGGGACACAGCAATTTTTTTATCCCATAGTAATGTACACAATCAACATCAGCGCTGTGATTCACAAATTTCCCCTCCGACCAGTGTTATCCAAAATTTTTTTTATGACGAGGAATTTCACTTCGCTCCCAAACTTTGGGCATGTATTTGACTGGGCCTTCGACTCACAAGAATGAATGAAACCGGGCCGCGGGCTCGAAAAGCTTGAGAACCACTGGTCTAGAGGGTGCGTTTTCATTACATTCCATTTAAATAAAATATTTGCCATAAATTCCTCATTCTGAAAAGCATATTTTCTTCAAGTTGAGCGAAACTCGAATAAACTCACTAGCTCGCCAAATCTTGCGGAGACGTATATTTCAGTTAAAAGTTAATAAAACTCATTACTTAAATCATTTATTGCCAAAAATTCTATTGAAACATTTAATAATGGCTCATGACATTTGAATTTTACCAAAACTTGGAACTTTAATTGAATTAAATCCAAAATGGAGTAGTTAAAAACTGAGATTACGTCAGAAATCCATTGAATCGTCAATTTAATATTCCAATTTTTAATTTATAAGAAGGGGAATAAGCAAAAGAGTATTCCCTTGTGAAAGGATACTGGTCCCCCTTTCCTAAACCGTTCAGAACATCCGAAAGCTGCGCAAGTGTTGACCATTCTAATCAAAAATAAGACAGCGCGTGTAGATCGTCATACGAATAGCCATAAGGAAAGCATTGAAAGGGAGATTCCCTGACCAGCCTTTTGACCGGGGTCACGTGACTCCGGATCTTTCCTTCACATAGTAACCCCTCGCGCGCGCTCTATATCATTCTTACTCTGTGGTATCAACGAAAATCTTCGTTAGCCGATGCAGAAAAATCACGAAAAAAATCAACGTTAGCGGATGTATCACTGTAAATAACAAAAATAATAACAAAAACAATCGATTGTGCAAGATAAAACACAGTGCTTTTAAGCATTTATCGTCGTATGACATACCTATAGTTCTTCTGGAAATATGCAACACACCACAAATAGTTTATTTTCACAAATCGCATTGCTGCTTGCAACATGAATGACGTATCTGAGTTCTACACGTTATTTGGATATTTTTTCTAATTGTAAGTATTCGTCTAGTATTAACGGTTCACCAGCAAACTGCGGCAAGGGGAGCTATGGAATCATCTTGTATGATAACTATCGAAACGTATACCGTATGTACTTGTGTATAAGCAGAGTAATTTTGCTTAAAAATTCGTTTCTACATTAGTGGAAGTAGGCTCATGAAAGGGGGGGGGGGTCAGTTTTTAAGAAAGAAAATTTCAACTAAGTTTTACAGAAACGTCTCTTTCTCCCATAGAAGGGTGCAAAACCTCCAGCCCATGATCTAAATGTGACCCACAAAATGTGTTCCGTTCGGCCCACGAAGGCCAGGCAATTTTAACTACATCATGGATGAGTAACGCAAAAAGCCCACAACAAGTTGGGCACATTTGGTGTTGATTACTATGCAAGGTCATCTGAAGTCCGTCATGCACCAGAAAGGCCCCCCCCCCCCAATAACTGCACACGGTGACCGGTTGAGCCCATTCGTTGAGACGGAGCTGTGCGGAAGGTGTTTCTTAACACTTTCAGAATCGAGCATTCATTTTATTGGAATAGTCAAGATGTCAACAAGACTATTTTTTTTCGAATTTTGAATTCATTTTATTAATTTATTATTATTATTTTAAAGAATTAATCCATATCGTTCAAATTTTTCAGCCAAGATGATGCAAAGTATATTCATCTCTTGTATCATTCATCTATTGCATTCAAATACATAAAATATTTTCCAGAATTTTATTATTAAATACAGTTACATTATGTAATGAATCACACTCTTCTCCGGAGGCACTTTGTTCAAAAAAAGCCATCTTAAAAACCCGCTAAAGCTCAACTTTATGTGCTGTTCTCTGATAAAAGATTCCAAAGTACATATTCACCAGATCCAACTCAAAACTTACACAATCCTTCAAGTCATTGCTTAACTGTCTAAGGTTGAAAAATAAGTTTCTGTAGTGACAAAAAGCAACCCACACATTTGCGGCACCAGGGTCTGAAAGGGTAAGAAAGTGTAAATCCACGTACACCAGTTTGTGACCCATGGATACAAGCCATCTCGCATGTCTGGCCAGCAGACTGAAAAGGGTGTGCGGCTTTGCTTCCTTGACCCGCGTGGTAGCCATAGCTATGACAGCCCAGCTATTAGTGTCATCTCGTAAAGTATCGACCAAATAAATGGAAAGAGTGGAAGAGATAGTGAAGATTTTTATTATGTTTCATACAGCAACTTTCATATCTTAGAAAAATACCTTTTCCCCCAACAATGTGCCTGCTTTTCAGATTGAGTGTATACACAAGCGTATGCGGTATTACCATTATACTGCATACAGCAAGCAACTCTTACGAGTCATTGCGATCTTTTTTCGATACGGGCTAATCATCTTTTTCGATCAACTCTGCATTATCTCAAACTGAATGTAAAAAATTAATGGAATATTAGAAATTTCAAGTAATATATTCGTTCTAGTGGTTAACAGTACATTCAGCTATCTAGTGAAGTCGATGAAGTGAAAAAAATAAAATATCAAAACCCAGATGTTGCCCTAAAAATTTTAAAAATAATTTAAAATCCATTCAATGCCGTCGAAATATCATAATGAAGTTTTTGAAAAACCGGGTTATGTTAGAAAGGAAGTTATTTGATATCATCAAAATCAAATATGTCAATTTTTTCAAAACGTTTAGAATTCGTGACAAATTATCAATGGAGTTTTTTTAATAAACGACTTATATTTCATAAATCGGTGAGAAGCACTACTATTGCTTAACCACTCATGCAGCTCATTCATATTCCTCTGCAGAATTTCTAACGCCCTGGTAGATGCCGAAGTATGAGTGTACGTGTTGTGGACCTAACGTGAAGTTTGTGTAATGCTTGTTATAGTGCTGCCGCCTTCCATCTATTTTTCAAACTATGATTGGAGATTTGCACCATTTTAAGCCTGTTGTTCTCTGTGGCGAGATTTTTTAATGGGGGAGATCGGCTCGCATTCGCGCCTGGAAGGTTAGAAACACTGCTATACTGGCGGCAGGAAGTGTTTTCTTGCCAGAAAAAAACAACTCACTCCCAAAAAAATCTTGCGTATGCCTATTGACCATATTTCCTCAAAAAAAATATGGGTCATTCACATTGTGGTTACGAGGAAATTCAGGACATCACCACTTACCGCAAAAAATGATGCCAAAACTAATCAATGTTACCAATTATTGCCACAAAAACCGAAAAATCGTCAATTTCGAAAAATGAAGCACCACGGCAAATCGCGGTGAATACTTAAGAATTCTACAAAATAGAACGTTTAACATGAAAAAAGATGTGAGACGAATATTCTTATTTATAGTCGTATTTAGCATGATATAATTTGAGTTGGGAAGACAATTGATTCCTTGATTTCAATAAAGAATGAAAATTCAAGTGGGCTTTGTTGAAAATCGTGAAAAAGCGGGACGTCCTTACAGAAAAGTAGGATGGCCACATTTATGTGAAAATACGGGGATATTCGAAATACGGGAAGTGTGGTCGCCCCTTTAGGCAGCTAAACAACAGATTTTTTTTTATTTTTCAAGATATTCTCGCATTTTTTTTTTTTTTTTCATGAGTGCTCAATGAATGCAATAAGAAAATTTTTTTTATCAACCCTTTTCATTGCCAAAAAAATTCGAAAATGAAAAATATCCTGAAAATATCAAAAAATGCCACAAAACTCAGAAAAAATGCCACAAAACTCAGAAAAAATGCCACAAAACTCAGAAAAAATGCCATAAGAGTGAAAAAAAGACAGTAAAATGCAAAAATGCAAATATCATCAACATCCGGACAGCCTGTATCAAGAAAATATTGGTACGATTGGAAGACACGACGATGCGTGTTGTTACATCACGTTTATTAACAATATCTGCGGGGGAAAAAAGAATTTGAGAGACTAATTATTTCAACGTGCCAGAAATAATATTTAAAAAAAATGACACTAATCAAATTTCTTTCAATGAAACAGCACGTGGATATTTCAGCTACCCCTAATATACTTTGCAGGATTTTTAGAGCATCTTATGTCTTATTATTATCGAATGCAATGGAATTGGGAACAGATGAACCCGATTGATTTCTTCCGCCCTGAAAGTTATAATTGAAACTATTCCTAAAGGTTGGGGGCGTTTTGTTTCTTTGTTTGTGAGTTCGTAGTCACAGCACTTACCCTTGACAATCAAAAATCACAATTCAATGTAGACTCTTTCTTTTCTCATCTAAGAACTTTCACTCCAGTAATCTGGTACAAGTATTTGCTGCCTTTTTCTAACGCTTTCACTGCCATAATCCTTTCATTACTTTCGTTCGCAACTCTCGATACAAAAGCGACGAATATCGGCTATTAGAGTACATTCTCACAATGAAAAAAGTTCTATTCAATGTTATCATCAATTATTTGTAAACAAAATAAGAAAAAGGAATTTCTAACCTCGATTTCTTTGAGAAACAAAGAAACAAATCGAAGCATTGCATTGTTTCAGTGTGACATGCATGCGTGCGTAATTTTTTTAGGAGGTAAAGAGGAGAAATAATTGGCCGAGAATTTACAGAAGTAAAATAGACAAGGCACATAATTAATCGCTTTTGATTCTATCCAATGCTCCATTTAAATCATCCGATTTCAAACTTGATAGATGCATTTTTTTCCCATGCATTCAAAAATGAAATAATGTGCACATATGTATACCATGCTCTTATTTTGTTTTTCTTTCTTATCATGTTCCCAATGCTTTTTGCCCGAGATGTTCAAACGTCAGTTTGAATCGGATTCTGATAAATCGGTCTATTATTACGAGTTAACTCTATCGAACTAAGTCTGAAGTTTTGTTCGTAAATGGCTAAAGAATGAAATAAAGCGTTTCTAATGTTTCATTTATTCACGGCTATTTTTTTTAATGAGGTCCTTTTTTTTTTATGTGCGTACAGGACGGATATGGGTCATTGGGGGGGGGACTTACTTATCTAATATAGATTTTTGATTTATTCGAACCGATTTTTCTAACCCCTTATAAAGTTTGAGCTCTCGAAATAGTTTCTAATCGAGTGAGAAAAAAAATAGATTCGCTTAATTATATATATAATATATACGTAAAGTTTTCTTTGGCTCTAATCGGTCAAACAGTGAATATTATTTAAACTTAAAACATTTGTTCCTCGGGTACACTAATCTGTATTCGAAAACGATGGCAGCTATAAAATGAGGACTTAGGAGAAATATTGTAGTGTGAGACCATCTAGGCCTTAAATACCATAGTTTCCAGAAAAAGCACCGCTGCGTTCAGATGTTTAGTTCTATTTTTATAGCAAATTATATTTCTGGTATTGCGACGTTTACAAGCAGTTTTTTTCGAAATTTTCTTCTAAAACTTTTCGCAATGAAGTTTGTGTTAATGCTATTTGGAAAATGACTCTACCGTTCGCATATTGCAGAAATCATTTTGTTTTTAATAATCACTCTAGCCCACCGGTTTATTTAATGTCAATACACGTTCACTGTCAGTTTTCTGACATAACCAGCTGTTAACTTGTGGAGGACTGTTACGTCACCAAAACTGGTCCCATGTCAAACGCTTACCTATCTTCGCTGATGAGTTGATGACATCTGTGGATAGTTCTTTATATTAAGGATAATCCAATGAAATCCCATTTATGTCAGTACATCTTCGACTTTCGATAGCAAACTATCGATGCCATATCATCACGAAAACAGATTATATCTACTTTAAGCTATCCGACCACGTTCAAAACGTCATTTCGGAGGAAAATGTACATTTATATGGATTTTTTTATGCAAGTACCATTTCTTGCGATTCCAAAACAGGCTTTGTTTTGTTTGACATGATGTCGCTCCTGGTTGAATGGTGTCACTATCCCGGATGCAACTAGGGTTACCGATTTGGGAATTCTCATTGACGAGCGGCATAGGTTTTCTGAACATTGTTCGGCGGTGGTCAAAAAATCGAATAGAATGCTTGGTCTCATTTTCAAAAAGGTCTCTTCCCGTTCTCCTAAAGACATTCTCCCGCTTTTTCGAGGCTTAGTTCGTCCTATAAACATGTTGGGGTAAATCGAGATGCTATCCATACTTAGAATAAGACAACCATAATATTCTTTATGGGCATTGTATAATATTTTATCATGTTTATGTCATTTTATATTGTTTATAATTTTTGTGATTGTGTTTTTAATAGGGTTGCGGTATTTTTTAAATATATGGCATCCATATTTGTTATAGCCATCTTTTTCTCAGCCACCTCGTTGGGCATTTTGCCTGTTGTGGCATTGTATTTGTATTTGTACAAAGAATGCAATTTTTCACATTTACTCGAGTTTAAAAATTTATTGATTGTGCCATTACAAAATTTTGATATGCTATTTTGTCATATATTAAGTGATGAGCCATAATCTAAGATCTATTTAAAGAATTTTTCTAATTACATTGCCTTATGCTAAATGAAATTTCAAAAACTTGTCAAGTACATCAACAGATTTCGCTGTAACTTATGAGCATACTATACAGTCCTCTAATTTCATAAACTGCATCATTACTAGCCAAATTTATGTTGTGAAATGCATTAATTAGTTAACAATGCATTTCATTCATAGAATTTTTTTGGTGTTGTTTTCGAATTTTGCTTAAAATTTGACATGAAAACAACTTTGTCATAGAAATTGACATAAGTAGTCCAAAATGTATTATTTTTTCACAATTGGAGACGCTTTCTATAAAAAAAAATGTCATTAAAGTTCACTAAAGTTCCATTTTGTTGAAAAGCGCTAAGAAAGACAGTCGGACCTCAAATCCTTTCTAAAGCTGTGGGACGCACACTTCCTACCTATTTCATCAATTTTTAAATGTCCTTGCGAAGCTATTTTACCACCTGCCATTACCATCTTTTAGTAACTTCAGAAACAAAACAAAATAATTTGTCTAAATAATCGAATAATAATTAATTTTAATAATAATAATAAATAATTATTAATTATTTTAATTAAATATTATTAAAGAATAATAATAATAATTAATTAAATTGAAATAATGATTAATTATTTTCTAAAAATTAACTTCATCTAATAAGCTAAATTAATTTCCTTCCTTAATTCAATCTCAATCCTAAAAATATTTTATTTCACTATAAGTAGCAAAAATGGCTCTTTAAAGGGTTAAATGCATAAATTACGGTAAAAGTGGTACAGTGATTATGTATAATCACCGAC
This sequence comes from Pholcus phalangioides, assembly GCF_987345545.1. Classification (NCBI taxonomy): domain Eukaryota; kingdom Metazoa; phylum Arthropoda; class Arachnida; order Araneae; family Pholcidae; genus Pholcus; species Pholcus phalangioides. Next base: position 13,096,839 of record NW_028301628.1, read on the forward strand.
CATTTTTTAATACCGACGAAGTTCGATAAATTTTGTTCATGTATTTTGAATTTTTCATATTTACCTGTAATAACGTATAATCCCTAGCTTGTTTTGGTAAATATAATAAATTTCATAATAAGAGGTTCACATATGGTGATAAATATGAAGAAAATCAACATTAAAGAGGCATAACAAATTGTGTGCGTGTGTCTTTTCATATTTATTTTAATTCAATTTTTCAATTTAGTACTTATAACAAAATATGTACAAAGTACGTATCACGTACGGCTAAAACTAATAGACTCATTAACCCTTTAAGGGGCGTTTTTTATTTTCTGAAATATGTAAGGAAGTTACTTGATAAATATAATGTCAGAGACTATGGGTGAAGTGTAATGATTGAATAATTGTTCTCTTGTAGGTATGTTGCTCTCTGTGGGTGAGACCTTTTACCGGGCAGTTCGGCTCGCATTTGCGCCTCGAAGTTGGAACCACAGAAAACCAACTTCAGCCGACCACCACTGTGACGAAGGTGGGATCAAACTGATAAAAACAAATCATCGAATGGCATAGCCAAAATATTATAGTATTTTAATATATTTCTCTTTCTATGATTACCATTCTATCAAGTATGATTTCATCCTACCCAGCGCATTCCCTGGTTTTCCGTATAAATACCACAAAATATGAAAAATATTTCTTTTCCGTGAGGAAAATTTTCTGCATGTTTTGATTTTTTTCTTCACATCATCATCTTTTGAATAAAAAAAAAATATTTTTCAGTCTTTCAGCTTTTCCTCTTTCTGTCGCTGCTGACATCGAGACAAAACAAGCGATCGGATTATAAGATGATCGTCCTCTTAGTAACTGACCTGATGATTTGATTTTGAAAAGATGAAGCATAATAAAAATAATAATAATAAAAGCTCGACATGGTAACAAATATCCACGACACGAGGGTCCGAAAACTAGCTTAAAAATTGATTGTACTCAGAGTACATTAGAGTCTATAATAACTGCATTATTATCCGAGTGAAATTGAGATTGCAAGCCCATAATACAGCGCCGTAACTGGAGGGAGGGGGGCAGAAGAGTCAACTGCCCCTTCGGAAAAATTTTGGGGGGGGGAGTGCGAAAATTTTAGGTTTAAGAACACCGTTATAAAATTATCAAATTTTAAAGTTGTGAGAGCGGCAAAAATCCTGGTTACGGCCTTGCATAATAAAGTATTTGATGTCTCTCAGGTCAATTCCAGGGCCACCATTAACAGACGCGGAGCCCGATTAACAATAATTAGCGTGGTCCACACCTGCTTCGGTTCGAATCATATTGAACAAGCATACATTTCTGACGTACTTTCAAAGTGTTTCATCATATTTATCAAATATAGTGACGGACTCGCGATGCGAGGATCCGGATTCGAACCCCACAGTGGTGGTCGGCTGAAGTTGGTTTTCTGTGGTTCCCAACTTCAAGGCGCAAATGCGAGCCGATCTCCCCGTTAAAAAGTCTCGCCACAGAGAGCAACAGTCCTACAACGATGAATAATTCAATCATAACACTTCACTCATAGTTAGAAAAACTGGTAGCAGATGGCAGCACTACACATAACAAGCATTACAGAGAAACAAAAAAAACTTCACGTCAGGTTTCACTACACGTACACGCACATTCCCGCATGTACCGATTCGTTTCGGGTACGCGGGGGGGGGGGGGGTAGTGGGTGGGGTGCATGTGTGGTGTAGCAGTAGTAGGTAGGGCCTCCAAAAAATGGCTCGGGGATCCATGATGTTCTTAAGTCAGCCACCTCGTTGGGCAATTTGCCTGTTGTGGCGTTGTATTTGTATTTGTATAAATAAATGTTGCAATTCTATGCAAAGCCGTAGCAGGGGGGGGGGGGACTTTAGGGGTCTGCCCCCCCCCCCTTGAAATGTGAGAAAATGACCGAAAAAGGGGAAAAGGATGGCCAAATCTATTGTTCGATCACTTTGGTCCCCCCCGAAATGAAAGTGGTTCCCCCTCCGAACTAAATTTCTGGCTACGGGCCTGATTCGACATCTTGGATCATTTTTCGAATCTATTGTTGCTGTTTTTGTTTAATTAATGTCAATTAACAGAAGTAAAGAACTCAAGTACTGGAATTCACACAAATAAAGAAAAACATTTTTAAACACGTTAGAACAGTATTTGAAAATGTAGGTTAATGTAAAATTATACTACAGTATATTCTGCTTAACGTATCCACTTCGAAAGTTTTCTCGCTTAGTACGATTTATTTTCGTAATCCTAACTTTTATTAACACTTATTGAAATTTCCCATTTAAAGCGTTTTCTTTCCCGCAACGTTTCTCATGATGATTTTTTGGAAAACGCTGTAAGTGGGAATCAATGTATATGAGCTCTTCAATGTTATTACTTGTTTAAAAACAAGAGTTTCTTGCCACAAATAAAATTAAAGATTGCAATCTCAAAATTTGAATATTCAAATTCGAAATTGAAAAAGACGCTCTGGTGTATAGGCTGTCGAATATTAACAACACTAGTTGCAAACAGCCTAAACTCATGGGTGGAGATACGTATGGGGGGCATGGCTGGGTAATGCCCCCCCCCTAGTGACAATGATGGAGCCTACTGATCTAATGTATATATCTAAATTGGTGTCGTCATCATGCCCCCCCCCCCGCCGTACATGTCTATCTCCGCCTATGACTGAGCCTCAGATAAAACTTATTTAATAGTAGGCAAACACATTGTCTTATCAGAAAATGAACTACCGGGGCTGTGAGCAACGTAGCCTACATCCTAAATTTTCGGACCTTTGTGCTGTTAAATGTTTTTATGCATGGACTCTCTATTCATGAGACAAAATATCGCTTTTGTTGGTGCTGTACTAGGTGAATAATTAGATTGAGAAAAAAAATCTTTTTTTTTCTGGAAGTTCAGTAGTAAAAATTGTCAAAATTTGGAATTTACACATTGTATATCCATATTCCGGAATATATGAGAGAATAATTCAGATAGGGTGTTTATGGCTGGAAACTGCTAAAAAGTTCTCAAGTTTTCTTAGGGAAACATCGTGACATGACAGTTCAGAGGTTCCGAGGAAGGCATGCAATTAACACTCCGGAGGAGTGTCGAAGTTGCCTCGCTACGGGGCAGTATCATCTACAAACCAGATGGTAACTCCAACGAGAGGGGTGGTTTTCAAAGGGAAAAAGTACTAGATTTCTTTTGTGGTGCCCCTTTTCGTTTGATGCCCTAAGCATGTTTTTTTCCTTGGTTAATATAGCCCTGTTATTCTTTAATGGCAGAAAGAAAGGCCAGACTTTTTTTCAGGGGTAAAGAATGCAGCCCCACATCTGCATACTCTATTTTCCCCTTTAAAATAAGCTAATGCCATACCTAATAACACTAAAAATGATATTATAAGGTCTTTAAACTGAAAGCATCCTTCCACAACCAATAGTAGCTTAATGGAAAAAAAAATTAAATTTTAATCAAAAATTTCCAAAGCATCTGCTGAAAAAGGAAAGGGTTTCGTTTGGAAAAATTTCGGCCCATGGAATTTGGCGGTCCGGTGCGACCGCACCTTTCGCCCCCCCCCCCCCAAGTCCGGCCCTGAGTGAACGGATGCGTAGTATGAGTGAAATGGAACGGGATCAAGAAATCTCAAAAAATAAACAAATAAAATAAATAAATGGATCTCATTGCTCAACAAAGAGATGTCAATTTGAAGATGATTAAAAAATAAGGTAATAATAATAATTTAAGTTAACCATTTTGGAATGAAAATAATTTAGTTAAAACTCGTAATTCCAGAATAACTGTGTGCCATGGCTCTCGAAAAAGTGACTATTTTTTGAAGTCGAACCATTCATTGTTGAGGATCTTCCAGAAATATTCGCCAATTACAGTCATTTCTTAAAATTTGAAAGTGCCTGAAGATCACAACTTTTAATTCATAATTTCATTCCTTTGGCTGTACTTGAAATATTCGCCTGTTAAGAAAACAAAGATTTTGTATATCTTGTGCCGAGGTGAACTCGGAAAGGAATCTGGTCTACTACGGGACTCGAACCCATACCCTCGTGCAAACCGGGTAAGCATTCTACCATCTACACCACAGGAGACACGCGATTATTTCACGCGCTGCGGCGTTCCAGAACGAGTGAAAAATATTTCGAGAATTATTAACAAATATTTCTAAAATTATTAAAAGGAATATTTTCAGAATTAATGAAGGTGCTCACACACAGGAAAATATTTTCAGAATTGAGGGAAATTCATATTTAATGAATAAATAGTGCAGGGTCAAACATAAGTTTTAATTTAAAGTCAAATGAAAACTCATGTTTGATAGGAAAAATAATTTCCCACAATTAATAAAAAATTCCTATTAAATGAAAAAATAATGCAAACTGTTTCGCGAGAAACATAAAACCACAGACTATTCTTCTGAAAACTTAAATTCAAAGGATTCTATTTTAATGGACATCGAATACTTTCATCCAGGATGCAACCATATAATAACTTCATTTCGAAATCAAAATAAAACTACTTTGATCATCCTTTTGTCAATTCACAACGCATAAAAAGTAAAAGGAAATGTACTTTTCTCGTTCCCTTACTACCCTCCATCTTAAAATATTGTTTTCCCATGGAAATATTTCATTCGAAATTTTTCCTTTTCTTAAATAGACAAAATTCAATACGAAAGAAAATTTTGCAATAAAGTGACGAGAGGGGTCAGTCACTTAGGTCACAAAAGACTCATCGAAGTTTTTCTCTTCCGAATATGGAGCGGATATTTCAAAATTTGCAATTCCGAACAAAGAGCTCTTTATGGTACTTTTCTACCAGAGTGGTTTTACGCAAATTAAATAGGTTTCGAGTGGAGAAATAAATAAACGGGAAAAAAGAAATGGAAGGATGTATATTATATGTGCTGGAGACCACCTGAGGCCATTAATGTTTTTTGATGCGTTAACCATACAAAGCTGTGAAGAAAAAAGCCTGCCTATCCTATAATCGGACTTGTTCGGCTACCACATATAATACTTATACTTTTACTTCTTTTATCTTCTTCTTGTTCTTTGCTCTACAAATTTTCTTTTCTTTTTTGCATTTTACGTTAATCTATCTTCTCTCCCTCAAATGCTCTAATTCTTCTTTCCGTCAGGAATGAACCAGTTTTCACTTTCGTGTGGTCATCATCTCAACCACACGTGCGAAAGCCTAAAAAGTCTTCCCACACGAAAGAAAAAAAAAATTCTATATACAAAAACTGTATTAGTATACTTTCTCATTGAGTCGAAAGAAAAAATGAAAAATTCACACTTTTTTTTCTTTTCTTCATTTAATTGATTCCGTATCGAATGAAGAGACCGCTGCTGCTAGAAATTTGTCCTCGGGTGAGAAACACTTATGCACCTGCGTTAAGTCACGATTTCTTAAGGTATCTGCTTTCTTTGAGCTAGTTTTCTTGAGCATCTCACTAACTTCAATTTGTATTCAGATCAATATAAAAATATTCAAGTTCTCACGAGTGAGTTCAACCTTATAAGTTTCATATCGCTTCGATTTAATGGTAACGCCATTAACACCATGGTACGATATAACCATAACGATAAACCATAAACGATGTTAGCACCATTGTTTCAAATGTTTTCGATATTAGAAGTAGCTTTCTCAGAAGTATAGCTCAAATTATTAGTCAAATAAAGCTTTCGAAAAAAAAATTGGCCCATCTTGGCCCATCTTTACGACTTCGGTGGGCCCAACATTTTTGGTCTCCCACCAAATTTATATGCTAAAAATCTTGTATAGTTATGGATAAAAATATGTGTGTAGCAGATCATAATAATTGTACAGTTGCATCATTATTTTTAGATATGAGGAAAACTTTTAACACTGAACCATATTATTATTCTTACTGAACTTAGCAGTATGCGGGAATTTGTGGTTTACCACTTAAATTGTTCAAATCATATCTTAGTAACAGAGTTCAAAGTGTGAAAGTAAATTCGATTTGAGTTCTAAAAAATAAATCACATCTGGTGTACCTCAAGGATCTGTACTTGAACCGATTTCGTTCCAAAAAAACAAAAATTTAACTGTAATTTGAAAGGAAAAATTTCTTCTTTTGCTGATATTTTCGCTCTTTGGTTGTATCTCAGATGGTATGCTCACAGTTGCCAATAGAGTAGACACCTTAAAATGTTTGGGGATTTACTTTGATTCATAACCATCTAAGAAAACACGTATCAACTTTCTGAGTGTGAAATTAAATTGCAACACATTAGGAAATGCTATTTTACCAGGGTTAAATGATTTTAATCCTTTTTAAAACTACTTTATCCTCCTATAGTAGAATCTAGATTGAATTATAGCATTACATGGTGAGGGGAAAACATACTTAAGCAATCTTTCTTCACTTTTAGGGCGGTATTCAACGACATGGTTTAAACCTGTAGTTACAATTTTTGGATAAGAGATCAACATAGATTGGCTAAAACCCTGAATTTAACCAATCCGTGTCAATCTCTTATCAAAAAATTGTGACTATAGCTTAAACCATGTCGGTGAATACGGTCTTTAGTCACACACAAGTCCTTTATCCGTATCATTCATCGATGGACTATTAAATACATTTTCATTTTTCAATCGATTAAGAATACCCCCTTCTACAACATTGGCATGTTTGCCATTTCAATCTCAAAATACATAAATATTGAATACAATTTGGACGTCATACTATACAAGTACCCAATCCATATAAAACTTGCTTTCAAAATTTTTTTCTTGTATTTAGTACTTAAAATATTTAATTTACTCTCCACAATTTATAATTCAACTACCTTCATTGACATGTTTTTTTTACAAATTTAATGTATATGCATGTTTTTTTTTTTCAATTGTTACTGTATACATATGACGATTACTATTTTCCAGAAATCACTAAAACGTGCTGCAAAATATCATATCTTTTTTTTTACGAAGTAGGCTTTTTTCCGATTTTCAGAAAGTGCAAAGCGAGGGGGACATAGAAAAATGTTTTCAATGAGAAATCAGCTTTCAGAAGGCGAGATATGCCGACAGTGCCGGTGGGAGGGTTGAAAAGCTAATAATGTTCACCCAAAACTTCTTACCTAAGGAATTATTCGTATTTCTTTTTAAGAAAAAAAGTAATTTTTGAAAATGAAGTTCTAATGAGCGCATGGATATTTTTCAAAATATTTTAACAAAGAAATTTAATTTCTTATGATTTCTCGGTAATTAAATTTCTAGTAAGTTTTTTCTAATTTTTGATCGCTATTTTTTTCTGTCCTGACCATAAAGAGAAATAATTAGAAAAAAGTTGTAATTTTTTTTGTCACAATCACGAGGTTTCCCGTAATCACAATTACAAATTACTCCTATTGAATATAATTAATGAATTTTTGTTAATTAGAAAGCTATTTTATCGAGAATTTACATTAATCAAAAATTAAAGCCTACTGAATTGATTTCCAATTTTTCCAACTTCTAAAAAACGTTATTCAAGTAACTACTAATCATGTATAAAAATTGTGGACAGTTTGCGTACTTCCCTAGAATGGTACTGAAGTTTTTTAGGATAAGCGTAAGAATTTTAAATTTTTATAAACTGCTTCCGTTCATGATTTTGATTTTAATCGTTTCAGTTTCTGTATTTTTCAAATATATATCATCAGGTTTCCCGAATTTTTCCAAGAATCGAATTTCTTCACATGGGACTGTTGTACATTTTCCCACTGACGAACGTTTTTCGATCGCGAAGAGTGGGCCAAGAAAGAAAGCTGATGTTCTGATTGTCATGCCTTCGTAGGATACTTCCGCATGTGAAATAAGTATCATGAACGCTCTATTTGCAGGGTTTAATTTCGGATCATCCAAAATAAGTTAATTTACGTGAAAAAGAAACGACATTAAGCTGTTTTAATGATTGAATTTTAAAGATATCTCCAGCATGTTTTTTTTCCCTTGCTCATTCCGGTGCCACGAGCAAGTGAAGGTATTTTTGTCTTAAGAACTGGATTAATCACTGCCATTTCGGGATTTTAATAGATTTATGCTTTTTTTTCTTCTTAAGAGCTTGAATGAACATTGGCGTACGATTACTCACTTCCGCGTGAGTTTTGAAGATTCGACACATTCTGTAAAATGTAGATCAGAGTCATACCTACTGACATTGCAGTCCACTTATCAAATAGCAGTTGTAACGAAATAGCAAAAACAAAATGTAAAACCATGCAATAATTTCATCGTAAACCCTCTAAACAAAATTGACTCAAAATATTCCTACTGGGAAAGGAACTTCATAATGTTTCGAAATGGACCTAGGTATTACTGCTTTTATTTTGAAATTACAAACTCTACTAGTCTTCAGTTTTCATGCTATCGTGAAAAAAAAAAGTGAGTCGTGTGGGGAATCCTTCTGAGAGAGAGCTTCACCACCAATTGCACCTGTCAGATACTTCTTCACATAAGAAGCGATGTGAGGATGTCAGCGGCGCCAGAACCTATTGGCTGGTGTTTCTGAAGCGACAGCAATCATATGAATGGTATTTCTCATCAGCACTATTCAATCATAGCCGTATAAGATTTATTGAAAACACTCGCTATATTTGAAATATTTGGAATACGATTATAAAAACTTGAATGCAATATAACCACTACTAATTTGTTTACGTGTTCGTTTTTTCTTTGAGCTTGTACTCGAGGCTTGCACTTCAGTGATATGAGCGAAATGTGGACGAGATTAGTTGAGAAGACAGCAGAAACTGTGAGGCTAGTGAGAATTTTTTTCTTTTGAATACATCAAATCAAAGGTACGCAACGCAAGCTACTTTGTTGAATCCACCGTTAGCGGAGCCACCCAAGTTTGGCGTTCGTCTAATGCACGTTGCTTGGCTCGAGATAAAATATTTTTTGACAGCCGTATACACAGATAGAAAATCCCAGCAAACCACTGAAGGAAAACGCATACTGTGGTCATGTAAACCCCCTTAAGAAGTTGCATCATCATCATTTGCATCACGCCTCTTTTTTGAAAAAAGGAAAAACCCAGAAAACTTCCACATCAAAGCCCTTCACATTCTTGAGTAGGGCTTGGCCGAGCAAAAAAATTTTTGTTGGGTAGCCCAATATTTTTTCATATTTAATTTATTGTGCAGAAAAAAAAAAAAAAATGTTATTCCTAGGCCCAGCATTCAGAATATGCGAGGAATTTGTATAGGCTAAATTCTGAGTCGAACCCCATTAACGCAATATACCGAGATTATAAAACTACTACTACTAAACCAGACATGCACAGATTATAAAACTAAATTGTCTTCCGTTTATTGTTGCAGAAATGTCTACATTGAAAGAATGAATAAATTTAAGAAATCTAGTGGAAAATACTCTGCTCCTTCTTCCGATTGTGAAGGAACAGCACAGAATGTAATTTCAGTGCGTGTGTAAAAATGTATCTTAATTGAGTTATGCGTAGAAAAATTAATTCCTGGCAAAAAACGAAGAATCAGGGTAAAAAAATGGGACTTGTAGTAAGCTCAAACAAACAGAATAAAGTACGGATGAACGAGCATTTAATCACGAATCATTTAATCATTTTTGACTTTGGATGCCCCTGGAGCCTGGAGGATGTCTTTCGTCTCATGAAGATAACTTTCTTTCAGTTAACGGTGTCCTCACTGACATACAATATTTTTTTTTAGCTGGTGGACACTAAAAGGTTGTAAGCATTTACCTGAACGAATACAGAGTTCTATGAAATTATACGATTTTTTTTATTGGGAGACGCTTCTCTTCACAAAATGTTTCACAATTTTTTCCTTTTATTCAAAAAACAAATCTATTATCATCAGAACAAATTCTCCAAAATATAACACCAATTTTTCATTCAAATTCACAGATTTCTGCAAATTTTATGATTTTTTTAAATATTTAAAACCTAAATATTTAAATTTTTAATATTTTTAATATTTTTAATATTTTTAATATTTAAATATTTAATTTACTTAAATTAAAACTTCGTAATCTTCATTATTTAAACATTTTGAGGAGAAAACAACTTCCGCTCGACACATATCTTTGCGTATCGAAATTGTTTTGATGAATCCAAAAACCGATAAAATCAAGAAAACTGGTCTTATTGAATTTGCAGGAACAATGCTTCACAAAATTACCAAATTAATTCGAAACACGCATTTAGTTACTCCCACAATGCATCAACAACCAGAGAACAATCGATGAGAGAGATTAAGACGAATGTGAAACTTGCCTGTATCAATGTCCTCGTGGACTGCGTTGTTGATTCAGGAAGAGCAGAACCTGAAAATGCGCAACAATAAATAAATAAATGAATAAAGAAATATATAAAATAGCAGGAAGGAATAAGAAAAAAGAAACACAAGAACACGATTGAATGTTAGCCTTTACAGCCGTAGCATTACATGCATATATCATCACGATATCCCTCCCCTCTGAAAACGAGATCGTGGATCCGCCCCATGGCCTCAAGGCAATATGGAAATGGACGTTACATTAATTTGAATACAAAAAGCAACAAATAAATAACGAGAAATAGGTAGTGAACGTTGAAGAGAACGATCATACAATTCTTTTTTCGCACAAAAACCTATAAAACGCGTTTCTTTTATGTATTTCACTTTTGCGATAGCTCGATTTCATCGAAATTTTTTTCGCTCACAGAATCTTTTGAACGAACGTCAATCTCTAGCACAAAGAAATAGCAATACATTGTTACAAGGAATAGGCCACTGAATATTATGTACGGATGGTAATTTTTGGAAGGAAAATTCCCAGGCATTTTTATTTACTTTCTTCCATGAAATCGATTTAAATAAAAAAAATATTTTCAATTTTAATACTAAAATATTATCAATCAGGGTTTAAACACGCCTCAGGCACTTTAGATTACTGCGAGATCTTGGAAAGATGTATATTAAAAACTTTAAGGATGGCCACCTGCCTATGGAAAGAATCTCGTCTGGTCTAAATTTTTTTCTTATTACGTTAATGCACTGCTATTTTGGGGATCCAACTCACCGAATGGCAAGTATTAAAAAAAACCGACGGTGGCACTTCTAAAGAGCTCTTACTGAAAAAATATTGAAGGTAGTAAGAGAGATTTTTTCCATCCTGCGCGTTCTAGCTCTTAGGCTTTCCTCACACAGAGATACTGATGTTGACTCGCTGCCAGAAGGCTCAGTATCCAGACGACCTAACACGAGTGCCCTTTCTCACGCGTCTTCTCATGAACGTAACTGCTCGTTTTTTAGTTCATAGTTCATTTTTCAGGTGTCAAAATGTCTCCGCGTGTCTTTAAATGCCGTTGGACCCGCTTACAATGAGGAGCTCGTTTTCAGTGAAGTGCTTGTAAACCCTTTCAGTGGCAATCCTGAGATATCTCGTCAAACTTGATCAACTTTATTTCTGTTACCCGGAGATATTTTGTCAAACTTTATCTGGAGAACTGGAGAAACCGCGAGACACCCAGGCTTTGTCGCAAGAAGCAACGTAAGCTCTTCTCCCCCCCCCCCAGAAGGGGGGAGGTCCAGGGCATCTCCGGCAAAACCATTATTAATTGATACGTCAAAGATTACATATAGTGAAAGGAAATTAAAAATTATGTAAAAAGAAGAATCAAATTAATCAAGTTAAAGTCAAAGTGCAACGGGCACGGATAATAAATAATCATGGAAAGATGTATAAAATCATATCGCAAAGGCGCAATCAGAAATTTGATTGAATTAAATAAATAAATAAATTGAAATTAAATAAATAAATAAATTTGATTGATCGAGGATTGTTTGACAGAAAGGCAGAGCACCCCATTGCGCTCGGGCAGTTCAGTACATATATACACTGCTGGCCACCCAAATTGCAACACCAAGAAAGACAAGAGATATCGCAACAATATTTATTTTGTAGATAACATGTTGACCAAGCATCAAATGATTAAATTTATAGACTTCTGGGAAGTGTGGTTCCTGCCAAAATCAGTAGCCAGAGTAGTCGCCATTGTTGGAGATCACCGCTGCCACACGCCTCGGCATTGATTCAAAGAGACTTTGGATGTGTTCTTGGGGTACAGCAGACCAAGCAGCTTCCACGCGTTGCCAAAGTTGATCTGGTGTGGCAGCTGGGGATGTAATCTGGGTCAATCGTTGAGCAACCATGGACCACATGTTTTCTATCGGCGAAAGATCCGGAGAGCGAGCTGGCCAGGGAAGCAATTCAATCTGGCGATTGACGAAGAACCTTTGGACAATGCGTGCCACGTGTTGTCGCGCATTATCCTGTTGAAATATGGCTGTGGGCAAGCCCTGAAGGTAAGGAAGGACAACTGGCTCCAACACCTCGGAGATGTAGCGCTAGCTTTTTAAAGTACCGGCAATCTGTACTAGAGGAGTGCGAGAGTGATATCCAATACCGCCCCATACCATAATACCCGGTGCAGGACCAGTGTGGCGGTGCATAACGCAGCTGTTCAGCATCCTCTCTCCACGGTGTCTCCAGACTCGAATCCGACCATCGTGGTGTTGCAGACAGAAGCGTGACTCGTCAGTAAAGACAATTTCATTCCATTGTGCCGTCCACATCCTTCTTTCATCGCACCATTGGCGGCAAAGACGTCTGTGGTTCTGCGTCAAGGGTAGACGAAGCAATGGACGTCTTGCGGACAGACCACTCTGCTGTAAACGGCGTCGAATGGTACGCGCAGACACTGGATGATGCGGTACAGACTGAATGTGCTGTGCTATGGTTCGTGATGTGGCTGAGCGATCCGTCACTGCCATACGCACAATACGCCTGTCATCACGTGAAGTGGTGCACTGAGGTGGATGCGATCGAACACGTCGGTCCGTCGTACCCTCCTGCATCCAACGATCACATATCCGCATTACAGTTGTTTGGTTTCGTCCAACACGACTACCGATTTCCCTGAAAGATAATCCACAATCTCGGTAGGCCACTATCCTTCCTCTGTCGAACTCGGATACTTGATCAAAAGATGATCGCTGTTTTCTACGAGGCATAATTGATCGTTTTTTTGAAAAAAACACAAGAAAAACACAATTGCCGTACTTCAAATCGTCGAAATCTCCAAGCCTTAAATAGCGCTTTGAAGTGGCGCCACAGGCACGCGTGATGTGCGTCTGCGCTGAAATTCTAATCATTTGCATATCTCACCTCCGGTAATACATGTTGTAAATTTCATATTATTTGCATGCTTCCTTCACGGTGTTGCATTTACGGTGGCCAGCAGTGTACTTTAAAACATCTCCAAGATACTATCAAGATCGAACTTTATCTGCTTTACTTCTTACGCTTCAAGATATTTCGTTTTATAAAAACGCAATGAAGCTGATTTTACAATAAAACATGTTTTTCACCCCCCCCCCCCTCCAACCAATCAACTGCAGTGTGGGTAATCAGTTCTTGTTCAACGTTAGATAAGGAGAAGGAGCGAGAAAAACAGGCAAAGAAATATACTGTCAGTATTAATGATACAAAAAAAATTATTTCTCTTCCTAGAAAGCCACAACCCATGACAGGTGATTTTATACCATAGTCAATAAATAGTCAATGAAATAAAAGCGATGGACGGGATAAATTGTCTTGTTGGAGGGAGGGGAGCAGTAATCTGCTCGCAATCGGAAAAAATAAATTCTTCTTAAAATACGTGGCAATTCGGGAAGGTTTCGCTTTCGCCATTTCAAACTTGGCAGTTTTAATGCGGATCAGGAAATTTTTAAAAACCACTTAGAGGGTAAAATCCGGTCACTCTTCAAATCTGTTTTCATGTCCTAAAAATAAAATTTCTGATAATTAAGTGCTTATAACGAAGTTATGTGATATCCTTGCTTGACACATAAATTTTTCTTTCACCATTTTCTACTAACTTGATGATTTCTATTTAGCCTAATACAAACTTTGGTTTTGGACCATTCCTCCCCCCCCCCCCCAAATAAAAAAGTAAAGAAAGGAAAAAATTCCGCTGATAAACCTCATACTCAAACACATGGAGTTTGCGTTGCAAATTGAATTAGCCATTCTCTAAAATTCTTAGTCGCCAGTTTCTCATCTTCATTTTTCAGGCTCGTTCCTCCCTCGTAGACGAGATATTTCTATTCCTACACATCGACAACAGACCAAAAGGGGTGATAAACCTTTTATCCAACCATTTGATTCAAAATCATCGCTTGTCAAAGTGTAGTATCACCATATTACGAGAGTGGTGAATGAAACTCTAACAATTTTTTATGGTGATTCTTTCATCATCATCTCTCTCATTTTTATGTTCATTTTTTCAAGGTTTCCCTTTTGAATCCTTCGTTAAAATCAGATATCGCAAAAAACATGCTCACTAAAAGCGACAGAATTGCTTACAACTAGCAATGTTCCGAAAAAAACAACTAATTTGCTCGTTAAATCCAGACTCTAGCTAAAAGCGGAATCGTTATAAGCGGATCCGATTGTACATATTAAAGGGTTAAGTTTTTAGTGAATGTTTCTTGCATCTTTTCACTTCTTTCTGAAGGTAAATATTCTTGTGATTGTGCGAGAAGGTAAGAACCATTTCCCAGTCTCCGTGGATTCGGGTATTTTTATAGTAGCGCCATGTGAGGGAAAACGGGATATTATTCGCGTCAACTACTTTCTTGGTCTGCGGGCTTTTCGGAATCGATTTAGGTATTCCCAAGTTAATGGAACCTTGAGGTTCCTTGAGATCACGTGATGATACTAACTGCAATTCTGATTTCGTTCTCAAAGAGGTCGTGAATGTGTGAAGTTTGGGAACACCTGTTCCATCGAATAGTTCCGATTCTGAAGATAGTTCTCAAACTTCAGCCGTTCATGGATTTTCTTTAAATGTCTCACAAATAACGAACTGGCATATCGAAAATTCACACTGACTTTTTGGAATAAAAAATATTTTGAAATTAAAAAAAATTCGAACTGCATGTCATGCCACCACGTCGATGTCACCCTCTAAGTGGCATCGACGAGATATCTCGCCTCCTTAAAAGCCTTTTTTTAACATTAGTAGGCCCAGGTATTTTGTCAAGTTGATTTCTCAAAGAAATAATTTTCCCTATATTCCTTACTTTCCACCTACTTAAAATCAGAAGAAAGCCTACTTCATGAAAAGACGTTATGGTATTTTACAGGGGTTTAATGATTTCTACCATGCTACGGATAAAGTTAATAAATTCGATTTTTTCGCAGACATATCGTTTCCATTTTTACACGAATCTATCTACAACTAATTAATATACTTAATTATTATAGAGCTTAAGGGTTTATAGATTTGTAGTGAGACCATTTCAACCGGTTTTGCTCCAGTGCCTTACCAATGGTTCCACGTTTTTACTCATAAAATGTTCATTTGAATTATTCCGTAAATAAATCCTGCAACCAAATATCCTAAAAATAAAATAAATGTAATTAACATTCAACGCACATTCCTCGAAGTAAGGTCTAAGGTCTAATCTCACTGTTCACCGCGACAGGCTTTTAAAAGAAATGGAAAGAACAAGAAAAGCAAAAAGGAAAGCCTAGCCTCGAGGTACTGCCAAGAAACCATCGACTTCTAGCTAATCCACCTGAAAAGCAAAAACAAAGAATACATTCGGGCGGAATATGGAGGGTGAATGATGAATTTATATTATGTGCAAGTCGTGATTAAAATTCTCGTTTTCACAGTTAAAAATGCGGAGCTTCTCTCTCTCTCTCTAAATGCGTTTCACATCAACTCTTCGAGAGAGAAATGAAAGCATGGAAAGAGAGAGTATATACACATGGAGCATTTTTTTCTGGGTCATTCCGAGGAATACGTTTCTTATACAAAAACACAAGCCCGAGGGCCATTATTTCTATTATGTACCTTTCAACATGGAGCATAAAAATCACTCTCTTTCCCTTTGCTCTCAAAAATATGACTGACAGATAGACGTCGAGGTTATAAACGCTCGAAATTAAGAAAAATAAAATAACGTATCAGCAAAAAAAATGAAATTTATTTCAGAACTTATAAAGAAATCTGTATTCACTGATCATAAACCCTTTACATGACCGATGCATTTTTTTGTCCCAAATTATTATTTTTTTCCACATACCCTCAGGATACGCCAGGGACAATACAATACAATGGGGTAAGCAGCAAAGAAAGTATCATAATAATAGTAGATAAAAGATCCATTCTAATATCCCATTTTATCCTATGATCTATCTCTTTATAATTCGTTTTTTTTTTCCAGCGGACGTAATTTAAATCGTTTTGTAATGACAATCTTCAAAAAATGGCCGATTTATCATTAACCTAAATATGTTTTTTTTCCCGTACCATATGATCCAATTTCTCAGCAGCTATTAGTAAAGAAAAATTCATTCATGAGGTGTAGGTTGTGAGAAGAAAATTTCTTTTTTTCTCTCTTCAGTGGGTGAGACATACGAGAATGAGAAGACAAGCTGTTTTGGCGCAATCATGATAATATGCCTACTTGTTATTAAGTATCGGCCATTAACTTTAAAAGGGCGCTTATCCCCCCCCCCCTCTTTTTTTTTCTTTCATGCGTTATCAACGGAATTACTCATTTGTATCAGTTATTAGAAAGACAGGCAAATCGGGGTTCGGGATCATGATTATGAGATGAAAAATGCGTTTCGCTCAACCCTCGAGATTAAACACTGATGCTAGATGTTGCTTTGAAATTAATAAGGGTCCCATGAGAAAGTTAGAACCCCTTTAAGGGACAGCCCCAAATGAGTAATAAACGTTCGAGCATGGAAAGAAAAATAAAACAAATGGCTTCTCAAAAAAGCAAACACAAGATGGTGGACATTTATACAGTATATAACTAACTACTCGATGATAAGTGCTTTTTTAAAAATCTGATCTAATGATTAGCATTTCTAGCAAACCTATCGTTGAAATGGATTACGCCAAGCTATTTTATTAGGATTTGATCAACCCCGTGCATAAAAGGGAGGATTGATCAATTGAGTAGATGTGCGACGTGATGAAATAGGAATTATGTCGAAGTGATCAAACGTTTTCGATTTTTTTTTTATAAATGTATTCATAATGATCGAATCAAAATGTTCAGCTCTTTAGCTTATTAGTTATCTGATATATTCACATCAAACTGAATAGCATTCACTCTTCGAGACTAAACACTTTCCGTTCCGAACAAATCAAATTTATTCATTTCATATATACAGGAGAAACAACGGTCTGAAATTGATATTTAAGAAATTTGAGTATACCTATCACATTATCTCCAGCCTTCCCGGGGGCACCTGATGGTGTATAACCTGTACTATACACTAAAGCAGAAGCCGGGGCAAAATACCCAGAGTGGCATGCTGATACTCGATTCGAGGATCTGCCCATCTCGCCCACCAGTGTTTTATGGCAAGATTTGCAGCGTCGGGTACACTAAATTTCCCCGATAACCTCTTGCGGTTGGTGGGGAGGGTCGAATCCTACGGATACCTTTCAAATGCAGCTGATTAGGCTTTTGTAACCTGATCAGTTACATGTACTACTAATTAACCGCACATGCACCTCGTACACATTTCTCTGCGGAATTTCAAACGAATTGGTGCATCCCGAAACGTGTTCTGTGTGTGAATGTGTGTGAACTTAACCTATTCATGTTGTGAGAGTTGTGCTTGTTTTGTGTACCGCTGGTGTGCTCATCTGTCTTCCATAATTTGAAGTGAGCATGATAAATACTTGAACTTTCATGTTATGTTAGTATCTTGGTTGAAGGTCGAAAAAAAATTAGTGAAAAATTTCCTTATAATCTTCTGCCTTAATATATGTCATATTTTTATACTTTGTTAATATAAGTTGGAGAAGACGCTTTCAGCTACGAACCCTGCTATCACCGAAATCAAAACTATGACATAATTTTCAAAATAAAATCATTGTTGGTTTTAAACCGATGTTTAGACTGAAGTTCAACAACATGTGGTACAAAACAGCATAAAAAAACCTTTTATTTTTATGCTGTATACCGTGTGAATTTTAAGCGGAAAAATAACAGTTACTCTATGCTCTTTTTTGGTAATTTTATTTATTTATTTATATTTATTTAATATTGCTTGGCCGAGGCCTATTCAAGGGAATGCGGTGGTACAGTTTGACAGAAGAGACGGTTGATGTTACAAAGGCAATCGGAAATTGTTGTACAATCAAAAATGTTTGGTTTGGTAGGAGGTTGTTCCAATCGATTATTGTTCGAAGAAAGAAACTGAATTTGAAGCAATCAGTGGATGTAAAGACGGGTTTTAATATTACAAAGTATTTACAATTATATACTTTTACAAATTTCAAAGTATGGTATAATACTTTGTAATGAGTATGTATGTATGTTTACATACATACTTTTACAAAATACTTGTAATTTACAAATTATAAAGTATCATTCAGCGGGAAACATACAAATGTATTAACCGGTATTTTGGCCAATACATATTATTGCGGTATGCAGCAGAAAACAAATAATATATGGTATCATAAAACATTTTGTTCATTTTCATATCGGTTTGAAATCATTAACTCTAACGATACTCAGTGAAATTTTACCTGATACCTTCGTTTTTTCTTATTTGATAGGTCGCAGCAGAAGTCCCATGTTTTGTGATGGATATTTCTCGATATTTTTGCGTAGAAATATGTAGCACAGATAGGTTTAAATGTTGCGCATAATGTTTTCTAAGTTTCAGAATCAATCGCAGAATTTTTGTCAGTGCCGGACAGTTCAAATAATGTATCCCTTTTTGTGGAAAAATGCATTTTTGCGTTTTTATGCAAATCAAGTTTTTCCTCCTCTTCCATGAGTGCCATTGGAGATTTCTATTTCGCTGGAAGTGAAATTTTCCGTTTATCAGAAGCCCAGTTGCAGTATATGAGAGCCCTTGACCGCATCGGGCTGCTGAATATTTTGATCGTGAAAATAGATCAAAATACTTATTACACATTTGCACCATCACTGCCAAAGAAAGAATTTCTGTGGATTTTCAGGCATGTGTGTAGGAACACACGTCACCCTCGATGAAAAAATTAAAAAATAAATAAATAAATTCCCGCGTCGGGCATGTGGTCGAAAGTTTTACATGCCCGGGCATGTCGGGCAATAGATTTAGATAATGATCAAGCACTTGTATACTTATCAACATCCGCATGAATGCAAGCAGACTTATTCAACTCCAATTTGATTTACTCAATTGACAAAATTTACAACTAAATACTTTTTCGCCCAAAAGTGAAAAATTTCCCAGATGCAAAAGCAATATTTCTTAATCAATTTAATTTTCTCGAATCATTTAACTATTTTATAACTTATGGAAATGAGCTTAACATGTATTTGCCGAAAGGTTTTTCTTGTGAATAATATTTTATTTTTCATACTTTTTATCATACATACGGAAGTGTAATACTATTTTTTGTCATTGAAAAATTCCTCCTTCTTTCAAGGCAGCTCATGTTCTTTAGCAATTTTCGAGTAATTTTATCATACGTAGTTTTCGCGTAATAAAATTCAGTTTTCAGTACGAGACAATTTTCTCACGAATTTAAAGTATTTTGGTCATTTACCCTGAAAAATGTCTGGGTTTTCTTTTCTGTCCTTGGCCTGGAAAGTAGAAGAAAAAATGAAAGAAAAATAAAAATCAGTTGCGCAATGAGTTACGAAAGCGAAAGTGACATTATCGTGGTTATATGTGACCGGCCTCGGACACATTGGAAGTCGAACCAAGCGGAAGATCGCACAAGGTCCTCTAATAATGTATGTACAACTTCCACGGCTCTGGTGGCCATTCGCTTAACATTTCCTTCCTCTTAACTACGGGGGGAGGGGGATAAATGAATGTTATCGAACGAGTAATGAATGGAATAATAATAATATGAAAATTGTCTTCGGGCTCCACTCATTTATTTTTCTTTCTGTGGTTTGACCCTCGTTAAAGAAATGATCATTGCCGCATTATCATTCCTTTTTTCTGTGGTTTTTTTTTCTCCATTCCTCTCGACACCCTTGGTATAAATGCCTCAAGTACATATACGAGATGCATCGCGATGATAATGCGGTAATAAATCGCTATGATTTGGTACTAAAAGTGCGTTTGTATGAGTTCGTAACTCAACGCACATATATATCATTCGTAACTCGAGAATAATGTCTGTAATAATAGACCTTAATAAGATAAATGCTCGGAAAATAATATATGAAGGTACGATAATTCTCTAGAGTTTGTGGGATGGTTTCGGGTGGAGGGGACGCTTGTTTTTTGGGCCATAAATATTTCGCGATTTATATCAACTGTTAGTGTCTAAATACAGCTTCGCGACTGGTGTATTTTCTCGCCTTGGTTCTCCGTTCGTTTTTAAGTACGCAGGGCCTGAGATACGAATACATCGCCTAGGATTTAAGAAATATTCCTGCGTCATCAATAACAACTAATACGCTTTATTACCGTCAAAATTATGTAAATAACTTTTCTTCCCTCTTTTCAGCAGTGATTGTATTCCGCACGTGTTTGCAACGACAGTGAAAACGTCAGCGTGATTAGTTAATTACACTGCCATAAATCGTTTGCGTGAGTGCTCTACCTATATTGTGCCTACAGCAAAACGCCAACGACGATATCGACGTATAGCTTTAATTTCTCTCTTTAATTATTGAAATGCACCGCGAAGCTGTCGTGTAGGTGCCAAAGTCCGGATTTGATCTTTACTAGGAGTAAACCCAGAAAAGTTAGATTTATGAAAGCCATGCGTAAAATCAAAAACTAAAATTTTGTCTGCAAATTAATTTCATACAGGAAATCGTTTGAATTTCATGGATGAATATTTTCATCCAAAGTTTTTTGCAATTACTTTTTTCCCCTACCCCTGATTTGGTACCTTTCTCACAGTAATGCCTCGTGGGTTGCACAACCCTGGAGCAGTTTATGATAAATACATCTCAGCAATGATCGGCTGGTATTTGTTAACCACCTTCAAGGTGCAACGACTGACCCACACCAGAGAAAAAATTCTACAAAAATTCATTTTCTCAGATTCTTATTATCAATTTGGGAGATGTATGGCTTCTTCAAGCTTTTGACACTGGGGAAATTCCCTCTCTCTTTCGCATTGATTATATACTACCCCTCCTCCAACAAAATAACAAGTGTAGAGATAGGACAGGACAGGCATTTGTGTACAGAGTAGGAAAAGAGGGTATTCAAACCCCCTCCGTAAAACCAAGATTGTGTTTTGGTTTCTTCAAACAAAAAAAAAAAACTTTTTGAAGAAGAGAGAAAAAGGGGTGCCCCTTCTCCACTTGAGAAAATTCCGCGTATGCGTAGCCCCAGAAATACGTAAGGGCTATGCATTTAACCATACAGTCACGCGACACGTTCCGGCATGTACCGATTCGTTGGGAATTCCGCAGACGAGGTGCGTGTACGTTTAAGTAGCAATAGTATATACGCTCTTAAGTGCTGCGTCAACCTCTAATGTATGTAAAGATCACTAGATGGCGTATCACATTTTCATGTACTGTGTAAATATAATTTTGCATTAACTGTGAAATCAACTCCTTTTCGTTACAAATCAAACTTTTACACAGAGATAAGTATTTTGTTATATATTTTGGCCAGAATTTATCATTCCACTGTTATATTTGCTTTATTTACAGCTTTACTTTCAAATATTATTTCACTTGATAATCGCATCAATTCTCTTGCGTCAGAGAAAGGTCAGATTTCCACTGTTGTCAAAAAAAATGGTTTTGAAGTGGGACAAGAGAGAGAGTGCGAATGCAGAGGCGACAGCAGTGAAAATGAACTCTAGAATGAGATTCTAAAAGTAAATGATGATACGATGATGAATAAAATGGTAACTTTGGGGGTGTAAAAGGATTTATCGTTGCACTTAGTATCGTTGTAACGAAGTTTCAGTGTAATTAATAAAGTGAAAGCACAGACGTTGGACATTAGACTCAGAGTACATAATTCCCCCACCTCCCTTCCAGCAATTTATGAGTACTTAACGTAACGCACCGACCCCGTTCACGGCGCCCTTCAATCCTGTGTATAGGAGATTTTCTTACGAAGTTGTAAGTCGACAATTTTACACTGTAATGTCCACCAAAAGAGGTTGTGAACATGTCCCGGTTTTGTTCCGGATTTTATTAATAGATTCCGTGTTATGTCTTTGTTTTGAATCTGTCCGGTTCCGCAGATACCTCATCTAGCCACCCTAAAATTGCGTAATGCCTTGAGTTCCACGGAAACCTGCATTCCTAATAAAATCGTAATGAAAAATTTTACTGTGTGTGTTTTAAATCTCCCTTACTTTTCAAATACTATGCACGAAACAGGAACGAATTTTCATTACCGAGTTTTATCGGATATCAGGAGTAATTCAGGCCTGAGATTGCAATTTAATACGCTTTTGTTCAGTGACCTATATTGGTAATTAAGTAAACAGAACAGTATAGGGAGTAATGTAACTACTGTATAACACAAAATACGCATGTTTTTATTCCGCGTAGGAATCGAAGCGTGGAGATTTCCACGAATTTCTTCTGGAGTTATTCTTACTTTCTGCGCAATCGCTCCTCTATCTTTATGTGAACAAGCCTGGTGGGGAGGCACATGTTCTTCACCGTGACTGAAAAAAATATATTTATGTGCATATATGACCACGCAACGTGATTTATTAGGAGGCTTTTGCTCTGCTCCTTTGAAACAAAAAAATATTTTTAATCAGTCAAACAAATCATTTCTACAGAGGCTAATCAGTCCAACACGGCGAAGGCCGAGTACAGGAAGAACACACTAAAACCTCTCTGAAGGACATACCTTCCCCAAGGGTGGGGCTGACAGGACTCCAACCCCTAGGCATGGAGCAATTTTTACCATTTTTGTTTTTTCACACTTTAAATCAGGGGTCTTTAAACTTTCAAATACGGCGGGGACAAATTGAAACTTTCCGCGAAGGACGAGGGCTACCAACGTATGTAATTTTGTGTCATCTAACAGGGACAAAATAATTGAATCTGAAATTATTTATTTTATTAACTATCAATTTTAATTAGTTCTAAAATAATTTTTTCACTAATTCTGAAGAAAACTTGATTAATTACTGATTAAACTAATTAATTCCAAGATCAAATTCATCTGAAATCACTTTAAATGATTTTTTAATTATTTATTTCAGTAATTCCGAAAAAAAATTATTTTCCTTCTCAATATATCTTTTCTTTCAGAAATCATTTCTTTCAACAATCACGCAATTATTCTTTTATTGATTGCAAAACAATACGATCAGAAATTATGAAATTATTTCTTTTATTAATTTATAAGTTTTTTTTTCACTAATTCTGAAATTATTTGTTTCAAAAATTCAAAAATTATTTCTTTCAGTAATTCTTAATTTTCGTCAATTGTCGAATTATTTCCTTCATTATTTCCTTCTCCGGGTATTCATCAATATGCTCTAGAATTATTTCTTTTATTTAATATAGAATTATTTCTTTTATTTAATATAGAATTATTTCTTTTATTTAATATAGAATTATTTCTTTTATTTAATATAGAATTATTTCTTTTATTTAATATAGAATTATTTCTTTTATTTAATATAGAATTATTTCTTTCACTAATTCTAAAATTATTTCTTTCACTAATTCTAAAATTATTTCTTTCACTAATTCTAAAATTATTTCTTTCACTAATTCTAAAATTATTTCTTTCACTAATTCTAAAATTATTTCTTTCACTAATTCTAAAATTATTTCTTTCACTAATTCTAAAATTATTTCTTTCACTAATTCTAAAATTATTTCTTTCACTAATTCTAAAATTATTTCTTTCACTAATTCTAAAATTATTTCTTTCACTAATTCTAAAATTATTTCTTTCACTAATTCTAAAATTATTTCTTTCACTAATTCTAAAATTATTTCTTTCACTAATTCTAAAATTATTTCTTTCGTCAATTCTAGAATTAATAGTTTTTCAATGTTTTCTACGATTTCCTGAAAATCATCGGCGGGCCATGACAAAATGTTGCAAGTGTCAAATGTGGCCAGCGGGAGTTAAAGACCCCTGCTCTAAATTTACTGAAAGGAAGCCCGTGAAAAATCTGACCGAGTTTCCATCAGAGATCCCAGCCTAGGGTTCCTGATGTAGGGGGGCATGACGAAAGACTTCCTCTATAAAAGGACCACTTCTCTTTATGACAACTATTATTCTAAATTTTCATAAATTTATCCAGAATTTTTCGCCCTCATATTTAACTTTCCATTGAAGGAGGGATAATGTCTCACAAGGTCCATAGGCAGGTTTCAGGGGGTCCATGAGCTTGAATGAAAGAAAAATTACCCGTTTTCTCATTATTTTATATAGTGTATTATTTTGTAAAGGTGTCAATGGAACACAAAAGGTTAAGAATCCTTGTAGTATAAAAAGAATACTAATGCAGAGCTTCCACCTTTCAGTAGTGTTGTTTTAATGCATGGGTCAACCCGTGCAAGGCCTGAGATCTTCATTCGCAAAAGAGTGTAATGCAGATGAAATCTGGTTAAAATTCTCGAGAATAAGCATGTAAATAAATAGGCAATCGTTTTAAGTGAGGTATGGGGACTTTTTCGTTTAAAAATTGCTGTTTCCGGTAGGCTCATGATGCTCTTAAGACAGCCCTGCCGTTCAGTATCATATTTTGATGAGCGGAGATGGTTACATTTTCTTTTATTAGACTTGACGTCACAGTTGTTCTATGAATACCTTAGGCGAGGTGTCGTTATAACCAAGTTTACCTTTTTGTGTCTCATGATCTAATGGCTGTATTCGCCGACGGAGTTTAAACTGCAATCTCAGGTTAAAGAACTAGCGATCGACTCGGATTGGTTAAATTGAGGATTTTAATGAGTTTCGATCTTCAATCCTTTCACCCGCGATTGCAGTTTAAACTGTGTTGGTGAATACGGTCGCGAAGCTCACATACACAATGACTAAATTTTAGTCATTGCGTATGTGAGCCGCAGCAAAGTTACTTCAGGTCATCATTTTCGGACACGTAGCGAACTGTGTTAGCGTTTGTATTATAGTTATCATCGTGTCTTATAGCTTAATACTAATTCTGATCCATCACTGGTGATAACGTATTTATGTATATTCTATTACGTATTTCATTACAACAGCTAAAACTCGTTTGCGTTGAGATTACGTAAGTCCGTGACATTGCGAAACGACTTAATTAAGAGAGATGAATGGCTTTGTTTAATATCTATTTTCTCTCTCTCTCTCTCAAGTTTTAAGCAATGGAAACTAAACATAAGAGGCTTGAGAACGGAATTTGGTATTCATGTTAAGTTAATTACTGAGAAGGAGCATTTCTAGAATTCACACATGAATGAAAAAATATTATCAATCATTAAGATAGGGTGAAATTTAAAATGCAACTTGCATTGAAAGTCAGCGTGCCATCGAAAATTAAATGGTGAATAAGGAAAAATACAGTAAAAGTCACAAGGAAAAGAATCCTAAGTTGCCGTCCTTCAAAAAATTATAAAAAATTTAAATACATATCCAGAAACACATGAAATATAAATAAAATAAAAAATAAGCGGTTGTGCAATTATTAAAGCCGCAAAAAATTATTAAAAGTTATTACAGTTACATACTCATCGCCTCTTGCACTTCTTGGCGATATATGTATAAAAATCTTCTTTTCACTTTCTTTCCCTCCAGCCTCTCTCTTTTATATATATATACAAACTAGTTATATCTCTTTTTTTTTCCTCTTTCTTTGTCTGTTCTGTACTCGATCATGTGTTGTTTTCAATGACGTCACTCTAACATTGCCGGATTTTTTTTCTTCATCTTTTTGTGCACATTTCATTAACTGAGAAGAATCAGTGGTAATTTTGGTAAAAGTTTTGAACACGTAACCTTGGGACACTTTCCTTGTCAGTTGTAAAGACACCTCAGCTATAACGTCAATAATTCAGGGTCTGGATTGATTCCCTTAAAGAATAATGTTAATGAACCTTTGCTTATATCGTCGATGAAAAGCAACCACCTCGAGTGTAACGACAAGTTTTTGTGAGTTTTGTTTACGTTTTAATGCTTTCCGAAGAAATTTCAAAATTAGACCTAATCACATAGAGGGAGTTTGTTTTCTATGTACTTACATTTATTCCTATCGTTGAAAAAAACCCGATTTATCACATATTTATTGACACTCCAACTTGCTTATTGACATGATCACTATATGGGTCATTTCGGTATTTTCCGATTGCAGGCTTTTCCCTCACATAAATTTCCGGTTTTTCATCCGAATCTTTACTAGAATCGGAAATAAAAGCTATTCCCCCCAATATTCATCTCACATATTTGCCAAGTTCATTTTTTCCGTGCAATACATTTTGGAAGACATGAGGTAGCACTGCATTTCTCACCAGGGTTATTTACAAGCAATATTTTGCAGCATGTTTGGTTTGAATCGGCAATGTTCCGTATTAATTATCCCAATTTTCCGTATTTTTCTAATTCAAACTGGTCACCCCTATAATGACAAGTGGCTCCCTTGATCAGTCATCATTTCTTCGCGGCTCTCCGGCGGTGCCGTATTAATGCATGGTTCACCCGGGGACCGGCGAGTGCAGAGTGGGCCCTCACGATAATGAGAACTGACTGAGATTTTAAAGATTAAACTCTTGTAAACTGTGTCGGGTGAGTAGACATTTCTAGTCACGTAAAAGGACTCAAAACAATCATTTTTGGGCCATGATCCTCTTGAGTCGACCCTGTTCCAGAACGGTCAAGGGAGGAGCCTTCTTCAAAGCACCGAACAGGCGCACATTACTGCAACTCTTTGCGATGCCCTTATGAAAGATTAGCGACTCCCATAGGAGCCGCGACACATAATTTGAGAAACATTGCCCTAATCATATAGAAATAGTAATTTCCTGCACAGTATTTGATTGCCTGTGATTATATTGTTCGTCAACCTTTTTTTTGTTCTCTAACCTTAGTTGACGAAAGTCCTAACGTCTACCTTAGTTGTAAAGACACCTCGGTTATAAATACCACAAAATTTCGTGGAATCTTTGATGAGTATGAATTATCATCTCGTGTTAGTTTCCAGCTTCTCGAAAGATTGAGAGAACTGAGTAATAGATAGATGGAACTCTAAGATATGAACTTAAATATCACGTTTAATTTCCTGGAAGCGATCGATGAGAAGAAATTATGTAATGAGGTTATTCGATAGGTGGCCATTCGCTTCTTCGTCAGTCTTGTATGGCACCCCACGAAGCGGTTAATGATCTGGTTTCTTCTATATCGATGAGTTATTTTTCCTTCCACTCCCTTCTCAAGCTTCCATAATGCATCAAGGTCGATCGTTACATTCGTTTTCGTTGCTCTTTTGGACGTTAAAGTCATTTTCAAAATGACGTTTAGGAATGACGTTAGGAATGACGTTTAAAAGAACTCTTAGTTGCAGTTAACAAATGCGGAAGTTGAGAGAAATATAATGAGAATGTCGGATCAACCTTTCTCTTTCTATCTTTTTTTTACTGCACACAGTAAATGTCCCAGCGAATGAATGCAGGATGCCTGCTGAAAGTGTATCTTGGGGCCCACCGAAATAATGTCCCTTCGCTGAGATTTATTTTTCATCAAGATTGGTCAGTACTATAAAGATGGACCAAAAACAGTGCAAAACCGCATATGCACCGGAAGATTATAATTTACCTAGGAACATTATTTTTCGAATTTTTTTCCTCAGTCAGTTTTTCCCGTAAAATTTCACTTAATTAATTTTTAGCATCTGTATACTGAATGAATACACGTATCATATGAAATTCAAAGTGTCTTTCTTCCTTACCGTTGCTCATTTGATCATTTTTGTCGCACCACGGTCATTTTCTGCACACGAGGACTAATTAGACCGGGACCTACAATTTATTGCTGATTCCGAACGGCAGGCTTGTTTGTTACACTCATCGAGAGGTTGGTGCGCTAACCCCTCGATGGGGGGAGTCCCTGCGGTAGCAATTTTTTGCTGCGGTCAAGTCACCGTTTTTTTGCTGTACCCCTGTGTCAGGAACGTTTTCTGACA